>NC_135536.1:181984883-182592377 GCF_045843805.1 Urocitellus parryii
ATAGAAGTGTAAGAAAAATCATTTTAGAAATGAAAACTAACCAGAAGGAACACGGGAACAAATCAATTTAATCTTAACGTCTTGAGAGACAGAAATATTATGTCTACAGGAAATAAAAAGATGCTCTAAAATATTCTAGAAAAAAAAATAAAACATTCTAGAGAACATGACAAATATTAAAATAATGGTAAAAATTCCAAATACTATGAGTCCCTGAGGAGCTAAATACAGTGAACACATCTATAATCCCAGCGACTGGGGAGTCTGAGGCAGGAGGAGCACAAGTTCAAGGGCAGCCTCAGCAACTTAGAGAGATCGAGTCTCAAAATTAAAAAATAAAATGGATCAGGGATGTATTTCAGTGGTAAAGTGTCCCTGGGTTCAATCCCCAGTACAAAAAAAAAAAAAAAAAATGGGGGAGAGGCAGAAGACAGACAAGTGAAGAGGGTCTCACTGCTTAAGAATGGGACAATTAATACTTTAGAAAGAACCCTTCTTGACACGGGTTGTAACCCCCTGTAACCCCTCAGATATTATATTGAAAAGACACCAGCTGGATTCCTCTGGAGAACACTAATCAATTAATTCTTTTGAAAACTGATAAGTAAGAAGAGAGCAAGCATTTAGACTGCCTTTCTTACAAGAACTGTATCACCAAGTAACAAAGAGTAAATGAGGGCAAGTGTCTCTTGAAGGAGAGTTCCAACTGAGAAAGGAGAAAGAACCGATAGCATTGGAATGTTGCCCCTTTGAAACCTCCAACAAATTCACCACCGATTAACAAACATCCACAGCCTCCAGCACAGAAAGAGGGACCCCACCCCCATGCATTAGGTGCCTCCAGGTGAAAGAACACAAGCCCACTAACCATGACTCATCCACAGGGATGGAATCCACATCTGAACAGCCGCTGGATCCAGCCACCCATCTGCAGGAAGCCCAGAGAGCAGGGGAGCAGGTCAAGCAGCATGGAGAAGATGCAGTCAGCAAAACTGAGGCTGCAGGAAACTCTACAGGCCAAACAGATAACTGGGAAAGGAAAGAAAGCATACAGGGGGACCTATAAATTAAGAGACTTTAAAGCTGCATTTTTTTTTTAAGTAGGGAAGTCTAAACAATTGTATCTAGGGATACACCCTCAGATGATAAAGCCAAGTATTACAAGAAAGTGATTACTATAAAATGCATGCTACTTATTAATTGTGAGGGGAGATGAGTGAGCTAAGATGGGGCAGGGGCACCTAACAGGTGTTTCTTAACTTGGATAGTGATTTCAAAGATGTTTGCCTTATGATGATTCATTACACTGTTCATTATTCTATATAATAAAGAAGGCTTTTTATTTATTTTTTTTTAAAGAGAGAGTGAGAGAGGAGAGAGAGAGATAGAGAGAGAGAATTTTTTTTTTAATATTTATTTTTTAGTTCTCGGCGGACACAACATCTTTGTTGGTATGTGGTGCTGCTGAGGATCGAACCCGGGCCGCACGCATGCCAGGCGAGCGCGATACCGCTTGAGCCACATCCCCAGCCCCAAGAAGGCTTTTTAAAGACAAGACAAATGGCTGAATGAATGAACAACCCTAGTAAGTCTTGCTATTCTCTTTTGATGAGTGACAAAGAGAAAACAGAGAGGACAGCCGTTTGCCCAGGGCCACACACTGGCTAAACTGCCCAATGGGCTTGCAATCCAAGTGGATTTCATCTGCTCACTCAACAAGCAGTTGCTGACTCTTGATGAGTTTATTGTTAGGGAAGCAGCTGTGTTAAAACAGCGTGGCTTCCCCTGGCTTGTGCTTTAGAAGGGTTGACAAAAGAATACTCTCTGCTCCTGCTACCCAGTTAGGCATAGCCACAGCCTGCTTCTTGTCTGTCCCCTGGGCAGGGCCCATGGGATGTTCTCAGAAGCAGTAGCCAGGTCCATGCCCTCTCACCCAGTTCTGGAGATGAAGGTGCATTGAATTTACCAGACCATCTGACAGAGTGTCGCTTGTTTCTCAACACCTCCCTGACTATTCTGTCCTCTAGAGAGGAGGGGGAGTCTGGGAAAGGGACTTTGCCTGAAACTAAGAAGCCTCACAGTACTCTGCCTGGGCAGGGGACACCAATGAGCTGGGCAGATGGGGAGGAAATGAAACTGTGCCATTCTCCCTGCAGGCTGGAGCCCCCTCCTGTGCCTGCCTTATCTCCTGGTACCCCCAGCACTGGATGTTCAACATTATAAGAAAACAGGAACTCACTGCATGTTTGTTGAATGAGTAAGTGAGTGGGTGAATAAATCAATGATCCATTTCACACATTATCCAAAGTTCGATTAATGCTTTTAAAATCTATCATCTTTCAGTTTTGGGTTGTTGCTCAGTGGTAGAGCACATGCCTAACGTGTTCAAGGCCCTGGGTTCAATCCTCAGTACAGTCAGGGAGGAAAAATTTTAACTCCTATTTTAGAGTGAAAGATGGTACACATATACATACAATATTATCTTTCACTGTAAATCAGTTAGTGAGTGTAAAACATAAAGATCCAGGTGTGGTACATACTAAGCCCTCGATAAGTTATTCTTGTAAACCCAGATTTGTCCAAGGTTAGGAACTACTCAGTGTGACGTTAGGGATCAGTATGGGGCCAGGGTCAGAGAGAGGATAGAGCTAAAGTTTAGCCAGGCTAGGATAAGAAGGCCAACTTGTGGTCAGTGAGTAGTCATATTTTTAAATTAACTATTTGTTGGGCTGGGGATGTGGCTCAAGCAGTAGCGCACTTGCCTGGCATGGGTGCGGCCCGGGTTCGATCCTCAGCACCGCGTACAAAGATGTTGTGTCTGCCGATAACTAAAAATAAATAAATATTTTAAAAATTCTCTTTCTCTCTCTCTCTTTTAAAAAAAAAAAAAAACCTATTTGCTTTTTTATGCCTACATTGTTCCAGAAGAATTCAAGGCATCTTTTAGCAATAACAATTGCAGAAGTCAAGAAAGAGAAAGATGGAAATTGCAATGGACTAAATGTTTATGTTCATAGTTGAAGCCTAATCCCCAGTGTGATGGCATTAAGAGGTGGAGAGGTGGGGCCTTTGGCAGTGACTAGATTGCGAAAGTAGAGTCCTCCAAAATAGAATTTGTAGCCTTATAAGAAAATACACTCTCTGCCAGGGTTGTGGCTCAGTAGTAGAGCACTTGCCTGGCATATGTGAGGCACTGGGTTTGATCCCCGTTACCACATAAAAATAAACATATAAAATAAAGGTATTGTGTCCATCTACAACTAAAAAAAATATTTTAAAAAGAAAGAAAATATACTCTCTCATATTCTCTCTCTCTCTCCTCTCCCTCCCTCTCTCTCTCTCTCTCTCTCTCTCTCTCTCTCTCTCTCTCTCTTTCTCTCTCTCAATGAGACAGTCTACAATCCTAAAAGAGTGTCCCCACAGATAGTTTCTGCTGGCCCCTTGATTGTGGACTTCCAGCCTCCAGAACTGTGAGAAATAAATTTCTATTGTTTAGCCACTCAGAGAGCAGCACTCTGTTTTGGCAGCCTGAACTAATGAGAAGGAAGTGGAAACAATGCTAGCCAGGGGCACTCCATGCTGGTGCCCATAGACCCTGCAACTGGGAAACCAGGTCTGTCTGGTCACTCTGAAGGCCATGCTAGAAGCCAGGATTGAGCAGAGCCAGTCTTAACAACCTCTGATAAGAATTTCATGGGCCGATCCATGTCATGTTCTCAATAAATGTTTGCTCTTATCATCAGCACACGGGACCAAGGTGGACCCAGAGGGCATGTTCTGGAATGTGCAATGAGCAGTGGAGACCAGCCTGACCAGTGCGTCCTCTTCCCATAAAGGGCCCTAGAGTCAGAGTCAGAAGTGTAAGTTCAATGGCATCACGTTTGGATGGCCAGATCTAGTCCATGAGGGCACCTCTAACCAGCAGGTCTAGGAATGCTGCAAATCTGATGGCCCTGACTCTTCTGAACCTGGGCTTGGATGGGATCTTCCAGCTCTGGGTTCACCTAATGAAACCCCAGCCCCCAGGACACCTTTTTTCTTTATACGGTTGTATATATCCAGCCAGATCGGAATAAGTCCACAAGGCATTTTCAAATGCTGAGTGTGTGCACTTGTGTGTGTGTGTGTGTTGAGGGGCTGTGTTACTTTCTCTGCTGCTCTAACAACCTAACCACTTAAGCAAAACCAAATATCATAGTTCTGTAAGTCAGAACTAGGCTAAAATCGAGGTGTCCACAGAGCTGCATTCCTTTGAGAGGCCCTGGGGTGGAGACTGTTCCTCGCCTCTTTCAGCTTCTAAAGTCCACCATGTGGCACAGCTCATGGCTCTCATCTCTTCAAACCAGCAATCATATCACCCTGACCTCCAACTCTAACCTCATATCTCCCTCTCTGACTTTGATCCTGCCTCCCTCTTTTAAGGACCCTCTGATTACAACAGACCAAGCCAGATAATCTCCTATCTCAAGATCCTTCACTTGATCCCATCTACAAAGTCCCTTTGTCCATGTCAAGGTAAACTATTCACAGGATCCAGGAGTTAGAATGCATAGCATCATTAAGGGTCCCTTATTCTGCCTACCCCAGGACCCTAACGTTATAAACTTCCAGTATGCTGTGAATCCCAGGCACCCTGCTCTACCAAGAGGAAGATTTTGAAACAAACAGACAAACAAAAAATCACCTCTTTTGTCAGTCGAAAACATTTTTAGCAAAATATCCCATCAGAAGATAAAGAAAAGATGTGAATTATCCCTTTGGATAGTTCCTGTGTTTGAACAAGGTCTACGCTTACCTCTCGGAGGTCCCAAAGTTCATCTGCAGTACCAGTCAAAGGTCAAGATAAAAGTCAGCAGCCAGTATCAGTTTTACCTGCAGAGGGACATCCAGGCCACAACAGACTTTACCACATTTTCTTGTTTGTTTGTGATTAGAAAAGCCACTTTTTTACCTTTTGAGATGACCCAAAGAAGTGTTGGGCCAGGGACATTTTTGAGGGGCTGCCTTCCAGCTCTGCAGAAAATATAAATTGGGCCAGGCACGGCGGTGCACACCTGTAATCCCCACAGCTCGGGAGTCTGAGGCAGGAGGATCTCAAGTTGAAAGCCAGCATCAGCAACTTATCGAGGCCCTAAGTAACTCAGGGAGACTGTGTCTCTAAATAAAAGGCATAAAAGGGCTGGGGATGTGGCATAGTGGTTAAGCAACCCCTGGGTTCACTCCTCAGTATAAAAAAGGAAGGAAGGAAGGAAGGAAGGAAGGAAGGAAGGAAGGAAGGAAGGAAGGAAGGAAGGAAGGAAGGAAGGAAATATAAAATGGATTCAAGCAAAGAGAACATTGGTGTGTCCAGGGGCCCAGTCCCCCAACTTCTGCCTCACCTGATTTGCTGAACCCATCAAGTATCGCTCATGTAAAAGCAGTTCTTTTAGAAAAAAGTCATAAATCTCCTCTTGTTTAAATGACAGTTTGTGGCCTTTGCTTTCCAAAGACACATACACAGGAGGAAATCAACCTTCATAGTCTAAAGGGAGAAGTCAGTCAGATGCTAAGGTCAGAACCTGGTCCATCCATCACTGGGCAGAAGTATGGAGAGGAGGCCATGCTGGGAATGGAAACCCTGCTAGGGACCACATTAAACCAGGTGACAATCAAGTGTTGGTGACCGGAAGCTGTTTTGTCTCCACCCAGACATAACATTTCACTGCTCTGAACAGATAGGGCTAATCCGAGCGTTTAACTCTCTAAGGCAACCTTAATATTCTAATTTCCATGTTCCTAAGGTGGCGACCTCAAGAACTGATAATTTAAGAGTGAAAAAGTAAAAAGAATAAGAAGACGAATAAATAGGGACAAAGGAAAAATGGGAAAAGGAAAGCTAAGAGCAACCCAGGGTAAGATTAATATAAAAAGAGTATTTTACAGAGTTATAAGTAACTCAGGTTATACCACGGGTCACAGATCTGACTCTGAGCTTCCTAGAAACCATTATGAAAAGGGAAATATAATCCATCATATGATTCATAAAGCCTGTGATAAAAGCAAAACCATTCTCTTCAATGCCTATTCCTAATATTCAGATGTGGAAGAAAATTCTTCTAGGATGCTCACAGAGAGGCCTCAGCAACAGAATGAATAAACACTGTCTTCATCTAAACCTGCAGTAAATCCAGTGACCAGTTTCCTAGGACTGTTTCTTATAACTCTCCTTGACAAGGGTCTACAGTATGATGATAGAGCCCAGTTTAACAAAAACAGTGAATCCCTGGTAAATCCTCCAAGCTTCAGGGCCTATTCAGTGAAACTTATATAGGTTCAGTGCCTATATAATGGTTGTTAAGAAGCAGTAACCCGTCTTAAGTAACCCTTCACAAGTATACTAAGAAAGGTTAGTACTCCTGGGTGTACTAATACCCTCTAAAGATGTGGATTTGGGGGGGCTTGGGGGGGCAGGTACCAAGGATTGAACTCAGGAGCATTCAACCACTGAGCCAATTTGTATTTTATTTAGAGACAGGGTCTCACTGAGTTGCTTAGTGCCTCAATAAATTGCTGAAACTGCCTTTGAACTCACCACCACACCCAAGTAAGACTTGGTTCTTCGCAAGTATATTGGTTGGGAATATTTATAAATTTTTGTCAAATGAACTAAAACCTTTTTTTTAATATTTATTTTTTAGTTCTCAGTGGCAGACATAACATCTTTGTTTGTATGTGGTGCTGAGGATCAAACCCGGGCCGCACCCATGCCAGGCTTGAGCCACATCCCCAGCCCCTGAACTAAAACCTTTTGGTAGGGTTTTAAAAGACTAGCTTAATCCCTTCTCAAGGTCATTAATAAGATAGCAAGGCCAGAATTCCATAAGATCACTTCTACTTTGGAGTGAACTTTGTTGGTGGTAGTGTTTGCTTGCTTGCTTGTTTGCAGCACTGGGGACCAAGCCCAGAGCCTTGTGCATGTTAGGCAAGTGCTCTACCACTGAGCCCCTTTATATCCCCAGCTCCTTTTTTAATTGTATTTTAAGGCAGGATCTTGCTAAGTTGCCCAGACAGGACTTGAATTTGTCATCCTCCCATCTCAGTTTCCCAAGTAGCTGGGATTACAGGTGTGCACCACCATGCCCAGCCACTCCTAGTTACTAATGAGGAAAAACAATATGCCTGCATATAAGCTCATCTGATTTTCAAGCTCATCCACTCAGAATGGAAAAGGCAGAAAGTCTTCAATGAAAATCTGGGGGCATAAAGCAATTGGAATTTGCATACCCTGTGTGGAATGTAAACCACTTCAGAAAAAAATATTTGTTACTACCTATTGAAGCTAAAAAAAAAAAAAAACCCTATAATCAGCAGAACATTATTCAACCATAACAAAGAATGAACCGGGGAATGAAGTTGACGAAATTATGCTATGTGTATGCATGAATATATCACAATGCATTCCAATTTTATATATAACTATAATTTACCAATAAACAAATAAATAAATAGAAGGAAGACGAGTAGAGTAGAGAAAGTGAAAGGGGAGGAATGGAGGAAATACTAGGGATTGAAATGAAGAAAACTGGAGATGGGCATGGTGGCACATGCCTGTAATGCCAGCAGCTTGGGAGGCTGAGGCAGGAGGATCACGAGTTCAAAGCCAGCCTCAGCAACTTAGCAAGGCGCTAAGCAACTCGATGAGACCCTGTCTCTAAATAAAATACAAAAAAGGGATAGGGATGTGGCTCAGTGGTAGTTGAGTGCCCCCGAGTTCAATCCTTGGTACCAAAAAAAACAATTGGGGAACAACTTTGTTATATCATTTATGACTATGTCATAAATGAACCCCATTATTGTATATAAAACTGCAATGCAGTAAAAAAAAGTTACTTTAAAATGTTTAATAATTTTATTTAAAATTGAATAATTTTATTTAAAATTTTTAATAATTTTAAAAAATGAAATCAGGGCTGAGATAGAGGTTAGTGGTAGAGCACTTGCCTAGCATGTGCAAGGCCCTGGGTTCAATCCCCAGTACCACAAAAAGAAAGGGGGATAAAAAGAAAAGGACAATTCACTCAGGAAAGGAGGATTGAAAGGAAGTTCATTGGAGAACATAAAAGAATGAAATCCTGTCATCTCAGCAACATGAGTGGAACCAAAGGACATGAGGTTAGGTGAAAGGAACCAGGCACAGAACACAAACTCATATGTGGAGGCTTAAAAAGTTGATTAAAAGAAGCTGGGAGCAGTGGTACACACCTGTAATCCCAGTGGCTCAGGAGGCTGAGGCAGGAGGATCACGAGCTCAAAGCCAGCCTCAGCAACAGGAAGGCACTAAGCAACTCACTGAGACCCTGTCTCTAAATAAAATACTAAATAGGGCTGGGGATGTGGCTCAGTGGTCACAAGTCCCTGAGTTTAACCCCTGGTATCCCCGCCAAAAAAAAAAAATGGACTAGGGACATGGCTCAGTGGATAAGTGCCCCTGGGTTCAATCCCTGGTACCAAAATAAATAAATAAATAAATGTAGATCAAAGAAATTTGTAGAAAAGTGGTCACTAGACACTAGGAAGGGGAGAGGGACGGGGGCTAAAGGGAATTTGGGTAATTGGGACCAAGATACAGTTAGATAGGAGGAATAAGTCCTGATGCTCTTCAGCACAGTCCTAATGTTGTAAATCATAATTTACAAAAAAAAAAAAGATCCTACATTTTATGAGGAACTAAAATGAATTTGAAAACTCTAAGCACAAATATATGATAACTGTATAAGGAGATAGAAATGCTAATTGCCATGACTTAATCATTACACATTATATACATATATTGAATTATCACACTACCCATAAATATGTAAAATTATTATATTAATTAAAAAGAAAAATAATATATATTTTTTAAAACCCACAAATACATATCCAATGATTCCACTCCCAGGTACAGAAATGCCCACCAATGTAAATGAGATGGACATCATTACTGTAGGTACACATATGATTGCACGAATGGTGCGTCTCTACATCAAGTACAAGCAGAGAATTGAAATGTTGCACTCCTTTTGTGTACAATGAATTGAAATGCATTCTGCTGTCATGTACAACTAAGCAGAACAAACAATAATAATAATTTAAAAAGAAAGAAATGCCCAATGTTCTCTGATAGACTGATGCTATAAGATCATAGCCACATTACTTACAACAACCTCCAACTGGGAACACCCAAACTCTCATTGATAGTGGAATGGATAATTGTGGTATAAATTCATACAAAAAAAAAAAAAATACTAGACACCACTAAGTTCAAGCAATCCACAACTGTTAATGGCAATATGGATTAATTTCACCAACATCATGTTGAATAAAAGAAGCCAGTCACCAAAAAATGTATATATAGTATGATTCCAAAAATATCAAACTAATAATATATGCTGGTAGAAGTCAGGATAGCAGTTGCCCCCGGGTGAGGAGTGAGCAGAAAAGAACATGAGCAGCAATGAGCACTGGTTACATGGACCTGTTAGCTTGTGAAAATTCTTGTGATACGGGCACCCTTCTGAATACATGTCACACTTTATTAAGAAGCTTTTAAAGTGGTATCAGGCCATTACAGTACAGATTTTAAGTGGTGGCTGTTGCTACAGGAGGCAGGCTCTCAGTCTTGGACCGGGGCTAAAACCTCTGTGGCTGGATCAGGGCTCAGCCAGGATGAGGTTCCCTGTGGATCCAGGGCCAACACTCAACTGTGACTGAATCAGGGGTCATCTTTGCCCCATGGCCTCAGCTTGACCACTGCCATTCCAGGGTCTGACCACTTGATGTCTCTACTCGACAAACTGGTAAACAAGGAGGCTAGATAGAGCTTCCAGGACCCATGTTAACCCTGAGCTCAGGGAAATATTGGGAAATGCCAGAGAATGAATCTGAGCAGCCACAGAGCTGGCCGATCTGGACTAGGATCCAGGCCTGGTATAATGGGGGCCAGCCATGGGAACCCCAAGAGGCACACTCAGCTCAGACCTCCCCCACTTTGCTCCCACGGAGGCAGCATTGGTCAGTCAGTCGGTGTATAATGAGCCTTGTTCTGAGCCAGGCACTGAGGATCAGGGGAGGGTGAGCAGGATAAAGTTCCTGTCTTCACAGAGCCCAGTTAGGTTTTCCCCTCCCCTCTCCTGGTCAGCCTCTCCCTGCCCAGCACTCATAACTCTCTCCACCCCAGAAAAATCCCCAACCAGTTTCTCTGCCAGGACCCCCTTTTCTTGTTTGTTGTCTGTCTCTCCTCCTAGGATAGATTCCAAGGAGCAGGGGCCGCACACATGTGTTTTGTGAAGCCTGGTGTGCTCAGGGTCCAGAGTAAAGCACCAAACTCTGTTGAATAGAACTTGGATAGCAATGAGGTGGTCACTTCCTCCCTGCGGAGCCAAACAAAACAGCAGGGGAACTTTGTCTGTCTGGGTCTCTGGCGCCGCAGGCTCCCCAGACCTTGCAATTCTGGATGAAACTTTGATGGGGTCTCAGAAGGACTGAGAGCTAGAGGTTTCATGGCCAAAAGCACTGCAGGGCAGAAGGTGCTGCCAGCCTAGCTAACGGACCCAGGGCAGTTCCACTTCCCCTTTTTCAAAAGTAAATACATGGGGGGAGGGAGGAGGCAGGCGTCCACACCACCCTTTGATAAGCCGAGAGGCCTGGCTACTAAAAGCAGGAAATATAAGCCAGCAGAAATTTGGCAGAAACTTACTTGGGTGCTCTGCCTGCCTACACCTGCAGGCAGCCTGCCAACCACCTCCATCCAGCCTAGGCAGATGATGAAGGGCAGAAAGAACAACTGGGTTGGAGCCTGCTTGGATCCTGGGAAAGAGACCTGGGGATGAGGCGGGGCATAACTTTGGGGAAAGGAAATGAAGAGCTAGATCTGCAGACAGGAGGAAGAAGGAAATGAGAACCTGAGGCACAGTCTCAGATGGTCACATGGATGTGGGCCGCTGTCAGGGACATTCAGAGGACCAGTTTGAGCCCATTCATTTGATAACAAACATGAGAGGTACTAGAATGGATCTCCAGCACCAAGGTCTACATCCTATCACCCCATTCATGTCCAATCAACATATCCGTGTGCACTGTTTCATTGGGGTCTAGAGCAGACCAGCACTGTCCAATAGAACTTTCTACAGTGATGGGAATTTCTATAGCTGGGTGTTCCAATATGGTAGCCATGAAGCACACATAGCTCATGGCTACCATATTGGGCAGCATGGTTATAGACTTCCGTGTAAGGTATGCATATATATTATATGTAAATATATAAAATACCTCATTTTTCTATAATTGAATTTTATTTATATCTCAAGTGCCTATCCTGCTTAGTGGTAGATAGTAACTCTAAATAAACTCAGGTTAAAAATTCAGTCAAGTGAGCGCTTCCTACATCTCTTCACCCAGAGTGCATCTAGGTTTTGGGGCAGACCAGAGCGTATAGCCAACACCCAAGTACTGGGAAGGAGGATATCAGGGACCTTAGAGGCCACTGTCTATGCTGCCATTCAGCTATTAATCCATGTCCTATTCACTTAATCTCTTTCTCCATCTCCACACTTCATCTCTGGGTTCTATAATTACTATCACCCCTGCAGGGGCAGGAGAAGCAGGTTAAAAAAATCTCTTCGCAGAGACCCAAACCAGCATCTAACTCTATTGTTTCCAGCTATCCACATATGTCCATACTTCTATTCCCTTTTTTAATTATAATAAAAGCAACTAATACTTACTGAACACCAAGAATGTACCAGGTATATTATAAGCACTTTAAAACCATTATCCTGGCCAGGCACAGTGGACCACACTTGTCATCCCAGTTACTTGGGAGGCTGAGACTAGAGGATCACATGTTTGAGGCCAGCCTCAGCAACTTAGTGAGACCCCCAACAACTTAGAGAGAACCTGTTTCAAAATAAAAAATAAAATGGACTCCATTTTATTTTTCAGTGGTGAAGTCTCTGGGTTCAATCCCCAGTACAAAACAAAACAAAAAACGAAAACAAAAAAGCACTAGTATATCTAGTATTCCTAACAACCTTCTGAGGCAAATACTGCTATTATTTCCATTTTACACTTGGAAAACTGAGACACAGAGAAGTATTTTGAAAAGGCTCATGTAGAAAGTATTCCTAGACAGAACCTCAAAACCAATATTGCATATGCATTTACCTAATAATACCATTTATAGAAATCAATCAAAAAAAAATACTGGCAAGGGCCTGACATAAAGATGTTTGTTGCAGCACTCTGTAATATCTATCCACAAGGAACTGAGTAGATAAATTATGTTACATTTATACAATGGAAAACTATGCAGCTATAAAAAGAAAGGAACCTCATCTCCAAATAATGAAATATAGTGATTTTTTGGAATATATTGTCAAATGAAAGAAGAAAAGTATGGTGTGTTGCATTTATATAGGAAAGAGGGAATATAGCCATATAAACATATACATTTTTTTTTCCTTTTGGTGGTGCTGGGATTGAACTCAGGGCCTCATGTATGCTAGACAAGTGTTATGTTGCTATTCTTATATTTTTAATAGAAAAAATTGTTAATGGTTACCCATCAGGAAGGGTTATACTAGAATTGAGAAGAATAGAAATTAGACTTACCTCGAGATAGTTTATTTTGAAGATTTGCTTATGGAATAATATAAATATTCCATATAATTATTGAAATAAAGTTGATTTTAAATTAAGTAATTCCTGAACTTGAAAGCAAAATTAAACAAAAGTATCAAACTATGGATTGAATTAGTAAGTGTAGCTGCTTAGAGAAGATTTATTTCAAAAGAATTTAAACACAGTAATTTGATTGTGTATTCCCATCAGAGAATACCCAAAGGACAAGAAGAACTAAAAAAGAAAATTGTAAAATGTTTTCCACAACCATACTATTAATAAAAAATTGTTATTTTGTATACATTATAGGATTGAGCAAATAAACCTAATGTTGTTACCGTTAAAAACCAAAATTCCTGGCGTGCGCGCGAGTGCGGACACACACACACACACACACAAAAAAAAAAAAAAGAATTGCAAATATAAAATCAAAGAAGTAAAAACACTATAATCTAAATTGACATCTAAAATATCAGTGTGAACTCGAGATCTCTTTTTAAAACAAAATTGTTTTTTCTGTCTCTACCCAATAAAATGGCTTATAAACCATTCCCAATACAATAGCTATGGGCACCCCTAGAGAAAAGATTGTGAAAGATCTAAACACCACTTCCCATCAAAGACCCAGAGCTCATTGGCTCAAGTGGCTGATTAAAGGTCTGGAGTAAAAATTGCACAAGATAAACCTGAAAGAGCTTGTCATTTCAGAAGACAATGACGCTACAGGGTCATATCAAAAGGCCGAGGATTTTATTGGCCAAAGACAGACATTTGGAGCATCAGTAAGTGTAAAATCGAACATTTAAAATTCCTACATTTATAATGTTACTCCAGGAAAGAAAGAAAGGGAGGGAGGGAGGGAGGGAGGAAGAACAAAGGAGGGGGGGAAGGAGGGA
This sequence comes from Urocitellus parryii, assembly GCF_045843805.1. Lineage (NCBI taxonomy): Eukaryota > Metazoa > Chordata > Mammalia > Rodentia > Sciuridae > Urocitellus > Urocitellus parryii. The sequence goes on from NC_135536.1 coordinate 181,998,419, forward strand.
GAAAGGGAAAGAAAAAGAAACCCTCCTTGGATTCCCTTTGGGCTTGTTAGGGAACCAACTCATTATTTTGAAAAGTGGTAAATAAAGGAAAGAATCAAGCATTTTTCTGACTTCCTATAATGAACTGTATCTCTTTGCAACAAAATAATGGGTAGCAGGAAGTGCTCTTTAAAGAGGTATTTAAACTAATAAATGAGAAAAAAAATTGTAAATATTGGAATTTTGAGGCTGGGTACCGTGATGCACACCTATAATCCCAGGAACTCAGTATGCTAAGGCAGGAGGATCACAAGTTTGAGGCCCTAAGCAACTTGGTGAGATTCTATCTCCAGGTAAAAGGGCTGGGGATATAGCTGAATGGTAAAGTACCACTGGGTGAAATCCTCAGTACAAAAAAAAAAAAAAAAAAAAAAGGAATTTTGCATTTTATAGCCCTTTCATAAAACCACAGATCTGGGTCAGGAATTAGCCAGAATGACAGACAAGCATGAGGAATGTGCCTCCTTGTGGAAATACTCAACACTGCCTATGAAATATCCTTGCTAAAAACATTCAGTGGGACTCTAGTCACATAAAATTAAAGTTAGAGGAATATGTTAAACGACACCACAGGAATGCAATGACCAAATTCCAGAATGTAGGAAACTCTGCAAGACAAATACCTTATTTCTTCAATAAATAAATTGAACACAGAAAAAGAAAGGACCTCTCCAAGTCCTGCCTATTCCACCTCCCACACTTTCAAAACAAAAGAGAGAGGCAAAAGGAGAACCTATCAGCTAAACATAATAATCAGTGCAATGGCAGCCCTTATTTGGATCTTAATACAAACAAACACATTATAGTTTTTAAATTATGGAACAATTGGGTATGTTTGAATACTGACTGGAAATTTGATAAAATGAAGACATTTTTGATGATTTTTAAGGTATAATAATAGTATCATGGTTATATACCATATAAAGATCCCCCCTCAAGGCCACCACCTCCCTACCCCTGTACTGGTACTGGGGATGGAACCCAGGGCCTCAGGCATGCTAGGAAAACACTCTACCACTGAGCTAATCCCCAGCTCCATTTAGAGTTCTTATCTTTTAGAGAGACATACTGAAATGTTACAGATGAAGCAATAGGGTGTTTGAAATTTGCATCAAAATAATCCAATAGAGCATGGGCTACATGAGGGGGGGTTGCTATCTTATTCTCTTTAATTTTGTGAATACTTGAAATTTTCTATAATAAACAGTATCAAGGGGGAAAAAAAGCTAACATTGACTTATTTTCATTCTTTCTACATTTTTGCTACTAAAAAAAAAACTACCACCACCAACGCTGAACTTGGTAGTTTGAACCAGAGAAAGGCAATGGGCTAAAAGGTGTTGTACCAAAAAAGAGAGAGAGAGAGAGAGAGAAATAAAGAAAGAAAAAAGAAAAGAAAGTTAATACTTCAAAATATTTTTTGAATTGAGGTGAAATTCACATAATATAAAATTAACTAAAAGTATAGAGTTCAGTGGTATTTGATATATTCACAACGTGTAACTGCCTCCTCTAAAGTTCTGAAGCATCCATCACCCCAAAAGGAAGCCCCATATCCATAAAGCACTCACTTCCCCAGGCCCTGGCAACCACCCATCTGCTATGTTTCTACTAATTTACTGATTCTGGATATTTCCTATAAATGGAATCATCCAATGGGGACCAACCACATAGTCGCCGTGCTCTGTCGCACACCAGACACTGGCTAAGTGCTAGAGGTAAGATGAGGAAGAAGACAGACCTGACCCCTGCCTTCATGGGGCTTACTAGAGGGACATTATTCAAATAAACACGTACAATTGACTAGCTAACTGCAAAGGTGCAAATGATGCAGAGAACAAAACCCATGGGAAGGACCAATGAGCGGGCCTGATCTAATCTGGGGAAGGAGGGAAGGCTTCTCTGAAGAGAGGACATCTGAGCTGAGCCCTGAGGAATGAGCAGGGGCTAAGCCAGGGAAAGAGGAGAGTCACAAATGGTTGCCAGTCAGAATGGAGCCGTGGAGGGCAAAGTGGGGGACTGAGAGGTATAGACAGAGGAGTCAGGAAAGTTGATTTGGTTTATTTTTGTTTGTTTTATTAGCCAAAGTCCATGGTTTACATAGCGTTCACTCTTTCTGTTGTACAGTTTGCTGGGTTTTTAACAAATACAGAATGGCATGAATTCGTCAATGACAAGCGTCATACAGAATGGTTTTGTGGTGCTAAAAATACCCTGTGCTTCACATATTTACCCCCTCCCCAGATGTTGACAACTACAGATCGTTGTTCCTATCTTTGGTAGTTGTGATTTTACTAAAATGTCATATAGTTGAAACCACAAAACAGGTAGCCTCTTTAGACTGCTTTTTTTTTTTTCCACTTGGCAATATTCATTTAGGGTTCCTCTTTTTATTCCTTGTGAGTGTGTTGTGCATGTGTGTGATAGAGATGGTGATAAAATAATATAACATAAAATTGTCATTTCAACCATTTATTTTTATTTATTTTTTTGAGACAGGGTCTCACTATGTTGCTCAATCTGTGCTCAAACTCCTGAGATCAAGTGATAGTCCTCCGTAGTACGGGGATGACAGGGATGTGCCACTGTGCTGGGCTGCCACTGTAGCCATTTTTAAGTGCACAGTTTAGTGGAATTCACATAGTTGTGCAACCATCGCCACCATCCACCTCCAGAACTTAGCTGATTCCTTTTTATTGCTTAATAAATTCTACCATATGAATGTACCATGGTTTGTTTATCCACCCACCAATTGATGGAAGATTTGTTTTTAAACAAGACCACCAGTGGGACAACCAATTGGCAGAGGCTACTGCTGCTGCCCAGGCAAGAGAGGATAGTGGGGGCTGGGGATGTGGCTCAAGCCATAGCGCGCTCACCTGGCATGCGTGCGGCCCGGGTTCCATCCTCAGTACCACATACAAACAAAGATGTTGTGTCCGCCGAAAACTAAAAAATAAATATTAAAAAAAAAAAAAAGAGCGAGACAGGATAGTGGCTTCTGCTGGGGTGAACTCAGTGAACAAATGAAATGAGTGGGTTGGCACTGGCAAGACCTGCAGATAGATAGTTGGTGGGGTTGAGAAGTTAAGGATGAGATACAGCTTTCTGGCTTGCGTGACCAGGTGGATAGATGGTGGTGTCATTGACTGAGATGGGAAATGGATCTGGGAGAAGGTCATGAATTCAGCTTTGGATCTGAAGTGTTGAGTTTAAAGTGCCTGAGAGACATCCAAGTGGGCGTGTGATGTGTCCTATGGGCTTAAGGGCCTAGAGCACAGACCTGTTCCCCCTCACTCTTTCCCCTCCCCACCACACAAGTTATTCTCTGGGCCTTAGTTCTGTTCCTGAACTGGCTAAGTTCCCTCCATCCCAGGAACCACGGCACCGCTACTCCCTTTGCCTGGAACCCTTCTGTCCCCAGAAGGTCACTTGTCTAGCCCCTTCTACACATTCAGATCTCACATCAAACGTTGCCTATTCAGAGAATCCTTCCCAAAACCCAGCTAAAGTCAGTGACAGAAAAAAGCCTAGGGATCTCACTGGTCAAATTGTGCTGTAACAGTGAGGCAGGGGGAAAAAAAAAAAAAAAAAAACTTCCAAGGATAAAGAGGAAAAGCTGGTTAACAGGTCCAAAATCACAGTTAGAAATAAGGAACAAGCTGGGCATTGTGCACAAGTTGTAGTCCCAGGGATGCTGAGGTGGAAGGATCACTTGCGCCCACAAATTCAAGACCAACCTGAGCAACATAGTGAGAACCATCTCAAAAAAAAAAAAAAAAGTTCTAGAGTCTATAGCACAGTAGGGTGACTAAAGTTAATAATAATTCATTGTGTATTTCAAAAGAACAAAAGAAAGGATTTCAAATATTCTCTCCATGCAGGCAATGGATAAGCTAACAACTTTGATTTGATCATTACACAATGTACACATATATCGAAATAGCACACTATATCCCATAAATATGTGCAACTATCATGTGTTAACTAAAAATGATTTTTTTTAAATTCCAGAAACTTAGTGCTTATAACAATAAACATTCATTTCTCACCCAGAGGTCTGCAGGTCAACTCGACTCAGCAGGGCTTTTCTGGGCTGGGCTGAGCTCCAGGCTGTGGGTCATGCATGGCTGCCTCACATGTCTTCTCATTCTGAGACCAGCTGAAGAACCCCCCCACACACAACACTGCCTGGAGTTCTCATGGCCAAGGACAGTTGCTCAAGAAGTGGGAATGGAAACATTCAGTACCTTAGAGCTGGCCCCTGTCATTTCCACACATATTCTCTTGGCCAAAGCAAGTCACATGGCTAAGTTCAATATCAACAGGGTAAGGAAGTATATTCCTCCCACAGTGGGGAGGTCTGGAGGAAGTAAATATTTGCTGAACAATAATATAATCTAGCAAATGACCCAACTCTATTTTTCCTATATGGCCATGTTTATTGAGTAATACCCCACTCTTACAAGGTAAGATTTTTCTATAAATGAATGAGTGCACGGGAGAATGTGCCTTTCCAGGCAGGAAGATCGTGTGTGTATGTGTGTGTGTGTGTGTGTGCGCGCGCGCGCGATTTTGTGTATTACTGGAGATTGAACCCAGGGACGATCTACCAGTGAGCTATATCCCCAGCCCTATTAATTTATTTTTCTTTTGAAACAGGGTCATATCTTACTAGTTGCTGAGGCTGGCCTTAAACTTGCAATCTTCCTGCCTCGGCCTCCTGAGATACTAGGATTACAGGAGGGTGCCAACACACACCAAGCTTCTCTCCACTCTTCAAATGAGGAACTTGAGGCTCAGAGAAAGGAAGTGACTTGCCAAAAGTTATAGAAACCACCTGTGGCTTTTCTGATGCCTACAGCTTAGTTCCCCCACATGTGGGAAATGAAGCAGCAAAAAGCTGTTTTCAGGGTAGCAAGGCTATATACCACCTATTTTTGTCTTCTCACCGAGCCTTGATTGACAGACATATAATCAGGAGCAAGTCCACCAGAGCATCTCCTTGCTGATTCAATCTCAGTTCTCACTTTGAAGCTAGGTAGGACCCTGATTCATCATTTCCAGATCTCCAAGTTCCAGATGGCAGATGTGCATTGAATAGGTGAGTCATTGGGACCTTGGTAGTTTTAATTGCTGACTAAGAGTTTCATGAATTCTCTGTCCTGCCCCAACTATGCCTTCCCCTAAGGTACAAGCAGTCACCTCTGCCTTTACAGGGACCTGCGGGATTGAACAGAATGGGACACAAGGTGGAGCTTAAAAATGAAGAACAAGCAGAGGAAAAGTCTGGAAGGATACACCTCAGATAAACAGTGAGTGATTGTTTTGAAGCAGGGCTACTTAGGACTTTAGCTCTCCATTTTGGGACTTTGTGTAACATTTGAACAGTTAATAATATTTTGCTTCTACAGATGTGACTACAGGTATGCTTCTGATTGCATAGGTTGCCATTATTAAAAAGAAAAAAATTGACCTGGAAATATTTTAAAGTTCATTCTTACGTGCAAAAGGCAATTCCTGGCTGGTTGGTTGGGACACTCCTGAAAATCTTCTTCTTCCAGAATCCTATTCCCACACATTGTCAGAAAGCTGTTTTCAGAAACACTGAGTCAATTCCCAACCATTCCCTCAGTCGGCAAGCCAGTGAACACCTATCACAAGCCTAGTGCTGAGTGAGCCATCAGGGTGACAGGTGACAGGCAGGGAAACAGGTGGTAGCCAGAGTCAGCAAGGCCCACATTCATACCATAGTTGACATGGATGGGGCTAACCATGGGCCAGACACCGTGCTAAGTGCTCTCCGTGGATTATCACATTTGATCCGCACAACAAGCTGATGAGGTAGGAGTTATTATTATGCTGCTTTACAGCTGTGGAAACTGGAGTGCAGAGAGGCAAAGGAACTTGCCCAAGGTCACATAACTAGCAGATGGTGGAACTGACATTTGATTCCAGAGCTTGTGAGCTTAACTGCTACCCCACACTGCCTCCCACAAGGAACTTGTCCAAATTCCATGAGCAGTAAGTGGCAGAGTCAGAATTCAAACCAGGAAAGGTTCACCAGCCTCCCAAGAATATGCTCTGAACTGGTAAGTCGTTCTCCCTTCCAAGCCTCCCCACTCCTAGATGCTGCACAAACATGCTGGGTGACCTTGGTTAGCCTTTCTGAGCCTGCTGTCACTGCCGCAAAATGGGAAGAATGCTGCTTACCCAAAGGAGCTGTAGAGAGGCTTATTTGAGAAGCCAGTTCCTCCGTGGGCTTGATAGGCACTCGGTAGAGATCTGTGTTCTTCTTGCTTTCCAGGAGTTTAGTACAATCGGCCAAGTGGACGCAGGAGCAAGTCTATCCAATAAGCTCTATGACTGAGGTGTACTATGAGCTGGGGGGCAGGAGAGGGCCAGGAGAGGGTTAAAAGTCAAGGGTTGCCGTGTATCCAGAAAACTCAGTTGAGGGAACACTGGAACAAACAACCCCCAGAAGGAGGGCAGTTTAGTTCGTCATCTTTCCTGTTTTCCAAGCCTGGCCCAGTCCCAGAACCTCTTCTTAATCTTGTCAGAATTTGGCCCTCTGCCCAGGAAGGAGCCATCAGGAGCCTCAAAGTGAGCCAAGTCTTCAAGGAAGTGATGTCTTTTGTGGGTCAAGAAGAGAAGCCAGGAGTGGTGGCGCACATTTGTAATCTTAGCTACTAGGGAGGCTGAGGCAGGAGGACCAAAAGTTTAAGGCCCAGCCTGGTAAAAATAAAGGGCTGGGGATGTGTGTTATGTCAGTGGTAGCGATCTTACCTAGCATATATGAGTGAGGCCTCAGTGTACTGAGAGAGAGAGAGAGAGAGAGAGAGAGAGAGAGAGAGAGAGAGAGAGCACACAAGAATCTTTCTGGGAGAGAGAAGGAGGCAAAGACAGAATCAGGGAAAGGTCTAGCCAGCAGACTAGTTCATGAACCAGTGGAGAAACTGAGGCTTAGAACAAAGCAAGGCTTACTGATAATGCTGGTGGCAGAGTTGGGACTAGGAGCCTATATTACTGGCTCCCAGGGAAGAGTCCTGTCCACTGCAAATGCCAACTGCTCACCTGCTTCTTACTCCAGGACCTCCCCCTTTTTCCCGCAACTCCTTCCAGTACCATCTCCCCTTACCGCACTAGAGACTTCAGATGCACAGCTACGGGTCCTGTGGATACTAGAGAAGGAATCAGCAGCTGCAAACACCTTAGTGGGCTTGTCCCTGTGGGAAATGAGGATGAGAGACCGTCTGAAAGAAGGAACCAGTGCTTCCTGAGCACTTACTACGTGTCTGTGAGGTGGCTGGCACCTTCAATACTTCACATCGGCTACTTCTCACACTAACTCTGGGAAGTAGGTTGCATCCCCATTTTGCAGATGAGCAACCTGGGGTTCATGGGAGAGATGCTTCCCTCTCAACTTTACCTGCAGCCCATAACTCTCCTCTGAGCTCTGGGCTGGGCTATCCACTTTGTCGTGGGCATCCACATGCTTCTCAAACTTAACTTGAATGATACTGAACTCATTAGCTTTCCCTCCCACAGACTTCTGGTTTCCCATCATAGCTTTGCGACTCAGAACCAGAATAGCTTTAACCTTCATCTACTCTTGCCCTGCTCCCGTCTCCAAGGAGTAGCCTGGTCCCACCTCTCATTCTATTTTCCAGACACTGACTTTCCTTAATGCCAAAGTTTGTAGCATAGTCCAGAGTTCATCATCTTACTCCTGGATGACTTCACCATTCTGCCCCCAGATTTATTTACACCCATCCATGCTACCCAAATGTTAGGGTAGTGTCAGGTATGGTGGCATATGTCTGTAATTCCCAGCTTCTGAGAAGGTTGGGGCAGAAGGGTCACAATTTCAAGGCCAACCTGGGCAACTTAGCAAGACTCCACTTCAAATAAAAAGGACTGAGGATATAGCTCAGCGTTAGAGCACTTACCTTGCATGTGCAAGGAAAAAAAAAAAAAAGTGGGAGTGGTAATTTCCCTAAAATGCAAATCTGCCTAGCCTCACCCAGCTGAAAACCTTTCAGTGGTTTCTCAATACACTCAGGATAAACCTTTTACTAGAGTTTATCAGGTCCCCAAAGTCTTGTCCCTCGCTGCCCTCTCTGGTCTCATATTGGGTCACTCCCTAACTTTTGTCCTCAAGCCTCAGACACCCTGGAATGCTTGCAGTTTCTCTTTTACTTCAAGGCCTTGGCTCATGCTGTTTTCTCTGCCTTTGCTTGGCTAACTCCTTCTCATCTTTCAGGCCTCAGCTTAGTCACCACTTCCTGACCACCCCCCTCTCAAGCTTCATGAGCTGCCCCTCCAAAGAATTCCACAGTCCCCCTATACTTCCTCAGCTGATTACTGCCCCTCCCTCTCCCAAGCTCCTCTGCAGGCCAACAAAGCCTTCCTCACTGTCACAGATTGTTGGAGCAGCACTCTCCAAAGGAAATACAATGCATGCCATACACACATATACATAACTTTTCCAGGAGCCACATTTTAAAGTAAAAGGAAATAGATGAAATTAATTTTAGTGACATTTTAATTCAATATTTCAAAATCGTATTTTAACATATAATCAATATACAAATTATTAGCATTTTATTTCAAAATCTGGTGTGTATTTTATACTCAGTCGATGCTGATTTGAAGTAGCCACATTTCAAGTACTCAATAGCCCCATGTGCTTGTGGCTATCAGATTGGATGGCACAGTTTTGGAGGATGCTTAAAGCTAACTAATCGGTTTCCTGTTCTGGGGGAAACTAATTCTGAGAAATTTTCATGGGTAGTCTGTAGGGGAAAAAATAAGAAAAGATTCTATGTCAAATACATCTTGAAAACACTGACAAAGTGAAACAGGATTTTTATGCTTTAGCACTTCCCAGAGTCCTCTCTGTGCTAACTAATCTGAGATACAATAATAGAAACAGACCAGAGAGCATATAGCATTTCCCCAACTTATCTGAGCTCAGAACTCTGTTTTCATAAAGCATTTCCAGGGATTAGTGTCCAAAGGAATGTTCTTTGGCAAATGTTGTTTTGGTCACATCTTTAACTCAGGAGATCCCAGGATTCCCACAGGGAGAACTTAGGGTTCAGGAAGCCGACCTCAAGTTTCTCTGCACTCACAACCTGATTACTGAATTGACTAATTCTGGGAAGTCACAGAGGTCAGGACTAGGATCAGTGAGGAAGAAGTGCAGCATTTTTGAGCTCAGGCAAAAAGGTTTAGAGTGTGTGTGTGTGTGTGTGTGTGTGTGTGTGTGTGTGTTTAAACCACTTGAAACTAAGTTGCTAGAATAGTCTGGAAAATGCAGTAAGTAAGTGGCCTTGTGAGATGATGATTTTCTATCACTAAGAGTGATCAAGTCTGGATTTCTGTGTGGGACAAGAGGCTCCTCCCCAGAACTTCTAATTTCCCTTTTTTAAAACTTAAAAAAAAAAAAAAAAAAGCAGTAGTGGGCAGCAAACTTCAGTGTCAGAGGAAGTGGTCAGACATGTTCTGGATCCTTTATAAAGAACACACTGAGATTCTGGAGGCTTTGGTGGAGGATTAATTTACAGCCAGAGTCCCTTTGAGACTACAGGTTCTTGGTTTAGTTCAGAGGATCCTTAATCCATTAGACACAGTCAACATCTGGTCATTGACTAATTGGATAAATCAGTCATCCATCACAATGTGTGCCTTGGTGGTAGACAAGAAGATAGTCTGTTTCTTTTTAAATGGCTTGTATGGGATAAAACCAGGCAAAGCCAATCAATACTATTGTAAGTCATCAGGACAGTGATTATCCTTGGGGATGATGATAGAAAAGAAGCACAGGGTTTTTCAGGGTGCTGATCATGTTCTGTTTCTTGATTAGGTGCAGGTTACATAGATGCATTCAGTTCGTAAAGATTCATCAAGCTCTACATTTTTGATATGTGCACTTTGGGGTATGTATAATACACTTCCATAAATAGTTTTTAAAAATTGCTTTTGTGATGATGCACTACTTTATCCACTAAGAAAAAAAATAGTGTGATTCTGATGAACCCAATTAATTCTCGGCGGACACAACATCTTTGTTGGTATGTGGTGCTGAGGATCGAACCCGGGCCGCACGCATGCCAGGCGAGCGCGCTACCGCTGAGCCACATCTCCAGCCCAGATGAACCCAATTAAAATGATCAGGCTGGTCTGATTTGAGCTGGGGAAGAAGAAGTTAACCATTAATGAGATGGTTTTTTCCTGTAAGTTCTGAGCAGCATTTTCGATAGCTAAGAGGGCAACTAAAGGTTGGCTAGGTTTCAGCAAAGCCCCTAAGCATCCAAATCCAGAGAGCAGATGAAATCAGACCAGTCATCTTAGAACCTCCAGGTGCCCATCAGTAGGATACCTGAAAGTACCCAGAAGCGAAGGTCTTTAAAGATTGGGTTATGTGTCCCTATGCCTATCATGGGACCTGACACAAAGTAGGTGTCTTCTTCCCTCTTCTTCCCTAGATTTCAGGGATGGTGGTCCCAGAAATGCCCAGGCCTACTGTGAGAAGGAGGGCATTGCCCCATGAGGGGCCATCAAGGATCACAGAGGCTAACACACCTGGGTTTAGAATGGAAGGGGAAACGAAACCCTTGTATGGCTCACATGTGTTCAAACAGCTACAAAGAAGCCACCTGTGGTCAGTTGAAGAGTGCTTGGGGAGAAGGAGGGAACTTTATAGAAGTCGGGGGAGGTGGCTAAAAAAGGTGGATTTCAGGTGGTGAAGGTTGGGGAAGTCAATGAAAACAGCAGTTAAGTTAAGGCAATACATCAGAGGGTGAGAGTAGGTTGGGGGAAAGGTAGGTTTCAGGTAGGGGAGATGCAGTAGGTCAAAGAAAACAGGAGTTAAGCAATACACCATTGAGCAAAAGAAGAAGAAGAAGAAAAAAAAAAAAACCACCCTTGGGCATAGAACTTTTTGACATTGGTAAAACATGTAGTCAATCAGTTCTCTTGTCTACGAAAACGAGACAATAATAGTTTCTTCCTCTTGGCGTGATTGAGAGGACAAAATCAATCCATGCATAAAAATTATACCAATCTCATCGTTTCTATCAATAATAAAGGTATTATAATAATAATCTACTTCCAAAGGAGCCCAGGTAATCTGACTTGAGAGCAAATAACAACTAAAAATCTAGAGGGGAGAGAATAGAGCAACCAGAAAAGGAGCTCTTAAAAGAGGAACTCTGGAACTTCTAAGCAAATTCGGTGTTTAAGTACATACGTATTTTGGAGGGAGGAGATGGCCCATAGCTACATCGGTTTCTTGAGAAGTCCATGGCACAGTGCTCCTCTTCCCATAGTTTAAAAAGTACTGATCTAAACTGGGTGTGGTGGCACATGCCTATAATCCCAGCAGCTAGGGAGGGTAAGGTAGGAGGATCACAGGTTCAAAGCCAATCTCAGTAATTTAGTAAGGCCCTAAGCAATTTAGCAAGACCTTGTTTCAAAATACAAAATAAATGGGCTGGGGATGTGGCTCAAGCGGTAGCGCGCTCGCCTGGCGTGCGTGCGGCCCGGGTTCGATCCTCAGCACCACATACAAAAACAAAAGATGTTCTGTCCGCCGAAAACTAAAAAACAAATATTAAAAAACACACACACAAAAAAAAACAAAATAAAAAGGACTGGGATGTGGTTCAGTGGTAAAGCACTTGTAAAGCACTTGTGGGTTCAAACCCTGCCCCCCCCAAAAAAAAGAAAAAAGTACTCTTGAAGAAACAAGAGAAGGAAATGGATGAGACAAGAGACCCACAATTATCCATGGATGAAGTGGGCCATTTCTATAAGCCTAGGACACAGGAAAGTATAGAGAAGAGGCAAAGGACAGAGAGAATTCATTGGAACAGAGGCTTAGAGAACCAAGCCAACTCCCAGTGGGATGGAATGGGAGTAAGTTCAGCTGTCATGTGACCCAGAGAAGGCTCACAGTGGCTATTGGCTGAAGGCTGGGTGAGTGGCTTGATGGGTAGGCAGCCTGATCCAGCAGCTGAGGATTGCAGAAAGGCAAACTACACATCTGGAGGGAGGGAATAAAAGGGACCTTGATTGTGGGTCTGGGAGCTGTGGAGGGATTTCGAGGAGAAATTTTTTCCATGTGCCTGGGGTAAAGGGAAAGAATGACCAGCTGGTGAATAGTTTTTCCTATCTGAAGTACTTCTGACTCTGTGGGTATTTGCAAAAGGCATTCTGAAGGAGGAGGGACACAACTGTTAGCTTTGTGGCTGTCTTAGAGACACTGTGCTGTGGAATGGGGTGGACAGAGAGTTTGCTAGTTGGCAGTTGTGGGCTTGTATCCTGGCTTGACCATTTCACTTATTCATTTATTCATTCATTCATGCAATAAATGTTTAAGCACCAAGGATGTGTCCAGCTTACTACTGGATGTCGGGGATGTAACAATAAATAAGAGAGCTGGGGATGTGGCTCAAGCGGTAGCGCGCTTGCCTGGCATGCGTGCAGCCCGGGTTCGATCCTCAGCACCACATACAAACAACGATGTTGTGTCCATCAAAAACTGAAAAATAAATATTAAAATTCTCTCTCTCTCTCTCTCTCTCTCCCCCCTCTCTCTTTAAAAAAAAAAAAGAAAGAAACTACAAAAAAAAAACAATAAATAAGAGATGGTGACTGAGCTCAAAATTTTTACTTCTAGTTGGTTATCAGACAGTGATCATGCAGTATGAAAGATGCAGGAACTTCTCTTTTTCTAGAAAATGGGAATCATGACAGTCACAGCAAGCAGTTTTCTGGCACATTCCATGCCCTGCTTGACACCTGTGAGAAGCTTATTGCTGCCCATAACTTACTTATTTATTCAACCAATGTTAACTGAGCAGCCTACATGTGGCAGGTACTTCCATGGATGGTAGGAGTCTAATAATAAAATATCCAGATAAAAATCCCTCTCTCCATCAAGATTACATTCTAGTAAGGGAAACAAACAACAAACAGATAAGTAAAATATGTAGTCAATTAAACGGTGACAAGTGCCTTGGAGACAAATATAACAGGGATGAGAAATGGGAAGGATTGAGGGGAAAATGTTGTAACCTTAAATAGAGAAATCTCACTGAAAAGAGATGTTAGCAGGGTCTTAAAGTTCAAGAGAGGGGCTGGGCCATGGAGATATCTGGGAGAAGGCGGCTTCAGATAGAAAGACCCACAAATGCAAAGGTCTGAGGCTGGAGGGCAAATGCAAATGATAAGCATCATACAGAGACCAGGGAGGCTGGAACAAGATGATCAAGGTGGACAGCACAGCAGATGAGGTCGAAGGAGGCCTTGTGGAGGAGCAGGTGCGGTTAGGTCTTGGGGGCCATTGTAAGGACTCTGACTTTAACCTAAGTGAGATGGGAGCTACTGGAAAGTTTTGAGCAAGAAGAGTGATGTGATTTCATACTCTAAAAAGATTTCTCAGTTTTAAAGGGTCACTTGTTTTGAGTGTGTGTCATGGGACCACAAGCACAGAAGCAGAAAGGTTAGTGGGCTCCTGCATTGAACCAGGTGGAAACAATGGAGGTTCAGGCTGATGTGGAAGCAAAGGGAGTAGCAAAAATATTTAGTACCTGCATACTTGAAGGTGGTGTCAGCAGGATTTGCTAACAGATTGTATACAAGGGGTGGGTGGACAAGAGAAAGAGCAAAGGATGACTTTAAGTTTTGGCCTGAGCCATTAACTATGATGAAGAAGACCAAGGGAGTAATGGATTCTGGTAGAAAGATAGAAGTCTGAATTTGGGGGACATTATATTTAAGAAGCCCACTGGAAATCCAAATAGAGATATTGGGTAGTTGGCCAGATATACAAATCTGAGACTGAGGGGCAAGATCCTTAATATAGATTATAAATTTTGGATTTCTCAATGTAAAATTGGAATTTAAAGCCACACGAGTAGATAAGATAGTGAATAAAGAGAACTAAGAAAAGAGGTCTGGGGATCAAGCCCAGGGACTCTCCAACATTTAGCAACAGTGGCTTCATCTGCTTTTAATTTGGGGGGTTCCAAAGCTAGACTTAATATGCTGCAAAGATCTGTGCAAATATTTTCCCAATGTTCTGTCTCCTAGTTCTGAACACAAATGCTCACCAGGAAGGGAAAATTCTACAGAAGGAAAAAAATCAATTTAAAATAGATCGTGTTGCCATCTTTCCCAAATTAGAAAGAGAGCCAAGTTCTAGGTCAGTGGGAGGATTTGGAGTTTTGGCATTGTTTTTCTCCCATCAAAATTTTGGAGCTGGACTCTCATGGAAGAGTCTTGCTGGCTTCCCTTTCCTGAGGGTTCTCCTACAAGGTCTCAGAACATTGTATTGTAGCTGATGTATTACTTTTCTATCTCTTCTACCGGGGATACTGTTCAACCTGGGAGACCATGTTGAACTGCTCACATTACTACACTAAATAGGCATCAGGAAATGTTAGTGGAACTTAACTGCTTTATGTAGCTTATGAAGGACATCCATCTTCCCGGGCTCTAAGTATCTATCTCCAGGTCCATCATCAAAGCTATTCTGCGAGACCCCATTGCGGGTACCCACAGCTGAGCCCTGGAAAAATACAGACCTCCCCTGCAGGCCTGGATTCTGTCCTTTAGTAGGAGAGTAGCCTCAAGGTCCCGGATAAGCCATCCTGAAAAACTAGTTCTCTTGAGTCAATCCTCAAGTGGTTTTGTGGGAAAGGGCCCAGAACCCTGGAGGGGAGGTTGAAAGCAGCTTGTGGTCTCATAGAGGCAAATTTCCTCCAAAAGGACCTGTCTCTTTATCTGACCCAGAATTCTTGGCACATCAACTGTGCTTAGCATTGTTTTCAACGGGGTTGGGATAATCTGAAAGCCTTGAACTAGGAGTCAGCAGACCCTCTTGCTGGACATGAGTGTGTCCTGTCCATCATAAAACAAACACAAACCTTCTCTTAACTCCAGGCTATTTTAGTTGCTGCATCACCTTCCTTTTCCTGTTTATAGCTTAACCTCTTGAACGACTTGTCTAAACTTGCTATCTCTCCAGGTTTGGTGGCGCTCGCCTGTAATACTAGCTACTTGGGAGGCTGAGGCAGGAGGATCATGAGTTTGAGGCCCCCCCCCAAAAAAAAAAGACTGGGGATGTAGCTCAGAGGTAAAGTGCCCTTGAGTTCAATCCGCAATACCAAAAAGCAAACAAAAAACCTTGCTATCTCCACTTCTTCACCTTCTCTTCACTTTCTAGCCCAGACCCAACCCTACAATAAGGCTGTCCTTCCAGGCCCTCCCAAGTGAATTCATCTAGTCCAATCACTTCAGGGATCACCTTGATATGGACAACTTCTAGTACCTTTCCTGAGTTCCAAAGAAATGTGTCCACCTGTCTGCTAGATATCATGACCCAACTAACCCTCAGACACTTCAAACTCAGCATGTGTAGAACCAAATACTTTATCTTTCTCCCAAACAGGGCCATCCCCTTGTAGTCCCTGTCTTTGTGATTGGCACCTCCATTCACATCCTTGACTCTTCCCCTATGTCTTTCTCTGGCATATATAATAAATCACTGATACATCAACCACCCTACCACCCACACGTACTTCTCTCCATCCTCGAGTTTTTTTGTTTTTTTTTTTTTTTTTTTTTTTGCTACCAGGGCCATTGTCATCCCTGTTTCTGCCTACATGAAGACAGCCACCTGCTTAACTGTGATCTAACAGCTTTCAAATCTACTTCCTATACCATAGGTAATATTTTCTAAAATTCATATTGATTATGTTTCTCTACTGCCTAAAATTCATAGTGACTTCCCATTGTGTTGAAGATAGATTGCAAATTCCTTAAGACAAATTCAAGAGATCCTTTTGAGTAGGGCCTTGCTTACCCCTGTAACTTGTGTTATTATTCCATTTCTTTGTTGCTGATAACTGAATATCACAGGCTGAGTATAATCTCATAAAGAAGAGAGGTTTATTTTGGCTCACAGTTCTAGAGGAACAAGGTTAAGGGACCACATCTGATGCTGGCAGAGTCCTGGGCTGGGCCAGAGCATCACATGACAAGAGACAAGGAGTATGAGAGTGTGCCTGTATAGGCACGTGCATGTGTGTACATGTCTTGTCTCTTTCCCTCTTTTTGTAAAGCCACCAACATCCCATCATTGGGCTACGCCCCAGTGACTTTAATCCCAATCACCTCTCAAAGGCCCCACCTCTAAGCACTACAGTCAGATTAAGTCTCCACCCTCCTGACACCTCACAATGAGGATTCAATTCCAACACACAAAGCCTTGGGGGACGCACTCAAAGCATTTCCAAGCCATTACAAGCCCCAGCTCTCACTCCTCCTCCTCACCACCTACCCCTCAGCCATGCTGAATTGCCAGTGACTCTCCCAGGTGAGGTGTATTCTCCTCGGCTTAAATCTTTCCCCACTAGTTCCCCTGGCCTCTAGCACTCGTCTCCCACCCTTGCCTTGTCTGTTCTTCCTCGACCTTCACCTGCTCACTTTTGTTTTCACCTTCAGGCCTGAGTTTCGGTGTCACTTCCACTGGAAAGCCTGGCCTGACACTTTAATTATGGATAGCAGCTCCTCTAAAGGGTTTCCCCAGCAAACACACTGCACTTTACCCCCAAAGCACTTATCACAGAAAGGGACAATTAACATGTTCCCTTGTCTGTTTCACCGACCAGGCCTGAGCTTGAGAGCAGGGACCTTGTCTTTCTGCTTCACAGCTGAATTCTTAGAACCAGACATGGTACCTGGGTCTTTGTGTGTGTGTGTGTGTGTGTGTGTGTGTGAGAGAGAGAGAGAGAGAGAGAGAGATATGCAGGGAAGTCAGTAAAGGGGCAGGAGGCAATGAAAATCCAGGGAATGAGAGTCAGACAGAAGGCCTTGGGTAGATTACATAGAATTTTATGGAGAAAAGGCTCAAGAGTTAAGAGGAGCCAAGATTTTGAGACCGAGAAACTAAGAAGTAGAGCTATTCACTGAGCAGGGACCACAGAAGAGAAGGGTAAGTTCAAGGAGAAAAATGAACTCAGGACCTGAAGACTGTGGAGTCATCAAATGGATGCATGCAATAGACATAAGAGTAAACATTTCTAGAGCTCCAAAAAGAAGTCAAGGCTAGAGACATGCATTTTGAGAAGTTGCCTACTGAAGTCAATATTGGATCCATGAAGCTATCAAGAGGAGGGTATACAGAAAGAAAAGAAGGCTGATAATGGAACCTTTGAGAACACTTCAGTTGTGCTGGGAGAGGAGGCAAAGAAACGGCATTTGGAGAGGTAGAGGGAAAACCAGAAGAATTAATGGTCATTGGAGCCAAATGCAAAGTCTTCAAAGAATGTGCTCATTTACATCACTGATTCTGCAGAAATGTAGAGAAGAATAAACCTGCTGCATTTGGAAGTTAGGGAGTCCCTGAGTAGGGTAGAAACCAAATCAACAGTGCTTAAGGGATAAGTAATAAAGTAGAAAACTCAGCAAGTGTTGATGGTCCTTTCCTAGGGATTCAGAGTCAGAGCTCTGTAGTCAAGCTAATTGGGCAAGTCAATGTTGCTAAGCTGAGATTCCTTGTCTGTAAAATAATGAAATTAGCAGTACCCCTTTCCTATGGTTATTACAAGGAAGGATTAAATGAGACAACATGTGTGAAGTACTTTGCACAGAGCAGAGCATGTGGCAAGTAACCAATTAAATGTGAGACATTATTTTTAACAAGGTCAAGGAGGGCAAGTGAAAGAGGGAAGCAAGAGGAGAGGTCACCATGCAGAGGACAGAAGATACTTGAGTGAGTCAGGCTCTGGGGAGGTGCAGGGGACAGACTGAGGATTTGGAGGGCTCATTGTAGGGAGATGGGGATATAGATTTTTTTTTCAAAGCCTGATCTTGGCTAAGCTGTCACCTGCTATTTACTGAGTGAAGCTGCTACTTCTGTTCCATTCGGGAGGCATCATGCTGAGTCAGGTTGGGGTTTCTCTCACTCCCAGGATCTTTCAGTGTTTTCTGGAACCCTGATTTCTGCCTCTCACCACCTGCTGTGCAGCAGGATGAGAGGGAGAGTTAGAGAGAGTGGCTGCCATCACTTCTCCTTGGGCTGTACCTGGACGAAAGCCAAAATCTTGCTGTCCCCTTCACAGTTAGCATCTTCACAGTCATTCCAAATGACCTGCATGGTTAATGATGCTTATGAAACACTAGCAATAGTCTCAGTGGGCCTCCTAGCTCATCTGCCTGTCTTAGTGTCAGCTCCACAGTACTGTGCTTGTACCTGTTCAAGCTCCCTCTGCTATGCTCACAGTCACTGGTATATCTTCATATTTATCTTCTACTGCATCCTGACCAAAACACCCATAATTCTCTGCCTTTGCATGTGTCACTTTCTTCCTGCAATATCTTTCATTTTCTTCCACAGAACTTCCCCTCCTCATTTTTCAAGAACATTATCCAACTGGAAGCCTTTCCTAATATTGCTCTCCCTACTTCCACCACAGTGAATTGGATGTATCTCCCTCATCACAGAGATCTCACAGAAATTGGTGGCTGGCCACTTCTTTTCTGTTATTTTTTGTACCTAAGCGTATCAGTTGGTAAATATGTCTGTCTCGTTATCAGACTAGGAATTCTTTCATAATTAGGATTAGGTCCTATGAATATATTCACAGAGTTTATCATAGGTCCAATTTATATCATAGTACCTATTATACCCTCATTCCTCAGGGAATATTGGTTGAATGAATAAATGTCCTCATCACAGCCAGGGTGTCTTTTGGCAGCAAGACAATGGATGTATGCAAAAGTGGATTCCCCTCCCCGCTCTAAGCCACATGGCCAGCTTCTAAATCCTTGTTGCCTGACCTCCTCTCATTCCAGAATTCAAGGTTTGCTAGCTTTCCTGTTCACTTTATCCTTTTAATTCCACATTTTTCCACCTTTGCTAAACAGTTTCATTACCTGCAGGCAAAGGGATATTTCTTATTACTGGGCTCTGGCCTGAATCACCTTTGTTGGAGCTGCAAGCAGGCTCTTTTCTGAGGGTGTCCAAATTTTGAAAAGGGGATGTAGGGGCCAGGCAAGGTGATGCACACCTGGAATCCCAGCAGCTTGGGAGGCTGAGACAGGAGGATCGCGAGTTCAAAGCCAGCCTCAGTAGTGCTGAGGTACTCAGCAACTCAGTGAGACCCTGTCTCTAAATAAAATACAAAATAGGGCTGGGGATATGGCTTTGTGGTTGAGTGTCCCTGAGTTCAATTCCCACTACCAAAAACAACAACAACAACAACAAAGGAGGTAGGGGGATGTAGGCTTTTTAAGCAATGCATCATGGGGAAGAAACTTCTAAAAGACACTGCTGTTGAAGAGGTGGCAAAGTCAAGGATATAATAGCACCCTAGGGGCAAAAATGTCAGGAGGGTATTCAGGTGGCAGAGCATGAGGGTCCAAGAGTGGAGGCCAAAAGGATAGCAAACGCCTTGACCGTGCCCAGGAATCAAGGATGGTTTGGGGTCAAGCATCATGCAGAGCTCTCAGTCTTGCGTGACCCAACACAGCTTGATTAAGCAAATGAGGGAATTTATTTAAAGGTACCAGAACAGAAATGCAACCTGGATTCAGAAAAAAGTAGAAACAAGGTCTTGGACTTCTTCAGGGGCTTCTCTCTACATGTTATCTTTCCTCTCCCCTCCCAATTCCACTCCTCTCTTTCAGCTTTCTCAGGCCTTCTCCCCCTAATTTATATACTAGAGATCTATTAATTGGAGAAGAGATCAAACTATTCTCCTTTGGGCATAATTTTAAAGCCTCAAAGATTTCAATCTGATGCCCCACTTTAGGTGAAGTTCCCATTGTGGTCCAAACACCTATAGCAGAGGAACAACAGTGCATTTTTGCATTCATGTATATTGTTCACTGATAACCCTGCAAGTCTGAGGAAAGGCGCCTGAAAAGCAGGAGTTGTCCAGGAAACTTCATAGGTGTTCAGTTCTGGGAGATAAGCCTTGGGTCTGTTTGATAAAAAGAAACTCAAGAGAGTCAGAAGCAAATGGATGACACTAAATCTTGTGCAATCACCTAGATCCAGCATTTTTTAATCCAGTGATTTCAAAGAACCCAACTCAAGAGATAGACTGGAAAAAAGTGTCTCTGGGCTCTTATATGTTTGGAGACAGTGCATCTCATGGCCCTCTTATTTATTTGTTTGTTTGTTTATTTATTTTTGGTCCTAGGGATTGAATCCAGAGGTAGTTTGCCACTGAGCTACATCCCAGCCCTATTTATTTATTTATTTATTTATTTATTTATTGAGACAGGATCTCGCTAAATTGCTTAGGATCTCCCTAAAATGCTGAGGCTGGCCTTGAACTTGCAATCCTCCTGCCTCAGCCTCCCAATCAATTGGGATTATAGGCATGTGCCACCGAATATAGCCACTAGGTCCTTCTTTTAAGTCACACAGGTATTAGCATATTGAAGACTCTGAGAAGTCCTCTGGTAAAAGATCTATTTAACTTTAAACATAATGATGTATGGATTTGTGAGTGAAGCTCTCCTTTTGGTGGAATGTCTATAAATCACCTACATTTCATAAAGTATGCTTTGGAGATAAGCCTACACTGTCAGCTTTGTTTTGTTTTAATGGTGGCTGGGTTGGTCCATGAGTAAACAGTCTTGACTTACAGTAATATTTTCCAAATCTCATTTATTTGCCTTTGACATTCCTGGAATTTGTCTTGTATTCCCCCTCTGTGTTATTCCTGGATAGTTTTTATCTAAATCAGTCATTCAACTTTTTTTTAACTTCATCCTAAGGAGCTATAACCATGAATTTGATATGGTGATTAATTTTTTTCTCAAACATATTGAAATAAATACAAAACTGTTAAAATTACAAAGTTCCTCTGTGCATAACCAATAATCTTCTCAAGTACTGGATGTAGTATGGGGTCATTGGTTTGAAGTGTCAAGAGTGGTGATGTGGGTTGGGATAAGCCAGTTAACCTCTGTGCACTGCCAGTCACACATGCTGGAAGAGAAACTCAGCTTCTGATGATATGCCTGGAAAGCTGTGTGTCTATGTAGGAGGATCCTTGACAGTCTATTTTTACATCTACCTGACCTTCTTGGGAGGAACCTGGGAAGCAAAAGTAGATTATTCCTAGGCCCTTGGGTTTGGGGGTAAAGGTAAAGAGGTGGTAGGTGGTACCATTATTCTTGAAGGCTGAATTATCTTGGCCCAACTGAAGCAAGTGTGTGGGAGCCATATGCCTTACCTGCTGGGCTGAGATTAATTCTGAAGTGGAAAGAGTATGTAAAGAGACACCAAGAGGAACGTGAAATTGGTTCTGGCAGGTTGCTTCATAAAAAGAACATGGTTTTGGAAGCAGGCCAACCTGAGTTTGAATATAAGACATGTCACTTACTAGTTGTATGTCCTTAAACAACTATTTTTTGTGGGGAGGTACCTGGGATTGAATTCAGGGGCACTTAACCACTGAGCCACACCCCCAGCCCTATTTTGCATTTTATTAAGAGACAGGGTCTCACTGAATTGCTTAACACCTCGCTTTTTGCTGAGGCTGGTTTTGAACTCTCTGGTCTGATTCTCTGGTCTCAGCCTCCCTAGCCAATGGGATTACAAGTGTGCACCACTGGACCAGGCAAATATTTCTTTTTGATATCTATTAGATAATCACAATTAACACCATTGTCCAGATGAGGAAACTGGGAATAACCTAATAGAGAGCAGATATAAATTAATATAAACTAATAGAGAGCAGAATTCAAACTTAGGTTAGTTTGATTCCAAGCATGTGTTTCTAACTGCTACATTACTCTGTTTTCATTCACTGGTTGATTACCATGTCTGTAGAAGATCTGTTGCTGGGTGCTGGGGATTGAGTGCTAAGCAAGATGGACAAGTCTTCACTCACTCTTACAGATCTTGCATTCTGCAGGGGAGACAGACATTAAATCACCACTACCCTATTATTAACTTAACAATTGTGATATATTTAAAATGAAAAAAACTCGCTATGAGGGATACTTGATAGGCACATGAAAGCCTTATCAGGTAGTATAGAAGGAGGTTAGGGGGGAGGGGCAGGGCCATTTTTGAGAAAGTGATATTTATGTTGAGCTTTGAAGCATTCACAACTCACTCCAAAATATGATAAACTAAAAAAAAAGGAATACATTAAAATATTAAATAATAGTGGAAGTGGTAATAGATGTAGCAAAATTTACAAAATTGACAATAGTTAGATTTGTATTTTGACAACATGACTTGAGCAACTGCTGGAGAAGTTTGGGAGAGGGCCAGAATGGAAGCAGGGACCCCTATTACCCTGGTTTTTTATTATTATTTTTTGTTGTTGTTGTTTTATTTTGTAATTGTAGATGGATAGCATGCCTTTATGTCATTTTTAAGTGGCTCTAAGGATCGATCCCAGTACCTCACAGATGTTAGCCCTTTGCCACTGAGGTACAGCCCCAGCCCCATCCTATTGTAATAATCCAAGCAAGAGGTAATGCAGATTTCTGGCTTGAAAGCTGCAATCAGCAGGACTACAGTGAAAAGGGGAGAAAATATTAGGGCAGGGATTTTTCTCAATAGGTGGAGAGGGGTTGAGCCCTGGAGGTGTTTGTGAGCCATCTAAGTGTAAATGTCAGGTAGGGTTGTCTGTTACTAAGCTCTGAGACTGTATAACTTTTGTAAAATAGGAAGCCTCACAGATATTTTGAGGATTCAGAGCAGGTCATTCAGTAGGTACTGCTTAGATGGTTCATTTTCCCTACTTATCTCTCCCTAAAGCATGTTAGGGATACAGCAGTGGGTAAAATCAAGTCGTTGTTTACCAGTTCTGGTTCCCTTTGGTCCCCTGCATCGTCCCTTTCTTTCCTCAGCACAATTCTTGGGTCATCTTAGTTTTGTAAAACGAACAAAATGATATTAGCGTCCTGGTGACCCACGGTTACTTGCACGCGGTTGGAAACTGGAGCTAAACTGGATTCTTGGTTGACTGAAATATTAAAGACATTTTTAAAGAAGTGTGTGAAATAATTCAGAAACTAGGAAGCCTGGACAAAGGCTGGAGAGGTGACTCCTCCAGCCAAACGGCTTCACGGCTGCGTAAGCATCTTAGGCGCTGGTGAGAGTCGTGGGGTCGTGGCCGCCAAGGTTTTGGCAGCTTCCAGTCTCCCCACCTCTGAGGAGATGAGGAGGCCGGACATCTACTCCTCCCGACCCAGCTGGGTCCCGCCGCGGCCTTTAAAGGCCCACCACGTGGCCGCGCCGCTGGCTCTGGTCCGGAGGCGGCGTCCGGGCAGCGCCTGCGCACTTCCTTCCACGGGGGTTTCGGTGTTCCGAGAAACGGCGCCGCGAGAGGAACCGAAGTGTGCTCTGGGTGGACCTCCGGGGGAGGAGTCGGCTCTTTATGCAAATCACAGCGGCGCGCGCGGGCCGGGGGCGGAGCTTGAGATGCCAAGCCGAGTCCGCCTTTCGAATTGCAAGGGGGCGGGCCGCAACCCTCATCCCCTTTCCGCGAGCGCTGACGTCGCCGACGTCCCATTTAAAAGCGGCCGCGCAGGCGCAGTCAGCCGAAATGCGAACTTAGGCTGTTACACAACTGCTGGGGTCTGTTCTCGCCGCCCGCCCGGCAGTCTGTCAGCGTCGCCTCCGCTGTCGCCGCCTCAGCCGTTCCGGGAATCTCAGGCCCGCCGCCGCTGCCGCTTACCCGCACATCCGCGAGTCTCTGGGGGTTCAGTCCGCCCGCCCGCACAGGCCGGCCCCACCGTCCACGTCTCCCTTGCGCTGCCCCGCCGCCCGCCGCGCTCGCTGCTCCGGCCGACATGAGTGGGGACCACCTTCACAACGATTCCCAGGTACGGCCCGCGGCATGGCCCCCAGCACGGGTCGGCCCGGCCCAGCCTGGCCCGGCGCTCCCGCAACCCCTGACCTGCGGCTTTGACAGGCCCGCGTCCTCAGCCAGACGCCGCACGCCGAGGGAGGTGGGCTCGCCAGGCCCGGGCGGAGCCGCCAAGTTAAGAGTTCGGGGGGGATGGCTGCTAGGCGAGGCAGACCCCAGGGCCTCCGCGGCTCTTTCGGTCCCGGGGCGCTGGGTGGGCCCGGTTCCCGGCCGCGCGCGCTCCCACGCCGCCCGGGGGCTTCACGTGCCTGTTGTTTCATCTTTCCTCCTTTTCTTTCCCCAGATCGAAGCGGATTTCCGATTGAATGGTGAGTGTGCCCCCCCCGCCCCGCCCCGGGCCCCCAGCCGCCCGCCGCCTCCCCCGCGCCCGGCCCGAGCCGGGCAGAGGACAGACATGGCGTCCCAGAGACTAAGTCCCGGCTCCTCGCTCACCGGCCCCATTGTTCCCATCGGGCTGCCTCTGGACCCCCTTTCCGGGGGCCCCAGCTCCCCCAGGTTGCGGCCTTCCCAAGAGGGGGCAACGGAGACCCCGTGCCGCCCGCCGCCGGGCTGCGGGCGGCCTTTCCCGGCCGGGATTCCTCCCGGGAAAGTCGCCTTGTCGACGGTCGGGACTTAGTCTCTGCGCCATTTTCTTTTTCTCTCTCCTTTCTGTGCCTGTGTCTTTCTCTCCCTAGCCTCCTTTCTTGAGCTGCCCAAAAAGAGCTTTCTGCAGAGCAAAGCCGTATAAATCACAGATCTCACCAGAAAGGGAGGGATCGGAGACTGATTTATTATATATATTTTTTGCAAATATAACTTTATTTGGGGAGGTTATTCACTTTCTGCTTCATGTTCGCTTCCTTTTCTGTTTCCAGAATGAAAGATTCCCTTAGGCAACTGTTGATTTGGGGAAGGAGGGGGTAAGATGTTTATGGTAGGAATTATGGCTCTAGAACTAAAGACACCCTTTGTGGAGTTCTTCATATTTTTCCTCCCAAGTTTTTCGTTGCCAAGGTAGCTCCCTTCAGAAAGTTTGCAAGTTCTCTGTGTGTCACCTAAGTGAATGTTGGACTTGGGCATATTGATTTTTTTTTTAATTAAAGTATTAGTGACTAGAACTTTTCATTATGGCTATGGTTCCCAAGGCAGTGGTTTTAGAGAAACGGTTTAGTGTACTTGTTGAGAGGAAAGGTTTTTGAGCATCTCTTCTGGACCTGATGTGTTGGCCTTTTCTTTTGGTTTGGGGAGGGTGTGTAGATCTTATTTATTGAAACAAGACCAGCACCCACCCAAGCTTCCTATATATTCTTTATAGAAGCTGCTGTTTTTCCAGGAGTCAAGATTTGGATTGATTTCTTTCCATCATTATATTTTTGAACCGTTTTCAGCCAAACCCAAGACATTTATTCTTTACATATTTTTACTTCAGTTACCCTGGAAAAGTACATCCCCGTGCCCCCAATTCACTTTTGCAAGCTTTCCAATAATCAAGTTGAAGGAGAAGTTACCTCTGTTTTGCTGGGGATTCCCACTCATTCTGATGGTACATAATCCTGCTCAATTGAGTTTGAGTTCCGGGAACCTCTCCAGTGGGAGAAGCTGATGAGTAGGTTTTCTACTGTTGTAATCAGCAGTCCATCATGTTAGCCTGCTCCATTGGGAGCAGTCTTATGTTTAGATACTTGAAGTGGGGCATATCCAGCAAGAGATGATACTGAACCAAGTAAGAATCTAGTTAAATGATAGCATTCCTTGAGCACCTGATAGGTGCCAACCACTGTGCTTTGTGCTAGAGCTAAACCTGGGACCACATTGCTGCTCTTATTCTCCATTTTATTGGGGGAGACATAATTAGTTAATTATAAGGTAGGTACTGGGGCATATGTGTATCCAAAGTGGTTTGGGAGCACAGGGGACTTTATTTGTCTGGGGGTGGGGAAATTTCTCTGAAGTGACTCTGAGCAGGGTATTGTGCAAGACTAGGTGCTGAGAATTGTCAAGGGTTGAACTGTTTCTTAAGTACAGTGAGCCAACCTGACAGGCTTTTAAAAGGGGGAGATGTGGCCCCTGCTCTTCAGAACTAGCAAGAGTATGGATGTGTTTCTTTGGGACATGGGGTCAAAGAAAGGATGTGGCAGGTGAGGATCTAGTCCTTTTGATCTCTCTAAAGGAAGGTAGGATCTTAATGTAGAAAAAGGTGGTTGTTTTTAATGTTAGGCTGGGATGAATATGTAATATATTTAGCAGTGGAGCAAAGTTTAGCCCTTTCTCATAAGAAACAACTTTCCATAGTTCTCATCTGAATTATACAAAGAAATTACTGGATATGTGAATGATTGAGCCCTTGGTGGGCTGTTGATCCACTACCATTTTTATAGAGACCAAAATAAACTGCCTGTGTTGACTTTTAGGATGTGTTTGTTCATTTTTTTCTGGAAATAATAGTTAATAATTTTTGGATGCTTACTGTCTGCCAGGTAAGAATCTCAGTGCTTTCCTTGTTTGGGTTTCCTAATTTTATCCTCCATAAGACCCTTGTAAGTTAAGTTCTGTTATCTCCATTTTATAGATGAGGAAATTGAGGCCTTGGTTTATTTACTAGCTTGCCGGAGGTCAGTGAGTGATAAACTCCAAAGCTCATGACCCTAGCATTGTGCTATGGGAATGATATTAGTATGGAGAAATTAAAAGCTTCACATATCTCCATTACATGAACTGAAGGAGAGAGGAAAGGGTTTGATGGTTTGCTTTTTATGTAATCTGTTACTTTAAGACAGAGAGCGCTTTTGTCTTCTAACCACCATAAGAGTCTGAACTAGAGTATTTAATTATCTTTGTAAATATTAATCTAGAAAATGAATTAGTAATTGTGTGCTCGCTCTATCAAGTAATACACTGTTTACTAGTGATCAATTTATGTAACTATAAAAGAATTTGTAAAAACATTTATATTCAGACATGTCATTATTGATCTTTTGTATTAAGAGGAACTTACTTAAACAATTAAAATCACACATCTCTCATTTTTCTTGCCATCATCCTCTAAGATATAGATTTTTTTCCTCTTTGGTGTACTCATTCCTTCTAGTATGTAAAATTATGGCTGTTCGTATGGAACTTAGAACATTCTGGTCTATACTCCACTGCTCAGAAAATGTTATTTGTGAAATGTAGTCATATTTAAAATATCAACCATGAGTTAGGAATCTCAGGAGCAGAAATCATAACCACTCTTTTACCTAAGTGCAAAGACTTCCTTTGTAGGTGTTGGTAATGCTAACTATAGTGGGGCTGAGTCATTATTTCAGTACTGTACATGCTGCCTAGCTGTCTGTAAAGTTGATAATGATAACATCAGTTTAGGGCGTTAGTGCTGCTTTTTCTGTTTCAAGAACTTGAAGTTTTGCTTATGTACTCTGAAGTCCTTGGGTTCTTTTCCATCCTCACCCTTTAGTATGGTAGAATACTTGACTGTCTTATCATGATTTGATCATTCATTATTCTGGTTAGCTTAATTGATTCAAATTGGATGAGAGTGAATTAAATATGAATTGTTTCTGGTGCTAACAGATAGTCGTACTTCTCTGCTATTGGGTATGTGTTGGGGAAGGCTGATGTGGCTCTCTAAAAATTCTCATCACATTTTAAAAACTGAAACTGATGGCACCTGCAAATGAAATCTGGAACATCTTCAGACTCAATTGGATATACTTAAAAGCATTAGGTTATAGTGTTGTCTTTCCTTCTACTATAGGCAGACCCTTTGGGGCACCTTTTTATAATTAGTAAACTGCTAGAATCTTGTATTCTATCAGATCTCAGATTTTTAGGGTCTGGTATTCCTGGTGAAACAAGAAAATCCAGGAGTAAATAAAGGAATCAAAGAATTTATGGTTTAAAAGGTAAAAATTAGATAATATTGCTAATGTTGCTAATTCCTACTCTTCTTTGGTAGGGCAGATAAGAATAAAATGGAAAATAGAAACCCAGGGTCAGTCTTCAAATATCATTTTAACCAGTAATAACAAAAAAGAATTGAGTCTGACTTTTCTTTCTGCATAAAAATAGGGAATTGTGAGAGTGTGAAAGAGATTCATTAATTTGTTCTGGATCATGGTGAATTAATATTTATATGAGTACCAGGGATCCTTAACTAACACGTCATAAAATTTATATTTCAAACTTAAAGTTTTTTGTTTGTTTTCAGTGCATATATACAGTGGTGAGATGCAAAAAAAAGTCTACCTTTTGAGTCTGTAAATATGTAGAAAAAAACTTGCTTGTATATAATTATAGTAACAGTTGTCCTCCATGGCTAATGGCATGAGAGATGATTTTGTTGTTTTTTTCTGGATGTATACCATTTTAGGAGACTGTAGATTATATTGACATTATGTTATTTCATATTAGTTGGGCATGAATGCATGTGTATATTACAGGCCTTTGACATCTTTTGCTGTACTTTAGTGCCAACTAAATTTTCTTCTAACCCAAAGTAATTTCCACAGAAGTGCCTTTTGTGAGGGGTTGCATCCTTTCCATATGAAACTAGGTTGAACTGTAGTAAATTCTAGATTCTCTTGGAAAAAATAGATTCAAATATAAATTTTTTGAATGAGGCTATGGAATTGTATGAAGTAAATATTTGATGTAGGACCCTGAGGGTTTTTTTTTTAACCCTCTTGAAAAATATTTAAATATAGTTAATTCATTGCATTTGGAAGTGAGTCCATTGAGTAAATTTTGAATCGTGTGGTTTAGATTATCTGCTGTCTCTTAATTATTTTGAAACCATTAATTTTGCATAATAAGGGCTTTTGGGCAAACAGTTGAAAATTTAGCTTCTTAGAGTTTAGAATAAGAGAAGTTTCAAATTGCCCCATAAAGAAGTAAATGAAGTTATGAATTTAAAAGAAGATTTCGAATTGTGTTTTACTTTAATAGTATCTGCAACAATTCTTCCTCGATATTTGCAGTCCTTTTAAATCAGAAGTTCAAGAAGCAGCTTTCCATTTCTATAGACTGAAGTAGGAAATCTAAAATACAGGCCATCAGTTTGGAATAATTAGCATTTCGTCAACCCCCACTGTCCTTGCCAGCTGCCTATCTAGGTGCAGGCAGTGTGCGGTGTGTTGATAGTGTGGAGCCTGGGGACTTTAAAGGGGGATGAAGAGTGGAAGGTGGCACTGTGGCCAAGGCTTGATTAGATGGGGACAATTTTGTATTTTGGTAGTATAGGAAATGGTCAATACTTTGTTGAAATGATTAAACAGCAAATAAGTACTGTTGAACATGGGTGTTTGGTGGTTTGGGGTATTTTGTTTGTTTATTTGTTGTTTTTGTTTTTGAGGCACAGTCTTACTAGGTTGCCGAGGCTGGCCTGGGACTCTCCATCCTCTTGTTTGAGCCTTCCAAGAAGCTGGGATTATACCAAGTAAAGTGGGCTTGCACCACTGCCTGGCTGCACGTGATTTTTTTTTTTTTTTTGTATGTAGACCTAGACTGCTCATATCAGGGTTTATATTAATTGTCTATATCTGTATCTGACATTTATGCCTCTAAATTTTAGTAAAGAAAGAAATTACAAGGGCAATGGGCAACTTAATTTTTTTGGTAGGGTGTGTTTTTTTTTTCTTCTTTTTTTTCTTTGATACCAGGGATTAAACTCAGGGTACTTAATCATTGAGCCACATCCCCAGCCCTTTTTTGTATTTTAGTTAGAGACAGGGTCTTACTGAGTTCTTGAGGGCCTTGCTAAGTTGTTGAAGCTGGTTTTGAACTTGAGATCCTCCTGCCTGAGCTGCTGGGATTACAGGTGTGCTCCACTATGCCTGGCCCATTTTAAATTTATCTTTAAGTTTTTAGGCTGACTCACTTATCTCCCTACCACTTTCACCTTTACTGTGAAGATTTTTCTGAAACATAATCTGCATTAAGATTTGGGATGGGGAATGCATCTTTACCAGGTCTGTATTTCCCCTCTGAAGCTTTTAGATTAACTTTTGTTTCTGTGGATTTAAGAAATCAATTTAATTAATTTGCATTCCTGAGATCTACCTAGATGGGCTTTAAGGAAAGGTGTTAAAGTGATCAGCATTATTAGGGACTTCAGTCACCTGTCTTTGTTAAGAACAAATTTACAGGGTGTTCTGACATTTTCTTATATTTTAAGAACAAAATTTCCCCAGCCCAACCCTTGCTCCCAATATCCTTTGTATCATTTCTTTTGGCACAACCTAGCAAAATACAATCCTAGGACCATCTTTTTGGGGGGAGACATTCTTTCTTGACTGAAGTTAAATCCTACACTAAAATAATGTACTTTTCCCACTTGCATCTATATCTGAATATTCAGATTTATAAAGCTCCATAGGCATATTACTGATTGGGCAGGAGACCCATCCAGCAGGTTTCAAAAGCTATCATTTTTGGATCCCATTGCCTAAGATATTTAATTTGCCCAACTTGGTTATGGTAGCCTCTTCTTCCTTTCTTTGTAGTCAGCTGTCTGAGCTCTCACTCAGTGCATAAAAGGAAGTGGGAAGAGGGAAACTAATTTTGATAGCTTACTAGACACCATGTGTTTATTATATTTGAAGTAAATAGGGGATAGCAGAGATTGCATAGGTTCTTAGGACAAACAGAGACCTGGAAAGGAAAATTTTCCTTATTTTTTTTCCTCCCCCTTCTCATCTCCCTGTTTTGGTAACATACTGCTTTAGTGCACTTTACAGAAACCCAGGTTGTAATTGGTAAGCTTGTACTACAGGCATCATAGCCTACCATTAATTATCTGTGGGTAAAGATAGCCTGAACCCCTTGTACCAGCAATGTTGTTTCAAGAGGTGCTTTGTTCTTAAGACTGGAACCAGATTGATAGCTGAAGGTGGTGAAGAGGGAGGGCATGGGGAATATGTGCTCTTGAGCAGTTTTGGTAGAAAAGAAATTGGAGTGGTATTAAGAAAAATGTAAGTCCTTATTTTACTGTGGAACTTGGCCTGGTTCCTGAACCTTTCTCATCTATAAACAAGGCTATTTCTTTTTCATAAACTATTGAGAATTAAATAAGTCTATAAAGGTGATTCTTCACATTGTGAAATTAAACTTTGGCCAGACATCTTCTGTTCTAAAATGAATCTTTAGTTTGAATATTAGATATGAATAGGGAATTGGTGAGTTTTATCCTTCATTGATATTTTCTGTTAACATTTTAAATCTTCCTGACATTTACACAGTGAATTGTAGCATGTAACTAGAGTTGGTTGAGTCTTTTTACCTAACTGAACTGCATCATCTACACTGATACCTTCCAATTGTGAACCAATCACTGTAAAATAAAATCTGACTCCATGTGTAGGTTTGGGCTAAATTTAGATACATATGTCTTTTCAGCCACTATTTTACTTTCCCCCAAAATGTTTTTAAACTGCAAGACTCAAAACACCTGAATTATCTTAATTTTTCATTTATTCAAATGGTGACTTAAAGGGACCAACTCGGGTATTTAAGAATACCTTAAATAATAAAGTTTACATGTGAGAATTCAGTAACAAATTTTATATGTAATACTTTGCATGAGTAGAGGCATTTAGGGTATTTCATGAAATTTTGTTTTTAAACTTATGTTGTCAGTAGAAATTTCAGTAATAGCTTATAAATCTAGCTAATGCTGAATATTGAGTTGTCTTGATTCTGTTGTTTTAGAAGTGCTACTTAAAAGAAATAACGCAAGTGGGGATGTGTTCACTAATGTTCATTAGATTAAACCTAATGGATCTTAGTAGAGATTTTATGCCGTTGATCATGAAAATTATCACAGGAGCAGACTTCAAAATTAATAATCAATTAAAGGTAGGTCACAGAAGATAATTGTATGTTATAGAAATTACAGGATGATGTCTAGTTTTAAAGATTCTTCAGAGATAAAAATCTTCAAAAAATAAATATCTCAAAGAGATATCATGCTTAAAATATATGGGGAAGAAACTGGGAAGAAGAATATTAATACTGTTAGCTTTATTGTCCTCAGTATTTAAGGAGAATGTCCACAATAGGGTTGGAAGATCTATAAAACAGGTCTCTTACATTGTTTTTCTCTAATACAGAATGTGAATAGTGTCTCCCCTCACCCGCTATGCATATACACTCAAATAGCAGAGGCTTGGAGTCTAGGGAATTCAAATTTGATTCTTGAGCTTCTGCTCAATTTCCAGATCTTTGAACCAGTTAATACCAGAGCCTTAATTATTCACCTGTAAAGTAGGTATAGTACTTGCCTCACAAAGATTGAAGATTCAAGAACATGTGAGGATTATTTAAGGTGAAGCTAAGAACAAAATTTGTAGTTCCTTGCTAATTCTTTTAAAAAACACCACCTCCTTTATTCAGAGGTTGTTTCATTAGTCTTTTGTATAAAAGGGAACACATTTATTTCTTTAAACTTGGCTATGTATCTTCTTTGAGATTTTAATCAAGCAGGTGGGGTCATTATGGAGCCTTGCATTTGGCATGGTTACTTTTAATTTTAGGCAGGCTAGTTTAGGAGGGTACACTTGTCTAGACTTTGGGATATCTTTAGTCACCTAGTCACAAGGACTGACTGTGTACAAATTACTCTGTTTCTCATACCTTCAGTTACAGGTTAGGAATGTTTGGCATTGAGTAATTTTGCCCCTTTGTACTTGAGATGGTGCAATATTTAAAAATCTACTTAGGAAGCTAAACATTTTATGTTTAACTGTAAAAGGAAAATTGGAGTTGTCATTTTTATGCAAATATTCAAAACTAAATATTTGTAGCTAGTAGATACAGATAGGTAGGCAAGACAAGTTCTTATGGCTCTTAGAATGAACATCTTTTTATTTATTTTTTAATATTTATTTTTTAGTTTTCGGCGGACACAACATCTTTGGGTTTTTTTGTATGTGGTGCTGAGGATCAAACCCGGGCTGCATGCATGCCAGGCAAGCGCGCTACCGCTTGAGCCACATCCCCAGCCCATGAACACCTTTTTAAAAATTTTTTTTTTTGTAGTTGCAGGTGGACAGCATGCCTTTATTTTATTTGTTTTATTTTTTATGTGATGCTAAGGATCGTACACAGTGCTTCACAAATGCTAGGCAAGTGCTGTGCCTCTGAGCTACATCCCCAACCCCTAGAATGAACACTTTGAAATACTAAGTCATAGGTATGTACAGTCACTTCCTCTATTGGGATTTTTCTTTGGGCCCCAGTACAAAGGCTTCTGTCATACCACGGTGAATGGGAACTGGAGGTACTTTCTAGCAGTTTCACTATCAGAGTAAGAGAGTGATGTTTGCCTTTGTTTCTAGTCCTATTTCCAGTTTTCTTTTCCTTAAAGAAATTGGAACTAGGAACTTAAATTTCCAAAGATGTTTAAACTCTTATTCCTGTTACGGGTTTTTTTTTTTAAAGTATACTTATACACTTATTAAACTTTTTCATCTGGAATAGAGACATTTAAGTTCTGTGTATTTATTTTGCATTACCTTTTTATATCAGACACCTATGTTGCATAAATTTTAGAAAAATAGTTTTCTAGTTTCTCTGAGCAGACTGGTAGATTGTCAGTGACTATAAATGCTCCCATTCTATCTTCGAGATCTATGTGACTATAGATAATTCAAGTATTTTAAAGTCGAAATCCTTGAACTAATTTGCCTGAAATAGATTTTTGAAATCACCATTTTCACAAATTTAAAGAACTAAAAGCTCAATACTTAATTTCAAGAAATTAATTTTATGAACAATTTACATATATAGCTATTATTACCTACTTCCTAATCCATGAAATATCTTAACATGAGCAGTACACAGAATTCCTCAGAAAATGCAAGATACAATGCAATTTTGATTTCTTTGGTTTTGTTACCCATGGTCAACTGTGTTCTGAAAATATTAAATGGAAAATTTCAGAAATAAAAATTAGTTTTAATTAACTTTTACCATATCTTTTCATATATGTTCTGTTTTATTATCATTATTGTTAATCATTGTGCCTGATTTATACATTAAACTTTTATCATAGGCACATATGAATAGGAAAAAAACATAGTATATATTCGGTTCTGTTTTAGGCATTCAAGGAACATCTTGGAACAAATCTTTGTGGCTAAGAAGGGATTACTATGCTTCAATGATTGGAATACTTGAAAAGTATTAAGAGTAGTTATTAATCTTACTGTGTTTTATTCTTGGATGCAGTGTCAGTAGTTCTTGCTTTTTAGCATCAAACACGAAAAAACAGGACCGGGGCTGTGGCTCAATGGTAAAGTGCTTGCCTGGCATGCGTGAGGCACTGGGTTTGATTCTCAGCACCACATAAAAATAAAGTAAGATATAATGTCCACATACAACTAAAAAAAAAATGAAGAAACAACCCAGCGGTTTGGGAGGCTCAGGCAGGACAGTCACGAGTTTAAAGCCAGGCTCAGCAAAATCGAGATACTAAGCAACTCAGACACTCTCTCTAAATAAAATACAAAATAGGGCCAGGGATGTGGCTCAGTTGTCAAGTGCCCCTGAGCTCAAACCCCAGTACAAAAAAGAAAAAGAAATGAAGAATTATGAAACTCTCAGGGTATTGATCAGATCTCAAGATCTATTTCTTAATTTTTTATGTTTTCATTTAATCATGAGAGGAAATAAAAGGGGAGAGAAAGAACACAAATTGACTAGTCTTTGTAACTTCAGGCTTGTTATGCTTTATTTTCAAACCGGAAGCTACCTAAAAAGTGCATTTATTGAAAATGTGTGGGGTTTTTTTAAATTTGTTTTTGTTTTTTCTGGTGGGGGGGGGGCTACTGGGGCCTCACACTCTTTTTTTTTTTTTTTTTTTTGGATACATGGTCTCATTAAGTTGTCCAGGCTGACTGTGAACTTCTGCCTTAGCTTCCTAAGTACCTGGGATTACAGGCTTGTGCCACCTCACCTACCTTCCAAAAATGTGATTATTTAAAAC
This sequence comes from Urocitellus parryii, assembly GCF_045843805.1. Lineage (NCBI taxonomy): Eukaryota > Metazoa > Chordata > Mammalia > Rodentia > Sciuridae > Urocitellus > Urocitellus parryii. The sequence goes on from NC_135536.1 coordinate 182,033,336, forward strand.
AGTCTTTCTATAGCAACTGTCTTTCATTAATTTCTAGAAATGAAGTTTACAGTTGAGTGTGCACTCTTTTCTTCAATTCTTTAAGATCATGTTCAAGTATTCCTTTACTTGGAATTGTGAACACTTTGAAGGTTAGAAACATTTTAGCCTATTTCAGTGTTGATGAAATAGTTATAGATACTCCGTTTCCTTTCCTGGGAAGTCACCACCTACTCTACCCCACCCCAAGCCAAAATAACCATGGTTTTTTTTTCTAGCTTTGTCTGAACTTTTGTTATTCTCTTCCAGTTTTTCATTCTGTCTAGTATTTAGATATTTGTGTTTTTGCCTAACTCAAAGAAATGGACAAGAGCACAGTCTCATCCTATATGATCAATACAGAAGTTTTCAACAAATGTTTTTCTTGTCTGCTTTCATACTCCTGGAGATTTAACCTAGGGATACCTCTGCCACTGAGCTACATCCCCCCTTTTATTTATTTGAGTAGCTGGGATTTCAGGTCTGAGCCACCATGTCCAGCTCAAGGAAAGTTTACATTGTATTATGGGAACTCCTTTCTTTCCACACTCATCAGCTGGTTGATGATCAAATGAAAAATGTTGAGAGCTTTAAGCTGTTTTGTTTTTTTTTTAAACTGGGAATTGAACTCAGGAGCACTCCACCACCAAGCCACATCCCCAGCCCTATTTTGTATTTTATTTAGAGACAGGATCTCACTGATTTGCTTAGTGCCTCACCATTTCTAAGGCTGGTTTTGAACTAGCTATCCTCCTGCATCAGCCTCCCAAGCCCCTGGTATTACAGGCGTGCGCCATTCCCCAGCTAAGCTGTTTTAATTGTTTTCAAGCTTATATGCATAAGAATCACCTGAGAGTGCTTGATAGAATTAGAAATTCCTATTACTACTAGAAGTTGATTGTACAGTAGAGGATACTGAAAATCTGCACTTAAAATGTATTTCCAGTAATCCTGAATGATTCTGATTAATACAAGTGACCCATAAACCATCTTTGGAGAAACTGATCACTCTGAACTCATTTGGCTGATGTATTTAGACACTACATTGGTTAAGCTGTAAAGCTTACAGAATTTTTTTTAAAAGGACCAGAATGTTGTTTTTCAATGTATTCTTATAAAAGCTTGACACTTTTTCTTTTTTCCCCCTATTTTTTTTAATTGGTATTTTGTAGTTGTGTATAATGGTGGGATTTGTTGTCACCTGTCACACAGTGTAATTTGGCCAATATCACTACCCAGCACTTACCAACTCCCCCCCACACCTTTCCTCTACTGATCACCTTTTGATTTTCATAAGACCTGCCCCCACCTTTCTTTTCGTTTTTCCCCTCTCTAGCTTCTACCTGTGAGAGAAAACATGTCTCTCAACCTTTTGAGTTTGATCTATTTTGCTTAACATAAGGGTCTCTAGTTTCATCCCTTTTCCTGCTGATGAATGAATGAAATTCCATTGTGTATATGTATCATGTTTTCTTTATCCATTCATCTGTTGATGGATACCTAGGCTGATTTCGTAGTTTAGCTATTGTGAATTGTGCTGGTATAAACATGGGTATGCATGTATCACTGTAGTATGATGTCTTTAATTATTTAGGATAAATACTGAGGCGTAGTATAGATGGGTCATATGGTCTTTGAGAAATCCCTATATTGATTTTACATAGTGGTTTTACTAATTTACAGTCCCACCAAAAGTGTAAAAGTTTCCTTTTTCTCCACATCCTCTCTAGCATTTTTTTAATACTTATTTTTTAGTTGTAGTTAGACACAATACCTTTATTTGATTTATTTATTTTTATGTGGTGCTGAGGATCGAACCCAGAGCCTCGCATGTGCTAGGCGAGTGCTCTACCGCTGAGCCACAACCCTAGCCCCTCCATCATCTATTGTCATCGTCGTCATCATCATTTTTGGACCAGGAATTGAACCCAGGGACACCTAACCACTGAGCCACATCCCCAGCCCTTTTTTAATATTTTAGAGACAGAGTCTTGCTGAGTTATTTAGGGCCTCATTAAGTTGCTGAGGCTGGCTTTGAACTCACGATTCTCCTGCCTTATCCTTCCAAGGCCCTGGAATTAGAGGCTTGTGCCACTGTGCCCGGCTCTTTCTTTGTATTTATTTTGTTTATTATTTACTTTTATGTGGTGCTAAGGAGTGAACCCAGTGCCTCACATGTGCGAGGCAAGTGTTCTGCCACTGAGCCACAACCCCAGCCCCCTCAGTGTAGTTTTTAATTTGCATTTCCCTAATTGCTAGTGATGTTGAGCATTATTTCATATGTTTGTTGGTCCTTTGTATTTCTTCTTTTGAGAAATGTCTGTTTAATTTGTTGCCCAGTTTATTAATTGGGTATTTGATCTTTTGATGTAAAGTGGGTTTTTTTTGGTATATTTTAAATATTAATCCTTTAGAAGAATAGCTAAGCAAAGATTTTCTTCCATTCTGCAAGTTCTTGTTTCACATTCCCAATTGTTTCCTTTGCTGTTAAATGTTTGATTTTTACTCCTACTCCACTCTGAAAATAAAATTTTTACTTTCCAGTGAGAATTTACCTAAGTAGAGTTGATAAATTGCTTTTGCAGTTGTTTTTTCTTGCCTCATAAGAATTCTAAACATTTCTCCTACTTGTTCCATGTTTAACAAGCCATTTAATCCTGGTGTTACTTTTTTGGGTGGGATTGTTAAGGTCTAACTCAAAAAGTTAGAAATTGTTTTTATACCAGTATTTCTAGGGTGATTAAGGTAGGGATTTAGAAGATATTAGCATAATTGAGTGGAATATTGAAGATCCAATCTATGGAGGTCACTACCTTTAGATTAAATTAGTTGGAACTTTAGCTACTGATGGAGCTGATTGAAATGGGAAGATCTGAATAGAGCAGTGATTCTCAAGATTGTGATTTCCTGATCAGCATCAGCATTATTTGAAAGCTTTCTAGAAATTTTCAAATTCTTGAGCCTTAGCCAGATTTACTGGCTTTCAAACTTTGAGCGGGAAGGTACTCCGCTATCTGGGTTTTAAGGAGTCCACCAGCTGATCTGAGGCACACTAGTTATAGAACCAGAGTAGTAGAGCAAGCTTTGAAGTGTATCTTCCCTTACTGAGCCTTATAGTTTTAGGAAAAATTAAAGGCAGTTAACAAAGTCCTTGTTCTCACCAATGAAATATAGACTTTGGAGTTAGATAAACTGTGGTCAACTCTTTTGTAGCTAGGTGGCTTTGAGCAAGTCATCTGTAAAACTTTCAACCTCAATCATATTAAAGGGCACTTAGTGATATCTGGTACTACTATAATCCCAGTCAACTGGTTGACAAGAGTGAGATAAATTGACTGACCACAATATGCTTCTGGTCAAATTCTATACTCCTGACATTTATATGAAGCCTTAAGTTTGTTTTGTGGTAATTCAAACTTTTCCCCTTCCCCCAATACAGGGGATTTGAATCCAGGGGTGCTTAACCACAGAACCACATCCCCAGCCCTTTTTTATTTTTTATTTTGAGATGGGGCCTTGCTAAATTGCTGAGGCCAGCCTCAAACTTGTGATCCTCCTGCCCCAGTCTCCAAGTTGTTGGAATTATAGGCTTGTACCACCATGTGTGACAGTAATTCAACCTCTTAAGCAGTGTTTTTTGGTTTTTTTTTTTTTTAAACAAGACCAAATGGACAGGCCTTATTACTTATGCAGTTCTTAGGCTTCTTTATATGTTTACAATGTTGAAGTAATTCATAACTGGAGAAGGTTCTCTGGAGCATAAAAATCTTTAAGGAGCCAGTTACATGATTAATGCTAGAAAGACTTCTTGTATTCCTAAAGAAAATGTTAATTGGTAGGGGAGGTGTGTTCAGGCTTACTCTTTGTACAGCTAGTGACCCAGACAATGGGTCTGAGCATTTGAGCACAGTCAATAGTAGCACTCTAGACAATGAAGGCCCTTTGGTTGAATTAGTAATAGGATACATGAAGCAATGTATCAACATTCTGGAAACCTTTATAGCCAGAAATGGTACAGACTTGTGAGCATTTTGAAGCCTGTGACCATTGGAAACAAAAGCAGTTTAGGCTGAGCTGTGGGTTCCTGTGTAGCATAGAGAGGAAGTTTGTAGTCACTCTTATTTCCCAAGAATTGAGGACTCACTTAATAGAAGCAAAGAAGGACAAACCTGCAGGAATGGGCCTGCCCTAATTGAGCTGGCTTGAGAAGTTACATTTTCAGGTTAGACAAGTCCTTTCTCCCTTTTAAGTTCTACCTCCTAAGAAAGGAGAAAAACATTATCAGTAGAGGGATGTCCTTGTGAAAAGGTGACTTTCTATAGGGAAGTATTTAGGAGCAAGAGTGAAAAATTCCAGCTTTAAGTCTTGTATTTAGAGGATAAAGATGAGTTAGTAAAAATGGAATTTGTTTGCCTTCTCCTGAAGTAGACTGAGACTTGCGAAGATGCTCATTGAGGTTTTGATTGCCCAGGGGCCCTGCAGAAGCAACCTACTTTTGAGGTGGCCATCTTAGCCAAACTTCTGGCTGACCTTAATGGACTGTACAGCATAGTGCAGTGCCATGTAGGGAAAAGGCCTCAGCAGGTGGAGCAGAAGAGTGCTAAGCAGGGAGTTAGCGCAAAGGAATTCTCCATGTTGACCTTATTGTCACTATCTAGAAGTCATAAGAAGTGCCTCCGGCTCCTTACTAGTAAAGGAACAATGTTCTCCTGATTCAGGTATCTAGATTAGCAGCGTCCAATAGAATTTTCCATCTTGATGGAAATATTCTGTATCTGTGCTATCTGGTATGGTACCTGTTAGCCATGAGGCTTTTGAGCCCAAGAAATATGGCTGTACATTATCTTATCCTGGGTGACATGTTAAGAGAACTTACTAGTAAGTGGAGTTGTGTTTACCCAAACAGTTGGAAATTCAAGCAGTTCTCCATTTTATTTGGCCTTTTTTAGTACTAAACAAAGGTGAACAATTATGATCCTTTGGACAGAATGAGTTCATTTTATGTCAGAATTATTATGTTTAGTTGACAAAACAAGTTGACTTACATTTATGGATCAGTATTCTTTAAAACGGATGGGATTAGCCCAAATCCTCATTAGAAATAGCTTCTAACCATAACAAGTTAACTTGGATTTCTTAAATTATAATTAGTAATAAGTAAATTTCTACCTCTGTAAGTGTAGATGATGAAAGATGGTAGAGATTACCAAGCAACACCCAAGAGACTAATTCACCCAAAATGAGTTCACCTTATAGTAAAAGCAGATCAGAATCTCTGCTTCTGCATCCCAGGTGGAGTCACTTTGCACTTGCATGTTCATAAATAAGTAATCTGGCTCACAGCTAGACATATGTAAAATAGTGTAGTGATATTGACCATTCTGAGAACATACGTTCTGAGGACATACAGAGTGTACATGACAAGGTCTTTAATAGCAACTTGAGTAAATTGCTTTAAGACTGGCAGGAGATCCGCTTTTCTGCAGTTTCCTCAAATTATGCTCAGTTTTTTGGGGGGAGTAAAAGATCGAAATGATAAGGGGTGAAATAGCTCATATTTGGACATATACTGTGTCTTGAGCAATGTCTGGAGTATTGGGTATTTCCATCTTGATTCTTAGTTAACACTTCTGTCTACACTTGGGAAGTTTAGGCTCAAGACTTATGTAGTTGGTAACTAAACTGTAGAGCAGTTTAGGCCTGTCTGATGCTGCAGCCCGAGTTCTTTTTTAAATTTTTTAAATTTTTTTTATTGGTTATTCAAAACATTACAAAGATTGCAGAATCTCATCGGTTACACATCCACATTTTTACATAATGCCATAATAGTAACTGTTGTATTCTGCTACCTTTCCTATCCTCTACTATCCCCCCTCCCCTCCCCTCCCCTCCCATCTTCTCTCTCTACCCCATCTACTGTAATTCATTTCTCTCCTTATTTTTTCCCCCATTCCCCTCACAACCTCTTATATGTAATTTTGTATAACAATGAGGGTCTCCTTCCATTTCCATGCAGTTTCCCTTTTCTCTCCCTTTCCCTCCCACCTTATGACTCTGTTTAATGTTAATCTTTTCCTCCTGCTCTTCCTCCCTGCTCTGTTCTTGGTTGCTCTCATTATATCAAAGAAGACATTTAGCATTTGTTTTTTAGGGATTGGCTAGCTTCACTTAGCATAATCTGCTCTAATGCCATCCATTTCCCTGCAAATTCCATGATTTTTGTCATTTTTTAGTGCTTTGTAGTATTCCATTGTGTATAAATGCCACATTTTTTTTATCCATTCATCTATTGAGGGGCATCGGGGTTGGTTCCACAGTCTAGCTATTGTGAATTGTGCTGCTATGAACATCGATGTCAGCCTGAGTTCTTAAATGTGAGACAGAACAAGGTAATGGGGAGCCTAAGTGACACCTAGGAATTCTGGACTTTAATGGAATTACCCATTACTTTTAGGGCTCTGATTTCTAGTGGACCCTTGACTAAGGGCTCTGCTGCATTTTAAAGTGTATTTCTTAGCTTGCCTGCCTGTGCAGCAGTGACCCCTGGATAGTTGATTTTAGCAGTTCAGCTTCTGCTTAGAGCCAGTCATTCCAGAAATCAGTAAAACCTACTTAGCTGAGTATTGAAGAAAAAGGATCTTTTTGTTAAATGAAGATTAATAAGAAATTCTGTTATTTTATAAGGACCTCTGTAGTCATCTTATTTGCTAAGCAATTTCATCTGAATTAGCATTATGTGAGCAAGTATGATGTTTCCACTTTGAGGAAGATAAGTAACATTTTACTAGCTTGCTGCTTAAGAAGCAGTATTAGTAGGATACCTAACTTTGGCTTTCCTTCTTAGTTTTCATTCATGTGACTTGTTTTGTCTTGTTTGCCAGAATGGGGTAGATTTTTAACCACTTTCAAATCAAGTTGATTAATGGCTGTTCACAGACTGTTTGAAGGAAAGAGATGGGAAAGATGCTTAATATGAATATCATTTAGGGGAAAGTTCAAGAGTTTGAGAGTTATAGATAGAGTTGAGGGGATGGTATTCTTTACACATTGAGCTTGAAAGGCTCCTTTCTTTTAGAGGCAGGTGTTATTTCTAGATAATATTAGTGCAGTATTCTGCAATTGAGACCTGCTTTCGTATGGCCCTAAACTGAGACTGTTTTTACCCACCCCCCTTCATTTATTTATTTTTTTAGTTGTAGATCTATTTATTTATTTTTATTTATATGTGATCCTGAGGATCGAACCCAGTGCCTCACATGTGCTAGGCAGGTGCTCTAGCGCTGAGCCAAAACCCCATCCCTGTGTTTTTTAATAGTTGAAGACAAAGAGAGATTATTTCAGTGACAAAAACTATATGAAATTCAGAGTTCAGTGTTCATGAACACATTTTTATTGGAATATGGCCACGCTTATTTATTTACATATAACATGTGGCTGCTTTTGTGCTACAGTGTCAGAGTTGAGTACTTGCAACAGAAGTTGAATAGACTAGAAGGCTTCCACTATTTACTGCCTGGCCATTTACAGAAAAAAACTTGAGTTGGCTGTGCTTATGTGTATCACATGAAGCTCACAGGACTTTTGTCATGTTAGTTGGTCTCTCTAAGCCAAGTTTAAAGAATTAACTGAGTTTGTAGCTTCATTATGTTTTAATTCATCTTTTTTTCTATACATTGCATTTTCTCAACAGAGTTCCACTAGCATGACTCAATTAACTGTCTTTCTCTGAGGATGGCTCTGTATACTAATGTCCAAACAACAACAACAAATTTACATTTTAAAAAGCCCTCTCCTTATCCAAGTTGGGGTAGCTGTATCATCCTTTAGAGCTCTTCCTTCTTACTCTCACATAGGAGTCCTAAGAAAGGAAGAAAAGTAGGGGGTGGGGGGCAGAGACTCAGCATCTTGTGCTTGTCTTTTAAAGGAATATTGGACTCAGTTGAAGTTAAAACTGAAAATAAAAAGAGCAGCGTAGCTGGTATTTGGTATTACTTAGTTCTCAGAAGACTTGGAACAAAAGCACTAAGGCAGAATTTTCAAATATGATTTTGGTCAATCTGGATTATAGTCATTTGGAGAACTTGTGTCAAAATACATGTCTGGGGTTAAGTCCAAGTTCCAGGGCCTCATAAAAAGAGAATGCTCTTAAGCATTTATATATTTACTTTTGTGATTGTAAGTTTAAGGGATCAATAAAGGTCATTTTTACAGATTAGAAAACTGAGACCCAAAGCCAAGAAATGTTGCCTAAGACCCATCAGGATGTTGCATGAAAACTCTTGAGTTGCTCTAAAAATGTCTTCCTACTGTTAAAAAGTAGAATTAGCCTGGCCTGTAATCCCAGTGCCTCGGGAGCCTGCAGCAGAACAAAGTCAACCTAAGCAGTTTAGGCCCTAAGCAATTTAGTGAGACCCTGTCTCTAAATAAAAAAATACAAAAAGTGTGGAGATGTTCTACAGTTGTTAAGCACTCCTGGCTCAGTCCCCAGTACCAAAAAAAAAAAGGTAAAATTAACTTTAAAAATCTGTCATGTGGGGACATGTCAGTGGTAAAGTGCTTGCCTAGTACCTGTTGAGGCACTGGGTTCTATTTTCAGCACCCATACAAATAAATAACAAAAAATAAAAATGTCCATCAAAACAACTAAAAATATATAAATCTGTCATGGTTGTTGTCATAATAATATAATAGCGAACAGTCTCTTCTGTATCTAGATTGTATCTAGACTCTCCAGCTTAGAAACCCTTCTTATAAGTAACAAGGTGACATACTGTTTTAAAAGACAGGTTGTTGATCCCATCAGTTAAATCTGAATTCTTTTTTTTTTTTTTTTAATACAATTGATTGATCCCTGGAGATGAAAGCCAGAGAAAGAAAGGAAGATGAACTTGAACTTAAAGGGCATAACGGAAGGAGTAGGATGAGAGAAAAGGTTGTAAAATAAGTTAAAATGAGTACATAGGAAAAACCTATGATGAAATAGATTAAGATAATTGAAATGTTTATAAAAACATAAAAGGGGATCAAATTTAAATGTGGAAGTGATCTAGAAAAGAAAACATCTGTCCATTTAACCTTTTTTGTTTTGTTTGAATTTGAGGCTTACTGTAGCCCGGTAGATTGTTTCATGTGTATCTTTTCCATGGCAAGGCCCTTAGGAAAATATGTGACACAGTTGTTTATGTTTAAAGCCCAAGTAGATTCTTGTTGTTTTTAAACTCAGTTTATGGCTTTTCTTCTGACCATGTAGGTACTTTGGAAATTACAGTGGCAGGTTTTAAAAATTTGAAGTTGTATTTCAGAGCTAAAGAAATTAAAAATACCAGATGTACCTTTTTTTTTTTTTTTTGGTAGTCCTAGATGGACAGAATGCCTTTATTTTGTTAATTTTTATGCCAACCCAGTGCCTCACACATGCTAGGTAAGTGCTTTGCCACTGAGCCACAGCCCCAGCTTTCCCCACCCCTCATTTACTTTCGAGTTTTTTAATCCATAGTACTTGTAAGTTTCTGATGAAGAGATATCCCCAAGTATTGGATATTGAGGAGAAAGACTTTAACACTTTGCAAATTAATTGGCAACTTTCAAGTTTTTTTTTTTTTCTTTTGGACTTGGCTCCTTAACTTAACCATGAAGATCTTTTTCAGCTACACCATTAAAATCTGATTCTGAAACTTCATAGGGGCAAGTCCAGGTAAACTTAGGCAGTTATGGAGCCTGTTTATCTCTCTCTTTTCAAAGTTATTCATTCAATAGCTGCTACTGTTGGAAAGAGTGGATATTATGCTTATTATAAAATTTCATGAGGACAGGGACTCCATTTTAAAACCAGGTCTATTTCCACACCTAGAACAATGCCTGACATAGAATTGGCACTTAGTAAACATTTGAATGAATGTATATTGTGAAGCCCAGCTTTTTCTCAAGGAGAGTTATTTATACCTTAGTCTATCATCTTTTCAGCTGGAAAGGATTTTTGTTTTGAGAATACCATGTCCCTAATGGGGAACCACATTAATTTCAGTATTTAATAAGTCTGTTCATGACAAAAGCTCTTGTTTGTATATGGGACATATTTGAGGAAGACAAATAATAATTTGGCTTTAGAAATTGAAAATGTTGGGCTGGGGATGTGGCTCAAGTGGTAGCACGCCCGCCTGGCATGCATGCGGCCCGGGTTCGATCCTCAGCACCACATACAAACAAAGATGTTGTGTCCGCCAATAACTAAAAAATAAATAAAATAAAAATTTAAAAAAAAAAAAGAAAAAGAAAAAGAAAATGTTGCTGGTATCTTTCCTTATTCTTGAGATTTTAAGGATTTTCTTTAGATTTGAAAGGACATTTTTCTTTCCTTTTAAATTCTAGAGTTCTCTGAGCTTTTAGCCAAAGAAAATTTCTATTTTAAATAGCCTCTGTCTTCCTTACTTTGAAAGACTTTTAACTATGCCTTGAAATTTTGGAAATGTTTTTATTAAGAATTGCTGTAACTTAGTGATAAGAAAGAACTCTTCTGTGAACTCAGTTGAAGTCAAGAAAAATTTAAGATGTTCACATTCTGGGTTTCCTAGATTAAAATGAACCAATATTGGATCTTCACCAATGTTGGAATGGTGGAATTTTTCACACTTTCACTTTTTTATAAGCATTCAAATAAGAGATTCACTCCACCCCCTACTCCCATACTGACCATATACCCAGATGCCAGTCATTATCACCTGAGACCAGCTTGTTATCTATCCTAAACATAAACAGTCTTCTTTAAAAGTATTTGAATATACTGGGTATAGAGTGTTAAGTAGAAATGTTGATTTTTGTTTAGGCCTCAGTTTTGGGGGATATGGTATCCATCTTTAGGAAGAACAAGGTGTATGGGTTTATCTCAGTAGAAGAGTTTTAATAATGAGAAGATAATATCTTCTTTAAAAACTTAATTGCTGCACTCAGTGTGTTCATTCAAATGGTTCCTTACTTAATCAACTAGTTTTATATTTGTATGTCAGAGAGGAGCAGAGATTATTTTTGACAAAAGTTGTATGTGCCTTCTTAGGGAAGGCAGGTTTAGTAAGGTCTCAACCTACCATTGAAAGTCCATGTAAAGGGCTGTGCGGCTTAAAACATGGTAGAGTCCCCTTCTTTGTCTGCCTTTGTTTTTAAGGAAGCAAAGGACTGCCTTTATCTGTTCTCAGGAAAAGTTTTAAGATCATGCTTGCTCTTTTCTCTCTCCCGAAACATTTTCTTCCTCCCTCTCCCCGTTCTCCTTTCTTCCCTGTTCCTTCCTTTTTTCCATCTACCCATGGCCTCCTTCTTTCCATCTATCCCAGGGCCTCATGCATGAGTAGTGCTCTACCATCAAACTACAACCCCAGCCAGACTCCCCCCCCCCTTTTTTTTTTGTACTGGGCATTGAACCTAGGGGCACTTAACCACTGAGCCACATCCCCACTCCTTTTTTATATTTTATTTAGAGACAGAGTCTTGCTAGTTGCTTAGGATCTCACTAAGTTGCTGAGGCTGACTTTGAACTTTGATCTTTCTGCCTCAGCCTCCCCAGCTGCTGGGATTACAGGCATGCACCACCTCACCTGGCTCTTTTTTTTTAATATATATAAAATTTTTAATTAGAACATTATAGCTATATGTAATAGGTTCATTTTGCCAAAATCATACTTGCGTGGATTTTGGTTTACTTTATTTCATATTTCAGTCCCCTTTCTCTTTTAAGAGAGTGTAAATGATTATCCTTAAATTGGATTTTGTTTGATAAGAGAATTTAGAGACCCTGGATGGAATAGAATTGGCAACACTATTAGCCACCTGATGACTACAACTAAAGTAATACAAATGTACTTCTGTGTGTGGGGTGTTAACTGTTTTTGGTGCATCCCTTCAAGGTTTTCAGGCCTTATAGGATTTTTAAGAGTATGCCAAAGTTTTACTTCTTTCTTCATAAGTGCTTTTCTTTCCTGGATCTGAGTATATGAAAGAAAACAGCCAATGTTGCTTTGGCGGGCAGGGAGAATGGAAAATGGTTACTGCCTCAAATGCACATATTGAACTTGAATTCCTAAGTTGTATGGGATAAGTTCAACTCAGTTCTATGTAAATTAATATTGAAGAAGGTTAAATAATGATTATCTCACTGTCATTTGTTAATGTTTGTGATTTCTTGGAGATTAACCTAGAATTATGTAAAACTATAGAGATAATTGACTTGCAAAATAAAAAATTTTAAGATCATTTAAATTTTCTGAGCCCTAGTTTCTTCACTTGCAAGAGAGGTGAATTTACCAAGGTTATAGATATCAATCTCTGTTGATGAACAGAGATTTAAAGCTTTCAACACTTGATCTATGCTGCCACCTTATAGATCTGATAGTGGCTTTAACCAAGGTCACATACTAAGTGACAGAATGAGAATTTGAATCAGATGTTTTCCATTATTGAACCAGTCTGCTTCCTTTTCTTTTGGGTTTCTTCCATTCTGTGCTGTTCTGTGATGTCTCTAATCATATTAGGGTTTGAACCCAGTCTTTTGTGCTTATGATCTTCTCCTTCCCCCTTCCCTTTCCCCCTCCCTTCTCCAGGAGTCTAACTAGGTTACCCAGGCTGGCCTTAAGCTCCTGAGGCTCAAGTGATGCCACCTGGCGTATATCATCATTCTTGAACATGTTTAACTAACAAAGTGTTTTTTGGAATTGTCTTATTTTTTCATAAAATTTTTGTATGTGTCTGGTTTCTCTATGTCCGATTCATTCTACTGTCTTTCCTATTCCCTGATCCAGGTAAATTATTTCATCTTGTTCTTTGGTCTGGTTCACTTCATTATGTTATCCTTTACTTGGAAGTAAAGGAAGTAGTTAACCTAGTTCAATATTTTACTCTTAAGATTTTCTTTACTACAAAATGCCCACAAATTAAGTGATCCTACTGCCTTACTGAACTTCCTTAAAAAAAAAAAAACAACTAGCTAAGTACTTAAAAAAAATTTTTGTTATTATATAAGAGGTAATGGCAATTCCAGACTTTACATGTAGACATTTGGAAAGAGATATTTGTTACTTTTACAAAAATTTTGCGTAGTTTCTAGGAATATCATGATGAAATAAAAAGTTACTTTAATGTCAATCATTTTGAGATTTTGTGGGCAGAAAAGGAATTTTGGCTTATTTCAGCAAGTCTAAAATTTTTAAGAGGATTCTTCCCTTTCATATATATAGAAACTAGTATAAATTTTCTTACCTTTTCATTGTAAAAATATTTATTGCAAACATTTAAACAATATCGTTAGTACAGTTAGATGGAATAGAAAAATTGTGTTAGAATTCTTCAGAATATTTTCACTTTCCTAAAAACGTTTTTCCTTAACCTATTTGCTATTTCCTTATTCTGTCATTCTGTTTTCTGACTCCTTTCCTTCCCTACCACTTGTTCTGAAGTGCTTACTGTTTGTCATCATCCACTCTTTCCTCATAAGTACATATTTTCAGGCTAAATTCCCAGATGGGTCAAAAGGGAGAGAGTGTGTGAGTTTTATTAGATACTGCGAAATTCCCCCTCCATAGGTGTTATGCCAACTAGGTGTACCATATTTTCAGAGATGTTAAGTGGGGCAAAAAATGTGTCTTAGATTTGATAATATGGGCTTCACACAGAGTGGTGCAAGTTTGGAGTGATATATGTACTACTAACTTCCTTGTGCAGAACACACATTTAGTAGTTATTATCTTTTCAAAATAGGGATATTTACATTTTGTACGAGTAGTAAGAAAATTGAGACATCCTAAGATCAGTGCTGGCACCTGTTGTATTGTGCCCTTTTCTCTTGTGTGCCCTGGGCAGTGACTATGTTTATACCTTAATTACCTTATTGGATCGTAAACTCCTTGAGGGCAGAGTCCTTGTCTGAATAAGTCTTTAGTAGGGTGTTTTGGACTTATAGAATATATTTGATGGTTGTAAATTGATTAACCTTCAGTATAATCCTGGATCCAGTTGTAAAAGTATTTCTTTTCTTTTGCACATTAACCATCAAGTCCTTATGTAATGTTAACCAGCAACTAGTCTTAGAATTAGAAAAGAGGGAGACACTTTCCTTTAGTCCTTTGGAAGTTTCTGTACTTAAAAGCCTTTTTTGACCTCAGCACAAACACTAGATAACAACAACAAAAACTATGGATTCCTTTTCTCTCTGTATTTACTTATCTGTCCTTAAGTCTTAACTCCAGTTAAGTTATAGTGAAAGAAGTTAGTTGTTACAAGTTTTTTTTTTTTTTCCAGGAGTATTACTCCTGTGTCTTCATTTGCAGTTTTCAAATACTAAGAATTGATAAGAGTTATTATCAAGAGCCATTAGGTGACTTCACTTCACAATGGATGAGGTTTTCTGGTGATTTAATATGTACTGGTTTACTTCTTTCATTTCTCATCTTAGGTTCAACACAGTTCCTTTTGGATTTAACAGATACTTGAAGTGATGGCATCATTTCTACAAAACATTTTTAACAGTTATACTTAGATACTAATTTCAAGGATATGTACTTTTATATTTAAGACCACTAGTATGATCTCTGCAGACAAATATTTTTACCCTGAGTTGTATAGAGAGATCAGTGTACCCTTGTAGGTTTTTTCATTTATTGGCTTCTCTGAACATTCTTCAGTTAGGTGTCCCATTGTTACCTTAAATACAAGAGGGCTTGAATCAGGCACCTCATTTCTCCATTCTTTTTCCTTTCTTCATCTTTATTCTATGCAGGTTTCCTGGGTGGGTTTTTTTTTTTTTTTTTTTTTTTTTTGGCCAGGCTTCTGTTCTCCCATTCACTGGTACCCTAAGACTTTTAAGTCTTCTTTGACTCTTCTCCTGCAATTCATTACACAGAGCAGTGACTTCCTGGAACTGGGTTCTATTTCTATTTTTCTCAACACTCTGGTATATTTTTTCCTCCCTTTTTAGTTCTTTTGCTATGGTTATTCTCCAGGCTGCTTTAAAAACTTCTAGCTGGTTGTTTGACTTACCCTTCTATGTATACTGGCCTTCAACCAATATTCCTCGAGTATGGTTTTTATTTTTGTTTCATTTCTGCTGTAGTGGCTCCCTATCTTTCTTAGAGTAGAACACCCTGACTCTGGGTTAATTTTATCTATTAAACTTTATCTCTTACCATTCTTTAATACAAATCCTCTATTGGAACTAGACTAGTTTTCTTGCAGTGTCTTTACATAATAACAATAAATAAATGGAAGGGAAGTAATGCAGAGATCATGTGAACTATTTATTATGAAAAAGTTTCAAGGATACATACAAGCACATAAGTACAGAGAGTAGTATAACGAGGTTCCTTTATCTTCAAGGTCACTAGTTTGTTCTCTGCAGACAAATATTTTTACCATGAGTGGTATAATTCAGTGTTCCCTTACTGGCTTTACTTCACTTTTTGTCTTTTGATGTTCAAAAGGCGTCATACTATTTGTAGTCAATTCTACTTATGTACTTACCCAAATCTGCTTCTCTATCATTTCTCAGAAATCCGTCCTGCCCATGTGAAACTATATTGAGTAAATTTATAATACAGTAGCTGCCTGGTGTGGTGGCATATGCCTATGATCCCAGTGACTTGGGAGGCTGAGGCAAGAGGATTACAAATTCAAAGCCAACCTCAGCAACTTAGCGAGATACTTAGCAACTCAGCGAGACCCTAAATAAAATATAAAAGGGCTGGGGATGTGTCCCAGTGGTTAAGGGCCTCTGGGTTCAATCCTTGGCACCAAAAACAAATTTAAAAATATAATACAATAGACATTGAGAAATTTTAAGAAATTGACATTTTTTGGTGTCTGTCACAGCACACTTAGCACAAATTGAGCATATGGTAGATAGATGTGTAATATCTTTAAATTGGGGATTGGGGTTCAGATCTTTAACTTGAATCTTGTTTATCAACATTTTATTTT
This sequence comes from Urocitellus parryii, assembly GCF_045843805.1. Taxonomy (NCBI): domain Eukaryota; kingdom Metazoa; phylum Chordata; class Mammalia; order Rodentia; family Sciuridae; genus Urocitellus; species Urocitellus parryii. The sequence goes on from NC_135536.1 coordinate 182,049,308, forward strand.
TACATTTTTAGATAACAGTTGCTTTAAAAGAATTGGGAGACCTGGTTTTAAAATCAAATTTGAAGTTTTATTCATTTAAAAAAGATAATGTTATTGGGTATGGTTGCACATGCCTGTAATCCCAGCAATCTGGGAAGCTGAGACAGGAGGATTGCAAGTTCAAGGCCAGCCTCACCAGCTTAAGGGAGACCTTGTCTGAAAATAACAAATAGAAAGGACTGGAGATGTAACTCGGAAACAGCCCCGCCCCCAATCCCCAGTGATGATGATGATGATGTTTTTTGGTATCCTGGTTATCTGAAACCTACTTGGAATTACTCTCAATTTGCCTTTCACTTAATTTCCTTTTCTTTAAATATTTTTAGTGACTTATGCTACTTTTTTATATGTTCATTAGTACCTGTCAAAATAAAAATTTAAAGATTGTTATTCTTCAAGGTTTTATTAAGAAGGAAGATGGTTAGTGAAAGGGGATTGAGAAGGAGGGGAAGAGCATGGGGAAGTACTGGGGAATAAAATTTACCAAATCATGCTACATCCATGTATGAATATACCACAATGAATTGTGTGTAAGTATAAAATTATAACATTAATTAAAATAATAGATCAGAAGAGTAGAAGTAGATCAAGGAGAGTGAAGAGGGGAGGGAAAAGGTACTTGGAGTAAGATGGATCACATTACATGTATGTATGAATATGGCATAATGAGTCCCACTATTATGTATAATTACAGTTCACCAATAGAAATAAATAAATGTTTAAAAACATTTTTTTATTATAAAAGTAATTTAGAGAAGTCCACTAGTACCTAGTGGAATAAAATTAAAGATAATAACAGATGTTCGTAAGAATTTATAGCAGTTAGAACTTCAGTGAACTGTTGGTGGGGATGTATAATGAATGAAACAAGCACTTTTGAACAGTTTGGCAATTTTCTATAAAGTTAAACATAAACTATGTGACCCAGCAATTTCACTCTTAAATGCATATACCAAGAGAAATGAATATATGTTTATAGGAAAACTACCATGAGTTTATGAATTTAGCAGATTTATTCACAAGAATCAGTGAATAAATGTCCACCAACAGGTGAATGGATAATTCACAGTATATCCATATGGTGTACTAGTATTCTGCAATAAAATGGAATCAAGGAGGTAGTTTAGTGGTAAAATACTTGTCTTGTTGTGAGGCCCTGGGTGCCATTCCTAGCCATGTACATGTTCCCCCACACACACAAGAGAAAGAAAAAAAAAAAAAAAACAACTAGATTCATCCAGCAACACAGATAAATATCAAAACCATGCTGAATGAAAAAAATCAGGCACAATTTAAATCCTGTATGATTTCTTTCTCATGAAACTATAGAAATGTAGACAAATCTAATCCATAGTGCTATCAGAATAGTGCTTATTTTGAACTGATAGATGGGGACTGACTGGGAAGTGGGGGTACAAGGAAAATTTATGGGGGTTAGAATCATTGTTCACAATCTATTCTTTTATCATTTATCATTTAGGCTTGGATTTAGGAAGAGGAGTGCCAAACTACTGTTTTTTTTCAAAGTAGAATAGCTCTTCTTCTCTCATCCCCCATAGGTCTTGCTTTTATAGGCAGTATTGAAGTGCCCTGTCTGGGCTTCCTTGTGAAATCTTTGCTTCTGGTGGAATGTGCTGTTATGGCTACCATGCCATTTGAATCCTGTTTCTTGACCAGCTTGTAAGGTAGGTGACCAGAAGATAGCTTATGACTCTTCTTAACTGACTCATCTCTTGTGGTTGCAGATTCTCATAAACACAAAGATAAACACAAAGATCGAGAACACCGGCATAAAGAGCACAAGAAGGACAAGGATAAGGACCGGGAAAAATCCAAGCATAGCAACAGGTAAGGGTTAAATCAGCAAGTCCCTCATCAGTTAGTAGTGGATTTTTATAACTTTAGTGAAGGTTAATAGCATGGATAGCAAAGACTTTTATTTGATCCTAGAATTGCTAAGAGGAGAGCTTTGATAATCAGGCATCACTTAGGGTGCCATTGTTTAGATCAAATAGATGAAGATGTATAAAGCAAATATGGTGAATTTTCAATATATACTTCATTAAAAACCTAGTTTTTAAGATGTGGAGTCATTGTAACACATAATGGCTTTTAATCAGGTGTGCAGAGAGCTTGCCTTGATAATAGGTAACTGGATTAGAGACTTGTTCCCGTGTCCCCTCCCCCCTTTTCTGTAGTTTCAAGGGATGCACATGAAAAATTCTTAACTAGTCAGGCCTGGTGGTGTTATGCCTCTAATCCCAGCAGCTCGGGAGACCAAGGCAGAATGATTGCTAGTTCAAAGCCGGCCTTAGCAATTTAGTGAGACTGTCCCAAAACAAAAAATGGGCTGGAGATGTAGCTCAATGGGTTCAAACCCTAGTACCAAAAACAAACAAAAATTAATTCTTAATGAGGGCTTCTATGGTCTGTGAGTCCCTGTAAAAGATTGAACATGTGAGATTTTCTTTGAGAACTTTCCTGGCTTTCATTGGATTATCACAGTTCAGACTTTTCATATGAATGAGACTCAATGATGCAGCTTTCTGGATCCAAGCCCCCCAAAGAGGTTTTTCTTCCATTTCTTGGTGTAGAAGGAAAGTGGTTAAATTCAGTCATTGAAAATGAGACTTGTCTTTCATTTTGACTTAAAAACAGTTGTTGGTGAGAAAGTCATATATATGGTAGTCCCTTAGTGGCATTACCTTTGTTAGGACAGAATGTAAAAAGATTCATCATTCATTGGAGCAAGTGTCTCATTCTGGAGTCTTAGAATTGCTTTGTTAGCTTGTCCAATTCTCTGTAGACAAGTTAAAGATCATTGTCTTTTATTTTTAATGAAAAAGAATTTCTTTATGAATCATTAAAATAACCAGATAACTTTTTCTAGTGGGGACATTTGAAGAAATTGACAAATCATCTGTCACCCCCACCACTTGCTCATTTCTTACCACTTAATCATCTAGTTTCCATTTTCTTTACTTTATTAATTTGATGTCAAAAGTTGACTCCAGCTGGGTTTGGTGGCCCATGCCTGTAATCCCAGCAGCTTGGGAGGGTGAGGCAGGAGGATCACAAGTTCAAAGCTAGGCTCAGCAATTTAGCAAGATTGTCTCAAAAAAGAAAGTGTTGGGGTTGCAGGTCAGTGGTTAAAATCTGGGTCCAACCCTCAGTACCAAAAAAGAAAAGAAAAAGATTAAATCCGGTCAGTTCACATACATCTTTACTCTCCAGTTTACAATTGTCCAGCTCATATTAATATCTACCAAAATAGATTTGATAGCAAATAATATTGCCATGGATAAAGAAATTTATTGTATAATGATAAATAGGGACCAATTAATCAAGAGACTTAACAATTATAAATGTTTACTAATACATATAAATATGTAATATATACAAAGCAAAAACTAATAGAACTGTGAAAAGAAATAGAAATTCATAGTCACAGTCAAAGATTTTACTACCTTTCTCAGTAATCATTAGTATAAATAGGAAGTCATTAATGATATGGAAGAGTTGAATAATATCAAACAACTTGACCCATTTCATAGTAACTACAAAGCTGTGTTGGTGTTATGATTGTCTATTTTCTTTTCTATATGTCCTACTGGCCTCAAAAGATGCTGAGAGTTGGGCTGAGGATTTAGCTCAGGGGCAGAGTACTTGCCTAGTATGTGTGCGGCACTGGGTTCAATCCTTGGCACTGCATAAAAATAAACCAATAAAATAAAGGCATGCTGTGAATACACAACTACCAAAAAATTAAAAAGATGTCGAGAATGGGTGTATTCTGTATTCATTTTACATCCTTACTGCTTAGAATGGTACCTTGTAGATGGGTGGTATTTATTGAATCAGTGAGTGGATTACTGATAAGTATACTAATTCCGATCTCCTTAGTCTCAGTACTGTCTATAGGAGTTATTAGATCCCTTTGATCATCCCATTCTTTTTGAACAATTTTTTTGTGCTTGTGGTAAAATATACTAACAAAATTTTGTCATCTTATGTGGCATTAAATACATTCACAGAAATACTTAAGTACCACCACCCATCTCTGTTTACTTTTTCATCATTCCAATCTCTTAATCATTCTACTAGAGAGTAAGTACTTGTTCTCTCTATCCCATCCCAGTTTTTATTCTACTTTATGATTCTATGAATTTGCCTTTTCTACATACCTCATATAAATGAAATAATGATATTTATTAATATCTTCAAGGTTTGTTTGTGGTGTAACATAGCAGAATTTTATTTATTTAGGTTTTTTTTACTGAATAACATCCCATTGTACATCTACATAACATTTAAAAATCCATCTTCTGATGTATAGTTTGGTTGTTTCTACCTTTTGGATGTTGTGAATAATGCTACTGTGAACTTTGGTGCTTTAGTATCTATTTGAGTCCCTTCTTTAAATTTTTGGGGGTATGTATCTAGAAGTAGAATTGTCAAAACATGTCAAACAATTTTTGCCCTACCAGCCATGTTTACATTGTGCTAGTTGATGTGAGATGAGAACAAATAGTTTAAATTATCTTTGACCATAAAGGACTTCATCTGAGAGGGTAAGAGACATACTTTTTATAGATCATGCAAAGAAATGTTGATTTAAGGTTACTAGAAATCTATCCAAAATTCTTTAAAAAGAAAGAGTTTGGTCTAGGGATGTGGCCTAGAGGTAGAGCACTCGCCTAGCATGTGCAAGGTCCTGGGTTCAGTCCCCAGCAGCACAAAAAAGAGGTTAATACTTAAAACATTAGTTTTTTAAGTCTTCTAGTGCATGCTATTTTACCCACAGTAATGATTGTGGTAGGAGGCAAGGTAAGGTAAAAGAGGCACAAAGGGTTTGGGGGACAAAAGTTTGGCCCTCCTATTTTACCAAAATCTCCTGTATTTTTTTTAAAGAAACGGATATGGCCAGGTACTGTGACACACACTATAATTCTAGCAGCTTGGGAGGCTGAGGCAGGAAGATTGCAAGTTCAAAGCCAGCCTCAGCAATTTAACAAAGCCCTAAGCAATTCAGTGAGACCCTGTCTCTAATTAAATTAAAAAGGGCTGGAGTTGATCTTGGTGGTTATGCATCCCTGGATTTGATCTTTGATTCAAAGGGAAATCTTAGAAATCAGTAAATATAAAAGGTCTTTGTGGCTGGGGCTGTAACTCAGTGGCAGAGCACTTGCCTAGCATGTGTGAGGCACTAGGTTTGATCCTCAGCACCACATAAAAAAATAAATAAAGGCATACTGCCCATGTACAACTATTAAAAGAAAAAAAAAGTCTTCATGTATTGCTCTGCAAATATGAGGAGATAATTTTACATCTATCAGAAGCATACTTTTCCAAGATTACAGCATAGGTAAATGGAGGAATATTTTTGTATATACTTTTTTGGGGGTACCTTTTAATACTTCTAATCAAAATAGTAAAGAACATAATAAATCATTTGCCAAGAGACATTGTGTAAACTGGCCTGAGTTTCTGTTTATATGTGACTGTATTTAGTCCTGGATCTTTAATTCATATATGATTAAGTTTAAGGCAGTTTAATCAGATGATGGGTTATAAGTAAATTCTTCTAACACTGTATTTCTTGGCAACAAAGCAAATGTATTGGTTATATTCCAGTAAAATCCTGTACACTGGGTTCATTTTTAAGTAATTTTTTTTTTTTATCTTTCTTAAATAGTTTTAGGTTTCTTCCTCAAGGATTGTTCCATCTCTTCTGAAATCCAGAATAATTAAGATTTAGCATATCCTGGTCCAAAATGTTACTATTTATTCTGAATCTTTGCTGATCAAACCTGGCTAATTTTGTGGCTGTTACCTATCTATGATCATCTGTTACCATGAGGAAACAAGTGTTTCTAATGTGTCTTTGTGTCCTATCCTTCTGTACTATATGTTAATACCAATCATTTGTCATCAGACTATACTCGGGAGCCAAGTCCAAGAGGCATGCTACTTTATTATATAGACTTGGAGTGTCTGCAAACAGCAGAGTAGTCTTCTATCTTGTGGGACTCTCAACCCAACCTTTAGGAGATCTCATCTTATTCATTTGTTTTTCTTTTTATTGTCCTCACTTAAGGTACAAAATAAGGGAACAGAAATTAATGGTCATTTCATCTTGTCTCTTCGGGTGGATGGGAATCTGAGGATGTGTGCAAAGTCACTCAGCAATGTGGTAACAGAATGAGGAGAGCTCAGGGCTCCTGTGTTCCCATTACATTGTTTCTTTGGGGGGTGCAGGGCAAGAGAAAGGCAAAAAAAAAATTCCCTCCCTAATGAAAGTCACCTATGTAAGCGAACTGTTCAAATACAAGCTCTGCTCTTCTTGTCTGCATGTCATAGGTACCTTAGATTTTAAAATGTAACGTCTTAGGCAACAGCTTTGTATTTGGATCCCAAATCCTTGAAACTCACATTAACAAAATACTATTAAGAGCAAATTGGATAAGGTTCTTGATTTTTAGAAAGTAAGAGAATATCATATGAGAAATGAGATTCCTCCTTCTAATTTGTGACTCTGCATTTCATGCCAGTTTTAAATCTGGCACATGGACTGGAGTGACAAAATTTGTGGAAAGCCAAGGAAGACAGAAAACTACTGCTATGAAGTAGCAAGGGAAGCACTTTTCCAGCCATATTGGCAGTGCCAATCTATAATGTCAGTGTGAGAAACATCTGAGAGTAGGAATGCATTTGGCTTCTGCTTTCCTTTCAGTTCTAAATCCTACCTGAATTAGCATTGAGAAAATGTAAGACTTTAGGAAAATGTGCTTGAATCAAGCATTCAATTCTCAGATTGTAGGGTTTTTTTTTTTTTTTTAAAGCAATCACATGTGAAAGATGGATTTCTTTTCTTTTTTGGTACTGGAGAGCTTTATCATTGAGCCCTTTTTACTCCAGCCCTTTTTAATTTTTTATTTTGAGACAGGGTGTTGGTAATTTGATTAGGCTGGCCTCAACTTGGGATCCTTCTGCCTCAGCCTCCTGAATAGCAGGAATTACAGGCATGTACCACCAATCCCAGTTCTCTTTTTGCTCTAGTCCTTCCTTTATCTATACATTTATTTCTATATCAACTTGTCTGGAGGAAGAGAATAGTTAATGGATAGTTGGAAAGGTTGGGTAGTTTAGGAATTTGAGAACCATTCCCATTGATATCAGAGTCAGTAATATAAAACTGAAATTAAAAAATCCAGTTTTTTTTCATTTATAAGCTATGTATCCTAATCCAAGGTCTTCAACTTATGTGGCTCATTTTTCATTTTGATCAAGTGTTGATAACAATACATGCTTTGTCAAGCTTTGAGGTTTTTTTGTGTATATGATAATTCATTGGAAACTATAACAAATAAATAATTAGGATAATGATGGTGATGAATATGATTTCTTATTACATTACTTATAGAATATCTTGAGCTGTCATTTTTGGTGGTTGACTAATAGTTAATTATTGATAGCATCTCATTTAGAGACATGATATTTTCAATTATTTTTAGCTGCCTTATAAATGAACTATAATCATTGTTTCTAAGATTTCATGGTAGAGACAGCCTAATTTGAGCTAACTATTGAAAGATGGTTAAGATCTTTTTTTTTTTTTTTTTTTAATATTTTTTAGTTTTCTGCAGACACAACATCTTTGTTTGTATGTGGTGCTGAGGATCAAACCCAGGCCACACGCATGCCAGCGCGATACCACTTGAGCTACATCCCCAGCCCCGATGGTTAAGATCTTGACAAAGGAAGGAGATGGCTAGAAAGAGGTGCTTTCCACATGGTGATGAAAGCATAAATGGGGGCTAGGTGTATAGCTTAGTAGTAGCCTGGCATGTGCAAGGACATGGATTCTGCCCCCAGCATCACAAGGACAAAAGCATAAGCAAAACATGGAAGCATTATAGTGTGTGCTTCGTTTTGGGAGGAATCCAGTTAGGTGCATGCCTAGATTATTACACAGGATGAGATGGTAGAAAATGAGGGCTACAAAAGTGGCTTGAGGTAAAACTATTAAAAACTGTTTAAACAAGTTGGAACTTGATTCTGAAGGGAGCAAGAAGCCATTGGGAATAGTTGAGAAATGGGGATATAGGATGCAGGAAAAGGTATCTGTCTTGGAATCTTTTTACTCTTATTAATAAAGACCAGAAACTTAGGTAAAGGAGTTCTGAGAATGTTTGGTTTTGGTATCTTTAGTCACATCCTTTTGTCTTCTCCAGTCTCCAAAGGATTAAATAATTTCCAAAAATCTGTTCTACTTGAACTTTTAACAATTCCATATATATGGTAGTACTCATCCAGAATTTCACTTTCTGTAGTTTTGTTTTCCCTACATCAACTAAAGTCCAAAAGTAGAAAGTTCACAAATAAACAATTCTTAAGTTTTAAATTGTGTACCATACTAATTCAGTACCAAGATTTGATTGACCCCTTTGTCATTATAGAATCTATCCACCTGTTAGTCATTTAGTAGTTGTCTTACTTATTCTCAGATCACCTGTCACCATATTTCTGTGCTTGTGTTCATATAATCCTTATTTTACTTAGTACTAGCCCCAAAGTATATAAGTATTGATGCTGGCAATTAGGATGTTCCAAAGAGAAGTTGTAAAGTGCTTCCCTAAAGTCAGATGTGAAAAATAAAGAAAAAAGTCATATGCTGACATCTATCACAAATTATTGTCATTTGTAAGTGCCAATATTTATTTGAGTTTTGTTATGGTGATGTATTCTTAGATGATTTGATATTCTAGCACTTGGTGCTATTCTTCTATCTCCTAAGCATTTATATTGATGATAGTGGACTAGATGGCTTCTCATAGCCAGCTTTCTAGCTTCCCAGAATATTAGGCTCAGGGGTATCTGGGGTTTTTTATTTTTTTTGGGGGGGGTCCTTTATTTTTAATTTATTTATTTTTTTTTTGAAGAAACAATAAATGCTTTCCCAGAGCAGAAAGGAAATACTTTTCCTTCCTGGCTTCCTACCACTACCTCCCTACTTCCCCTTTCTCTTACCCTCCTGCCTGTGTACCTTGGAAAAACACTGGTTGATTTTCTGTTGTTTGCTTAGCTCCCAGAATCACAAACCAAAGCACTCGCCATTGTTATTTTAAAAACAATATGTTATGGGGCTAGGATTGTGGCTCAGCCGTAGAGCACTCGCCTAGCACCAGCAGGACCCGGGTTTGAGCCTCAGTACCACATAAAAATAAAGGCATTGTGTTGTGTCCATCTACACCTAAAAAATAAATTTAAAAAAATATTTTAATGTAGCCTTTATTTAACAAAAAATAGTATGTTACTTTTCCCCTACATTGTTATTATTACTACTACTACTATTAATGGAATTTAGCTGACTGAAGCATAAACACTCTGGAAAGGTGACTTTGAATCTATTATGATTATTATTGTTATTATTTTTTGCAGTGCTGGGGATCAAACCCAGGGCCTTGTGCATGCTAAGTAGGCAGTCTACAACTGAGTTATATCCTCAGCCCTCCATTTATTCTGTTTAACATTGACTTTTGCTTGTCCAGTCTCTGCTAGTGTGGTGGAATCTTATTCTCAGACAAAAGCCAAGCAGTAAGACTTTGTGAGTACCTCATGTCTGTGTGGTAAATTCCTATTTTATTCAATTAAAAGTACTTTAAAAAAAAAAAAAAAGACTTGATCAACACAGGAATTTTTCTCTTGCACTGGTCAGAATTCCCATCATCTCATTTAGTGGAAGGTGCAGTCCTTTAAACCAGCACAAAAGTCAGACTAGTTTTAAATCTGTTGGAAAAAGACAGTGTTATAAAATCTCAAATAATGAGTCAGCTCAGCTGACCCCATGTTGGCTTCATTTTCTGCTACTAGCTAAATCTGGTTTCTGGCTTTCATGATGTTACCTAAGACATGATTCTGAATCACAATTCTTTGTTCCCTAGTGCTTTTACTACTTATTTCAGGCATATTCCTAAGAAAGATGGGCAGGGGAGCTTGGTATTTGCCAGCACTCCTGCCAGTGTAAGGTTATATATGAGGGGTTGGGCTCTTGGGTTCTTTGCTATGTTTCTGGAATGGTGACAGGAATAACATCTGACAAGTATAGATAATAACTTATTCAGAGACATGGTGGGGCTCCATAAACCCAAATTACTGTTCTTAACCTTGAATCATCTGAGCTCAGCTAGTGTAAAAATCCAAACCTGCTTGCTTGCTTTCTTTCTTTCTTTCTTTCTTTCTTTCTTTCTTTCTTTCTTTCTTTCTTTCTTTCTTTCTTTCTTTCTTTCTTTCTTTCTTTCTTTCTTTCTTTCTATCTATCTATCTATCAAAACAGTTGAGAATAGAGGAGAATCCGTTCCTTTGGAAAATCAAATTGATAGCTCTATCCCATTTTGGTCTTTGTGATTAATTATGACCTGCAAAGGGGGTTACTAATGTAGCTGGAAGCTTGGATTTTCTGTATAGATTTCCCTTTGTTTAACAAGCAGAGGAAGTATCAGTTGATTACTTTTGGCTTCCTGGAGTGGCCTGAGTACTGTCTTGTTGCTTTGTCATTTGTGGATTCCTTTTCTCTGATCTCTCTTTTGGTATGACAATGAATAGCAAAACTGAAAACTGGAGGAATATGTGTCTTCTCATAGGTGCTGATGCTGTGATTGCAAGAAGTCCAGTTTTTTAGTCAAATAGACTGAAAAAGAACAAGGGGTAGTAATAGAATTTGTAAAGGAAGATGGAGCCTGGAACATTCTTGAATTTATATCCCTGAATGAACCATTTATATTTTCACGGGAAGCAATTACAAGGAATTAATACTTGCAAGTATCTAAGATATTTATTATAGAAAGTTTATGATGAAATGAAGATAACAGTCTGAATATATGCATTTCTAATACCATTCTATCTTAAGTGATAGCTACCAGTTTGGGGAAATGTAATGGTATCAGTGTATTGGAAGGTGCTCTGAACTTGGAAATACTAATTTTAAATTTCAACTTTGCAACTTTGAATAACCTTTTAACCCCCGTTTCCTTTGTTTGTAATTAGTATTCAATTCTTAAAATATTTCTGTGAGGTAGGTTTATTACCTACCTCACAGAAATATTTTAAGAATTGAATGAAATAGTGGATGTGAAAATATCAAGTATAATACTTGTTTAAGGAACAGGATTTTTGCCCCCATATTTTGGAGTGATGGAGTATATTCATTCATCATGATAAATGTAGTTTCCAGATTTCTTCCTTATAGGTTATAACTTCCATAAATGAGTATGGGATGTTCTTATAATTGATGCTCTTAAAAAAACTGTAGTGTTTTTGTAACAGAGTAGTAAATTCAAACATTTTCTGGTAATCTCAACTGTGTAGTACCTATGATTACATATGTGTTAATTCCTAAAGAATCATTTCTAAGCCTTGCTGTTTCACTGTTCATTCTAAAACTGGTGAAATTAATAAGAACAGGTAATCCAAATATAAGCCATTTTTTCCAAATAAATAAAAAAATTAAATTGATTAAAACATTGGGTTTTGGATAGAAACATTATGAGAACACATTGAGTAGAGTTATGTCATTCTAATGCAAAGAAAAAACAGCATGTGGAGAACTTGGTCACTGTGCCTCAAATTCTTTACCCTCATTAGTTAAAAAAATGTGGTACCTAAAAATAACAGCCTAATGAGAGTAATATAGCAGGAGGAATATGTAAATGAGGAAAAGTAGACTTAGGTGTTTTTTTTTTTTTTTTTTTTAAATCTGTGCCAGTACCTGTACCTTTTCCTAAACCTGTGGTTCTGTTTTTTTTGCTAGTCTCCTCACCGTGGTGGCTTGATTTCTTAGAAGTTTCTGCGTATTTATAACCTGTAATTGCCTATCTTGAGTTGCAGCTGCTGTGTGCACAGAGATGTGTGTGAGAACAGATATTCCCTATTCTGGGTTGTGGCTAACTGGATGCCATCATTTATTTCTCCTGTTTTAGTCTTCTGCATAGACAAGTATTCATGTAAAACAAGACCCCTTTAGAGTAGACTTTATGGGATGAGCCTAGCCTCATTAGAGCTCATTGCCAGTAAAGTCTGTTTTACCTGAGCTAAGGTGCTAAGTATGGGATGGAAAAGGCAAGAACTTGAAATTCATTCATCATGATGAATGTAGTTTAGACTCCCCAATTCAGAGAACTTGAATTTGAGCTCTCTTTTGTTTACTTGTGAAATACATTAATGCATTGAGCAAAGCTTCTTTACTGTTAGTCTAGTGCACTGAAGAAAGCCGCTTTTTATCCACATGCATGTTTTTATATAAGTACGATCATTTTATGTACTCTTCCATCTATGTCATACATGTATATGTATAGTAATCCCAAATTATACTATATTAATTACATAATTTGATATCAGTTTCCCCTTGTTTATTATTTAGGTTGTATCCAATTTCTTGGATTTTTTTTTGTCTTTTTGTTGTTGTTATGGGGAACACCAAAACGAACATTTTGTGTAACATTATTTCCCTAAGAAAAATTTTCAGAAGCTAGATCATGGCATAAAAAGTTATGATCATTTTAATGGCTTTTGCCTTGTAATGTCCTGTTTTGCTTTCCAAAGGAGCAATGCCTTTTTACAGTACTAAGAGGTGTAAGACCACACACCCCTTTAAAAGCAAGCCTTTTTTAGCATTTAGCACAGAACTTGCCCTTGTTTTCAGATGGCATTTCTTCTGATTATGAGGAAAGAATAAAGCAGATTTATAAGTAACATCTAGAAGTGACTAACTTTTCCTAGTAAAAGCTAAAAAGAAACATTTACTGTGTTAGCCTGCTCATTGCACAAAACCCTGAATTGCCATATATATGATATATCTCAAGCCTGGCACAGAGCCATTCAAATGCATCAAATATGAATGCTTTAGAACAGGCAGCTTGCTATGTATTCTTAACTCTATTAAAATGCCTTGGTGTACTTAGAGTAACTGTGTTTCTGTTTGCTTCCTTTGCCTCATTACAAAAACAAAAAATTCAAACAAAAGAAAAGCTGATACAGTGAAGAGCCCCTGTTTAAACCTTTTCTGGGGTCTGATTCTTTTATTTTATAGTTGTAGCTGGACACAATACCTTTTTATTTATTTATCTTTATGTGGTGCTGAGGATCGAACCCAGGGCCTCACATGCGCTCTACCGCTGAGCCACAACCCCAGCCCCGATGTCTGTTTCTTTAAAACATTATAAATTTCTATGGTTTGTGCTATCTTAGGAGATCTTATGAGTTGATCTTGTGAAATGAACCCTGTGGTCCTTACTCTGGTGTAACCCTTTGTGTCTTATTTTTCACAGTGAACATAAAGATTCTGAAAAGAAACACAAAGAGAAGGAGAAAACCAAACACAAAGATGGGAGCTCAGAAAAGCACAAGGACAAACATAAAGACAGAGACAAGGAAAAACGAAAGGAGGAAAAGGTATAGAATTTTCCAGTGGGGGGAAAAGGAATGTGGGCTGAACTTTAATGATTCCTTCATTACATAGTAAGCTCTCTTAGCTTTGGAGTGAAAAGGTACCTGTTAAGAGACAATAGGGCCAACCTGTCTCAAATTATGAAAATTTCTTTGTAAAAATAATCAATCCAGGCATGGTATCACATGCCTATTATCCCAGCAACTCAGGAGGCTGAGGCAGGAGGATTACAAGTTTAAAGCCAGCCCCAGCGACTTAGCAAGACCCTATCTCAAAATAAAAGTTTAAAAAGTGGCTGGGATGTGCATCAGTGATTAAATGCCCCTGGGTTCAGTCTTCAGTAAACATGCCCCCTCATGTCTCTACATTGTAAATTTGGACACTGCAAACTAGGGAACATAGAACACATCTTCCTTTTTATCCAGTTTTCCTGTTCCCATCCTTCCCAGAGGCATCCACTATACTCTGATTGTTTTTTCTCCTTCCAGAGATTTTGTGTGTGTGTGTGTGTGTGTGTGTGCGCGGGCACGCGCAAATGTCCCTTTGCGTATGTATGAAGATTTTTGAAAATGTCTAAGAAGGGGAAAATGAGTATACTTTGCCTAAAATCAGAGAAGGCAGGAAACAGACGATTCGATTTGATTTGGTTTTGGTTTTCTCTCTGTACTACCAAGGGCAAACCCTTCAGCAGTGAAATATGTTTATTGGGGAAAAGAGACCTGCCATTATATTTAAAGATAAAAAAATGCCACTTTGAATGGAAACCTTTCTTAATCTGTTAGACAGTTTCATCCAGAAGAATTAGGAAAAACAAGTCTTGGGAAAATGTCAGGACCTTTAATTCACCTATTCAGTTTTGCTAACAAGAAGAGCCAACCTAGGATCAAGGTGCCCCAATAGTTGATGCTAAGTATTCTCAAATAAGAGAGGTTTTTATCAGAGTTACTCCTTTTAAAGCACTAGTCTGTTGTTTTACCTTTCAGATTAGAGCTTCTGGAGACGCCAAAATAAAGAAGGAGAAGGAAAATGGCTTCTCTAGGTAAGACTCCTTTGCTGTCTTGGCTTCCCTTTTCCTACGTGCCCATCAGGCCACATGTCCATGTGGCAATGTTGTCTGAGCTTGTCCCAAAGATACCAACCTGGCCACCTTAGTGGTTCTTAGGAAATGAACAGTGAGAAGACTTGGTCTAAGCCAACTTGAGAGCATTTCTAGAATACCAGTTAGACTGACCAGCACATTTTAGATAAGGTTATTTTGAGTGGAGACAGTTGACATGAAAATTTTTAAAATTTATATATAATATGCATATTGATTTGTAGTATGTTTACAAGACAACTTCACTACTTGGTTCCAGAATATTTTCATCACTCTAAAAAGAATCTTCTTAGTAGTAACTATGGAGTTTCCTGAAAAATTACCTACCCTGAATTCCTCCATCGAAAAATTGTAAAGCTCATATATTGAACCTTACTTGATCTGTTTTTTTTAGGGATATAGGTTTGGTAGAAATATATCATTTTCTAGAAGGAAAGGAAAGTGTGCACATTCTAGAGATCACTTTTTATATATTTCTGCCTTTATTCTGTTGTACTCATTGGCCTCAACTCCTTAAAATAAGTCCAAAAGACCCTTCTAGTTTAAAAGACAAAACAAACAACTCCTTTTATGATAATGTATTCTCATACTCTCCACTGAATAACAGAGTGGATTTGTTAGATATTGTTAGAGGTGTTTTTATATTATTGACTGGGACAGAAAATTTGCTTTCTTGACTGAGTTTTCAGTTTTCTTAAATAAGTTTTTGAAAACTGTGCCATGTACTCCAGGCCCTTAGTAGATAAGAAGTGGGTGCCCTCTGCAGGCATGTTTTGTAACTGTTCTAGAAATTCAAAACAATAAAAGTTAGGAAATATCTGAGCTGTAGGCTTCCGTAGGAACTCTTGATTTCTTGGAAGAAGTAGCTGTGTCTCAGAGTGGCTTATCTCTGCCAAGAGATTGCCTAGGACTTTTACTGAAGTATGAATAGATTCTCTGGACTTACTATGTAGTCAAAACTTCATTTTCAGACTTTCAGGATTAGAAGGTTAAAACACACCCTTCTTCTAGGCTTTTGTCTCTGTATTCACCTAGTTGGACTGCTTTCTGCATTGTGTTTGTGTCTCTAGAGAGTCCAGAATCCTCATTAGAAAGCAGTTTTCTGGTTAGTTTGATGATTCAGGCTTAGAAACCCTGCCCACATGTTTCTAACTTCCCCTACAATCATCTTAGAATCTGGCGTTTACTTAACTAGTTGGGTAAGTGGCAGTGTTTCTTACCTTCTGGACCCTTGAGGCTTTTGTCAGTGATTTGGGTGGGAAGGGGAATAGCTGTAGAAGTGAGGAGAGTGCTAAAATAAGGAGAGCTAATTTCTTTAAATACTCAAACTCTGTCACAACCAAAGGGATCCAGTATACTTTTGGGAGGAGGGGGAAAAAAATCTATGAATATGCTTTATAACTGGGTCTGGATGCTCATTCCTTAGTCCCACTCTTTTATAGATGGTGGCTTTTCCTAGAGAGGCTATTTGCTGAACTAAAGACAGTGAGATTCTGCAGGATGTGCCTAACCATGGAGGAATAATTTCCAGGACACTAAGTCCTGGTCCCTTTGAGAGTTTTTTTTTTTTTTTTAATTTTTTTTTTAAATTGTTCCTTCTTTTTTTTTGGCTGAAGATAATTGTCTAATAGGATCATCTTTTTTTTTTTTTTACATTCAGAAGGTTGAAATCTTAACAAAAACAATGGTATTTTTTCTTATATTAATAGGCATTTTTCTAAGTAAAACCTAAACAGGTTGAGAATAGATTGGATAGAGAATGGCTTCAGTTTGGTTTGGGCCTTCTCATTTATAGCACTCTCCCTGCTTTGTAATTTTGTCAGCTTTGTTGTGTTTTCATGTAATTGGATATACATATACATTACTGCCAGATTTGGGGGACTTTAAGATGCCAAGCTGGGGAAACCAATTTTTATTTCTTTCCTTATATTTAAAGCTCCATTTTAGCTTTGATGTGCTAGAGCAATCAGTTCAGGTCATTTGTGATATCAGATACATAGTGGATCCCTTATAAGTTGAAAAAATAAGATTTATTCCATTGGTAGTTTTGACGCTACTGGCAAAGATACCTAAAATATAATGGAAAAGAATATTGACTTGCAATAGGGAGTCCTCATCCTGAATCCTGATACTATTGATTCTTCCATAAAATGAGAACAAGACCACCTACAACACTAGATTATAGTGAGAATTAAATGAGAAGAGGTACTTATAGAAAATAATTTTTCTTATGTACATTGGTATCCTTATATTAGCTTCTTTTCAGTGAGATGATGAATGTGTACTTTGGGTTTTTTATTTTTGTTTTAATACTGCTTTGTATTATTTAATGTATTGTAAGTGTTCTAGCCCCCAATAACTAGCTGTTTTGTTTGTTTGTTGTTATTAGCCCACCACGAATTAAAGATGAACCCGAGGATGATGGCTATTTTGCTTCTCCTAAAGAGGACATAAAGCCATTAAAGAGACCTCGAGATGAGGATGAGTGAGTATTTCTCCATGCTTTGAATTTTGATGTGTGGGAGGTGTTTAGTGAAATGAACTTTGTTTCTGAAAACAAAATGGAGTGTTTACAAGAGTAAATTTGGTGTATGTCTATAATATACAGAGAAATCGTATATTACTCATTTGAATTTGCAGGTAATAGGCTGGGTAATTGATTTCTCTTGAAATTATGAGAGTTAGTTTGATAAGCAAATAAGGGTCACTTTATCATCACTTTTCTGCCACAGATAAAGAAATTTCTCCTAGGGGTTATACCTTTCAGTAAATTCTAAATGAAGTTTCAATGTATAGACATTTAATAAAACTCCTGTCACTTAAAATAGTTATTTAAATCTTACATATATTTACTTCCCAGATTCACTCAAATTAAATTCTAGTTTACTATGCTCTAAGAATCTGCAAAGGATTTATGATAGGAAGTGGGTGAAATGGGAGAAGAAACATACTTAGCAAACCCATTTATATTCATTTGATACAGAATTTTGTTCCAGTAAGTTATTGCTAGAGGCAGCCATTGTGCTATGCATTTAGTTCCCAGATTTACTTGTTATAGTGGGGTCTATTTCTTATGTATTCTACCACCCCATTTCATTCCCAGGCCTGTGTATCATATAAGTTGTTTCTTTTATTCTGTAATTATTGATCCTTGGTCTGGCCTTCTTTACCCTCTCTACTCCTGAAGAATGCCTAGTCAAGAGTAACAGCAGTCACTGCAATGGAGGCTTCCAAAAGTTTGGAGGTCCCAATCCCGTGGGTGAGAACTCCTGAGTCATAATTACATTAACTGCATATTCTTGTTCTCCTTTCTAGTGCTGATTATAAACCTAAGAAAATCAAAACAGAAGATATCAAGAAGGAGAAGAAGCGAAAACCTGAGGAAGAAGAGGTTAGTAAGGAGTCTACTTAGGCCTTTTGGGGATTGATTTTGGAAGTGGGCATTTTCCATAAAACAACTTCTGAAGGTAAATGAGTTATAGGAATTTATTGGTGTAGTGGTGACATTAGGAAAAAAATTTCACATGTAAGTGGTGGCTGTGGCTTTGTGTTGACCTCTGAGTCAGCAAACCTTCTGAGCCCTCAAAGTATCTTAACCAGAATCTGCAGATTCTGCTGTTTGTCTTCCTTGTATATCCACCTGTAGTTAGGCTGCCAAACCAATATTCTTAGAGAAATTAATACATCTTCAAATCTACGTAGGAAATGTTCATAAGAAACCGCATTTTGGCTTACAAACCTGAAGGATTTTCCCCAAGAATTTTTTTAGTGTCTCTTATATCTAACAAAGCTTGCTCTTTACTCTCAGTAACTATCCCTTTGAAGTCTTTTAATAGGTTTGGATGTAGGATAAAATCCAAGTTCTTGACCACAGTTTCCCTCAGTCTGGCCCTTGTAACTTGTTCCTAGTTTCATCTTATTCTTGAGCTCACCTTGTTCTAGCTACACTGGCCTTCTTTGTTTCTTTTCCATACCAAATTCTTCTATGCTTTAGAGCTTTATGTAGCACTTGTTGTTCCTTCTGTCTGGAGCACACATGCTCTCCTCCCTTTTTTCTTCTGGCTTCCTTAAAAAATCTCAGTTCAGTTCAAGTACTTCTCCAGGAAATCTATTTGATGCTTGTGGTGGATATAAAATACAATAATTTGGTTCCTCCTTTTGACACTTCTGATTTCTTGTATTAAAAAGTTATTAGGAAGTAATTAAAGAACAGAAATTCACAGAGGTTTTTAAAACTGTATTCTCCCAAGAAAAGGGTTTGTGTGAGTTCTTAGCCTGTAGGCGTCATTTGAGATTAGCTGCTGTTGAGCAAAATGGGTTCACAAGCATGAGGTGGATAGTTGAAGTACCAGGTAATGATAGTAAGGGCACCAAGTCTTAAGAACATAATTTATCATCTTAGAAATATAATTAAATGAAATAGATGCTTACTATGTGCCAGGTACTATTTTGCATGCTTTACATATGTATTATTTTATTCTTACAGCAACTATAAGAGGTGCAAAGCCCTACTGATTTGGCAGATGTAGAAAATGAGGAATAGAGAGGTTGAATTGATTGCCAGAGGTCACATAGCTGCTAAGTGGTAAAACCATGATTTGATCCCTTGCTGATTCCAGAGCCAACACACTAGCTGCCGTGTGGAACTGCTGATCTCTCCATAAGGAGAAAGAAGAAAGGTCTTTAATGGAATCAATTAAATTTAAAAAATATTGATGAGTTAGCTTAAGTCTTCGAAAATCAGGTTCTGAATTTAGAAAATTGTAGTTTTTCTATTTATTAGTCTGTTCTTGGCAGAAGTTCAAGTTAATGAGAACCAATTCAGGTAATTGAGAGTAAAATGATGAGTAATGATTATGGTAGCCAGTCACTCTACTTTTGTGTAAATAATCAGTAGAAACCAGTCAAAAGAAAAGTAAAGCTTGAGCTGTTCATGCATTCTCTTGCTTTTGTTTAATTGTGCTTATGCAAAATAATAACTTTTCTCTGAATTTGTTAAACCACTTGGAAAAAGGAATGGTTAACTTCTTTTTGTTGTTGTTTAGCAGCCTTATAAGAAAGAAAGAAAGAAAAAAAAAAGCAGGCTAAAGGACTGTATGAATTAAAGCCCAGTCTTAATGTGGCAGGGAACCAGATGGCAGAATCTGTCATTTAACCTTACTTGCCGGCTGTGGGGGTTTTGTTGTTGTTGTTGTTGTTGTGTTTCTGGGAATTGTTCTGAAGTCTCCCAGTGACTGCTTATCACAATTTGAGACTTGAAAATATGAGCCAGTTGTTTCCTGATGGGACCATCTGCATAGTTGTTCAGAAAATGTCTTAACTGGAAAACATTTCCCTTTCCTGTATTATGTTCAGCCTAAAGAGTAAACATTATCTGAATTAAAGTGATCCTTTATTACCTTTTCCTTCCATACATTTTTACACGTTTATATTTCCTACACCTGCATTAAATATATGTAGTACTACAGTTTTCCCCTTATTTACCCTAAAAGGCATTTGCTTATAGACCCTAAGTTTATCCCTGTCCTGATTGCCATCCTGTCATGTAGTCCTAGAATGTTTATTCTGGTCCTTACCATGAATCACATTCTATTATTTTTCTCATAAACTTGGGCTTTTGTTGTGGTCAGTCATAGCTGTATGACCTTGATCAAGTGGCATAACCCTCTGTTTCAAAGTTTTTTTTTAGACAAGTCTTTCCAGTTCTGCCATTCTGTAATTGATTTTAACATTGTTCAAAACCACTTTCCATTGCTGTATGAAACTTGTTGAGTAAAAAGTTAAATTATGTCAAATAGGTAGGACAAAAGAAAATATTCTAAAGAGTTTAGGTTCTATTGAGTGGGACCGTCACCTGTTGAGTATCATACTTTTGTCTAGGTGTGTGTTTTGAGAGTTGTCTTCCTTTATTGGTGAGTTGCACTCAAACCTAGGTTTGATGCTCTTTTATTATTCTATCATGATCAGCTCATATATCTTTATAGTTTAAAGAAGAGCCATAAAGAAATAGCACCATAAGAAGCAGTACTTCTTTTTGAACATCCAAAATATTTGTGTATACAAGCAGTAAGGATAGAAAATATTCCCCCAATGAATTGGAATTTCCTTCAAAATTGAATACTAAATATCTAATGCATGGCCTCCTATACCCATTATTTGATTATATTCCAAAAGATTATAAGATATGTGGATTTAAAGATAAGTGAGGAAGTAAATTTGGAAAGTACACTACACTAGGGTTACTTTCTATAGCAGTGCTTTTCCAAACTCCCGTAAGGTTTAAAAATACATTTTCCCAGGCTCTTCCCCTGCAAAATGAGTATTTTTTAACTACTTTCCTGTATTTGTTAGGGAGTTTTGGGAAGTAACTGCTCCATTATGAAGTACCAATAAATTTTTCTTCATCTGTCAAGAGAGAGGATTGGAAATCTGATCCTCTCCAGTTCTGATATTCTATGATTACAGTTTTTCTTCCTAATGGCTCCCAAAAACTGCTTCTGGAAGTGTGATCAGTTCTTATTTAAGTGCTTTCTCACCATATTTCTTTGTAGGATGGTAAATTGAAAAAACCCAAGAATAAAGATAAAGATAAAAAAGTTCCTGAGCCAGATAACAAGAAAAAGAAGCCGAAGAAAGAAGAGGAGCAGAAGTGGAAATGGTAACCTCTCAGTGCTGGGTTAAAATATCAGGGCTTTTATTGCACAATCTAATTAAGTAAGAGTATTGAGTTATTAAAGGTGACATTCTGACATTTGGGGGGAATACTTAAAAGAATTCTCCAGAATATCATCTGAAGTAAGTTTTCCAGGTTCTAGTGAAGTCATTAACTAGCTTGGAAATTGTTTGATTTCAAAACTAGATTCTACTCATTGAACCTAATGAACTATAGGAGTAGCCTATATATTGATAGGAACTTAGCACATGAACAAAGTGCAAATGCATTTATTTATTTCTTTTAAATTAAACTTAATTTTTCACTGGTACTTAAAAACAAAGAAAATTTACATATTAGTGGATAACATGATGCTTTCATACAGGTATACATTGTATGACATTTAAATCGGGTTAAACAAATCTAAAATCGTTTCCTTTGGGTAGGAACTTTCAATATATTTTTTTTCCCTAGCTTTTTGAAGTTACAGTTCATTGTTGGTATTGCAAACACTCATTTTAATGATAGGGAAAGGATGTGTTATTCTACAAATCATATTGGAAAAACTGCCTGTTCATTAAAACAATAACAAAGGACACATCCATAAGAAAACCTGGAATAATATTTGTGTAATTGTAGAATAGTGAAGCTCTTTTGAAGTAGAGATGTAGAACATAACCAGAGCCATAAAGAAATTATTTATAAATTTGATACATCAAAATTGAAATTTTCCATGTGACAAACAGCTTCATGACATTAAAAAAAGGAATATATTTGTAATGCAAAGGTGTGATATTTCTAATGTGAAAAAAGACGAGCTCTTGTAAGAGAAATGTAAAGAGAATAGCCAGTTTATAAAGAAAATTAATGGTTAATAAACATAACATTAAGAACTTAAGATGGAAAAAAAAAGACACATCTTTTTCTTCAGTGCCCCTCAGATTGGAAAGTTTAATAAGTAAAAGTACCTAAGGTTGTGATTATGAGAAATAGGAACTCTTTTCTGTAGAAGTGAAGTTTCAAATGTATTTATTTCAGAGGGAAGGTTAGCAACAACAGTTTACTTTTTAGGTGTAGAACTTTTTTCTACTTTTCGAATTTTAAAATAGACACATTTTATTTTTCTTAAAATTTTGTGTTATTTATCTACTATATCAGTGATACATGATTGGTATTTATGTTGGAAAAAATTCAAGTGATCCTGAGTTTTATGAGTTAGAACATAAACCTTTGCCTCTTTACTCCATTCCCATATTCCTTTGCAGTCTTGGAGTATCTTTATTCTCAGTTTGGTGTGTGGTTTACAGACCCATTTGTGTTTACTATGACTTTTATCATTACACCTCTGAGATAGTAGAGTAGTACCCATGGAGGTTCCTGGGAACAGCAGCACAGAAATGTTTCCACATAGTGACAACCATTATTGGCTTGTTGGTAGGACATTTTGGTTAAAGGTGAAGAGTAGAAAGGATGAACAGAGCAAGGGGAAACCTGGGCCTTTCCAGAAGTCAGAGAGTAGAAAGTAAAGGAACGTGGTTTTATTTTCATAAAGTAGTAAAAGGTTTTTATGACCTTTAAACAATTTTTTAAATGCACTAAAATGATTGTGTAAATTAGGGGAGTACTATTAAGAGTCCTGAGAATCTCTGTTGAATCTCTCTGGGTTCTGTGGTGGGTGTTCAATAAGTGATTGTTGGATTTACTTGTCATTAGGAGCTCCCTGAGGTTTCTCTTCTTTTAGAAATTGGGCTCAATAAAGATGGACTCTTATCCTGATCCAGCCCATGTGTGTAGAATTAGGTGCCCTGGAAGGATTTAATAACCTATTTTTGTCTTTGTGATTGAAATCCTCATTATTGTTGCCACATGTTACTTCTGAGAGACCATGATTTATGTTTTTATTCTTATTGTGGCTTAAAGTGGAAGAGTTGGCTAGTCTTGAACTAAAGATATTTGGGAATGACCAGTTACTTGCTACAGTTTTTCTCAAGTTAGATTGTTCAACTTTGTGCATTCTTTTCAACAAAAGTGCTTAAGTTTGTACAAATCTTTATTTCTGTGGATTAATGACTTCCTAACCAATTACCATAGTTCACTTATTGAATTCCAGTGTTCTCACTGACTTCCCAAATTGACCCAGTTGGAGAACTGAAAATGGCAAATATTCTCATTTTTGCTATTTCTCTTGCTATCCCTCTAAAAGAATCACACACTTTACTAGCTTGACAAATGTGCAGATCTTTTTGCCTTCCTCCAGTATTTTCAGATATATTGCTCTTGACCAAAAGTGGGGGAGGTGGCTTATTCTGATCCTTATCTCCCTAAGTTTGGTAATTATGGGAGGGTGGAAAAATAGTTCAGATCCCTCGAGTTTTTTTTTTTTTTTTTTTTTTGCTTTATCATATCTTCCCAATTTAAAAAAAAAAGTGTTAAAAGTGGTGGCACTGACTCATCTATGAAAATCTATTTAACCCAGATGAACCTGTTTTTAACTGTTACCCAGTGTAGCTGTATAGGGTGACAGCTCTGTGTTAAGTACACTTTTACACTTTTGTTGTCAGGGATGACCTGTTGAAACCTGAGTCTAATTAACATTTGATGCTTCACAAAGAGATTTAGAAACTGGGGAGTTTATTGCAGATGTTAGGTGTGACTTTAAATAAGATTTCTAGTCTCTTAGCAAAGGGATAATGTAAGAAATTAGGAGTATAATATAAGGAATTAGTGCTTGAAAGGTCAGGATTCATGAATACTATCAGTTATATAATGGTAAGAAACTTAAGGAATATGGGTCATAGATATCCTGATGTCAGAGAAATTGCCCTTAATTCCAGAGGTTAAATTCAAGACAGCTGTAGTGTGTCTTTTATTTCTGATTAAAAAAAAAATTATAACAGTTTTACAGTATACTTTGAGGTGCTTGTTATCTCCTAGGGAACTTAATTTCAAGAAGCATGTGGATTTACTTTCCTATCTTATACATATTTCTAGCATTTTCTCACCTTTCCCTTTTCAAGTGAATTTTATTATAAACTTGCTACTTAACTTGTATTCATAAGCCATAGAGCCAAGTCCTGGCTGCATTAGGGAAAATATGGCATTCTGAGTCTCCTTTCACCTATTCTGTGACTGCTACAACAGTTAATTCCTTGCAAATACTTTCACATACATGTATACAAGAATATATGTTCTCTCTGATTTAGAGAGGAATAAACTGTGGGGTTGGTTGAGTTCTTGCATGCAGGCCTTTCTTTGTCAACTACTAATGAGAAGATTCTGCCAGTTTCCTACCTGCATCTATAAAGTGGTAGGTTGATTATGGAAGATCTTTAATGCTCCTCCTAGGTCTAAGATTTTATTAAATCTTTTTTAAAAATATAAGTCTTTACTTTTTAAAAAATTATTTAAATGTGTAATTAAGACACCAACATAATTCTAAATGTACATACAGTTCAGTGGCATTAAGTATATTTATATTCTTGTGCACCATGATCACCACCATCCATCTCCAGAACTCCTTTTGTCTTGCAAAACTGAAACTTTGAACTTTTGAACCCATTGTACACTAATTTTCATTTCCCCATATGCCCCAGCCCCCTGTGACTACTGTTCTGCTTTCTGTGTCTATGAATTTGACCATTCTGGGTACCTCATAAAAGTGGATTATATAGTATTTATTCATTTGTGGACTGGCTTATTTTACTTAACAGAATGTCCCGAAAGTTCATCCATGTTGTATCATGCATCAGAAGTTATTTCCCTTTTTATGACTGAATAATATTCCATTATATGTATATATCCCATTTTGTTGATCCATTCATCTGTCCAAGGACACTTGGGTTGTTTCCACCTTTTTGACTCTAGCATACAGTGCTACAAGTATTTGAAGGAACTCCTATTTTTGGTGTGTGTGTGTGTGGGGGTGGTTATTCCTAGGGATCAAATGACTGGACCATTCATACCAGAATGCCCAAGGTCCTACTTTCTCCACATCTCTACATAACTTGTTATTTTTTAAAGTTTTATTGCCAGCTTAACAGGTATGAGTGGTATCTCATTGTGGTTTTGATTTGCATTTAAGAAACCATGCCTCCCTGTGTTACCCAGGCTGTCCTTGAACTCCTGTGCTTAAGTGATCCTTCATTCTCCCAGGTATCTGGGACTACAAGTACATGCCACTTTGCCGAGCAAGGAGTTCTTTGTATATTCTGGCTATTAGACTAATCACATGTATGGTTTTTTAGATATTTCTTCTATTCTGTGAATTGTCTTTCATTTTCTTGAATATATTCATTGATAAAGGGACATTTTTATCCTCATGTAGCCCAACTTATTTTTCTTTTTGTGTTGTTTTTCATTACTAAATCCAAAGTTGTAAAATTTTCCCCCTATATTTTCTTCTAAAGATTTTATAGTTATAGCACTTACTGTTAGGTCTTTGGTCCGTTGTGGGTTTTTGTTGTTGTTGTTGTTTGCATGTTTTGTTTTATAATTAAATTTTATATATACTATAAGGTAAGTGCCCAGTGTCATCATTTTACACCATTGTTGAAAAGACTGTCTTTCCCCCTTTAAGCACTCTAGTTGAAAATCATTTGACTAGATTGATTTCGGTTTTGTAGTAATACTGTTATTACAGTATGATTTGCTATGTGTAATTTTCTTTTGATGTTTTCTGAACTTGAACTTGGGATACTGCTCAGTGGTAGAGCACTTACTCAGAGCCCTGGATTCAATTCCCAGCACTACAAAGAAAAAGAAAAAACTTGCAGTAAAATATTGGACTTGGAAGGACTTATTTAATAGAATTGTAGGTCCTTTCATTTTAAAGTAGAAATAGTAACCTGTAAAGTTTTAAAATATTCTGTATATAAGATCATCTGGCTTACCCTTTTTTTTTTTTTCTTCTTCAATGTTAGGGTGATAAGAAAGGTTTGTCTGTTCCAAACAAGAGGAGACTTTGTAGAAATATCTACAAACTGCAATATATGATCTTATTAAAACCTACTCTATAAAAATATATTTTGAATATCATTGGGAAGTTATTAATCAGGCTGAATATTAGAATGATAAGAGAAAATTATTTTGATGATATAATAGTATCTTTATAATTATGTGAGTATATCATTTTTATAAAGATACTTGCTGAAATATTTAGTGGTAAAATATCTGGTCTACAATTAACTTTGAAATGCCTTAACCAAAAGAAGAAATTTAGCAAAATGTTAGCAGTGTTTGTGTATAGGTGGTTGTTTATTGTATTAATTATTGTTTATGTTTGATCTTTTTTTTTAAATAAAAAGGTTTCCAAAAAGTTGTTTCCTCTGAGTTTTAGATTCATTTGTCTGTGTCTGCTAGTTAGATCTGTGTAAACCTATAAGTACCTTAAACTCAACATGCCCCACCTGAACTATTATTTCCTGGTCTTTTTGTTACAGTATGTACTTTCCCAGAGGGTCGTTTCTCCCTATACTTTACTTAGCATCTCTACTTTTAGGAATCCTTTTCCTACATACCAATAGCATAAATAATAACCCCTGTTACATATACCATTGTGGTATACTGTTACAGCATTGTGTTAAACAGCTGTTTCTATTTCCATAGCATCCATTTGTTGCTGAGCTCCTTAAGTGATAATCTTTAATGTTCAGAATCTTTGAACTGAACTGTTGAAATGTATTTTCCTCTTCACCTGAGAATTTCATCTTCCTTGTGATTGCTGACTTTTTCAAAGTATGAAAGAAACTTGATTATTTTGATCCAGGCCTTGAATGAGTATCAGCCAATTAAGCCTATAATTATTTTGGCATTTAATAGTTGGTAATTTCTATAGCCAAGGTGATCACTAAATGAGGTTGTGCCTTGTCTTTAAAAGGTGGGAAGAAGAACGCTATCCTGAAGGCATCAAGTGGAAATTCTTAGAACATAAAGGTCCTGTATTTGCTCCACCATATGAGCCCCTTCCAGAGAGTGTCAAGTTTTACTATGATGGTGAGTTGTTCCAAATTGTCTGATTCTTGGCCAAGAAAAGGTGTCTGCTTCTATTTAGGGATAGAAAATGAGGAAGAATCCCACTTTCTATTTATTTTGTTTTAGTTATTACATGGTTTCAAGAAAGAGGCATCAGGTGTTTACTTAACTCACAGTCCATGGTCCTCAAGCTAAAGGTTTTTGTTTTTAAGGTTTTTTGATATTTGTATATGGACAGCATACCTTTATTTTATTGGTTTATTTTTATGTGGTGCTAAGGATTGAACCCATTGTCTCATACATGCTAGGCAAGCACTCTACCTCTGAGCTACAACCCCAACCCACTACAGGTTTTTATCTGAATGTGATTTCCTTGGACCAACTCAGTGCAATGGAGTAGTTAGAAAAGTCTAATTTTAATGGTAATATTTTGTGTTAGGGATAATAATGCAGGCCAACAAGCTGCTTATTTCTAAAAATAGTATTAGTATTTGGTGGAAGATTAATTACTCTGCTGTCAACCTCTAGCTAGGACTACTTGAATCTGTTCTTCATCTTCGTAATATAACAATATGCCTTTGGTATATATGCAGTCAAGTCTGATAAGTTGCTTTAAAGAAATGCCTGCCTGGGTCTCTTAGAACCTTCAGAATTGTGTCTTAGCCATCACCAATTTTTCTATACTTGTGTTGACAGATTTGAAAATAGCCTTCTGTTGTCAGTGCAGCAATACATAGATGATAATGTTCAGTTGATTTCCCTCATTCCAAGAGCTCTATGCAGTAATAGCTAGAGTGCTTATGTGCTTAAGGGTTTGAGGTTACTTACCAGAATGGATCTGGGCAATAGCTATTGAATAGGTGTGGAGTAGGAATGGGTGCTTCTGAACCAAGTGGTCTACTGACCAAACTTTGAGAAACACTGGAAAAAAAGACTGCTGAAAAGCACTGGTGACAAAACTTTTGAGAGCTCTGGTACATCTTTTTGCCCACCAACAGTGGCTTCAGTGCCACAGATCCTTATGGGTCTAAGGTAGTATAGGTTGAACATCCCAGATTTGAAATCTAGATGCTCCAAAATCTGAAAATATTTTTTGAGCACCAACCTGACATACCAGAAAGTGAAACTTTGTTTTATGCTTAAGAATGTTTAAAAAAATTACATAAACTTGCCTTCAGGCTTTGTATGTATGAAACATAAATGAATTTTGTGTTTAGACTTGGGTCCCATTCTCAATATTTCTCATAATGTTAATGCAAATAGTACAACATATAAAAAGGGGGAAAAACACTTGAAATCCTAAATACTCTAGTTATAAGCATTTTGGATAAGGATGCTCAATTGTAAGTCATACTGAAGGACTGGGTCTATAAGTGAGAAAAGGAACAAGAGTGGTAAGCCAGAATTTTTTTAAAAATTTATTTGTTCTAGTTAGTTGTACATGCTAGTTTGATTAATTAGTTGTACAATGCAGTTTGATTCATTGTACACAAATGGAGCGCAACTTTTTATTTCTCTGGTTGTACACGACATAGAGTTGCACCATAAGTGGAGTCATACATGTACCTAAGGTAACGATGTTCATCTCATTCCATCATCATTCCTGCCCCCATGCTGTCTCCCCTCTCCCCTTTGCCCAAAGTTCCTCCATTCTCTGCAAGCTCTCCCCCCCCCACCCCCCACATTACAAATCAGCATCCACTTACCAGAATATTTAGTCTTTGGTTTTTGGGGATTGGCTTACTTCACTTAGTATGATATCCTCCAACTCCATCCATTTACCTCCAGTGGCACAATCAGTTAGTGTTTGGTACTTATACAGAATTTCTTTTTTTTAAAGGATATATACCTGTGTTCAAATACCAAGACTATCATAAGGTACAGGTATTCTGGGAAAGATATTAAAAAATAATTATTAATAAAACTCAACCACAAAAGCCTCACGTTGAGGTTCAAAGAGATTGAAGGGAAAAGCTAGATTTTCTAGTCTTGGGATTTCTTTTACTTTTTAAAACTGAAGGCAAGGCCTAGATTAGTTGTTGCCACGGTCCTTTCCCCCATTCTTTAAAAAAAAATTTTTTAACCTTTATTTTTTATATGGTGCTGAGGATTGAACCCAGTGCCTCTCACAGCTACCCAATCACTCTACCACTGAGCTGCAACCCCACCCCATCCTTTCCCCCATTCTTGCCTAGTCCTTCAGTTCTAGAGTTTTAACATTTCTCAGATTTCCCTCTGGGATTTCTTCCTTTGATTGTGAAAACTCCCACTTTGTATTAAGTCAAAAAGTATTGATTCCTTAGCTCAAACTGATAATGTCAATGCTGCCTACTCTCTGGGGAAGAGAATTCTCAGGGAAGGTGGGCGTAATGGCTGACTGAAGTAGGGAATCACTGCCTCTTCAAAGGACCTTCAGTTTTCAGCTCTGACTCAGCAATTTCCTTTTACTGGAGATGACCCTTTTCTATAAAATATGACCATTGCCAGGAATCTTCAAGTCATCCTCCCACTACCCTGCAGCAGGGAGCTGTTATTTAATCTTTTGACAGCTTATTTTAAACAAGACAAGTTACAATTACTTCCTCTGTTGGGACAGAATTCAGTAAGATAGCCCTGAGTGTCTTTCTCTCTCTCTCCCCCCCAAATACTATTAATACATGGTATATACCAAACATACCAGAGAACAATTCACATTTTTCTTAACCATTCATTTTATTCTTAGTGGCTTAATATCTTCATTTACATTGGAAGCATATCAGTTCTGTCATCTGGTTCAGGCCTGAGTTCTGTGAAGAGCTGGCAGTCTCTAGATCTAGTTTATCCTCTCCAAGTCTTCCTTCCAAAACAGAAATTTGAGGAGATTGAGAAGGGAAAGCTGCGCCACCTGTTGGTCTTTTAAATGATGGCCAAATAGGTTCTTTCTGTCTACTATGAGTTTGAATTTTGTGATACAGTTCCCCATATTCCTACAGTCAGGGGATGAGATGTCTTCTGAGTTTTATCGTAAATGGATTTTTGGTTAAATTTTAGGTTTCTATATTAAATGTGAACTCCTTTAATTGAATTGTTAATATTAGTCAGATGCTATTATTAGGGCATGTATTGGTTCATAAAGTTGGATGTACAAGGAAAAAATGGAAGTTGTTCTGTTCAAAGTACTCTCTTTGAAAAGTAGATTTAACTCCAAAGTGCTTTTCTTTTATTGCTTTTTATCTAATTAAGATATGCAAAACCCCCAGGCTCTATCCACATTTTCTTTACCAGTAAGCAGCTTTGTGATACAAACACTGCATGCTATGAGGAACCCTAGCCATCCCTTGTGCTATGGATGAATACTGTTTTTGTAAAAGGCAGCCTCATAGTACCTGTATTCCAGTGCAGTGCATTGCAAACCCTCGTGAATATGATTCTCATTCAAATGCAGTTTCTTATTCAGTAGGTCTAGGGTTAGGGCCCAGTATTCTATATTTCTGACAAAATTCCCTCATGATATTAATGCTTTTTTGGTCTTTGTAACACATACTTCTAGTAGCAATGAACTCTGAGGTCTTATTTAAGTTTTATGGGAAATCTGGGCTTGCCTGCTATATAGAATTTTTAAAAAATTCATATTCCACCCACTTAACTTTGAAGAAGAAAGATGCCTATTTGTTTTCCCTGCAATTCCTTTCTTCCGCTCCCTTCCCTATCCCTTCCTCCCCTTCTTGAACAGGCTGCTTAGCTTAGCAGTGGCAGGACTCCCTCTGAGGATTTGATTTTTAAAAACCGTTGAAGAGGTGTAAAGGACCCTGCTTGCTGAAAGGAAAAGGAAGAGTGACTGGGCCTTCCCCAGGTCATCCTTGTCCTGAGCAGGCACCTGGGAACAGTTAACTGGCATAGTCTCCAAAAATAAGCCAGGTAAATATCTCCAAAAGAGGAGGAGAATTTAAACAAGTAGATGTAAATCAGTATGTTGTCTTTGTTTTGTTGTAACTGTCACCAGACCTTTTTACCATTCCATAAGATGCTAAATTGGTTATTAAAGAAGTCTCCGGTACTCAGTATTTACATTTAGAATATAAATATTGTACCTTACTTCTTGGAACAACTTTTTCTTCTAGGTAAAGTCATGAAGCTGAGCCCCAAAGCAGAAGAAGTAGCTACGTTCTTTGCAAAAATGCTCGACCATGAATATACTACTAAGGAAATATTTAGAAAAAATTTCTTTAAAGACTGGAGAAAGGTACTATAGTCCATGTATTAGATCCTTAGTGGCTTTCAAAAATGTTGGTCAAATACTAAGTATAAATTATGATTTTACAAAAAATTCCCTGATATAAAATCTGAGTTTTATGAATCTTGTTGTATTACAAATTGTATATTTTTTGTCTGTTTACTTAATATATTATGGGTAATTTCTATCCAAGAAATCTTATTTTTTTTTCTCTCAGCTCTCATATAACTGCAGGAGGGGGTTTAATCAGATTAAGACAAACAGAAAACCTCAATCCAGTTGAACAAAGGAAAATTTGACTCTCTAGGACTTCCCTCTGCTATTGCAGAGATGTTAATCTGACATCCCATTTGTCTTAATTCTTGTTCATTTTGCTTAACCTACTTTCTGCTCTTAAAACCACATGTATCTATTGAGGTGGTTTTTAAAACTCTAATAATCTCAATTTGTGACTAAAGAACTAAAGTTTGTCTCCTGAACTAGCTCTGAATATCAGATTTAATGAGTTAGTAGAGCAGGGGTAATGTTGCTAAGAGACAATGAGTATTGAACTGTTTCTCTCATCACTAAAGTAATTGCTCATATCCATGTCTCTCAAAGTTTTATTCATCTACCTGAGATTTGTGGCAATTTGCCAAGAGCCCAAGAAACCACATAAAAGTAATCTTTATCTCCCCCTTTTCTTTTGACTAGGAAATGACTAATGAAGAGAAAAATACAATCACCAGTCTAAGCAAATGTGATTTTACCCACATGAACCAGTATTTCAAAGCTCAGTCGGAAGCTCGGAAACAGATGAGCAAAGAAGAAAAATTGGTACTACAGAATTTATTAAACCTCTAGAGAATTTTGGAATAGTGATTAATTCATTCAATTTATTCTTAGTTCTTTGGGACACATCATTGACATCAGTATTAATTCACTGTTCTTTATTCATTAGCTCAATATAAGAACCCTGATGTTGTTCCATTGAAAACCTGTCCCACAGTGGTACTAGATATTAAGGATTTAAGAATCAACCATGTATACCTCCCTATTCTTTGATTTGTTTTACACACTTATCCACTTTTAGTCTTGGCCATCCTCATTGCTGAAGGGTCTTTCTAGTATCTAGCACACATGTTTTTTTGTACATGCTACCTGTTTGTGTAAAAAAGTTTAATTGAAACAGACACATCTACTTATTTATATATTCTCTGTTGCTTTTATTCAGTAGTAGCAGAGATCAGTAGTTGCAACAGAGACCCTTCCCTTTATTCCCACTTGGACCCTAAAATACTTTATCTAGAAAAAGTTGATAACACATAATCTAGAAGAATTCAGGGTAGATTTTTTATTAAGTTAAGGATGTTAAAGGATTCTTTGTACTTCAAGGCCCTGTAGTTTCAGTTTTTTAAAGGACCTGTCATGCTTACATAATCATTTGGGGGGTGGTACTGAGGATTGAGCTCAGAGACACTCAACCACTGAGCCACATCCCCAACCCTGTTTTGTATTTTATTTAGAGACAGGGTCTCACCTAATTTTTACTGAGGCTGGCTTTGAACTCGAAATTCTCCTGTCTCAGCCTCCCAGAGCTGCTGGGATTATAGGTGTGCACCATGCGCCCAGCTCTACATTCATTGAATTTAATATTTATTTATTCTAGGTCTTAAGTTTAAAAATTACTGAGTCACTTTAGGAATGATAACTGCATCAGATGTTTTTACTCTTAGGTTAATCTTTTAACTGATATTCCAAATTAGTGAAATTTAGTATATTATTTACTTTAGGTTTTTTTTTGTTGTTTGTTTGTTTTGTTTTAAGACCACTTTGGAGCTTTGTTCTTGAAATGGTGATTCAAATATAGAAAGCTTTTATTAACATGACCTTCTTAGCCCCTGCCAAGGACGCAACCAACAAATTTAGTTAATACCCACAAAGCAGCAGAACTTGGTTATCAATATAAGATGGTGAACAGTTGACAGAAGATAAGGAGGTTGGAACTCTCTCTTCCCCCACAAGAGGAGGAGCAAGTATCACAAAGTATAAAGTATATATACCCATAAACCTAAGAAATAATCCATGAAACAAATTTGTCTAGGCTTTAAAAACCCTTATGAAATAATTTTTAACCAAATGGCTTTGGCTTTTGTGAAGGACTTTTTAAAGTTATATTTAAAAACACCCAGATAATACTTATAAACACACATTGTTTAAAATAGAGGAATTATCCAGCAAGGTAGGGCATGCCTTTCTGTAATCCCAGTGGCCAGGAGGCTGAGGCAAAAGGATTTCCAGTTCAAAGCCAGCCTCAGCAAAAGCAAGGCGGTAAGTAACTGAGTGAGACCTTGTCTCTAAATAAAATACAAAATAGGGCTGGGGATGTAGCTCTGTGAGCAAGTGCCCCTGAGTTCAATCCCCAGTACCAAAAAAAAGGAATCAGATTTTTTTTGTGTGTGTAGTCAGGCTCTTCTTGCCTCACCCCGCCCTGTTCCAGGACTGGGGATCACACACAGGGCCTTGAGCATGCCCTTTAGCCAGACTCCCCACCAGTGAGCTATATCCCCAGTGCTGAGAAATCAGTTTTGAATCTGTAGTTGAAGTTAGTTGTTCTAGATAGATTTTTAGGGGGAGGATTTTATTGTCTCTGAAAAATCTATCAGATGTTTTCTTATACTTTAATTTATTTCTTAGTGATTTTTGACCTGTTCTTCCACAAGAGATAAAAAATAGGTGAACAGAGAGCAGCAGTTTGAATCCATTTTGATTACTTTGCTGTATTCCAGAAAATCAAAGAGGAAAATGAAAAATTGCTGAAAGAATATGGCTTTTGTATTATGGATAACCATAGAGAGAGGATTGCCAACTTCAAGATAGAGCCTCCTGGGCTTTTCCTTGGCCGTGGCAACCATCCAAAGACGGGCATGCTGAAAAGAAGGATCATGCCTGAGGATATAATCATCAACTGTAGCAAGTAAGTATGACAGTTATTTTTTAGGTCAGAAATGAGGTGAAGGGCTTCCTTTATTGCCAATAGTTAGGACTGTTCTCCATGTCAGTGAGGACTGTTTAGGAAGGAGTAAGAGCAACATGGTATATTTCTGTGGGTAGATCTCCCGAGTGTTTTTTAGGTTGAGTTACAAGGAGAAAATTTGGAAGTAAATGCCCAGCAGATACGTAAGGTGAAATTGTTTCTTTCTTCTCATTTCTCTGCTTTCTTATTTTCATAGAGATGCCAAGGTTCCTTCTCCTCCTCCGGGACATAAATGGAAAGAGGTCCGGCATGATAATAAAGTTACTTGGCTGGTATCTTGGACACAGAACATCCAAGGTTCCATTAAATACATCATGTTAAATCCCAGTTCACGAATCAAGGTAAGGAGCTAAATAACTAAGGACTGATCCCATTAGGGGGTTAATAATCTTTTTAATTTTTTTTTTAGTTATGCATGGTAGACTCCATTCTGATTTACAAGCATGGAATATATCTTATTCTAATTAGGATCCCAGTCTTGTGGATGTACACATTGGTGAGCTTCACTGTGGTGTATTCATATGTATATATAGGAAAATTATGTTAGATTCATTCTACTGTCTTTCCTTTTCCTATCCCTCTCCCTTCCCATGATTCCCCTTTGTCTAATCCACTGAACTACTGTTTCCTACCCACATCCCCTTATTGTGGATTAGCATCCACATATCAGAGAAGACATTTGAATTTTGATTTTTCTGGGATTTACTTGTTTTACTTAGTATGATAGTTTCCAGATCCATTCATTTACTGACAGATGTCATAAACTCATTCTTAATGTCTAAATAATATTCCATTGTGTATGTATATAACAATTTCTTTATCCATTTAACTATTTTCTTTATCCATTTACCTGTTGATGGGCATCTAGATTGGTTTCCATGGCTTAGCTATTATGAATGGTGCTTGGTGCTGTTGTGTCACTGGTGTGCTGTGTCACTGTAGAATCTTTATTTTTATTTTTATTTTTTTTATTTCTTTGGAATTATACTAAGTAGTGGGCTAACTGGGTTAAATGGTGGTTCCATTCCTAGTTTTTTGAGGAGTCTCCATACTGCTTTACAGACTGTTGCACTAATTTGCAGTCCACCAAGTCCCATCAATGATGTATGAGTGAATGTACCTTTTTGCCTACATCTTCCCCCACATTTATTATTACTTTTATTCTTGATAGTTGCCATTCTGGCTGAGGTGAGATGAAATCTTAGTTTTCATTTATATTTCTTTCTTTATTTTTTATGTGGTACTAAGGATCAAACTCAGTGCCTCACATGTGTGAGGTAGGCGCTCTACCACTGAGCCACACTCCCAACCCCTCATTTATATTTCTTAATAATCTGACTTTGTTGAATGTTCTCTCCATCTAGACTAATAGACAATAAACCTTCCCACTAAAAAAGACAAGTACTTTCACGGTTAGCATTCTCTGGTAACCTTCCTAAAGTGTCTCATTGTAATTGGTCACATTGTAATCTTACTCGTTTATGAATGTACAAATATTTACTAAAATCCCAGTATGTGCCAGGCACAGCATATGCATAGCACAAGGAATTACATTGACTAAACAGGACAGATACAGTCCCTTCCATCATCCCTGCTACTGTCTGGTAGACAGGATGTGATATATAGGGAGTAATAAACATATTGATTTCCATAGCTTTCTTCCTCTATTCAGCTTTCTTGACTCTTGAGAAAAAGAATGTGAATTCTCTGAATCTGGAAAGACTAAAATCTAATCTAGTCTTACATACCTTTTCTAGCTTCCTAAGTTCTCACCTGGGTAAATTCCACCAAAACTAGATGGGATGATGTCTGTAAAAGCACATCATAAACTATGTGTTTTGATAGAGTTTCTGAAAGAAGAAACTGTTTTGTTAGCCAGTTGGCTGTATACCTGGCTTTGCTGACATACATGAAAATGTGAACAGCAACCTAAAACCACTCAGGGAACTAGTTCTCTATAGACTGTAACTTTTACATTTAGAAGACTGAGACTTGGGGCTGGGGATGTGGCTCAAGTGGTAGCACGCTCACCTGGCATGCGTGCGGCCCGGGTTCGATCCTCAGCACCACATACAAAGATGTTGTGTCTGCTGAAAACTAAAAAATAAATATTTAAAAAAAAAATAGAAGACTGAGACGAAAAACCTTAGTCTTGGTTTGTAGGGATTTAACATCTTTTTAAGATGTGAAAGCCACATTAAAAGGCTTAGTATATTGTCATTTACACTACATCTTCTCACTTATTGCCTTGTGTTTCTAATGAAAAATACTCATCTACATATTTTGCCCCTATCAATTGAAAAATTACTTTACCTAGAATAAAGAATCGGAAAAACTCCTAAGCAAGTCATTTAAAGAAATATTATTTCTTAAATAACACAAAGCTCTAGGGCTACAAAAATAGATAAACAATGCTTTTAGCCCTCAAAGAATTTGTAGGCCACCAATGGGCTGTTCTGTTAAAAATTCCACTGTGATAGAAGAAAGATAAAAATTAAATGTTTTAGATAAACAGGAAGCAGTTATTACCAGCATTAGAGATCAAGAACAATTTTATAAAGGAAATTAGGCTAAAACTAGGTCTTAAAAGAGCTTCAAATAGAAATAATTGTGTGGCTATGGACACAGAGAGACAGAACATGTTGAGGAATAGAGGGTGTGAATAGGAATAACAAAAATAATTATCAAGGGGCTGGGGTTATGGCTCAGTGGTAGAGCGCTCGCCTCATACATGCAAGGTCCTGGGTTTGATTCTCAGCACCACATAAAAATGAAAGAAAGAAAGAGAGAGAGAGAGAGAAAGAAAGAAAAATTGTGTACAACTACAAAAAATATTTAAAAAGTTAATAATAATTATCAGGTAATGATGATCACACAACATTTTAGTGTTGAATTCTGTTATTTACCACAATATTAAAATAATCAAGGGCTGGAGATGTGGCTCAGCGGTAGCGCGCTCGCCTGGCATGCGTGCGGCCCGGGTTCGATCCTCAGCACCACATACCAACAAAGATGTTGTGTCCGCCGAGAACTAAAAAATAAATATTAAAAATTAAAAAAAAAAAAAGGAGTAAATTTAACCTGTGGGAGCCAAAAAACTTATCCATGATTTGATTACTGCTAACTCTAACTTCATTTCTCTTAGATTCTAATTTAGATCTTCAGTCTCCTTAGACTTTCCTGTGACATCCTACTGCCACATTATAGCCACCTTTAAATGACATGTTGAAGATAAGACCATTCTTTTCCTCTTTGTGAAGGACCATTGGAGAACTAATTGAACTGGAGGAGTGTCTTGACTATAGGTAGCCTAGCTTAAGCAAGATTTTAGAGGCATGGGCATATAAGCACACCAAATATAAATTGTTAGAAATGCTGCAAAACAGAAGTACAGGGTATCAATGGAGAGTGTACCAAGGACCTCATCTGGCCTCTGGGATTCAGGGAAGACTTTTCCAAGGAGTTAACATTTAAGGTTAGATTTATGGGTGGGACGAATTGGATTTTATCCCTGAAGCAAATACAGGAATGAGTATTTGGCCAGAGAAAATATCCTTTTGAAATCCTTGAGGGGAGAAAGAGCTTGGTGGTTTTGAGGACAGGAAGAAGACTTGGTATGCATGGAGGAATAAGAAAGAGTCTGAGGCTGAGTGCAGTGGGTGCACACCTGTTAATCCCAGCAGCTCTGGAGAGCTCAGGCAGGAGGATCGAAAGTACAAAGCCAGCCTTGGCAACTAAGTGAGACCCCATCTCAAAAGATAAAAAAAAGGTGCGGGTGGGGATGGGGGTCAATGGTTAAGCACCCTTGAGTTCAATCCCCAGTACACACACACACACACACACAAAAGAGGGGGGGCATGAGAGTAGGCTATAGAGGGAAGCAGGTTTTCTGTCTTCAGATTTTTTAATTCTCTTTTACATTTCTTTTTTTTTATTATCTTAGTCCAAAAGTATGCCACTGACCTGGGTTTTTGAAAGTCCAGAAACAATAATAATAATACCAGACTTGATTTCTGGAAACTTTAAACTAACTGATAAATCTGACTGATTGCTGCTTTGTGGAGACTGGAATGGACCCAAACAGCTGGGATTCTAATAGGAGACTATTGTATTCTATGTTAAGAAATTTTAATGACCTAGACAGATAATGGCAAAAATGGGGATGGAGAGCCAATGAACAAATTCCAAATATGTGAATGATGTATACTTGTACAATAATAAACAAGAGTAGATTGTAACAGCCTTTCTGAAGATGGAGATCCTTAGATGAGCCAGGTGGAGTACCTCAAAAACAGAAAGCTGCCGGGTGTGGTAGTGGACGCCTATAATCCCAGCAGTTTGGAGGAATTATGAGTTCAGAGCCAGCCTCGGCAAAAGCAAGGCATTAAGCAACTCAGCAAAACCTGTCTTTGAATAAAATACAAAATAGGGTTGGGGATATGGCTCCGTGGTTGAGTGCCCAAGTTCAATCCCTGGCGCGTGCACGTGCGCACACACCCCCCCAAGAAAAAGCAGAAAGCCAACCAGTTTTATTGCAGACATCATCCAGATAACTGCTTTACACAGTAAGCATTTACTCAAGTTTCTCAGTTATGATTATGGTAGTGAACCTTGAATTCACCCAAAGGTAGGCCCTGCCTAGATACCTTGTACCCAAAATAGAATGCCTGACTCTGATCAACTGGGGATGGGATTCCAAGAAGAGTCATGATAGGCCTGGAAGAGTAGTGTCAGTGGGGGAGTGGGGAGTCAACTTCTTGAGCTTGCTCTCAGTCCTCTCAATCTGTCTTCCACTCAGGAGAACAGTAGTCTGCAGAGGTTGGAGTTTGAATGCTTTTTAACTTTGCATTGCCACCCAGAGAAGCAGTGCAAGCACAGAACTATATAAGCATATTAGGGGTTTGACCTTTAACGAAACATTTCAAATATACAAGAATAAGGAATAATATGTAAATGCTTTGTATGCCTGGCATCATCTTGCTTAATCCAATCCTTTTTATTTATTTATTTATATATATTTATTTATTTTGCAATACCAGGGATTGAACCTAGAGGCCTTCTCACCACTGAGCTGCATCTGCAGCCCCTTTTATTCTATCTATCTATTTTCTTACTTAATTATTTATTTTCTTATTTATTTTGAGGCAAGGTCCTGGTAAGTTTCCCAGGCTGGCCTTTAACTCACAACCCTCACCCCAGCCTCCAGAATTTCCAGTCTTACTGGTGTATGCCACCACACTCAGTTTAGCTTTATCAACTCTTAACATTATGGCTTACTTTTGATTATGTCATTGCATAAAACATTCTGATAAGCATAGCTGAAGCCCCTTGTATCATTCCCCACCTTTTTTTGTTGTGTGAAACTCATGTTTTTATTCTCAGGTGGCTTGTTATTGTTGTTTGGGGGATATTTTTACTGTATATTTATGTGTTCAAACAATATGTAGTATTTTACAAGTTTTAACAGGTGTGTTATTAGGATCACTCTATAGCTTGTCTACTCGGCTTTGGTTTTGAGATTTTATTGTCTTTAACATTAACACTTTTAATTTATCCATTTTATTTACGATATGGTGTTTTAGTAGATAAAAAAGAGACACTTAGGCTTTTTTCAGTCTTGTTACTAGAAACAGTGTAAACTGAAGGCAACAGGGATAAGCATATTTCTTAGAGGCCGTCCCTCTCCGGCTAAATCTAGACAGGGTGGCTTCTGCTCCCACCCCCATCCCAGTGTCCTTATTTTGAGAGAATCTTGGATCCTTATTCCAGGAGAGTTTGTCTAGTGGTATATTTTTTTTTCCTAGTGGTATCTTGTGTGAATGACATATTGTTTGGGTTTTTCTAAACCCTTTTTCTCTCACGTCTACCTTAATCTCAATGGGATGACTAAGGAATGGAGCAAATGTAACCCAAGTGTACTCAAGCCCATAGGCCCGTGTGTACTGGAGTGATTGCAAAGAGCCTTTGAGGTCCCTTTTTTCCTGTGTGAGTGTGTAAGAATAATTCTCAGATTCGTCACTGACATGTACATGAAGACAGCTTATGACAAACATCTTCTTATTCACCCTTTTAAATATCAAAATGTACTTAGAAAATTCAGCAAGAAATTTCCCACTCCCCAGGAAATCAGACTTAGATATTTCTTCTGCCTCACCAGCTACTAAATCACCCACCCACAACTGAACCTCTCTGTTTAGCCAAATATGTCCCTATAAATAGTATGCATACATGATCATGGGAGAATGCTGATGACTCCTTAGCCCACCTACAAAAGCTTTAATTTCTGAACATTTGCTAGGATCTAAAAGTAGTGGGCATTTCTTGCTCTGTACTCCATGCCCCTGCATGTACAGAGGTTGGTTACCTTGACCACAGTCTTAGTTCTCAAGTACTGTGGGTTCATGGCATAGGTGGAAACAGTCAGAGTGGGTAGAAGTCACTACTCCTTTCCTTTGTTGGTGAAGTTGGAGAATTAAGAGCAGAATTATTAGGTTCTTAAGTTCCTTCCTTCCCTGTGTTCATGTCATATAGTCAGTTTTGTGCCTTGTAATACTCCCTGCTTCTTTGGGATTTTTTTCCCCTTCTTTATCCTTCTCACTCGACAACAGTATTTATCTTTGGTTATGAGTCTGTATGTATTCATCATGGCAGCAGAAATTGGTCTTCTCTGTTGTCTAGTTTGTCTTTTTACATATTTTAATGGCCCTTCTTTGGCTTTAGAATCAATTTTCAAACATTACACAAAAATTTTAATGCCCCCCCCCCAGAGAAAAAACCAACTTCCAGAAACATTGTTCTTTCACTCTAATCATGGAATACTTTTAAATAATTTAAATGCAAAAGTTAGAAAATGGTGGTGAATTATTATAGCTGTTCCTGGAAGTAATTTTGTACCTTGGTAATTACATGTTGTAGTCTTTGATTCTGCCTCTTTGACAGCTCCATCAAACTGTGAATGGTTGTCTTAAATTTAATGGAATTCAGTGGTAACAGAAAACTGCTATTGGGTCACATATTCAGTAGCAAAACTGTGATGCTGATGAGGAAATGGGAATGTTTATACTCTCTGACAGAAAGGGGACATACACAGCAGTCACACAGGAGCCAGTTATGATTGACAGGGAAAATGGGACAAGCATGTGTTCTTTACCAGGTTAAATGCCCCAGACTTACTTTCTTTTCAGTTCTGTGTTTTTCAACCTTGCTTAAGCTCAAGGTCCTTCTCTTTGGTTCAGAGCTCTGAACTTGAATATTCAAAGTCTGTCTTATTCACCAGTTGCTAAACAAACCATTTGGGATTGGTCTTTGCAGGGTGAGAAAGACTGGCAGAAATATGAGACTGCTCGGCGGCTGAAGAAGTGTGTGGACAAAATCCGAAACCAGTATCGGGAAGATTGGAAGTCCAAAGAGATGAAAGTCCGGCAGAGAGCTGTAGCACTATACTTTATTGACAAGGTAGGAAAAGCTTTCAGTCAACATTAGCCATTGCTCTGCCAAGATCTGTGCCAAGTCCTAGGGAGTGGGGGTTGGTAGCAGTGACACCCTGACAATCACTATCTTGCTTGCATTAAGCCTGGCCCAGTAAGGAAGGCAGTGTTGGAGCAAGAGGCATCCACAGTCTATCTGAGTATGGTCTTCATAACAGGATTCGCATGAATCTGAACATGTTGGAAATACTGTGATGTTTAAACTCTTTTCATTCATGACCCAAAATAAAAAAGTTTAGATCACAACCAACACACATATATTTGTTTTTTTCTGTAACTGAATCAAAAGTTGCACAAACCAGTATAACTTAAAAGTTTAGAAAAAGAATTTCTATTTTTCACTCCCTATATTTCAG
The DNA here is from genome assembly GCF_045843805.1 of Urocitellus parryii. Classification (NCBI taxonomy): domain Eukaryota; kingdom Metazoa; phylum Chordata; class Mammalia; order Rodentia; family Sciuridae; genus Urocitellus; species Urocitellus parryii. The sequence continues at coordinate 182,091,581 of NC_135536.1, forward strand.
CACAATTCTGAATTGTTGCAAAATTAAGACACTATTTTTTTGGGTTTGATTGCCCAGAGTCGAAATATTATCCTCATTTTGTTACCTTTTTTAAAAAGTCTTTCTTTCCTCCGTCTCCATTTTCAATGATGGAAAAGAGAAACTTGGATCTTTATATGTTTAGTGTCCCTGTAGCTTTCATAGAAAAATCATCTGTAGAATCCATAGTTTTCAGACTACGCAGACTGATGCTCTGTCCCCAAGGAGAATTGAGAGGCTTCTCTTTTGAGTTTCCTAGAGATGCTATAAGGTTCACATATTTTCGTTCATGCTGATCTTTTTCTTATCTGTTTTCCCTGGGCAGCTTGCTCTGAGAGCAGGCAATGAGAAGGAGGAAGGAGAAACAGCAGACACTGTGGGTTGCTGTTCACTTCGTGTGGAGCACATCAATCTGCACCCAGAATTGGATGGTCAGGAACATGTGGTAGAATTTGACTTCCCTGGGAAGGACTCAATCAGATACTATAACAAGGTCCCAGTTGAGAGACGAGTAAGTTAATGTGGCATGTTTTTCCTGCCATGTGTTTTCATTCATTTGTTCATTCAGTAAGCATTTATTGAGGGCTTTTCATGTGCTCTGCACTTTGCTGGGCAACAGCAAAAATGACCTGAAGATAGGGGACAGGTATTTCTTGTTGTGCTGTACACTTCCTGTCCCGCAACTTGTGCCACCTTCCTGGGAGTAAGAGGCCATCTTTTAAAGCAGTGTTCAACATCTATAGAGTTGGTCTTCAAAATAAACTCAATGTAAGATTGAACCCAGTCATGCTTTTTTAATGATTTAACCACATCACAAAATGCCTTAGTTGTGTTGTACATTTGTCACCTTGCCTCTTTACTCAGCCACACAGCAAATGAGTAAAAGAGTTGATTTTTTTAGTTTCCAGGTATTTTGAGCCCATCATTTCAGAGGTGCAGCTGATAGTCCCAGCCTAATCATTCTTAATGTATTGGGCTTGAACAAAAGACAAAAGAGTTATGGATTGTCCTTGTACTTTACTCTTTCTATTTAAGTTTGAAAATTAGCTCTAAAGATTTTTTTTTAATTTATTTTCTAGTTATAGGTGGACACAATATCTTAATTTTATTTTTATGTGGTGCTGGGGATCAAACCCAGTGCCTCACACATGGTAGGCAAGCGCTCTACCTCTGAGCCACAACCCCAGCCCTCTAAAGATTTCTTAAAAAGAATAATAATTAGACTTCTTATTTCTTCTAGGTTTTTAAGAACTTGCAACTATTTATGGAGAACAAGCAGCCTGAGGATGATCTTTTTGATAGACTAAATGTGAGTGGACAAAGCACACTGGGCTGAAGGGAGTCCTAAACTGGGCCTCACAAGTTCCTAAAGGAAAAGGTTGCCAGTGGGGTGGTTCGAGTTCTTCCTACAGCCAAGTCTGTCCCATGTGTACTTTTCCTCCGTCAGGGCAGATGGTGAATCTGTGGCCAGAAGCAGACACCTCTACTGCATAACAACTGCCAAAGTGCTGAGGTGGGGATAGATGAGCCCTGCCTTTTATTCTTCCCTGTTTCCTACACAGGCTTACATTAGCTGGATTCTGGAGACCCAAGATTTGCCCCCGAGAGCTTGCCAGAGAAAATCTTAATAGGGAAGGACAAATTTGCTTTATTGGCCTGCTTAGAATTGAAGTACTCCATAAGGAGGCATCATGTAATCCTATAGTATGAAATTATTTTTCCTCTTAACTAACTTTCCACTTGAAGACAGTAAACCTGACAAGATTTCAACTGCACTAGCATAAATAACTCTTAGGGCTTGCCAGAAGGGACAGGATGATGTGCCTCTTACCTCAATCCCAAAATCCCCTCTCTTCTCTCTTGCCTTATTTTCTCCAGACTGGTATTCTAAACAAACACCTTCAGGATCTCATGGAGGGCTTGACAGCCAAGGTGTTCCGTACTTACAATGCCTCCATCACGCTACAGCAACAGCTGAAAGAACTCACAGCCCGTAAGTGTTGCTTGACCACACGGGGCCACATCCTGCTGATGGTGCCAGTGTGCTTGCTTAGCTAAATCCTGGATTTGTTCCACTTTTTCTTCTCACCATTGTGACTGGAAACATTTTCCCTCCAGGCCTTTATCAAGAGCTAAAGCTTTAAGGAAAAAAAAAAAAAGGCACTAAAGCTTAGTTGTATGAATAGGATCAGTGCTGTTTCTCCTACTCTTACCCTTACAGAACTTTTCTTTCTGCCTAGAAAATGCCTGGGTTTTGTGTTTTACATATATGTTATTTAAAAGCTCACAAGGTGAAGGAAGATATAATACTATGATGTTCTATTAACTTGGAGAGAATAAAGTTATCATGATTGATTATCAGAAAAATATAGGAGCAGATCTTTTCCCAAAGGTTTCATTATTTCCCCCCCTTAATTAGTGTTTTTAAAACTAGCTACAGAAGATACTACCAAGAGCCACAGCTCCCTACCGCACTCAACCCCCACACTTCCATGGGGGGACCAGTCACTACTAAGTTTTCAATGTCCTTTATCAAACATGTTAAGTGGTCTTAGAATATAAGCCAGAAAAGCCAGAGACAGGCATGTTGAGGGGCAATAGTTTTCCTTTTTAAACAGTATACTGCCTTGTGGCTTAAAGTGTGAAACTTAAGGTTTCTTTATCTCATCTTCATCTACTGACTCCTTTCCAGTTATACATTTCTTTAGGCTCCTTTAGACAAGTAGGTAGGAAGCAGGAATGAGGCATCAGAAGAGTCCCTGTCCTGACTCCTTGGACAAAAAAATGGGTATATATTTCACTATATTATAGAAACAAGCCAGTCATGTTGGCTTACCTATAGTCCCAGCTATTTAGGAGGCTGAGGCAGGATGATCACTGACCCTAGGAGTTGAAGGCCAGTGTGGTCAACACAATGAGACCCTAAAAAAAGAGAGGGGGGTGGCTGTAGCTCAGTGGTAGAGCGCTTTCCTAGCACATATGAGGCACTGGGTTCAATTCTCAGTACCACATGAATAAAAATAAAGGTGCATCAACAACTGAAAAAAGAAAGAGACTCAAATTCCTCTTATGGAGGGAATTCATCCAGGCTAAGTTTACATATACACTTCATGTTGTCATTTTCTTATGACCATTAACTCTTGAATTTTGACCTTGTGCCTTGGGAGAAACTTCATCATTTGAGTGCGGTAAGGGCCAGTAAAATCATTGACATGTGTGCACTGTTGGGCATACAAACTAAGTCTTATTATCATCTTTTTTTTACAGCGGATGAGAATATTCCAGCAAAGATTCTTTCTTATAACCGTGCCAATCGAGCTGTTGCGATTCTTTGTAACCATCAGAGGGCACCACCAAAAACATTTGAGAAGTCTATGATGAACTTGCAGTCTAAGGTACCTTGGGACTAGATGATGGGGTAGCAAAATGAAGGGAAACTTGTCTACAACTTGTTAATTTTGCAGATAACCTGCAAAGAGGAGGCTTTTATAATCCAGCCTTTTGAACCAGGATATCTGCAGGCCAGTCTTGGTCTGTCCATATTAAGGATGAATAAATAGTGACAATATGATAGTAGTTATGCATATCAAGGTACCAGTTGTACAGGAATTCTTTCTGCTGTGGACAGAAGTTCTATATTGGCCACTACCTATTTTGAAGTGCTAACCTTGATGTGCTTTTGCTACTGTACATGAGGAAAATGGATATAAAGAAACTTTTGTTCTGTGCTCAGAAATACAACTCTAGAGCTAGGGATGTAGTTTAGTGATAGAAGGTTTGCCATACCCTGTGTGAGAACCCTGGTTTAATCCCCAGCACCACAAGAAGAAAAAGAAAGAAAGAAAGAAAAACAGCTCTTTTCAAATTAAGGCACGGTGGCACATGCCTGTAATCCCAGCCTACTTCAGAGGCAGAAGCTGGATGATTGCAAGTTTGAGCCCAGCCTGGGTAATAAAGTGATACCCCATCTCAAAAAATAAAAAGATGTTGAAATAATGATATTTGAGTTCCCCCTAATCCTGGTACACATATTTTTATGTTTACATATTATATGTGAATCACATTATAGTTTATCATCAAACATCTGCTCAATATTGGCCGTATGCCACAGTTATGCTCTACAGAGACACTGATGTGTAAATTTGCGAACAATTCAATGCCTCCCACCTTTTATTCCTCCTCATTTTGAAACAGGGTCTCACCGAGTTGCCCAGGCTAACCTCAAACTTAACATCCTCCTGCCTCACTCAGCCTCTGGGCTACTTAGGTGACAGGCATGTGCCAGTGCACTTGGCCTGTGATGAGTATTTTTTAGCAGTGGCTGCATAACTAAACCATCCTAATTTGCTAACCTACAGTTAAAGTTTGTAGATATTTCACTATTATGGCAGATATGCAGGGCCAAAGGAAACCAATAAAAAAAACCTTGAGGGTAGGGGCTGGGGATGTGGCTCAAGCAATAGTGCGCTCACCTGGCATGCGCGGGGCGCTGAGTTCAATCCTCAGCACCACAGAAAAATAAAATAAAAGATGTGTCCACCGAAAACTAAAAAATAAATATTGAAAAATTATCCTTTTGTTAAAAAAAAAAAACTTGAGATAGTTCTAATATTGTAAATTTTAAGGTAGTAATGCGTATAAATGGTATTTCAAGATTATTGCACCAATTGTTTTGTTGTTGTTGTTAGTGGGGATTGAACTCAAGGACACTCAACCACTGAGCCACATCCCCAGCCCTATTTTGTATTTTATTTAGAGACAGGGTCTCACTGAGTTGCTAAGTGCCTCACTGTTGCTGAGGCTGGCTTTGAACTCGTGATCCTCCTGACTGAAACTTCCCAAGTTACTAGTATTACAGGCGTGCGCCACCACACCCGGCTCCAATTGTAATATTATATGAAAATAAATATAATATCTTTTGGTGATACTCACAGGTCCTACTGATGTTACTATGGTTTGTTGCCCATATTAAAGAAATACTCAGTGTCAACTAGAGATTAATAAAAATTACAGATAATTTTTTTCCAGCCAAGTTTATGAGATTCTATACTTGGACTTACTAGAGTTTTAAAATGATGTGGAATGAGACATCATAGAGTTTTTCACGTTCATAGTGTTTTTCTTCTATTGTAATTACTTCAAAATAAACACCTGGGTACATCTGGGTCCTAAGACACAGGCAATCTGTAGTTACTACTCTAGATGCCAGCTGGTTGTCCTGAAGGAGTGTACATGTCCACAGTGACTAAATATATAGCCATAGACTTCTTGAATCCTGGAAACATATGGTTGGCAAGCAAGGAACCCTATAGACCACTCATCCAAACAGCTCCCCTTTGCTGCCACTCTGTTAAGTAGAGGCCATCTAGTATTGTTTACTTTTCTCATGTTATCATTCCACACTAGAAATAAAAGTATGAATGTTTGGTTGCTATTTACCTAATTCAGGAGACCCTCCCTGAAGAATGAGGAGGCCTTTTGTCGCTCTCATTCTGGAACCACTATTTGGGCAGGCCACAGTGCCTGCTAGATGAGACCTCCAAGCCCAGAATCCCTCTCCTATATATATGCTCCCAAAGCAAACACACGCCCATTTGCTAAGTGAATCAATGGAGTCTTTGATGCTTAGAGAGAATTTGACATAGCCTGCCAATTTAGCATTCTCAGAAACGGTTAAGATTGTGGTTTGCTGCATTTTTAGCCCAAGAAGAATCTGGCTAGTGGTGTCTGTGATGCTTTTATATACAGAATTGGTTCCTTCATCTTGGCTTTTGACAACAGCTGTTGGAAGTAAGCCATGTATAGTAAACGTGCTTAATTTTTATCTCACAATGGTGGCCTCTGTTTCTAGTCTTGGGTGGGCTGTGTGTGTGTGTGTATCTGAGAATTCTAGGCTTAGTGAGCAGTAACCCAGTATGTGTTAGTCAAGTGTTTATTTACTTTGTGAGGTTTTTTTGACCTTCTAGGTTAGCAGGGTGATCATAAGGATGAAGTTCTGTTTCCTACACCACCAGTGCAAACTCACTGGTTTGAGCTCTAGACACATGGCTATATAGCTGCTGCCATCTCTAAGAAGTAACCTAAGAAAAATAGATTTTTCAGAAGTGTTCTAACAAGCAAGAATGGTTGAGACAGGGTTCCCCTGTTTATTCCTTTGTAGACTTCCCCAAGATGTTTCCACATCTCTTGTTTTGAGCGATTAACTAATTCCCTTCCTTTTTTGGTGGGGATATCAGGGCACTAGAAATTGAACCAGGGGCTCTGACACTGAATTATATCCCCAGACTTTTTTTTAAGTCAGTGGACCTTTATTGTATTCATTTATTTACACATGGTACTGAGACTCTAACCCAGTGCCTCAGACATGCTAGGCAAGCACTCTACCACTGAGCTATAATCCCAGTTCCCTATTCCTTTCTAATTATTTTGAGATGGGGTCTCATTAAGTTTCTGAGGCTGGCCTCAAACTTGTGATCCTCTTGCCTCAGCCTCTCAAGTAGCTGGGATTACAGGAGTGTGCCACCAAGTCTGACACTGATTTCCTTCTTACTTCAGACTTCTCTCCTTTCTGAAACAGAATACCAAAGGCATGTCTTATTGGTTTGGGGCATCTTTCTGGGTACCTTTAATTGCCATTTCATAGTTTCTTGGATATTCTCTTAAGTGCATCATTTTTCTTCAGAAGCTGGCAGCTCCTTTCCAGAGTGTTGGCAGAATGTGAGGAATATGTTGGGCTTGCTCAGTAGATGCAAGTATTCAGTCCCAGAATTCTAAGTACTTCTCTCCCACAGTATTCTTGAAATGAAGATTACAACCAGGCACAGGCTCCATCTGGACTCCCCTCTCAGCCTACATACCCCTAAAGCCTTAGGGGTCGCTGATTAGAAGATTAGTATCCAGATTCCCAGGTTACTGCCCTATAAGAATCTTCATTTCTTGGATAATCAATGGAGAATGTAAACGAAAAAACAGCAGTTGAATTCAGCAGTCACTGCGTCTCCTTGTGTCTTCATGAGGCCACTGCTTAAGTGTTTTTACCTGGAAAACCACTAAAAGATAGCCTTCCTTGTGGAGGCAACTTACAGATTTCGCCCTCTTCAATGAACCCTTTTTTCCCCCCCTCTAGCTCATTTTGCTCCTAACTTTGCTGATGTTTTTCCCTGCCTAGATTGATGCCAAGAAGGACCAGTTAGCAGATGCCCGGAGGAACCTAAAAAGCGCTAAGGCTGATGCCAAAGTTATGAAGGATGCAAAGACCAAGAAGTATGTACCTGATAATGTGCCAAGTCCGGGTTGTTTGAGAGAAAAATGTGTAGTATCCCTCTAAGGCCCTGGTGCCCCAGCTATTCTAGGGGTTTTGTATTGTTTGTACTGGGGATTTAATCCAGAGGCACTTAACCACTGAGCCACATCCCCAACCCTTTTTAAAATTTATTTTAAGGCAAGAGTCTCGATAAGTTGCCAAGGCCAACTTTGAACTTGTGATCCTCCTGCCTCAGCCTCTGTTCATGGGCCTGTTTCTACCTTTGTTGGGTCTGGCAGGATAGGGTTGTGGTATGCTCTTGTCCAGAGGCCTGATTCGGTTCTTGATAACTCTGCCATTCTTCCAGGGTAGTAGAGTCAAAGAAGAAGGCTGTGCAGAGATTGGAGGAACAGTTGATGAAGTTGGAAGTTCAGGCCACAGAGCGAGAAGAGAATAAACAAATTGCTTTGGGAACGTCTAAACTCAATTATCTGGACCCAAGGATCACAGTGGCTTGGTAAGCATTGACCTTTTTTTTTTAAGTTGTTCTGAATAGACTTTATTTATTTACTTACATGTAGTGCTGAGAATCAAACCCAGTGCCTCACACATGCTAGGCAAGTGCTCTACCACTGAGTCACAACCCAAGCCCAGCATTGAGCCTTTGTATTGTTCCTGGCTTGAGAAGGTTGGAAGGATTCTAAGAGCATGTTGACCTCCGCTGTCATTCCTAAGTACACTTCTAGTCCTCTGGGGAGGTCTGGCTTGCCCTAAGAAGTCAATGCTGTTGTATTATCTTTGAGCGTATGTTTTGTTTTAAAAATGTGGGTGCAGTCCCTATCCATCCTTAAAGGAATTTTAGTACAAGAGTGAAAACCCCATAGCATAGCTCTTATTGAAGTAAAAATAGAGTCCATTTACACTTTAATAGAACTTGTTTGTTTTTTTGGTGCTGGGGATTGAACCCAGGGCCTTGTGCGTGCAAGGCAAGCAAGCACTCTACCAACTGAGCTACATCCTCAGTCCCCACTTTAATAGAACTTGTCAGTGAAATTTTTGCAAATGAAGGAAGGTAAAACAAGACAAAAACAAAAGTGAGAATATAGATATGCGCAGCCTCACAGAGGTAACAAAAGGCACATAAGTTCTCTGTGTGCAGCTTCCTCCAACCTCATCTCTGTCATATAATATCCAAAACTAAAGTGGCTTATTTTTGAAGATGTTTAATAAGCTTGAGTTGTTGAATTTTGGGGGGCATAGGTAGTGATTATCACACCCAATGGAAGAGGCTCCACCCAGCTTTGTACCTTTTGTGGGGGGTACTCAGGATTGAACTTGGACACTCAACCACTGAGCCACATCCCCAGCTCTATTTTATATTTTATTTAGAGACAGGGTCTCATTGAGTTGCTTAGCATCTCGTTGTGGCTGTGGCTGTGGCTGAGGCTGGCTTTGAACTTGTCATCTTCTTGCCTGAGCCTCCCGAGCCAATGGGATTACAAGTGTGCACCACCGCACCCAGCAGCTTTGTACTTTTTGGTGCTAGAGGCTGAGGTAGTTCTTGAAGGACAGTGTGGTACAATGATTAAATGGGTGGGCTCTGGAGCCAAACTGCTTGGACCAAAATTTTAGCTCCCTCAGTAACTAGCTGCTTAAGAACATAATCACTTAATACCTCTGCTTGTTTTCTTCTCTGTACATCTGTAGTAACACCTAGAGATCACAGTCAAGATTAAATTAATTGGCTGGGGATGTGGCTCAGTTGGTAGAGTAGAGTGCTTGCCTAGCATGCACAAGGCCCTGGGTTCAATCCCTGGCACCACCAACCCCCCCAAAAAAAATTAATTGATGAAGTAAACACCTTACGACATGCCTGTTGCATTATATTAAGTGAGATAATGTAGGAAAGGTAGCATATCCAAGCCCAGGCTCCTGGTCTAGGTATTACTCTCTGGAGTCACTAATCTCCTTTTTGTCTCCCTTGTTTGCAGGTGCAAGAAGTGGGGAGTCCCAATTGAGAAAATTTACAACAAAACCCAGCGGGAGAAGTTTGCCTGGGCCATGGACATGGCCAATGAGGACTTCGAGTTTTAGCCAGTCTCAGAGGGCAGGGTTCTGTGAAAAGGAACAGTATGCTTTGAGGAAGATGGATAAACTGTGAGCCTCAATAACCCTCGCACCCGAGGGAGAGGCAGCAAGTCTTAACAAACCAACATCTTTGCGAAAAGATAAACCTGGAGATATTATAAGGGAGAGCTGAGCCAGTTGTCCTATGGACAACTTATTTAAAAATATTTCAGATATCAAAATTCTAGCTGTATGATTTGTTTTGAATTTTGTTTTTATTTTCAAGAGGGCAAGTGGATGGGAATTTGTTGGAATTCTGCCAAGCAAATTCACCATTTCACTGAGGCGTTTGGTTTCTCTTAGCTACTGTATGCAAAGTCCGATTATATTGGTGCGTTTTTACAGTTAGGGTTTTGCAATAACTTCTATATTTTAATAGAAACAAATTCCTAAACTCCCTCCCTTTTCCCCCATTTCAGGAATTTAAAATTAAGTAGAACAAAAACCCAGCGCACCTGTTAGAGTCTTCACTCTATTGTCATGGGAATCAGTCTTCATTAAACTTGAAGCAGTCCTGACATCGGCAGTGTTTTGGTTCAGACACTTGTTCACAGAAAAGCATGATGGGAAAATATTTCCTGACTTGAGTGTTCCTTTTTAAATGTGAATTTTTATTTCTTTAATTATTTTAAAATATTTAAACCTTTTTCTTGATCTTAAAGATCGTGTAGATTGGGGTTGGGGAGGGATGAAGGGTGAGTGAGTCTAAGGATAATGAAATAATCAGTGACTGAAACCATTTTCCCATCATCCTTTGTTCTGAGCATTCTCTGTACCCTTTTAGATATCCATCTTTCTTTTTAAACCCAGATCTTTCACTTGAAAGATTTTATTGTATAAAAAGTTCCACAAGTCAATAAATTTAGAGGAAAATGAGTATTTGGTCCAAAAAAAGGAAAAATAATCAAGATGTTAGGGCTTTTATTTTTTCTTGTGTAATTGTGTAAAAAATGGGGGAAAAACATAAAAAGCAGAATTTTAATGTGAAGACATTTTTTGCTATAATCATTAGTTTTAGAGGCATTGTTAGTTTAGTGTGTGTGCAGAGTCCATTTCCCACATCTTTCCTCAAGTATCTTCTATTTTTATCATGAATTCCCTTTTAATCAACTGTAGGTTATTTAAAATAAATTCCTACAACTTAACGGAAACTTTTTGTGTCTGCCTCTTTGTTACTGGGGACCCCATGCCAGATATGGGGCTCTGAGGCTGGGACTTCTTGTGGGATATGATCTAACTGCTGAGGTCAGCAAGGGTGACTCTCCTCCCAAGGAGCTAATGGGGCTGGGTCTGGCCTAGAAGGGGGTGCATGTGTCCTACTTCTAATGGGTATGGAGTGAAATGGAAGGCATACAAAGCCCACGTCCCTAAATAAAAGAGTCCAGTAAAGGGAAAGTGTAGGAAATCCACAAAAACAGGTGGCATGCAAGAACTATCTGAAGCCATGCTGTTGAGCAAGATGGAGCTAAGTATTGGGGAGGCAGATTTTTGAGTGTTTTCCATGTGTACTGTCCAGAAGCAGGAGGTATCTGTCTTAGGCTTTGTTTATGTGGCTAAGCTGATAGGATGAAAAGAGAGTAGTGAGCCAGACTGAGCACCAGATCCTACAAGTCTTTCCCAGGTGGAATGAAGATTTCTCCCTGCATTGATTGGTTGAATGAGGGAGTAGTAGTGAACACTTCTAATTGCTCTAAGTATATGCTAGTCCCTATACAATTTGTTTTCTTGCATTATCCTAGGTTAGTTAAGTCTGGGACAGAATGAAAGGTGAGGTCTCCAGGTCAAAGGGGACAGGAAGGCCAGAGTTGTTAGTATTGGTCACTTGGTGAAAGGGTCCTGGGCCCTCTAGCTTGTTGGCATGAGCAAGCATATTCATTTCCTTGATGATGTTGGTTCTCCCTGGAGCTGGGGGACAGGACTGGTGCTGGGTCCACAGTTGAGAAACTTTGGCATCATTGGCCGCCTGTATTTCACCGGCTAGTAAGGAAGGCAGTACTCACCCCAGGGAATAAGGGGCTGTATCTTCACCATTGCTTTGGAGCAAGAGATTGTAGCCAAGTATTTTTTAAATTTTGCAGTGTTGAGATAGTTGGACGACAGAGTGCGAATACCGTCAGGCTCTTCTGGTATACAACTATGGTACACACACTATGGTAGCTATGTGACAAGAAAGTGGACCTTAAAATTTGGGACTTGAGTAGGACTTAACTAGTTGACAACTGGAAATCGTGTACAATAGGCCTTGCGGGTGAAGACCTTGAGCAGGAAGTAGAGCCTACTTTTTGAAAAGGACCTTACAAGTCTAATGAGGTCAGGCACAGAGCAACTAGACATTGCTCAAGAAAGCTGTGAAGGGCATCCCAGGCAATGTCAGCAGACCTGGGAGAACAGAGACGGGAATTGGGAAGCTGACCTGGTCACAGGATGAGAACTAACTAGATAAGGAGAGGTGGGGCACAGATGTAAAGGACCTTGAAGGGTGCTTGAGCCTGAAGCAAACCTCCCCGTTTGCCTAACCATGCAGCAGATCTCACTTCCAGTCACGTTCAAGAGCAGAGGCCAGATGGGCAGAGTTTAAGAAACCCTTCTCAGGCCCCTACGTGGGGCCTGAGATTAACTCTGGGCCCCCACATGATACCTAAGCTATACCTCTGGGAGATGACTCCTCTCTGTGCTCCCCTCCACATCTGGTCAGCAAGTCTTGTCCATGCTCCCTGCCAAAAGCTGTCAGGTCTACCTCAGGCTGACACATTAAAAAATGAAAAAAGAAACTTCACAACCTTCAGCCTTTCCAACCACCACCTTGTTTCTCTCCTTTGTTTCACAAACACACACCTGCCATGAGTCATCTGCTGCACTCAGTCATTCCCTACCCACTGCAACTAGCATCTGTCCTGCCTTGTCTGTTCCATTCCCTCCCTGCAATTTGACCACAATCACAAGTGACTAAGTGACCAATAAATGGGCCCTTCATTCTGCATCTTAAATTCTTTCTAGCACTGGGTGCTGCTGACCTTTTTTTGAAACATTCTTCCTGAAGCATTTTACATATCAAAAAAATCAGCAAATCAAGTTTACAAGGACATTTTAGTGACTCTGACTGATGCATCTATTACCATCAATCAGTTGTAGAACATTCCCATCCCCCCAACGAAGATTCCTCATGCCCGTTTACAGTCATCTGCATTCCCATATCCAGCTTCCATAATGTATCTCTATAAATTTGTCTTTTGGGGACACTTCACGTGAAAGGAATCTTACATGATGCAACTTCTCACTTCTAAAAATGCCTTTATGGCTACCACCTCATCACCTCATGGTTTTACGCCTATTCCAATCAGGCTGTTCCCAAGTCACCTCTAACATCAGGTTTTGAGGGTATATGGCTCCTATCCTACTTGTTCTTGATACCAGTCACAATTAAGAGTGATGGCTCCTGATTACCTCCAGCCTTTCTCCTGAACTCCAGACATTGAACCTCTGCAGGGGATTTCCAGGGGCACCTGAACATCAACTCTGGAACTACTGTCAGGCCTGGGTCTCCTACCTCAGCGAAAGGCACTACCTCTATTAGACCCCCAACCTGGAAACCAGGCAGCCCCATTCTTCACTTCTTTGTCTCAATCCCACATCCAGTAATTGAGAAAATGACTTTCTAAAAGGCATAAACACCGAATATGGGCATTTCCACCATAGGGACGGGGGAGTATTGTCTTTTGGGAAAATAACAAGTTGACTTATATTTCAGTCCTTAGAATTCCCTCATATAATGAGACGCTTTTTAACTTGAACTGAAAAGCACTTTTTTTGGAAGAAACACTACCCTGAAATGATCTCAGTCAAGCTAGTTTTGGATGCTTATAAGTAGACCCCTGACAAAACGAGTAAACAAGGAGGCAAAGAAGTTTACATAGATTTGGTAATCATTCCTCGCAAATCCCAAGTATTCCATGTAAACAAGCCTTTTGAAAATCCCTAAATAGCAAGAATTGACTTTTTAAAAATTTTTTAGGCTTGGTAATTATCTTGTACTTATGTATATATTTTTTTAAAACAATATTTTATAAATACAAATATTTAAATGGATAACAAAGAGTTGAGGGTTGTATCAAAATAACATGGGAGGGATTTAGTGGGTAGGGTTTGGCATGAAACAAGAGTGGCTAGTTCCCTGGGGCTGGGGGTATAATTCAGTGGTACAGCCCTTGTCCAGCATATGTGAGGCCCTGGGTTCCATCCCCAGCACCACAGAAAACAATAACAACTGCTGAAGCTGGATGACCATGGAAGCACACCATAAGTACTTTCCTGTCTGCACATTTAAGATTCTACATAAAATGTTTAAAATGATACAGTGATTATTATGAAAATCACTTATAGCTACAGGAGAAATGGAGGGGGGAAAATCTGTTTTAGCAATATACCAAAAGGTAACAATACTTAAAATTTCCAGTGACAGCATCACAGCACCTGTCTGCAACAACATGGATGAATCACTCTACAATTCTGTTTATGAATAGGCAAGACTCACCTGCAGTGACAGGAAGTAAACCAGTGGTTGCCTGATGGGAGTGGGGGGCAAAGGGGGGGATGCTGCAAAGGGCAAGAGGAAATCTGGGGTAAGGGAAAGTTCTGCATCTGGATTGGGTGGAGTTCACAAGGGAAATATATTTGTCAAACTTTATTAAACTTTACACTTAAAATAGGTGCATTTTGCATGTATTCCTCAATAAAATTGATTTTTCAAAGTGCTCTCAAACCACTTAAAAGGCAGTGAAGGTGAAGTGAAGTGTTTTGAGAAAATATATTAGATGACTCAAAAAGTGGCTCTCAGGGGCTGGGGCTGTAGCTCAGTGGCAGAGCGCTTGAGGCAAAACCTGTGAGGCACTGGGTTTGATCCTTAGCACCACATAAAAATAAATAAAATAAAGGCATGCGTTTAAAAAAAAAAAAAGGCTTGGGCTGGGGATGTGGCTCAAGCGGTAGTGCGCTCGCCTGGCATGCGTGCGGCCGGGGTTCGATCCTCAGTACCACATACAAACAAAGATGTTGTGTCCACCGAGTACTAAAAAATAAAAATATTAAAACTCTCTCTCACTCTTTAAAAAAAAAAGGCTCTCAGTAAAAAATTCATGGATATCAAAGATTGATGGAAGAGTTGCTGGAAATATGCTAGAAATTGATATGCAAAAATGAATAATTGTTTTAAATAAAATGTGATCTAAAGTATGTGTCACTGAATAGCTTTATATCTGGACCTTTTAACCATATAGCTCTAAAAATGTTAGTATTTTAATTTCAAAAATAAAATCCTGCAAAACACCTTAAACTTATTTTGAAAATGAGTGTTGGTTTGCTGTTTGAAGGGGCTATATCTTTTAGGCATTTACAGTATCTCTTACTTTGCTCTATCCCCACAGCCACCAGCAAGTCTAGATAAGGCCAGGTGTCTCTTATGCTCCCAGGGGCCCTTATATCACACAGAATTAGTGTGGGCTGCTGGCATTTCTATACCCACTCCTGGAGGAGTGAGAACTTGGTATGTATGATTCAGCCCTGCTGTCTAAGCAATCTAGAGGTGGCACCAGGGATGATTGCTGGAAGACAAGGGGGGCAGGGGCAGGTCTGCCCTGGTCTCAGTTTCCCCTTCTCATTCTTCAGTTCCATAATTCGACCTCTATGAAGCAATCACAGTAGGTAGTGTGAAGCACAGCCTCAATGGGGCCAAACAGCAAGAAGGTAGCTTGAAGGTAGTTTCTGCTCTGGAAAGAGCAGAAACCCTGGGAGCCACTGGGCTGGGTATGATTTTTGTCTGGAGTGAGTAAACAGGGCTCTTGAGGGCCTGTGAATACACCCCCGGTGAGGACAAAAGCAGGAAGACATAACCTCAGCACAGGCTGGGCATGTGGCTCAGTGGTAGAGCACTTGCTTGGCATGAGTGAGGCCCTGGGTTTGATCCCTAACACTGCATTTAAAAAAAAAAAAATTGTGAAGCCAATGACTAAGTGGGAACTATAGGTAGATTTGGAGGCCAGAGGTCAAGAGCCTAGATTGCAGGTTAGGGTGTGAAGCTCAAGGTACATCAAGATGAACACTTAGGAAGTACTGGCCATGTGCTGCTACTTAGCATGCCTCCCAAGGAAACTAAGTAAAAAGAACAATTTCAAGAAAACGAACAGTTTTATGTGTGGATTAAATTGGACACTGCAAATCAATAAATATGCCTCCTCTGTGAAGGGGCTTCATTTAACTATGCTTTTAAATTACCCCTCCTATATTTATTCACCATCATTACAGAGAACAAATGAAAACTGCGTTAGCATTTGCTATTAATCTACTGAGAACAGTCTCCTGTTTCAGCCAAATAAGTATCCACGTGAGAAACTTGTCTTATAATTTAATCTCAGGAAAAAAATTCTTGCCCAAGAAATCAGAATAGAAAGCGTAACTGCTTTGGATGCCAGGAAGCTCAGCCATATTTGATGCTGTCACAGCTGCATCAACCCTTATTAGCCATATTACAGTCCCCCTTTTAGAATCTCATATCCCTTTTTTTTGTGTGTGCCAGGGATTGAACTCAGGGGCACTCAACCACTGAGCCACATCACATCCCCAGTCCTATTTTGTATTTTATTTAGACACAGGGTCTCACTGAGTTGCTAAGCATCTCACTGTTGCTGATGCTGACTTTGAACTCACGATCCTCCCGACTCAGCCTCATGAGCCACTTGGATTACAGGCATGCATCATCGTACCTGGCTCATATCCTATTTTTACAGAAGAATATTTTTGTTTATTCTGATTTTTTTTAAGAGGCAGGAAAGAAATACATTAGTGGTGAGCATAGTGATGTACCACCAAGGAGACACCCCTTCCAGGAAGGCCTTGTTGCCCCAACTGCTGGGAGAGCTGGTGGCAGGAAACCTCAGCTGCCAATCCCTTGTGATCACCTCAGTCGCACAGAGCCCTGTGGCCAAAGCTGCACTCTTCCCAAACAACCCAAATCCATTTCAGTGCCGATAACAGAGCTCCCTGGGGGTTGGCTGAGGCTGTCATCAAGCCTGCATCACAGCTTAATTTCCCCCTGTGCCTACTTCTGTTTCCTTCCTGTCCCTTCCACAGCGCTGATCCCAGGGGCATTCCCTAATCAACACTCTGCCCGCTAACCTGTCATAGAGTCTACTTCCCAAAGAGCCCAACCTTGACAACACTGAACAAAATAAAAAAGGAAAATGCATCAGACAGAAGTGCTTGGGAAAGGGGTGAGGATATGTGACAGTGTTCGTACATGGGAGGTGATACAGCACTGACTCTGGAGCCAGAATGCCTGGCTTGGAATCTTATCTCTGCCACCTATTAGCTGTGTGACTATGTACATGTCTTTTAATCTCTCTGGGCCTCAGATTTTCTTCTGTAAAGTGGGAATAAGAAAATTCCCAGAGCTGTAATGAGGAAGAAATGAGCCAACATGGATAAATTAGTTACATAGCATTCATAATATGCCAACCACTGTTCTAAGTGGTTATAAAATAAAACAGCTGCAAAGACAAGCCCACAGGCCAGAGTGTGGAAGTTGGGCTGTAGTTGGACTGGATTTTTCCCAGTCCCCCACACTCCAGGCACAAGAATGGCGTAGGCCAGGGCATGCTGAAACATGAGTGTGCACAGAAATAGGCCCAAGCAGGGATGGTCTGGGTGATGTCACGGGCGTGTGCTTTGTGTGGGTACCGGGCTGTTCTTCCCAGACAGTGCAGCTGCACATGTTGCCAGTAACACCTACGCACCCATATATATGCTGAGCTGGGGGAAGCCCACACCAGCCACACCCTCTGTGTGCCCTGCTTTTCCTGAATCTCCTTTGGTGGAAGGAGGTTCCTGAGGCCTGGAATGCTAGCCCAGAAATCCCAAGGAGAAATAGGGCCCTGTTGCCGACTATAGGCTTGGCAACAGACAAACTCCTATTGGTAGAGATTTCTGGAGCCCCTAGGGGGTCTAGCTTCAGGGGCAAGAGTAAAAGCAAGGAACTTTTGGGGTCATGTTGGGAAATTCCCAGAAAATAGACAAACAGTCTGAAAGTGCATTACAGCCTGCAGGCTGCAAGCATTGACAGAGAAAGCTCAGCCCCATCACCCTCCCTGTGCTTCCCATCACCCTCCCTGTGCTTCCCATCACCCTCCCTGTGCTTCCCATCACCTTCCCTGTGCTTCCCGTCACTGGGTAAACTCCAGCCCTTTCTCAGCCTAAACTCAACCACCTCCTTCTGGCCTCAGGACCTTTGTACATGCTTTTACCCCTGCCTGGAAAGTGTTTTCCTCCAGCCCACCCTTAGTAATGCATCTGACCGTCTATTCACATCCTTAAGGCCTCTGCTGAATTCTAAAGACCCAAAGAAGTCTTCTTATACTCCATTTGAAGTCAGACTCCTAGTATGTTTTATCTTTAGTCCTCATCCCAACTGTCTTTACATACCAGGCTGTAGACAGGGGCGGCACCACTTTAAACCAGTTCGCCATGCTCTGTGAGCACTGGTGTTATGCTGGGTTCCCTGTGCCCAGGGTCAGTGGTGGGCATGCCTTCCTTCACCCCTACATATTAGCCAGCTAGCTTCCATGCTGACTACTGACCACCAGGACTCACCTAAGCCAGGGACTCTGCTATAAGACAGAAATGGATGAAGTCAGATTTGGGTTCAAATTTCCATTTGTTAGTTATGTGGTTCTTGGGATGAGTCGTAGAACTCTGAATCTCTGTTTCATCCTCAGTAAAATTCCTGATTAGAGGATAATAATGAGATTCAGCTGTGACCACGTGCCTTGTAGCACAGGACCAGTCATTGGGTACATTCTAGTTCCCTTCCTCCCAATTTGAGGGCCTATCACTAGGTGGCAGTCCATCTCAGCTACTCTATCTTCCCTTAGGACAAAGTGCCTTGAGGACACTTCTGAGCTTTTGGGGAGCCACACTGGAGGGAATCAAAATGTGCACATGCACAGTGGGTACCTATACAGCAAGGGAAAGTCAGAGTTGCTGGGTACTAACCACTGTTCTAACCACTGTCTAGCCAGATGGCTTGCCCGAGCACAAACTCTTACATTTTCACAAATTCTAGTCCCTCAAATCCCAAGAATCCTGGATCTTTCTCTGGGATCAGCTGGATTCTCTTTGGGCTTCTCACCTCTGAAACGCAGTAAGTTGTCCTGGCAGTCACCCAACTGCTTGGTTCAACGTGGGTCAGGCAGGCTCCACCAGGACCATAGGTATCCTCAGTTTTGGCAGTGCTCTTCAGGGAGTGGCTTCAGGAAGACAGAACATGAATTATTCAATAACCATAAAATGACCTTTTGCTTGCAGAATGGAGAATGAAGGGTCAGTGGTGAGAAAGGAAGGCAGGGAGCCCATTAGACAGGACCAGCTGGGCCAAGTAGGGACTGCAGATTCGCAATGGGAACTCACACACATAGGTCAGGATCTAATTTCATTTTAGAGAGTAAAGCCTGAAGCACACATGCAGGCAAGACCAAGGAGGTAAATAATATGGGTGAAAAAATATGGGGCCTTGTGCTCATGGGTAGAGTGGAGAGATTTGAGGACAGGCCTCCATGGACAGACTGGGGGTGAGGCCGAGAAAGGAAGCCAGGTTATCTCCAAGGATCTGGGCCTCCTCCAAACTTCCAGGAGTTTAAAGCAATGTTCTGAGAAGGCAGAGACTGCAAGGAATGGTTTGTGGAGGACAGGTGAGACGGTACGTTAAGTGGAGATGTGGAGCAGCTGGTTGGATGCCAGGACCCGAGTGCAGGAGAGATCCAGGTGGGAGAGTCCGCTGTGTCTATGTGGAGGGCAAAGCCACGACAAAGGTGAAGATGCCTTGGGAACCGACCCAGCATTGACTCCAGAGGAAAGGAAGCTTCTGAGGCCAAGAGGTAATGGGCACAGAAGAAGGTGGGAAACAAGGCCGGGAGAACAGGACAAATTTACAGGAGGGGTGAGGGGAAGCAGAGCCTGAATCTCGACGCCTGGATGTGAAGTGGGGCGAGCAGTAGGGCAAGCGGAAGCGAAGGCCACCGAGGGCTGCAAAAATCAAGCCTCCAGCAAGCGCGGCCGCGTGACTAAAAGGCCTGCAAGGAGATGTTCATCTTGGAGACTTCTCTGAGCGAGCGTATCCTTGAAGGCCACTGGGCGAGACTGACACGGATCTGACCGTCGCACGAGCGGCCTGCGGGATAGCCCAGACAGACCAAGGGAGGGGGCGGGGCGAATCTGCTGTCTATCACGGCCCACCCGCCAATCCTCGGGAGGCCCCGCCCCCGTACCTCCCCGGAGAGGGCGCGCGGAGGGCCCGCCCCCGCCGCCGCCGCCGCCACCGCGGGTGTGAGGTGGCCCGGCCCGGCCTGGCTCCCTCCGCCGGGCAACCCGCCCAGGTAGCCGGGTTTGTCCTGGAGGGTCCGGGGGACTCGCGGTACCCTTACGCTCATTCCCGGCCACCTCGCGGGAGGCGCGCAAGGTGCGAGAGCTGCGGCGGGGGGCTGTGCAGGACAGCGGGGAGCAGCCGCCGGTGCGCGCGCGCCCG
The DNA here is from genome assembly GCF_045843805.1 of Urocitellus parryii. Taxonomy (NCBI): domain Eukaryota; kingdom Metazoa; phylum Chordata; class Mammalia; order Rodentia; family Sciuridae; genus Urocitellus; species Urocitellus parryii. The sequence continues at coordinate 182,111,536 of NC_135536.1, forward strand.
ACTGACGGGCGGCCGCGGGCCGCAGCCTGTGGGCGGGGCTGCTGTGCGTGATGGGGCCGGCCGTGGTCCCGCGCCGTGCGGGGGCCGAGCGAGGAAGCTTTGCGGGACGATGGCGCGAACGGGCTGGCGGGAGTGGCGCGCGCCCCTGCCGCCATTGCGCCCGCGCCCCGCCTAAGGCCTGTCTGGGGGTCGCGGGGCGCAGGCGCGGCGGCGGCGGGCGGGGGTCCTCCCCGCGGGTGCCTTTGTTCCCGACGCGGGGCGGGACCTCTAGAGGCCCCGCCCCGCACTCAGGCCCCGCCCCGTGTCCGCCCGCAGGAGCCGCCGCCGGGTCCCGCTCGCCGGCCGCCCCAGCAGCCTCCTTTCCCCGGGCTCGGCGGGCCTGCGCTGCAGCCTTCCCCCGCATCGGAGCCATGGCTGGTGCCGCGTCCCCATGCGCCAATGGCTGCGGGCCCGGCGCGCCCTCGGACGCCGAGGTGCTGCACCTCTGCCGCAGCCTCGAGGTGGGCACCGTCATGACTTTGTTCTACTCCAAGAAGTCGCAGCGGCCCGAGCGGAAGACCTTCCAGGTCAAACTGGAGACGCGCCAGATCACGTGGAGCCGCGGCGCCGACAAGATCGAGGGGGCTAGTAAGTGCGCCCCCTCCTCGCTCAGGCCGGCTGAGCGCGCGGGGACCGCCGGCTCCCAGCGCCCAGCCGGCCACTGCACACTTGGGCAAACTTTCGAGCCCGCCCTCTCTCTCTTCCTCCCGGACCCCGCCCCCGCTTGTCTTCCCGGGGTCGGCAGAGGGGGCATCGGGTCCTCGATCACTTGACAGGACACCCCTTCCCCCAAGAATGTTCCAAGGTGCTTTGCCTCGAGGCCTGAAAGTTCTTGGGGATTGGACACAATCGTGGTGGGCTTCGGGCCCCAGTCCCCCAGAAGTCGTGGTGACTGCCTTGGGAGCCTAGACAGCGGCTCCCACTCAGCCTGAGGCTAGATGTTCCCCACCCACCGCCCTTTCTCCAGAAAGCACAGTCTGTGTGCAGCTCTGGGCCCCCAGACCAGGGGCTTATTTGCAAAGGGACCTTTGGTTTCCCTGAGTAGAACTTAGGCAGATGTTGGAGTAGGGCTGGTTTTGGAGCAGAGCTGAGCCTACTCATCTGCCTCTTGGGAACTGGGAGGAAGGTGGTCCTGTTTAGGTTGGAAAAGCCTGAGAGAAGACATTGGCTATCCCTCCCCCAACCAACACCCGCCCACACACACACACACACACACAGACACACACAGCCTCACGCTTCTTTTGTCTCAAAGCTGAGTTTTGGAGGCCTGTGTGGGTGGGTAGACACTCAAAGCCAGAGCTGGGGCTCTTGGTGAAGGCTCCAGATTCTGCTTGCCCCTATAACCATGTAACCAAGAGCTTGGCCCTAGAAAGGCTAGCCCCAGTGCCTCAGAGTCAGGTACTCTTCTTAGAAGTGTGCCGTCAGTTTGGGGTCTAGCCCTTTGTGTCCTATGTCCGGTGGCCCCAGGGAGCCGGGAGCCGGGAGCGGCTCCTCTTGGTTTCCTGCCTCTTTGCCTTCCCAGGCCTGATCTTGGCAGCTTTTGCACAAGTCTGTGGTGGGAGGAGGGAGTTGGGGGATTTTGAGAAACCCCAGATCTTTTCCAGCAATATTGCACTTACCATGTGCTAGTTTGTTACCCTATGGACACTAAGCTCTGCCCTCCACCCGATACCTCCCAGCATGAAGAAATGGTGTGTATGCACTCCAGGCTGTGGGTTGCTTCCTGCAAGGACCTTCCAGAGTCTGGTGTCAAGAGACCCAGGCTCAGAACCAGGTCCTAGTGGAGGAGGGGGGTCAGGAAGTGACAAGCCACAAGAAGATCTCACAGATCTTCTTGGGTATGGTGTATATGCTATAGATGGGTAAGGAGATGGGGAGGGAGGAAAGTCTTGTGGTGAGGCAGCCATCCTCCACAGTAAAATCCAGATCCGACAGAGCTACTGAACTTAATTTCGCATCCTCCTTCCTCAGTGCCCCCTTTGGCTCTTGGGAGAACATTTTAGTGATTTTAGAGACTGTCAGATTCAATGTGGAAGAAGGATAGATACTACAAAGAGATGAGATAGCCTTGGAAACATCACCCATCAAACTCCAGGCATGGCCTCCTTCCTGTTTTTGTGGTACTCCCTATGCTGAGGTGGTGTCCCCAGCTGGAAGTTCCCAGATAAAGATCTCTTGGGTAACAACAGCTGCATTTTAAGCCACGCAAGTGATGAGCAGGCAATAAGTATAGCACAGTAGTTGAAGACAAATCTGCATTTGAAGCCCATATACTAGTTGTGCATTACCTGGCCAGCTTCTGAGCCTTGGTTTTCTCATCTGTAAAATGGAGGTAATTGTATATCTACCAAATTTGATTGCTTTGGTGGTTAAGTGAGATAGTTGATGTAAGTTGGGTAAAGCATCAGTGCTTGATACTGTAAATATTCAATAATTGTAAACTGACATATTATAATGCCTGACACATTGTTTTTATTAAGTAGCACTTACTACTAATAATAATGATAGACTATGCCTGCACTCCTAGACCCTGGACTGGGAATGTTGAGGGAGGTCTCATGTGGATGCTAAGAGAAGGGAAGTGTGCAGGAAGGAGAACAGAGACCAATTTCACATTTCATTTAGCTTGCTACTCAGAAAAAGGGAGGAAACGGTTTTGTTTTGCCCCATCTACCCACTCACCTGCCCATCATGTAGAACAGTGTTTCTGTAAAGAAAGTGTTTGGAGTTCTGTACATTTGCCTCCTCGGTGTGACTTTCTTGCCAGAGCAGAATGAAAGGGTGTGGAGAGGGGACCAGCTAGTTCATTGTGTCTCACTCAGATCTTTGGGGGATGAAGGCAGGAATATAAAGGACTTTATTCCCCTAACCCTCCAGGGTGAATCAGCCAGAGGTGTGCAAATTCAGTGTTCTGGTTGGTTAACAGAGTTGAGAGGCATGAAGGGCAGGCAGAATGTGTATAGCCATTTGATTTTGGGGGTGTGGATTGAAAGAACCTGAGTAAAAGGCTAATAGATGCATGTGTCAAGTTTAGACCTTGCAGGAAAAGCCTCCCATTGAAGCCCTGCCCCATTCATGGCTCACTGCTTGGTGCGTTCTGATCTCTGCAGCCTCCTTCTGCAGACTCTGAGGAGGATTCAGTTGCCAGCTGGGTCCCCTGCCATCTGGCCTCTTGCCCAGGTGCCTCAGGTGTCTGGCCTTTTCCTGCTAGCCTTGCCAGTGTACCATACAGTGTCTGAAGCCTGGCCAAAGAGGAATGCTCCGCTACCCTCAGGGTGTCTGTGTGCCTGAAGGATAGACAGTGTGGTTCAATGAAAGTGTGCAGCACTCATGTGTGAGACCTCATTCTGTCCTAACCCTGTGCCCTCTCACTTGGTCACTTGTGGAGTGAGGCTGGCACCTATTGATTTCTAGAGCTGGAGTTTGGCTCAAAAGAGGGGTGGAAAAGTGCTTTGGTGCCATTTGGTTGTGTGGCTGTGTGACAGGAATTGGATTGGTATTTGGCTTTGGCTTTGTTGCAGACTTTAAATGAATAAAAAGCAATTATAGGTTTCCTCTTGAGTGCTAAAGAGATGTTTTACCTTTTTCTTGGCTCATCCTCAAAGAGTCCTGCAGGGTAGTCAGGTGTACCACCCATTTTATAGATGAGGAAATAGAAATACAGGGAGTGAGTGATTAGTGCCAGTGTGTGCCAGTACCTCAGCTGGGCCTGGCCCTCAGTCAGGTCTGGCTGACACCCCAAGGTGACTGCTCTTGGGTTATGCTGCCAGTGGGTCTCAGGCCCCTGCCTTCCCTGTGTTTGCATTGCCCCTCTGTGAGGAAAAATCTTCATGCTTAGATGGCACATTAGTCCTCGTCAGCTTCTGCTTCCCAAGACAGCCTGAGCCTCTCTAGGCCATGGCTCTATACTTTTTATATGGTGCCTTCTGTGATAATATGGTTTAGACCTGCATTTGGCAAGGTTGCCTAGTTGAGGTTTACTTTGGGCACAGTGTCAGGTGGAAACTCCCATGGAGGTGCCCTGTGAGTGTGAGCCCAGTACGTCTGTGGAGACTTTGGAACCCCAAAGTGAATGAAAATGGGCCCTTGCATTCAGGGAAGATTAAAACACTCAAGAAAATTTCAAGTGGTACCTTTAATGAAGGGGAATGTTGACAAAAGAAAACAGGTGAGCCCCTTGATGGGACAACTGGGCTCAGAGGGGAGGTGGTGTTGGGACCAGCTGGCTGGGGTGAGCTGTGGCAGTGGGTGTTCACCTGGTGAGAAGAGGAGTACACCAAGAAGCCTGCTCTGAGGGCTAGGCCCAGAGTGCTTGCAAGGCATTGGCGGCTGTCATAAGGCTTCCTTTGTGCTGGCTGGTTACTTCTAGCTGGAGAAGGGCAAAAGCACATGTCCGGATCTCGACAGCTACCCATTCCTGCCTGTGTGTTTCCGGTCTGGCTGTCCTTTTTCCAGGGGAAGTTAGTCCACTTAGTGTTTCCTCAGCACCCCCGGCTTGCTCCAATGTGTGGGTTTCCAGGCCCTCTCTGCAGCTGGGGTTCTTTCCAGTGAATCTAGGAAAGGGGCCTGCTTCACAGATGACTAGAAAACTGAGCACTTCCAGCTTCTCCAGCACTCTGAGTGTCTGTGTGTCGACACAGGTGCACAGTTTTGAGTCAGAGCTTAGAGATCTTGGCTACTAGCTTTGCTTCAGGTGGCCCCTTGGTGCGAGGGGCATTTACTCATTAAGTATTATTTGTATACCTCTTATTTGCCCAGTGCAAGGCACTGAGGGTTCAAAGGCTAAATGGGACATGGTCCGTGTTGTGAGGCCCTTTAAGGTGGAACCGACTTGGGAGCATGCTATTATAATTCTGCATCTTAGGCACCATTGCGAAAGTGTATGAAGAACTCTGAGTGCATGAGGAGAGAGCCAGGGAGTGTGTCATGGGAGAGGTGACCTTTGAGCTGGCCCTTGAATGCTTGAGGAATTTGCCTGTGCTGATATGGAGGGATTGGAAATGCATTTAGCATGGTAGAGATGAGGCTGTGATGGATGAGACAGTTTCGGGAGGGCTCCCCGTATGCTGTGCTCTGTGTGTTATGTTTAGGGGGTCACACTCCATCCCGTTAGTACTAGGGTCAGCACAAGCTGCAGTGGCACTGACTTTGCTCTGTGCATCTGGGATGCTCCTGCTGTAGTCTGTCAGGTTGGGGAAGAGGGCAGTTTGTAGGGGACTGCTGATGAGGACCCAAATAAGACCTCCTTTCTGAGTCAACCAGGAGGCAATGGTGGCAGAGGGGAGAGAGGCCAAAGTCTTGAGAGGTGAGATAGTAGAGTTAAGTAGTTGAGTGTTTGGGCTGTGAGCTCACACTGCCAGTCAGAATCCTGTCAAGCGGCTTACTTACTCTGTGACCTAGAGTATGTTCTTACCTCTCTGAGCTTCTCATCTGTAAAAGGGGATAGTAATAAATGGAATTTATTTCAAGTTTTTGTAAGGATTCAGTGAGAATCTGTGTAACGTCCTTGGCATTAAATGTGGCATAGTGTATGTGCTTAATGTGTGGAGCTCTGACGGGAGGTGCGTAGGATTGAGTCCCCAGGAGGGCCTGATGGGAAGGAGAGTGGAGGTACCTGTTGTGTTGTAGGGCTGGTTCCTGGCCTCTGAGCCCGTGGAGTCAGGGCAAGGAGGCTGTGGACACTTTTGCAACTCTCAGGAGTGCTTTTGTGGTCAGGGCTCTTTTCCACCCATGGCATTTTCAGGGAGGCAAGGTGGTTGCTGGAAACAGCTGCTTGGGTAGTAACCCTTCCTGTGGGGCAAAGACATCAACATCGGCCTATTTCTAAGTGCCTTGCTATCTGAGCAGGGTGGGAGACCCTGTCTTCCAGGAAGCTCTCTGTTACCACAGCCCAGGCTGGCGGGGCTGCCTCTGCTGCCCTGTCCACATCCGTCTCCCTAACTCACAGCATCTCTTCACACTCTTTGCCCTTTCCTGTGGGATGTGGCTTTGAGGAGGCCACTGATGGATATATCTGAGGGAAGAAGTGAAGCCTGAGGTCACAAAGGCCTGAATTTCCCATCTTCACTCCCTATTGTAGAAATAGAGAAGTTGGTGAGGACTTTAAGGAGAGTTCTAGGAGAACTGGGTGTGAGGTGGGGGAAGGGAGTGTTCTGGAGCTCCATGTAGAGTTCCCTATCTGAAGGTGCTACGGCTACCCTGGGGGAATTTCTGAGTGGTTATAAGTGGTGAGACTCCCCAAGGGTGAGGAGTGACCTGATAGCCCCACCCTTTTGATAATTGAACTTAGGGTCTGGAGATTTGTAGCTAGAGCTGTTTACATTTGGGTTGAGTCTCAACTCTTCCTGTAATCCTGGGTTTATTACATTAACTTTCAAACTAACCCTTTTCTATAAAAATAATTTCTTCCTACAGAGTTGTATATTAATGCTAACCAAATGAGATTTGTATATGTAAGATTTTCTTTGAAGGTGCCCAGCCTCCGGGCACTTAAGTATTTGTTTCCTTTACTCTTTCACTTTAAGGAGAACTGCAGAGCTCCTGTTTTCTCTGCCACCCAGTGTGGTTGTGACTGCTCTTGACAACCTGGTTAGGAGTCTGCTTGTTTTCTTTCTCCCTGAGTCTATACACAGAGGTCCAGGGCATCAAAAAATTCTGGTGTTTGAATTGTGCATTGGGAGTTCATGGAGCATTTTCTCATCTTTTATGTTATTTGAGATTTGCAACAGCTCCATAAACCCAAGGAGGGCAGGAATTATTATTCCTCTTGTACAAAGGAAGAAACGGGGGTCCCAAGGGTGAGTTCATATAGCCTAGGATTTCTGATTCCTGCTACAGTGTTCAGTATATTCTCTCACTGTGGGGAAAATGACAATATGATGGCTCTGCTGCTGGCATAGAGCAGACTGCCACTGTGGGAGTCAAGAGACTGCCTTTAGCTGGCATCTTTGAAATTGGTGTATCTTTATGTTCAGATGTTGAGGCCCTTACCTAATTGTAATCTCCCTGCCTTAGCCCCAACTCACATGCCCCTAGTTGAGCTCTCCTCTGAGCCTGGTCTGTTTTGCCACAGCTTCCTGTCATCACCCCAGATTTAGAGCTTCTTCTTGCCTCTCATCATGGCTGCTCCCTAGAGCTGTGTGTACTAGAACCTCCAGGGTGAGAACCTACGTGCTTAGAGGCCTCTAGGAAGTGTGCTTAGTCCCCCAGAGAGCAAAGAAAGAAGTGTGAAGGGGTGTCCTTGAATACTGTGGAGTTGGGAGAAGAGGCAGTTGGGACAGTAGAATTGGTTGCTTTGCGGGAGGCTGTAGTCCTGAGAGATGGGACTCAGAGAATCTCTACTTGAATCTACTTGAATTCCCTTATTGCTCTCGTGCTCCTCCTTGCAAAACAAGTTTCTTTTGAGATGGTGCTAGGCTAGCCTTTGAGAGGCTACAGTGGCTGTGTGCCTAGGCACCAGCACTAGCTCTCTCCCCACGCCTCACCTCCTAGGAACCAGGCCCATATCCTGGGGGAAGCAGGGAGGGGTTCCTTTTTATAGCCCACGTGTAGGCTTTGTGTATAGGCGCTGCTGCTTCCTTCCTGCCTTGGCCCTTCCTGGTGCTGGCCGGTGGGCCCTGGCTTCAGCTAGACTCAGGATGCAAAGTAAATGGGGTGAGGCTTTCTCCTGCAGAAGACTGGCATCTCCTTTACAGGCCTGGCACAAAGGAGTCAGGGAGCAAGAAAAGGAGGTGACCTGGTCCTTGATCCTGGGAAGCTAGCAGTCCAAATATGTGGAAAACCATGAAAGCAGAAGACATTGGTGGCTTCCAGTTGCAATAGGCTGAGCCTGAATGCCCATGTGGAACTGGCCTTCTCTCTGTAGCAGCCTAACCTACTCCATGGACCCCTCCCACACTAGCTGGCAAATCAGTGTTGGTTAGAAGATCTGCACAAAGGCTCCTGAGGTACCTGGCATTGAGGCAACAAGGCATGAGCACCGTGAAGAGTGGGTGAGGAGGAGCTTCATGTGACTGAAGCTCCTGGCCTTGGCAGTGAACAGCTGGCCAGACTGGTGAGGGTTGGCCCACAGCAACTTTAACCACTTGTTTGTATTCAATAAGATTCACCCTTGGCCCAGGTGGGAGTTCACTTTAGGGTTGGCTTCCTATTTTCTTGGATACCTGGGTGTATGACTGAGCTGAAGTTCCTAGGGGAAGTGATTATTGAGGACATGCATGCCCCTATTCACATGTCCTTGGCGTGGCCATGGTGGGAGGAGGACATCAACCACACTGGGTTCTGTCTGTCTGAGATTGGTGTTTGGTGCTAACCCTGTGGATTGAGTGACTGATCAACCTCAGGCCCAGAAAGTGTGGGCTTGAGTTCATAGAATAACTAACCCTAGAAAAGGGGAGGAGGACGGCTGCTTCAGGTTCCACAGGTTTCTCACCTGTGTGAGGGGACAGGAGATACAAAGGAGTACAGCTTGATTCCCTCAGTTGACAGGTTGGGTATCGCCAGAGGTAGTGGGTAATGGCCTTCTCTGAGGCTCTGCTGACATACCTGATGGTCTCTCTGTACTACCTGCTATTCCAAATGTTTGAAGGCAGCTCTCTTCCCATTCTGCACTTCCTCCACCCCACAGCAGTATTTGAGTATAATGTGCCTGTGTTAGCTAGTCAGTCCCAACTGGGATTGTGGTTTTTCTTGGGAGTTCTTGGCTTATGGCCCAAGGAGTATAGGAAAGGTAGCATATGTCACTTTGTTAGGAATTTTACAGAGGGCCTCTTGAGGCCAGCAGCAACACAAGAGCATTCACGCTTGAGAACAGAATGCCTGATATCAGACTGTTCCCAAGAGACTATCCTGGTTCCTGCCCTGAGAACTGGCTCACACTGGAAGCATGAAGCTCCAAGTAAGGATGTGTGCTAGAGGGGGATGAGGCAAGATGTGTCCTCCGAGAATAGAACTAGGGGTTACAAGTCAGTAGAATTTCAAAGCTTCTAAGTTGTAATTCCTGGGGAGGCAGTGAGTGAATTCTGTCACCTGGGGTGAGGTCAGAGACTAGATCACTCACTGGGGCCCTGCTTCATGAGGAAACAAAAGGGAAAAGAATGACTTGGGGTGGCATGGCCCAAAGGGACTATGGTCAGCTGCTATAAAGGAGCTGGTTCATGCAACTCTGAGATAGGAGAACCTTGTAGCATCTGCAGAGGCAGAATGTCTAAGCAAGCAGGCCTCCAACTTGATAACTTCTGTCCTCATTGAGAACATCTCCAACCTGTAGTCAGGGTTTACTGTGTTTGGGGTGTAAGACTGGCCTTACCTCCACCCGCATATGGAATATGCAGTGGTAGAGAGTGGGGTGCCATGACTGCATGGTGAGACAGGACTCAGGAGTTCCATGAGGTGAAGGCCTCTACTCTCTCCTTTCCCTTTCAACTCCCTACTTCAGTCCTAAGCCCCTATTATTTTGTCGTGGGAGGGAGATCCCAGATTTTTTTTCTCTTTCTAATTAATTTCCTCAGCTCTATGGGAGGGTCCTCAGAGACAGAGTGGCAGATAAAGGCCTCCAGGTGTCGTGGGCTGTGGGAAATTGAGCCGGAGCAGGTTGGGTAGCAATGACTCATTGTATTTTTCTCTTTCAACAAATCTCGTTAATAAGTTGTTGCTGACCATGGGGTGGTGAAGATGATAGACACAGTCCATCCCTAGAAGGATTTTACACGCTAATGGAGAATATAGTTAGATAGCCTTAAAATACACGTGTGCTCACCATTCTGACAAAAGCCATGAAGCAGCAAGCAGTGTGTTGAGTCCTTTCCTCTCCTCTGTCTCTGTTGGCCCCATTTGGTCTTTTCCCACAGGGATCCTGAGACAGTACAGGACACAAACCTGCCTCAGAGACAGTCTTGGCTTTGAAATATTGTTGGCTCTGTCACTTATGAGCTTCCCGCTTGCATAAGTTCATTAACCTCTCTGTGCTTAGTTTTCTGACTTGGGAAATGGGAACCTCTGATACCTGCTTCATGGTGTTGTTTGCAAAGATGAAATGAAACAGTCTTATCAAGAGTTTTGCACAGTGGTGCACAAAGTAACTATGCAAGAAATGAGAGGGATGTCCAGTGCCACTGTTGTTCCTGTTCTCTTCCCACCCATCAGAGGTAGTTACCTTGTGCTCCCTGCTTCACAGCTTCTCAGAACATTTGTCTGTGGGCTCTATTTAACATCACCTGTCTAGCATAGTGTGCAAATCTAATCCTTCCTCCCACATTCAAACTCCTGAGATAACCTGGGTTCTTAGTACCTAGCATGATGCCCCTCATGGGTGTTCAGTGAATGTAGTTAATTGTGCATAATAAAGGCAGCAGAACTTGAAAGATTGGATTGAAACTGGTGAGAGGAAAGGGGACCAATGATGATTCCGAAATTTATGCACCTGTTTGGCGATACTGTTAGCTGACTGCTATCAGGCCTGGATTTTGGTGATAGAAGACAGTGTTTGGTTTGGGGGTTGCCATTAGGGTGTTCTTGAGGTGGACAGGTGGAGAATAGGAGGTAAGCAGTTGAGTTGAAGGATCTGAGGCTTGGAGGTTGGAGAGGTTTTGTGAATTGTCTGTGCATAGGAGGCAGTTAAAGCTGTGAACATGGCTGACATTGACTAGTGCAGCAGGCAGATCCCCAGAAGAGAGGATCTTGGCCTGAGCCTTGAGAAAGGCCATTGTTTAATGAAAATACCAAGAAGCAGGAAAACCTGGTGAGGTTGTGTGGAAATGATTGAGGGCAAAGCTTCAAGTAGGGGGAAGTTGTGGTCAAGAAAGAGAATGATAGGAAAATGATTTATGCCCAGGACTCTGATTCTACATGTGACCTGAATGGATCATAAGGGGCATTGTTTGAGAGCCTTTTGAGATCCCAGACAGTCCTGGGACCTGGCCTAGTGGACTCTTATCCTCTCTTCTATAGCAGGGAGGCCAGCAGGCACAGGCTAGTCAAAGGAGAATGGTAGCATCAGACTGCAGGGAGGCAGATACCAGAGCACACAGAACTCCTGACCTGGAAGCTAACCCCTGGGTTACCTGCGTCATCTGGGCTTGGACAGAAAAGTTGGGGAAAGCCACCTCTCCTACTGCTACCTTCCCCTATTGTGGCCATCAAGGCCAGTGTAGGCCTGCCCTCTCTCCCTGTACTCTGAACACACTGTTTCTAGAATACACAAGCCTCCTGTGTCAATGCCTTGGCTTTCATGACCCTCTCTGCCCAACATGTGCAGGTTGGCCTCCTGACCTACCTCTATAGAGCACTGCAAGACCCTGCCGCTCTCTGTACCACAGACATCTCCCTGTTGTTCCACTGTTTGCATGACCTCATAGTTATCTGTTTCCCCATCTGTTTCCTCCATCAGGCAAGAGTTTTCTCAAGGACAGGAACTCAAATACCTTATTGATCTATTTCCCTGGGACCCAACCTGGAGCCTGAGGTGGGATAGATAGATGCCTAGTCAATGTGTGATTTGATGGAGTGGATGAATAAACTAATAGGTGGCTGCTATGCTTTCTTCCAGCTTAAAGTTCTCTGAGTAGGGCCTTCTTCCCTCTCCTTTTGGGGCCTAGGTATGTTGTTGCCATCTCTGAAATGGGTGAGATTGAGCTAGCATCCTAGGGGAAAAGGCTGCCCGCCTGGGCGATATGAAGACTTGCTGTGTCTGCCAGGCTTTTCCTCTGTATACCCAATATCAGGACTGGTGGCTGCTGTGGGGATACTGCAGAGGGCCCTGGTCTGCATGAATCACCATGTGACTATTACAAGACACTTTAGGCCCTTTGTTTCTTCATTTCTCTGAAGAGGAGATTCCTTTAGTATCTAGCCTCTAGGTAACTTGTGTATTGGTGAGGATCCTGTGCAGCTGTGCCTAAGCATTTAGTTTGTGGCAGGGTCCCATGTAGGGAATCCCACAGACCTTCATCTAGCTCTCCGAATGGACTTTTCCTGTTTACCAAGGTGGGACAGGGGCCGGATGCTGAGTCAGGCTTGGCTGCTCTTCTTGGTCAGATGTTTTGGGGAGCCCATGTGGGCGTAACCTGGATTCCATGGTTTGGCTACAGCTTCTTTTGTGTGTCCTGGGAAGCGGGTGCTGGTCCTGTCTTGCTGCTGGTCTGGTATGATGGCAGGTACTGCACAGAAATAGGAAGGAATATATGCCTCATCATTATCTTCCCTTTGCCAAGTAGTCCTACCTATAGGACTGTTTGGAAAATTACTTTGTTGAGGGCAAGGGACCCTGGGACATGGGTTCTAACCAAGAAGTTTGGGTCTAATTTAAGGTATTGGGTTTGGTGGTTGTGCTCTCTCTTCTCACCTTTCACTGCCTGCCATTTCTACCCTGGGGAAGGGCTGGCTGGCTCCCAGGGAGCTGTGTTCTTAGGAGTCCTGCAAAAGGGTTAGTACTCCACCCTCACTATCCCTTTTCTCTTTCCTAAGGTCCCCCACTGTCCTAGAACTCTGTCTGGGCTGCAAGAATACTGCTCCTGTGTATATCTCTGCAGTGGCCACACAGGATGGTTGTCCTACTGCAATGGGCAGGAGGAGAGCTAGTGGCAGGCCTGTGGCTTGGCCTAATGTCTGGGAGGGGGTGAGGAGCAGGAGTCACAAGACAGGAAGCGGTCTGCGCTGAAGGGAGCATTCAGATGGGTCCTTCTAGGGCATTGTCCTGTTCCCTTTCCCAAATATACTAACTGCCCATCATTGAGCTTGTCCCCTTAAGAGCACCTCTGCACACCTAGTGAATTGGGTGTCATCCCAGGGATTGGGGCCTATTCTTCTGCAGAAGTAGGTTCTCAGGCAGTCCTGAGAGTTATCTTCCTTCAAAGCCCTCAAAGTGCTTGTGATTCTTTCTATGGCTTAGATGAGGAAACAGGTTCTTAAAGGGATAGCAACTGCCATTACTGGCACATTCAAAAGGCAGTTGATATTTAGGCCTGCATGGCTCAGATGCTCTGCTCAAAGAACTAGTCTCTAGTCTCTGTGGTCTCAGGAACCTGTCACTGGGCCAAGAAAGGGAAGATGAGAAAGGAGAAGAGAAGAGAGGTGGAAAGAGTACATTGCTCTTTCCAGCGTCCTTGGCCTGGTCATGCAAACTTAGGTTTTACAAATTCAGTCTTGTGGCATTCTGCCTCAGTGCTTAGCACCATCCCCAAGTGTCAAGTAGAAAGCACATTTCCTTTTGTCAAAACCAAAACAAACCAGTCTGAGGTTGGTGTGGGAAGGTGGGCCAAGGCTGCCGCTCCCATGTGGGGGTCTTTATGCAGTAGTAATGTGTCTCTACCTGAAGGTCTATGGCTAGTGTATCCTCACTGAAACCTTCGTTTTATCTGTGGTGAGCCAGAGAGGATATCCTACTTGGTCTTTCAGATCCATTGACCTCTTGTTCCTGTACCCTCCTGTGTGCAGGGCGGTGGTGTTGCACATGCCTCAGACTGTATAGGAGCACGCAGAGGCGTGCACCAGGCCCAGAAGCAGCATCTAACTTAAAACACATCTTGTGATGATATGAATGGAGACCCCAGGAGACCCACTTCTTTTCCCAGGGCCCTTCTTGCAAGACCCCATTTTGAGCTGGGGAAATTGCTACTTGGACTCTTGCCCTTGTGGCCCAGCTTTCTCTCTTACAGGTTTGTGTCTGCCCTCGGCAGAGCCTGGCAGGCAGCCATGTGAGTGTCTCCTTTTGCCATCTTTCATAGGCCCCATTTTGACAGCAGTAGGCACATGGACAGGTGGGTGGGTTCCCAGAAGGCCCTCACAGCAACCTTGAGGTAAGGGGGATTTCCAGTTTCTTGATGGGAAAACTAAGGCGAAAGAGTGAAGGACTGCCAGGCCTCCTAGCTGCAGTTTCAGACCTGTGTGGTTCTCCTTGCTAGGCCTGGCAGCTTTAGGAAGCAGACAGCAGCAAAGGCTTCCTGAAGGAACGGAGGAGGCAGATCTCCATTAGGGGTGGGAGGCAGAGCAGAGCCCCGAAGATTCTACCTAGAGCACTGGCAGCCTGGCTTGTGAGAGGTTATCAGCTCTCAGAGCTTGCAAGTGATGACAGTCCTTAGCATGGGGCAGCACTGGTGGAGGGGGGGGGCGACGCTCACTACCCCAGAACCCATCAAGAAAGGCCGAGTCCTTGTTTCTTATGGATGTTTGTGGGGATTAAATGTAAGGGACTGGTTTCTCCTTACTGCCCTTATCTTTTCACTGTCTACCACAGCTGTGTTTGGAGTGGCACACCCAGGTCATTCCTGAATCCTGGGTAGCCTTCGTCAGGGGTGTGGAGACCTGATCCCAGGAGGAATGAGTATTCAGAAGCTCTGGGCAGGCTGTACCCTCAGGTTGGGGTGAGCCTGGGAATTTGGCTTTGGTCATCATGCTGCACATCAGGTGGCTTCCTGGTTGTGAATTCCTGCCCTTGTCCTCAGAGAGTTCTTCCTCCTTGCTCCCCCATCTCCTGCATAATGAGGGCCTCTCAATAGACCTAGCTCATTTTTCCTCCAGTGTTCCCCTAAACGTTACTCTCCCACACTTCTGCATGGGAGAGGAGGCTGGTCATGCTCCTCTGAGGGGTCCTCCCCTCCCCAGGCTTCCAGGTTCTGGGGAGGTCTCTTTCTCCTCTTCCTGAGCCATATTATGTCTGGCCTAGATCATGCTGGACCAGTTCAGCCTCCTACTCCTGCTCTGCAAGTAGGACAGAGGCCATGTCTGACTTGTGCCTCCCTATGATGACAGTTCCTGGAGGACCAGCCTTGGCTCTCTCAGGAAAGAAGACCCTGCTATAATGTTCTAGGAGGATAGAGGATGGGGTGGAGTAGCACAGGATGTGCTTTCAGGAACTGGGTAGACCATCTCACTGCTGCCAGGTTCTTTTCAGTCTGCTGGTGACTTTAAGGGTATCAGAGCCGGGTTGGTATCTCCTTATAGGAAGCAGTTCAAAGGACCAGGTGAGAGCTGGGGGAGAGTGACATGTCCAGCCTTGAACTGCTCTTTGCCTGCCTAGTTCCTATCTCAGGCAAGCTCCTGTTTTGCATTCAGCCTGGTTTTTGTGGAACTGTGCTCAGGAACACAGGGCAGGCTGGAGCTCACCTAGGGCCCACTGACTGTGCACATGCACATGTGAACCAGAGGCTCTGGGGGTGGCTGTGACTGGCCCTGCAGTTGCCACATCATTGTGAACTACCTTTGGTGCCCAGTGAGCAGCAGAGAGGAAAGACCTCTGTTATGGACTTTGCAGGCCCTGGCCATAAACAAGTATGTGGGGCGGGGCACACGTGTGAGTGTGCCCTCAGACACCCCTATTGTAAGGTGGTATAAGGAGGGTGGCAGTAGCTCTGCACCGGAAGAACATACTGGTTTCTGTTTCAAAGGGCAGAGTTTGTGGTTGTTGTGCATTTTCTGATGTGGGCATTTCCCCTGGTGGAAGCTGCTCCTTCCATCTGTGGATGTTCCATTTCTGTGTTCTCAGGCTGAGTCTGTATAACCAAATCCTAACCCTCTACCCCTCCCTGTGTCTACCTGAGTATAGTACCTTATTTTTTCACTCCATCCTCATTTCACTGCCCACTCCCAACCTGTGTGTCTGCTTTTTTATTTGTTCATTCTGTAAGTGCTGGAGAGACTCTGCAGGGCCTGGGGGAGATGAGGCACATAGGTCTGTGCAGCACCATGAGGCATGGAGAGGATTACCATGGCAGGGTGGAGCTTCTCAGCTGGGTCTTTGGTGAAAGAGAGTGGAACCTGGCCAGGGAATGGAATGAAATGGGGACAGGAAGCACTGACTATTCTTGCTGTAGGTCTGGTGTAGTTTGGATGGAACAGAGAAGATGTGGAGACAAAAAACTCAGGTAATTTCTGAGCTTCTATTATGAAAAGCTTTGAAGACCATATGAGAGCAGGTTTCCTTAGGCTGACAAGGAGAAGTCTGGGGCATAGAGATGAGTGGGACCTTCAGGGGTCAGAATAAAGTTTTATGAAGATTCAAGAGAGTCAGAATGGATGGCCAGTTGGTTAGAACTAAAGGTAGGCCTACCATCAGGAAAATTAGGGGGCTTTGCTGAGAGGTCAGATTTGGCCCAGATAGAACCAGTACTGTTGTGGCAGGAGATCTGGAGTTAGGGTCAGAAGTGATACCACTGCTCCAGGTGGGATAGGTGGTGCCTATTGTGGTTCGAGGGACAGACAGGTCAGGAAAAGAGCCTGGGTGTTGGGGCTGGCCAGGCAGAGCTCCACATCTTTAGGTGAGTCTAGGGTCAGAGCATTTTAAGAGGATCCCAAACTGAGGAAAAGTTCAGTCATCTCTAGAGGTTGGCTTAGCCAAGCTGTTTTTGCTTGACCTGATCTTCCTTAAATCTGCCATCCTAGGCTAGAATGTTTGTCCTCTGTCTAGGCTTCCAGGTGGTCCCAGGGCATAGTGTGGATATATAGCCAGGGGCAGCCATCCTGTGCTGTAGAGTGTCTGAGCCTTTCCAGGCCTCAGATCAGAGCCTCTGCCCCTGAGCAAGC
This sequence comes from Urocitellus parryii, assembly GCF_045843805.1. NCBI lineage: Eukaryota > Metazoa > Chordata > Mammalia > Rodentia > Sciuridae > Urocitellus > Urocitellus parryii. Next base: position 182,128,090 of record NC_135536.1, read on the forward strand.
TCTGGCTGGTTAAGGAACAGAGTTCCCTCTATGTGCAATGCACAATGCTGGCACTTCCAGCTACAACAGCACTGGCCTTACCAGTATCCTCCTGATGCTCTTGTTTGTTACCTCTTTACATGCAGCAGTGGAAAGAGTGGTTGACCCTCTGCCGAGATCATGTAGCTGATGTGAGGTGGAGCCAGGATTCTAGTTCCGCAGTCTTGCCCCAGTGCCTGTGCATGTTTTCTCTACCACCCCACCTTCCAGAGAAACTCAGTTTAAGCCCTTTGCCTTATAGGTGGTAAAACTGAGAAGTTAAATGAGTCCCTTGGCTTAGTTGCTCTGAATCATCATTCAGCTTAATGGCCAAGGCAGGTCACTTGCCATTCAGGCCTGTATACTTCTCAACCTGTGATGTGTGAGGGCCCTTTGATAAGGAAGTGGTGTCAGGCCAACTGGTGGGCTGGGCCCAGGATATCTGCAGCACTTGGACAGCTGCTGCCTTAGGGGAGACTAGGCCTCTTGCTGGAACTTCTGTGGGGATGTCTTTAGGGTGTGGAGCATTTCAGGCACATACCAGTTTTATGGGCCTGAGACCCATCTGGACCTGTTTAGCCCTACCCTTGAGACTTCATGATTGGTTGTGTGTTTGTGTTCCGGAACAGCCTTGGTCTCCATTGCTTCTTCTGATGTGCAGCTCTTTTCCAGGTCCAAGAGTCCAGGCTGTATTTTCTGTAAGGGAGCAAAGAAGGGAGTGGGATGCCACACAGCTCCCTGCCCTGATAGCCTTCATTGACCTCTCACCCCTTAGTAAAGGTTTATTCTTAGATCAACCCAGTTCTCTTTTATTGCCTAGATTGCTTGTGAGTGGTTTTGGCTTGGCCCCCGAGAAACAGTGGGAGCAACTTTCTTTGTGGTTGCTCCCGAGGGAAGGAGTGGGAATGAGTGAGGAAATCAGGCCTCCCTCCTTTTAGTGCAATTCTGGTGGGCTCTAGACTGACCCTGGCCTCTTCACTACCTTCCTAGTTGATATTCGTGAAATCAAGGAGATTCGCCCTGGGAAGACCTCACGGGACTTCGATCGCTATCAAGAGGACCCTGCTTTCCGGCCAGACCAGTCACACTGCTTTGTCATCCTCTATGGAATGGAATTCCGCCTAAAAACCCTGAGCCTGCAAGGTGGGAGTCGAGGGTTTGGAAGGAGGTAGGGGTAGGTAAGGGGAATGCTTTCAGCCCTGCCCCCATGAGAGGTATGTGCCTTAATAAGCTCAGCTGTTACCTTTGCTCACAGCCACATCTGAGGATGAAGTGAACATGTGGATCAAGGGCTTAACTTGGCTGATGGAGGACACATTAAAGGCAGCCACACCCCTGCAGATTGAGAGGTAAGAACCATGATGTAATTAGGACAGGGGACCTTGGGGGTAAGGGCAGCAGGGGCAGGGACTCTGTGTGCCCAGACACCATCTGCTCCCCTTTCCCCCCTGGGATTGCCCTGGCTGGAGAAGTGACCCTCACCTCAGGTTTCTCTCTCTCCAGGTGGCTCCGAAAACAGTTCTACTCAGTGGATCGGAATCGTGAGGATCGGTAGGTGCTGAGCTGTAACTCATACTCAGTAGCCAGGACAGTAGCCTCTGAGCAGCCACCTGAAGAGCCAGAGGGAACCATCCTGCCTTAAGTGGGGTGGGGGATTCTGGCACAAGTCTCCTTCTGCAGAAAGCCCTCTGGCGGTCATGTGCTCTGCCACCGGGCAAAGAATGGACATTCAGACCTGACTCTAGGTATCATGTAAGTCACCCAGAGGGTCAGGGTGATTGGTAGTACATGAGGGGGGTGCCTTGTAGTTCATGGCTTCACAGCTGGTATGGCAGCCATATGGGTCAAGAAGAGTTGGGGGAAACAAAGACCAGATGGGATGGTGTGGGTGCTGCACCATAGTCAGGCCCTCTGATCATCCCAAGAAGTGGGAAACCACAGGAGGTTCTGAAGAGAAGAGTAACGTGCTCTGTCTTAATTTGCTCAGGATCATGTTGATGGCTATGTGGAGGGCTTTTCTGAGTGGCTTCACCCTCTACAAGAAAAAAGGCAGGACTTGGATCTGGGTGGTAAATGGTAGCAAGTGGTTCATTTCAGGCTATCTTCTATTTTGAAGACAGAGCCAAGAAAGAATTTCCTAACATATTGATTTTGGGGTATGAGAGAAAGTCAAGGATCAGTAGGCTTTTTGACTTGAGCAACTGCAAAAATGGGATTGCCATTGACTGGAGCAGGAAGACCTTAGGAGGAACACATTGTGGGGAGTTCAGGGGTTCACTGCAGGTGTGAGTCTTACAGTGTGTGTAGGATAGAGTGTGGAGTTGGCAGGTGGGTAGAATGAGTTCAGGAGAGAAGTTGGACATACTGACTTGAGTATATTGATGATAGGGAAACTCCTGCGGGTAGGAAGTCATCACCCAAGGGGCAGGTATAGCAAGAAAAGAGAAGAGGTCCAGGGGCTGATCCCAGACCATTCCCACATTAGGGATTGGGGTTGAGTGGCAGTAGTGAGGATAAGAGGAAGCCATGGAGAGGAGGGAGTGGTGACAACTGCAAGTAAACTGTGTGCTTAGCAACGTGGTGGGCAGAGCATCATTAGCCAGGTAGTAAGAGAGGCTCAAGGACACTAAAGGAGTGTGGGTGACTCTTCCCAGGGGTTTTGCCACAGAGGAGAACAGAGAGCTAGGCGGGATGACAGAACAACAGCTGTTCATATACTGATAGGAAAGAGGGAAAGGGTGGTAATCAGAAGAAAATATCCATTTCCTTCCTGGAAAATGGGGATTTGGGCACATCAACCTCCTGGGTGACTCAGGGTCAGGTGAGGCAGTACTTGTGCACAGCGAGCGCTTGCTCAACAGCAGTTGACCCTTGGTGCAGAACTGAGTCCCCGCAGGGAATTTCAGTGCTTCTTGCCAGGCTATCAGGCCAGAAAAGGAGTGTCCCCTCCTTTCCAACACCACCTTCCAGGAGAGAGCCTCCCTTCTCCATCTTGTCCATCCTGTCTTCAGTCTGCATCCTGGCCCCATTTCCTGGGCAACAGCAATCCTGGAGGGCAGGGACACATGGCTCTCTGAATTCTTCACCCTGCCTGGCCCCTTTCACTTTGGTGCTAACAGCCTGGGGGCTGGGGTTCTGAGGTTTCTGGGTAGATATCAGATGGAGAACCCAATTCCAAGCCAGCTGGACAGCTGGAGGCACAGGCTACAGTAGTCTAGTGAGAAGTGGGCCAGAGATGGTTTTCCTTCCCTCCTATGCCTACCCTGCTTGACTGAGCCTCGTCACCTCTTGCCAGAATCATGAGCTTTTTTTTTGCATAGATGAGGAAACCTAGGCCCAGAGAAAGAAAGGTACATCCCTCACTGCTAGGTTCTAATCCAGTCTTGCCATCAGGTTGCCAAGTTCTCCAACTAGAGTTGTTTACTTGACCAGCCCCAGGTGAACTCAACCATTGGGTCAGAGAGTGTAAGAAACTGGATGAGATCCCTGGGGGCGTGTCTTTTTTTTTAGTATATCAGCCAAGGACCTGAAGAACATGCTGTCTCAGGTCAATTACCGGGTCCCCAACATGCGCTTCCTCCGAGAGCGGCTGACGGTAAGGGCCTCTGGGGACTCTGGCAGGGTGGGGGAAGCCAGGAGCCCCTCAGCTGTGCCCTAACCAACAGTCGTGCTCTGTATTATGCAGGACCTGGAGCAACGCAGTGGGGACATCACCTATGGACAGTTTGCTCAGCTGTACCGCAGCCTCATGTACAACGCCCAGAAGACGGTGCATGAGCCGCCTGTCCTCCCTGCCCTTGTTCTGCTTCTCTACCCCACCCCCAACCCTGCTTGCTTCAGCCCTGATGCCCTGCTTGGGAGCTTTTGGGTGCCATTGCTCCCTGAGGCCTGCCCCCATCTGTTGTCCCAGCCTCTTCTGAGAGCCCCTTGCCTGTGTGATCTCCCAGGCTCTGTCCCTGACCAGGTTCTGTTTCCTGCAGATGGACCTCCCCTTCTTGGATTCCAGCACCTTGAGGTTTGGTTTGGAGATGGGAGGTGGGGCTCTCCCCTGGGTGATTCTGATACAGGTGGGGAAGTGATGGGAGGGGTGAGCTATGCTGGCTGGGAGTTAGGCTCTGTCCTCCGAAGGGCCCCTGCTATCTGTCCATCATGTAGGCACTAGCCTTTTCTCTGTAGGACTGGGGAGCGGCCAGAGCTCTGCCGAGTGTCCCTTCCTGAGTTCCAGCAGTTCCTCCTTGAGTACCAAGGGGTATGGTTGGGCAAGGGTTTCATGCTGGTGGAGGTAGGGGGAGCATTCACCACTGACTAGAGGCTTGTCTCATGCCTGCTTTCCCCACCACTCAGGAGCTGTGGGCTGTGGACCGCCTCCAGGTGCAGGAGTTCATGCTCAGCTTTCTCCGAGACCCCTTGCGAGAGATCGAGGAGCCATACTTCTTCCTGGATGAGGTGAGCTCCACCTAGGCCCTAGGAACTAGACTCCCCTGGGATGCCACCTAATGCCTGCTGGCTCTCTACCCAGTTGAGGCTGAGCACCTTCTTCTGCTTATACCTCCCATCCTGGGTGGCAGCTGGTGCTCACTTTCTCATCCCTTCCACATTTGTTCCTGGACAGTTTGTCACCTTCCTGTTCTCCAAAGAAAACAGCGTGTGGAACTCCCAGCTGGATGCAGTGTCCCCAGACACCATGAACAACCCCCTCTCCCACTACTGGATCTCCTCCTCGCACAACACGTGAGTGTGGCTCCTTCTACCCTGCCTAGCCCCTCTAGGGAGGAGGGCCCACTGGACCACACCTGCCTCTCTCTTTGACTGTCCAGGTACCTGACTGGGGACCAGTTCTCCAGCGAGTCCTCCCTGGAAGCCTATGCTCGCTGCCTGCGGATGGGCTGTCGCTGCATCGAGTGTGCGTGGGGACCAGGGGCTGGGGAGGGAAGGTGAGGGTCATGCTCCCTTGACCGTGGTGATATTACTCCTCAGTGGACTGCTGGGATGGCCCAGATGGGATGCCAGTCATTTACCATGGACACACTCTTACCACCAAGATCAAGTTCTCAGATGTCCTACACACCATCAAGGAGCATGCCTTCGTGGCCTCAGAGTGAGTGGGCGTGGGGGTTCCAGGGGTGATCTTGGCTCCAGCTCTCTCGCTCCGGGGACCCTTCATGTGCCCTGCCCCATCCCCCCTGCCCTCCATCTTTATTTTTCCTCTTGGCCTCTCCTCTCCTGCTTCTTGCTTGAGCTATTGTTTCCCATGTTCTTGTTTCCTGCATTCTTGGCCCACCTTTTTTATAGGTCCTTATGGCCTGTGGAACACCTTCAAATCATCTCACCCTCAAAAAACATGTCCTTAACCTTGATCTCTTTAGTTTTTGTTTTGTTGTTTTGGTACTGGGGATTGAAGAGACACTTCACTACTGAGCTACATCCCTGGCCCTTTTTATTTTTTATTTTGAGACAGAGGTCTTACTAAGTTGCTTAGGACCTCACTAAGTTGCTAAGGCTGGCCTCAAATTTGAAATCCTCCTGCCTCAGCTTTCCAAGTCTTTGGGATTGTAGGTGTGCACTACCACAACAGGCATCAGCCTTTATCTCTACAGGCCAGTGTCTCACTAGCTCCTTTTCCTTCATAGTCCAGAGAATTATCTGTGACTCATTCCTTAGTTCCTATTCATTACCTAACTTGTGGTCATTAATCTTTTGTACCTCACTGACCCTCCCATAGCTGTATTTATTTATTTTTTATTATTTTTTAATATCTTTCTTTAGATAGACCTTTATTTTATTCATTCATTTTTTAAATTTTATTATTTTTTAACACTTTTTTTTAATCTTTATTTTTATTTATTTATGTATGGTGCTGAGAATCTAACCCAGTGCCCCACACTTGCCAGGCAAGTGTGCTACCACTGAGCCCCAGCCCCAGCCCTTATTCATTCATTTATATGCTGTGCTGAGAACTGAACCCAGGTCCCCACACATGCTAGGCAACTTCTCCACCACTGACTACAATTTCAGCCCCACCAATAGCTGTATTTAGAGGCTGCTTCTACTCTTCCCTGACCTCTTTTTAGTGTAGAATATCTTTTTTTTTTTTTTTTAACAATGATCTTTATTTTTTTAAAGAGAGAGAGAGGGAATTTTAATATTTATTTTTTAGTTATCGGCAGACACAACATCTTTGTTTGTATGTGGTGCTGAGGATCGAACCCGGGCCGCACGCATGCCAGGCGAGCGCGCTACCGCTTGAGCCACATCCCCAGCCCTAGAATATCTTTTTTGCTCTATCTGGCAGCCTCCATAAACCAACCAACTCTGGGGCTTCCTTCTACAGCACCTGCCCCTCTTGGTTCCCACCTGTTCCACTATACCAGTAGCTGTGGCCACAGCCACCTCTCTTCTGAGAGAGCTGCTAGATTAGGATGCTCCCAGGTCCTTGGCTCCCAGCATCAGGGCTGTGGGTAGGGTGCTGTTTGGACTGAGCCTTCACCCCACAGAATTGTAGGGTATGCATCAACTGCACTCATGTCCTGTCCCACAGGTACCCTGTCATTCTGTCTATTGAGGACCACTGCAGCATTGCCCAGCAGAGGAACATGGCTCAGTACTTCAAGAAGGTGCTTGGGGACACACTTCTCACCAAGCCTGTGGACATCACTGCTGATGGGCTCCCCTCACCCAACCAGCTCAAGAGGAAGATCCTTATCAAGGTAGGGGTAGAGGGCTGGTGGGAGGAGCCCCACACTTGCAATGCCTCTCCCAGGCCAGGTTCTTGCTTTTGGTCTAGTCCTCCAGCAGGAGGTATAATTAGGACTGGAGCAGGCAATGCCATGACCTGGCATGCTCCATGCAGCACAAGAAGCTGGCCGAGGGCAGTGCCTATGAGGAGGTGCCCAGCTCGGTGATGTACTCTGAGAACGACATCAGCAACTCCATCAAGAATGGCATCCTCTACCTGGAGGATCCCATAAACCACGTGAGCTCCCCGGCAGGGCAGGGCAGGGCAGGGCAGGGCAGGGCATGCTGGCAGGGTGGTGAGAGCCCTGGCTCACAGGCCCCTTTGGTCTGTTCCAGGAGTGGTATCCCCACTACTTCGTTTTGACCAGCAGCAAGATCTACTACTCTGAGGAGACCAGTAGTGACCAAGGCAACGAGGATGAGGAAGAGCCCAAGGAGGTAAGGAGTAGGTCTGGGGCTTGGGGCTGGGCTAGGTCAGGGCTGGGGTGAGAGTTACTGAGTGGCTTTGCTGTTGTCCTCCCCCTCACAGGCCAGTGGTAGCACAGAGCTGCACTCCAATGAGAAGTGGTTCCACGGGAAGCTCGGCGCAGGGCGGGACGGGCGGCACATTGCAGAGCGCCTGCTCACTGAGTACTGCATTGAGACTGGGGCTCCCGATGGCTCCTTCCTAGTGCGCGAGAGTGAGACCTTCGTGGGTGACTACACGCTGTCTTTCTGGTAATCTACTCCTAGTGCATTCATTGCACGAGCTCTGTCAGTGTGTATATGTAGCCATGGCACCACCAGAAATGGTCATAGTTTGACACTTGGAGCCTTTGTTCCAGGCTTCTATGTGGAGTGTGATTTCTTCACATGTGCGTTGTGACTGTACACGTTTTTAATCCCTTTGACGGCCTCCTGTTCCTTACCTGAGTTCCTTTAGAGACTGACCTTCCTCTTTGGGACGTAATGCCTTGCTTGGGGTGGACCTTGTTCTTTGGAGCCCTGACCTGTATCTCATGACTCCCTCCATCCTCTCTTCCCTCAGGCGGAACGGGAAAGTCCAGCACTGCCGAATCCACTCCCGGCAGGACGCTGGGACCCCCAAGTTCTTCTTGACAGACAACCTCGTCTTTGATTCTCTCTATGACCTCATCACACACTATCAGCAGGTGCCCCTGCGCTGCAACGAGTTTGAGATGCGCCTTTCAGAGCCTGTCCCACAGACCAATGCCCACGAGAGCAAAGAGTGAGGGAGAGGACTGGGGCTGGTGGGCAGGACCAGGGGTGGTGCTGGCTGGGGCCTGACTCTGCCTGTCCTCAGGTGGTACCATGCAAGCCTGACCAGAGCACAGGCCGAGCACATGCTGATGCGTGTGCCCCGTGATGGGGCCTTTTTGGTGCGGAAACGGAGTGAGCCCAACTCATATGCCATCTCCTTCCGGTGAGGGGTCAGCCCAGGGATGCTGGAGGGGGTGTGAGACCTCACCTTCGTCTGTGCTGCCTTGACTCCATGTGACCATTCTCTCCTTGTGAAGGGCCGAAGGCAAGATCAAGCACTGCCGTGTCCAGCAGGAGGGCCAGACAGTGATGCTGGGGAACTCAGAGTTTGACAGCCTTGTTGACCTCATCAGCTACTATGAGAAGCACCCGCTATACCGCAAGATGAAGCTGCGCTACCCTATCAATGAGGAGGCACTGGAGAAGATAGGCACAGCTGTAAGGGGACTGGGGAGCATGACAGCGGGGTCAGGAGAGACCCAGAATCTAATGGTCATTGGATAATCTGGCTGTACATGACACCAAGTTTTAGAGTGTTGCAGAAGCTTCCATGGAAGGGGTCTCAGACTGGGCACCAGGAAGGGATTCTGGAGGGAGTGACATCTGAGCTGCATCTGCAAGGATGAGGCTAGGCATTCAAGGATACCAGTGAGCCAAGGTGCAGGTTAACCAGGTCCTGAGCTCATAGAGGGAGTAGTATACAGATGCCAGAAACTTGCTAGCAGGCTTGGCCTGGACTTTCCTAGTTGAAAAGAGTGGGCCACACAGTGGGTTTGTGCAGATGCCCTCTGGGTGCTGGGATGGAGGGCAAGCTGCAGGGGAAACTAGCAAGGGAAGAAGCAGGGACTAATGGTGCAGTGGGTGACCAGGACTCTGGACCCAGGTCATGTCATTGAGTTGAAAGAAGATGTCTCGAATAGGAGATAATTTAGAAAGACTTGTCATTAGGGGACATAGGCATCCAGGGACAGGCAGGAGCATTCTGGGGCTCTTGTGGACGTTGGGTTCAGCTACCAAACAAAAATCATCATTTCTGGTAACCTTTGGGGACCTAGCTACAAGCCTCTCAGGAGCCAAAGTAGAGATTTTAGAATCATGTGTGCCTCAGGACAGGATATGCAAAAAGGAGAGGCCAGGCCCCTATGCACCTCACAAGTTGGGGGCTCTCAGTGGACCAGGTGTCAGTGAAGGTTCTTGTTGAGGGGGGCCAGGTGGAGGCCAGCTGTGGTGGGAGAAAGGGACCCATGGGTACGAACAGCTGCTTTGAAGCATTAATAGATCTCAATGTGTCCTGTTTCCAGGAGCCTGACTATGGGGCCCTGTACGAAGGCCGTAACCCTGGCTTCTATGTGGAGGCAAACCCTATGCCGACTTTCAAGGTACAGCTTAGCCCTCGGAACAGGAAGCTAAGGCAGAGGGCATCTCCAACTGCTTAGCTTAGCTGCATTTTTGTATTCTGGGCCTGTCTGTGGTCTGTGTGGAGAAGTGATTGTGGTTTGCTAAGGCCCAGGATGTTGTGAGAGATGTGTAGCTCTCCTGGGGCTGACCCACTCCTTAGCCCTGTCCTCTGAGTTAGCTTGACCCTTTCAGATTGTTCCCTAGGGCTAACTCCATTTCTTCCCTGGGTAGCAGCAGAGATGGGAAGCACACTGGCCAGTTGCTCTCTTGTGGAAAATCTTAAAGGATTTTCCTCTTACCTCTGAGGTATTAGAGAGGGTGCCCTATTTCTTACCCCCTCTTCTCAGCAGCCAGGGGCTCCTCAGAGATGAGGAATGATGGGGTTCCAGCCATGCCCATAGGCTGTAGGGCTACTGCAGAATCTCCCTTGCTGGCCTGCCAGCCCTGTTCTCTGGGGCCCAGGGTGGGGGTTGCAGAGTTCTACCTAGATAGCCAGGAGCTTCCCTGGCAGAGGCCCTCCCTCTCTCCACTCTGTCTGCCCTGGAGCCTCCTGCAGGGCAGTGTGGTGGTGAGGACTGTAACTAGAGCTAGTTGCCGGCAGTGGCCTCTCTACTGACCTCAGCCTGGATGGGAAGTGTAAGCACGTGTATGTACACGTGAGTCCTCTAATCAGGAGCCATAGGGAGGGCCTGTTTGCTTTAACCCACGTGTTTCACCCCTGCAGTGTGCAGTGAAAGCCCTCTTTGACTATAAGGCCCAGAGAGAGGATGAGCTGACTTTCACCAAGAGCGCCATCATCCAGAATGTGGAGAAACAAGATGGAGGCTGGTGAGCCTGCCCTTGGAGCCAGAGAGCCTGTGATGTGGTGGGCCAGGAGTCCAGGGCCCCAGCCATGTGCTCTGTGGAGTGTGTGTCGTCTGTGTGCACCAGCAGTGCCTGTCTTGGCCTGCTTTAGGTGTGGGAGCCCTATCTAAGGATGCTGTCCTGTGGGAGTTTGGGGTGATTGCTGAGGGTTAGCACCATGTGGCTCCCACAGGTGGCGAGGGGACTATGGTGGAAAGAAGCAGCTGTGGTTCCCGTCAAACTATGTGGAAGAGATGGTCAACCCAGCAGCCCTGGAGCCTGAGAGGGAGGTGAGTCCAGAGCCACACTGGCCTGGGATTTCCCTCTCCCCGGGTCATCCTCTGCACACATCCATCACACATGGTCCCTGGCCAGCCTGTGTCGTCACAGGACATATTGTTACACACATGCAGCCTCACACAGGTGGTGTGGCAGCTGTGCTGACCATCCTCTGGGCTTTGCTTCCACAGCACTTGGACGAGAACAGCCCGCTGGGGGACTTATTGCGGGGGGTTGTGGATGTGCCCGCCTGTCAGATTGGTGAGCCCCCATCCTTTCCTCTTGGCTTGCACAGTGTTCCTTTGGGTCAGGCTCTTAGGAGGAAGCCAATGGCTGAACCCTCACTTCCCCCATATTCTGGACACCCCTGAACACACTAGGCTCTCTTTGGCCCCTGCATGCTCGCCCTATGCCAGGCACTGTGGAGTTAGTCAGGATCGTCAGAGAGCAAACATTTTGATGGCTGGCTGACTGATATCCATAGTTCTAATGGGTTGGGCAGCAGGGGTGTGTGACAGGCTTGGAGTTGGATGGGGTGAAGACATGGCCTGAGGAAGAGGCCTGAGTTGGGCAGAGCTAGGTTTGGAACTCTGGTGCCATCACCACTGACAGAGGCTTGTGTCTGAGTTGAAATGGTCTTTGTAAAATGAGCGTGCACAGTGATCTAACCCACCCAAAGGTGTGGTAAGGAGGAAATGAGATGAGATAGAATTCATTTGAGCCAGTGCCAGGGGTATGGAACAGGGAACACAGCTGTTTTTCCTTACCATCCCAGCCATCCGTCCTGAGGGCAAGAACAACCGGCTCTTCGTCTTCTCCATCAGCCTGGCATCAGTGGCCCACTGGTCCCTGGATGTTGCAGCTGATTCCCAGGAGGAGCTGCAGGACTGGGTGAAGAAGATCCGTGAAGTGGCCCAGACTGCAGATGCCAGGGTGAGAATCTGTTAGAACCTGAAAGGTGTTGGTGGTGTTGGTGGGGGATTTGGTGGGCAGGATATGGGTGTGTCAGGGAGCCATGGCCTCCAACTCCCAGCAGCAGTCCTCTCAGCACAGCAGGTAGCTGACTGTGCTTGCCGTACCATGGACCCTGCCTTAGGCAGGGACCCAGAAGAAACAGACACCTAAAGCAGTATGGTATGCTTAGGAAATGTGAAGTCATCCGAGTCAGCTTAGTGGGCAGTTTAATAAAAGGCAAGAAGAGCTAAGAGAAGTCCAGGGCTGGCAGCAGGACAGGTACTCAAGAGGCTTAGGTGGGATGAGGCGGTCTAGAATAGGAAGAGGGCCTGGTAGACTCCTGAGAGATTGCCCGGGAAGCACAGGCAGAGAGGCTAGAGGCTGCTAGGGAGCCGGGGGCTTCTGATAAGTTGCAGGCTGCAGAGGTGCAGCCAAGTGAGATAAGAAACAAAGTGCCCACCAGATTGAGCAGCAGCAAATGGTCTTTTTGGTGACAGGACTGAGGCATGGAAGTGGCATGACTGAGTGCAGGGAGTCTACAGTGGCTGGCCATGAGGGAGAGGGTGGAAGCTGGGGGTTTGGTAGGGAGTGGGAAGAGAAGCCCCTTCCATGAAGCCTGGAAACAGAGGCCTTCTCAAGGGTAAGGGAGCTCCTGCTAGGAGGCTGTTGCCCAGTGTTTGATGGGCAGATCTGTAGCTGCTATGGAAAACAGGAACTAGAGGAGAGGACTGGGGTGGTAAGGCTTGCCAGGAGTGTACCTTGGGGAAGATGAAGTGCTGGGAGGCTGAAGGGCTGGATCCTGGGTCTAGGCTGAAAAGGAGAGGAGGAGTCTGAGTAGAGGAGCTACCCAAAGAAGAAGCATGGAAACAACTGGAGTTCCAGGGGAAAGGGGACAGGAGAGCATTTGAGACTGGGTCTCTGCAGCTGGTATTAGGCATGGAGAGGAGGGAGCTCTGTGGTAACTGAGGTGAGAATCTTCCTTAGATACAGAGATGGAGGTGGGGCATGAGTCTCCAGAATGATCTCAGGTAACCAAAAGGAGTTTTTTGCTCTGGAATGAGACTGTGTAAGGAAGTATTAGAAAGCATCACTGAAGAGCACGGCCAGCCCTGGGGTTCCCTGCCCTTAGGACATGGCTGGTGGTGAGAATTCTACCTTCTTGAGAGAGTTGGAGGACTCTCCTCAGGAGAATAATGAGGACTGTGACCTTATATATTGTCTGGTGGGGTCTAGAAGGTATAGGGGATGGGAGAGAGGGCCCCAGAGCACCTGCAGTGTGGGTGTACCCAAGGCTGGCAGGGGCTTCCTTCTCCTGGGTAGGGCTCTAGCCTGGGGCTACAGGGCCTTGTGTGTGTCACCAGCTCACTGAGGGGAAGATGATGGAACGGAGGAAGAAGATTGCCCTTGAGCTCTCTGAGCTTGTCGTCTACTGCAGGCCTGTTCCCTTCGATGAAGAGAGTAAGGCGGGGCCCAGGTTGGGGGGGGCGCGGTGTGCTTGGGGCCTGGCGGTGCCTGCATTCTCCAGTGCTGGTGCAAGAGGAGTGTTTAGTGTCCTCCCCACCAGTGCCTGCAGACAGACTTTGTCTCCTTTTTGGCTCAGAGATTGGCACAGAACGTGCCTGCTACCGGGACATGTCGTCTTTCCCGGAAACCAAGGCTGAGAAATATGTGAACAAGGCCAAAGGCAAGAAGTTTCTCCAGTACAATCGGCTGCAGCTCTCCCGTATCTACCCCAAGGGCCAACGGCTGGACTCCTCCAATTATGATCCTTTGCCCATGTGGATCTGTGGCAGTCAACTTGTGGCCCTCAACTTCCAGACCCCAGGTAAGGCAGTTCCCTGGTGGGTAGGGGAGACCTAGGGTAGTTGAGCTGGGATGCACAGTAACTGTCTCTTGCAGACAAGCCCATGCAGATGAACCAGGCCCTTTTCATGGCCGGTGGACACTGTGGTTACGTGCTACAGCCAAGCACCATGCGAGACGAGGCCTTTGACCCTTTTGACAAGAGCAGCCTCCGTGGGCTGGAGCCCTGTGCCATCTGCATTGAGGTAGGTGGTGCTCGGGGGGTTTCAGGGTGGGAAAGGGACGCCCTTGGCTAAGGAATATTTTTGTTTTGTTGTTGTTTTCGTACCAGGCACTTAACCATTGAGCCACATCCCCTGCCCTTTTTTATGTTTCATTTAGAGACAGTCTTGCTGATTTGCGTAGGGCCTTGCTAAGTTGCTGAGGCTGGCTTTGAACTCATGATCCTCCTGCCTGCCTCAGCCTCCTGAGCAGCTGGGATTATAGGTGTGCACCGCCACTCATTTTGACACTGAGCTGGCCAAGAGTAGAGATTGTTTGGGACATCAGAGCTGGGAACTGCTGGCATGCTGGGGCAAGGGTACAGATCAGCATTTCCTGGGTCTTAGGGGCACTGGAGCTGGCCTTATGTTTGAAGACACAACTCTCCTAATGTAGAAAGTAGTCAGCTGTGGGTCCTTGCTGTGGAGCTGGGGTGACTGTGTTCTCATCTTGGCACCAACGAATCAGGTTCCAGTAAGGCCAAGCTGTAGGAAGCCACTAACTGGCAAGAGGAGGCTGGTCAGAAAGGCAGAGGATGGGCCTGGGGCTAGGGCCCCATTGACCATTTAGCCACATCCCTGCCCTTTTTTATGTTTCATTTAGAGACAGGGCCTGTGATGAGCCAGGAGCCTGCAGGAGCAAGCAAGAATTAAGCTTGCTCAAGAGACCAGCAGCCTCCTGGCACCCAGGCTCCCAGAGCTCCCCAGCACATGCCTGCTGAAAAGTTGCAACAAGGGCCAACCCAGTGCTGTGGGTTCAGGGTGGGAGAGACCTGAGCAGAGTCTTAGAGGAGTGTGGGAGCATGAGCACATGACCCGAGTTGGGCATATTGAGGATGGGTACAGAGCCATGGGTAAACTTTTTTTTTTTTGTCCTAAGGGGAAGTAATTTCAAAGACTTCCATATTGAAGGTGGATTTAACATGAAGTGGATTGCAAAACTCAAAAATTTTGTCTGAAGTTCCAATAAATTGGTATAGGCAGCAACTGCTCTGGATCCCCTTAGGACCCTGACTTAATGGGCTGTGTCTTTGAGGCCCAGCAGAGGGCGCACTGTCCCTGTGTCACATTTGCTGCCTGAGTCTCCTGCAGTGGAGACTGCTGGAGCCGGACAGCCCTACCCCACCTTTGCCTGCCTCACAGGTGTTGGGGGCCCGGCACTTGCCGAAGAATGGCCGGGGCATCGTGTGTCCTTTTGTGGAGATTGAGGTGGCTGGAGCTGAGTATGACAGTACCAAACAGAAGACCGAGTTTGTGGGTGAGTCTACCTTCCCCAATCACTGCCTCGCCCTCCTGGGCACTGATGTCCTCTCCCCACAGGTTCTGCCATCCTCTTAGTGGTGTCCTGAAATCTTTTGCCCCTAATTTCACAGTGGACAATGGACTGAACCCTGTGTGGCCAGCCAAGCCTTTCCAGTTCCAGATCAGTAACCCTGAATTTGCCTTCCTTCGCTTTGTGGTCTATGAGGAAGACATGTTTAGTGACCAGAACTTTTTGGCTCAGGCTACTTTCCCAGTCAAAGGCCTGAAAATAGGTGAGGACCCTTTCTCCATATAACGCCCTATGGCCTTGCTGCCAGGGTGGCGCCACTTGCTTGGTGCCCTCCTGTGCTGAGGGCCAGGCTTTCCTCCTGTTAGGATACAGAGCAGTGCCTTTGAAGAACAACTACAGTGAGGACCTGGAGTTGGCCTCCCTGCTCATTAAGATTGACATTTTCCCTGCCAAGGTAACTATCAGGGTGGGTAGGCTAGCTTGGGGAGAGGGTGGGGAGCCTCCTGAGGTACAGAGGACCCCTTGACTTGCCTTTGTTGAGCAGGAGAATGGTGACCTCAGTCCCTTCAGTGGTACATCCCTGCGAGAGCGGTGCTCAGATGCCTCCAGCCAGCTGTTTCATGGCCGGCCCCGGGAAGGCTCCTTTGAAGCCCGCTACCAGCAGCCATTTGAGGACTTCCGTATCTCCCAGGAGCATCTCACAGACCACTTTGACAGTCGGGAGCGAAGGTGAGGGTGGTAGGGGGAAGGTGGTCAGTGTGCAGCTTGGAAAGGGCTGCTGGATTCAGGAAGACCTGGGTCCTGCTTCTCCAGCATTTCTCCTGGATAGAAAAGCTTTGTGTTGCTCTGGACTGTCCCGTTGATCTACCAGGTCCTACTGCCAGTAAGGACACTCTTCCTTTTGTCCAGGGCCCCAAGGAGAACTCGGATCAATGGAGACAACCGCCTCTAGTTGCGTCCCAGCTTGGTTGAGAGCAGCAGGTGCTGCACGCCTCGTGGGATGCCTTGGACTGGGTTTTGTGGAAGCCGCCTGCCATGGCAGCCTTCCTGGTCTTGCAGCCTGGAGTCTGGATTCCAGCAGCGAATGCTAGACAAAACCAAGCCATTAATGAGATGTACTGTTTTGGGCCTCCATGCCCAATTCTGGGTGAAGGCAAAAACTGTACTGTGTCTCGCACTAAGCACACACATCTGGCCCTGACTTCTGGAGATGGGTTCTTCCATCTTGTAGGGACAGAAGCAGGGCCGAAGCCCCTTGGAGAGGCTGCTTCAGCAGCATAGGAGGCTTCAAGGAGCCGCTGACATTCCTGAGTGGAGGAGGAGGAGCCGCCTTGCTGGGCCAGGGAAACAAAGTTTACATTGTCCTGTAGCTTTAAAACCACAGCTGGGCAGAGTGAGAGGGTAGATGCCCCCGCAGTTTAGCCCTGGAGCCAGGGTGGAGGAATGCAGGGCCTGTGTGGAGAAGGGCTCTGCCCTGCAGGGAGGAGGAGGACACAGCACAAGGGCACATTGCCCATGGCCGGGAATACTACCCAGCCTGAAAGATACAGGGGATCATGATAAAAATAGCAGTATTATTTTTCTTCTCAGTGGTAGCATAACTAAGTTATTTACTCCTTCTGCTCCTCACCCTTGAAGGGCCATCTCAGAGCAGAGCCTTTGGGAGCGGCAGCCAGCTGTGTTGGGTGGGGCTCAGTGTGGGGTATTAAGGCACCATGGAGTGGAGGAGTGGGATGGGAAGAGAAGAAAGGGCCAAGCCTATCCTGGTGAGCTTTTTATTTCTTTTTTTCTTTTTCTTTTTTTTTTCTTTTAAGCAATGAAATGAAGACTCAATATATTCTCCCTTAGGAACAGGAAGGGAATTAAGGAAGTGCTGCCTCACAGGTAGGGGGAGTCAGTCAGTCAGGTGCTGACCCAAGCTGTTGGCTCAGCATGACTTTTGTCTAGTTGGTAAAAATATGCAGGGAAGGAGATGGAAAGCTCGGGAAGGCAGCCCCTACCTCTGAGGACAGAGGCTGGGGTCTAGGCCCGTGGGCGCAATGGTGCCTCATAGCATAGCCAGCATTCAGCACACGCAAACCCACTGCCCTCGTTTGGGCTCAGGGTTGGCCATTTGCTAGTTCTGCTGCCCTCTTAAGATCTGACTGCCAAATAAATCATCCTCATGTCCTTTTTCCTTTAACTCGTATGTTTTGTGGAATGGGGGCTCAGGGAAACCGGTTGCCTGGTGATTATTTGGCAATAGAAGCTGTGTGAGACATTTCTGGAAACCTCTCAGGTCCAGCCAATCTTCCTTCTGGACGAACGGGAGGTATAAGGCCACCTTCTCTACCTCATCTTACAGCTTCAGCATCCCATTGTGGAGAGAGGATGGTTGGTTGGTCCTTTTGCACAGAGAGGTAGTTGGTGGGAATCCCTTTTTCCTGCTTCAGATTCTTGTGGACCAAGGAGAAAGTGTTCCTTCTGGAGCAGGGAGTGGTCTGCTGGCATTGCAGATAGATAGGGCCCATCCATGTCGCCATGTGATGACAATCTGTTGGTGCTGACCACAGTAATGCCTTCATTGACTGAACAAGTGTCCTGGAATGTGGCCTGAGGGAGGCCCATCTCTGCCATCCCTTAGCAGCTTCCAGGACAAAAGGCCCACCTGCTGTGGGCTCTTTACCACGTTGCCTTTGCCTCTACTGCTATTTGATCCTTCCTGGTGGAAAATATCCTTAGTCGAGCAAACATGCAAATCAGTTTCATTTCACATTCCTCCAGCCATACCTGACCATTGCTGATTGTCCCAGTGGGGACCATCTTTGTTGGACTGAATGTTTTGGCATCCTGTGGTCAGTTGCCTCACCTGCACACAGGCTGTGCACCTGGGACAGTGGGTGGCACTGCCTTTCAAACCCACTGGAAGTCTCAGCCTGGTAACACCCGAGTACCCCCCATGGAGTCTCTGAAAAACACTGGCACCTGAACACTCTCCCTTGGGTGGTGTTTGCAAGTTCCTTAGGTGATAACATTGAGTGATCAGGGTTAAGAAGCACTGACTCTGGCAGAGGAAACCAGAAGAAACAGGGTCAGAGGGGAAGTGAATGTTACCAGGAACACAGGCAAAGAGAAGTGGCCCATCTCCCAGCTGGCTGGCAGACCAGGGACAAGTGGACAGGGTCAAAGGAGCAGACTTTAGCTTTCAACAGCTTTTACCCGGTGGACACACGTAGAGAACATTGCCAACAAGGTCGGAGCATTCCACTTCCGGCTGCAGGGCAAAAGGCTGCTCTTCAGGAAGAAAGCAGGAGCAGTTTGTGATCTCAGTTGAGGAAACCCATTAAAAAGTATAGCACAGGGGCTGGGGTTATGGCTCAGTGGTAGAGTGCTCACCTCGCGCGTGCAAGGCCCTGGGTTCGACCCTCAGCACCACATAAAAATAATAAAAAGTTATTTTTTAAAAAAGATGTATAGCGCAAAAAGGGCAGGAGGTTTCCTCCTACGGAGCACACCCTGGACTTCATCTAAAGGATGGACCTGGGGCAAGAAGAATCTTTTAACTTGCCTACCATCTCACCATATTGATTCTGTTGAAGGGAAAAAGAATGGTATCAGGGTGTTCTGCCACACCAGCAAAGTGAACAAAAAGGTCATGCCTCCTTGGTCTTGAGTAGGTCAAGCCCTCAGCCTGAGTATTCTCCCCGGGTCCCCCCGGGGTTAATCTGAGCATTTTGTACAATAGGACTTAGGCTAAAATCAAGTTGCAAAATTCGACTAAATTTTTTGGGGGGTGCCACAAGGAAAAGGAGACAGACAATAAGGCACAGTAATATTTTTGGTTGCAACCATTCTAGAATGGAGAGAAACTCTACTTGTCCACCAAAGTTTGTAAGTTTGTGATCAAGTTTGGCCCACAGGATACATAAGCCAGTTTTTTCCCCCTTGACTCCCCACAAAATACGTCAGCAGATGCAAAATATATGTACATTTTTATTTAGGAACGATCAAAAGGTTTGAAGTACCATTGAGGCCCATCTCAAACTGTACAAGTAGTTTGTCCCTGTTCCCCTCCCTTATCCAAGTCCACAGATACAAAATCTAGGAAATGTGCAATTTGCATCTTAGAAATAGCAGCATCCCCACAGGGGACCTTGTGAGGCCTGGAGAACCAGCCCAAAGAGGGCAACCCCATGCCTCCCGCCTCAGCACCACCACAGTCCACACCAAAGGTAAGCTCCATCTTTATTTATGCAGAGTAAAGAATCCCCTTCCACTCAGACCCAAATGACAGAGCATGCCTTTTTCTCAGTTTGGTTTCATGCTTGGTCACAATAGGAGGTGGGACCCTCAAATAGTTTAGAGTTTCAGTTTGCCTCTGGACAAACAGGACAGTAGCCCTTCACTCAGTACTCGGATGATCACTTCTGCAGTTGTCCCCAGGAGACAGGAAGCACTCCAGAGGCAAATTGCTCGCGTCACTCCCCAGGCTCACTTCTCAGTAGTCTGGCCCACAGAGAACAAAGGGGTTTGCACTGAAGACCAGAACGTAAGTGGGTGCTAGAGGACTAGGAGTCAGGACTCAGTGAGAAAGGAATCTGCAGGCCTTTGGCAACCCCCAAAGACTGCATCAATAAGACTGAATGAACAATGGCCAGCAGGGCAGAGGGGAAGGTTGGCATATTTTGTTTTTTAACAACAATTGTGGCACAGTCTGACCCTTTCTGCCACAGCTAAGAAAGCAGCTGCTCAGGAGTTGGCAGGAACTCACTACCCCAGTGTGATCATTGCTCCCCTGGCCCTCACCCAGTTTCCCAAGGAGCAACCCAGTTGTCAAGGTGGAACCCTGCTTGTGAGTGGGTACTAGCTTGCTCTCCAGCCAACAATCTCACTGCAAGAATGTATGGGCAAGAACCACGGGTGAATGAGAAGATATCTCTTTAAACACAAAGTACAGGGTTGATAGTACCATGTGGCCCTCTTAACCATGTTTCTGCTCTGGAGCTTGGTGCTTGGGAAGGACTGAGCACTTGCAGTCTCTATCCCAGACTTTTCACCTTTGACTCCAATCAAATTAATTCAGAATCACCTGATTTTCATGGAAGGGAACCAAAAAAAGCTGTTCATTAACACATGCAGTTGCCCATGTGTGTGCACAACTGGCACATGTATGCATGCACACACCCAAGCCAGTCTCTAGAAGGAAGAGGCACTAATGGCATTTGAACACAGGCCCCCCACAGGGTCCTGGCTTGCCACCTGCCCAGACGGCAGGAAGGCACCAGGCAGCAAAAAGAGCTACCCTCTCTTCCCTCCACTCTGCCCAGTTCCTGCCAAAACCTCAGGAAGGGCAAACAATAATCAGTAATTCCACAAATCCTCACAGTCCTGTAGACCCAAAGACCAAGGAAACAGGTACAGGCTCCTGTCCTCATCCATGTGGCAACCAGGGTCTGCCTGGTCTCATTCCCAGACTCCAGGGCAGTTAAGAGTGGGTAGCTCCTGTTGGACCTTTAGCTAAAAAGGAACACCTGTCATTTCTGCAGGTTAGTGAAGGACCAAGTCCACTTTTAAAGAGAAGTTCAGGTTTATGGGCAGGACAGGATGGCTGACTAGTGTTGACAAGTGAGCCCAGGACATAAGACCCAAAAGCAGGCTCTCCATCCTCTCTAGGGCCACACATCTGTACGGGTTCATTTTACGCAGGTGCTGGGTCAGCTGAGAGTACTTGGGTTTGCCGCTTCACCCCAGCTCCCAGTGTGGCTTGGACTCTGGCAGGAACAGATTCTATCCAAGGCCTGCCAGTTCCATTGGGATTTGGGGCTGGGCTAGGTAACAAGCCAGGCAGCACTGTGGTCACCACTTCCATCCAGTCATTTGGCCAAAACCAAAATGGTCACTTTGTTGACGACATCCCCACAATCTCATCAGCCCCGGGTTGCATGGCTGCACATTTAAATGGGCCAGAGCAAACAGCACAGTGGGCATGTTGGGTTGAAGCCTAGGTCTCCTGCAGAGGAGACTTGTGCTCAGAGGAAGTCTGAAGCTCCACAGGCACTGAGCTCGTCAGAGACCAGGTGCTCCTGGGAACCGTGTCCACTGTCAGGGAAGACAGAAAGAAGCCAAGGTGGGAGAAGTTGAAGAGAAGCTCCAGGCCCCACTAGCTGGCTTTGGTCAGGACAAGTTGGCAGTAAGACCTGCACACATCCAGAGGGCTTTTTTCCTCCAGCACACCTGTGCTTTGCAAATGAGTGCGATGCATGAAAATTAAAACTTAATACAGAAGCACATCTCCTACAAAGGTCAGACCAATGAAATTCCCCCAGGTAAACTGAACATGGGTGTGGGGGAAAAGCTCCAAGACTTGTTTTTAGATTAGACTTGTTTTTAGGTTTTCTTCCTGGCTGGTTCTCTCCCGCCAAGTGCCTTTAAACATAGGCTGTGATGTCTGGACTGCAAAGCGACTAATCCAAGAATCCTGGTCCACATGCAGATGAGGAAGATGACAAGCAAAATGGCCCAACACTGGAACAGTATAAGCAGGCAAATCCCGAGGAAGGATGTGCAAAAAGACCAAGTCCAACCAGAGAGGCTACCCCCAACCCTCCATGGAAGGCAGCTGGGGGACAGATGCGACAGAACCAGAAAGGAGAGGAAGGGAAGACAGGATAAAAACCCACGAGAACCACATGCAGCCTGTAGAACTCACTAGAGCTTCCTGATGGGATGGCCTCCCAAGGCCACTTAGGACGAGCCCGTGAGTGCAAGTGGAAGCCCTTAAGGTGCCACCGACACTCTGCCTTTTCTGCTTCCAGAGAGCAGAGTGCAGAGTCTTGGACCCAAGTGCTTTGGTCCACCTGACCAGCCACTTGTCACTCGGCCAAAAAAAAGGAGCTCTCAGTCACTCTGAGCCATACAACTAGGGCCTTCTTTTTCAGGAACCTAAGAGACCTGAAAATACTTCCCCTCCCCAAATCAAAAAGCTCTTCTATGGTCAAAAATTACAACAGGTAATCAAAATATGTAAAGTATATTATCAAATTCAAATTTCCTTTATCAGAACTGTGATCTGGTTTCACCTAGAACTTAATTTACAACCTCAAGTGAAAAACACAATAAACCAAACAGGCATAAGACACCAGCAATGAGAAACACTGGAAGACAATCCACTGCCTCAGACAAGCCCAGGTGCAGAGAGGAGGGGGGATCCGTCCTCTGGTAACATAAGCTTTTCTTCAGGAAAGAACAGCCACCCACTCACCTTGCTTAACTCGGCAGCCCACAGCCAGTCTTCTATTGAAAGGGACCACAGAGAATTTAACCCTTCAGCAGTGTGCAGTACCAGTGATCTGTCTTGTGACAAGCTGCCGGCCTGGTGACCACACCCACCCCCTCACCACCATTGTCAATGTGATTATGGACTCTGGGCACATGTGGATGGGTCTCTGTGCTGGGCACCCGAAGCCCTGGGTTCCATAATGATATCCCTTTAAAGCACCTGCTTCATGACCACTTCTCAGTGTCATAATGTTTCAAGCAGAAGGTCCAAATCCCACTTTCTCACTCCCATCCAGGAGCTCAGGAAGAAGCAGGGTCTGTCCAGTCTGCGGGGCTCCTATCTGGTCAGTCTTACTGTTTGTCATGTGGCCCTGGCTGATGGGAAGGGCCAACATCTGTGAGAAAAACATGCCAGGGCTGGCCTCACCATAACTACTCCACCCAAAAGGTGAGCTGGTGCCTGGGGCTGGGGTGCAGGGTCCTGCACAAACTTGAACACCATGGACAAGTTTTTTCTGTTTTGCTATTTGGGTTGTAAATAGAATGTCAACGCAGATAACCACAAGAACCCTCTCTGCAGACACTAACGTTCAGCTGGTGCACACAGACTCGAGGTGAGGCTGGCAGGCATGGGCTGAGGCACAGAGTGGTTTCTCAGACACTTGGAGATGGCTTCATGCTGGGTTGCCCCTGCCCGCACACAGGCTGCTCCCCAACATCCACGTGCTGTGAAGCTCAAGTGTACACATCAGATGTTCACTTTACAAGTAAGGTAGCAAATGAATATCTGTACTGTATATGTGGATATATAAATTAATCTGAATGTACATAAAAACTAAAGGAAAGATTCCAAGTGTCTGTTCTCTGAAGGAAGGCGATCACTTGCCATTCTTGGCAATTCCTCAAAGGCTTTTGAGACTCATAGCTTCACTCCCCAAATGGAAAGGATACAAAAATAGGCTGCAAAACTTGCAGAAGTATTCACAAGTCCCCAGTTTGAGACAAATAAGAGGTGGTCCCTATTGGGCTAGGGAGGGCTAAAGAAAACACTAATTTAGAACAACAATGGTTCGAGGGCTTTGAGTTTCCCAAGAAAGCTCTCTCCTAGAAGGCAGAGGCTGCTGGCACCAAGCTCATCCCCACAGCTCAGCCAGCAAGACGGTGTGACTGCTCCACTTTCCTGGGTACATAGAGTGTAACCAGCGCTTAATGCCTGAGCCCTTCCCTGCCCAGGTCTCCTGGTGCCCCAGGCAGCCCAGGCCCAGCAGGAGGGGCCTCCACGTGTGCCTGGCACTGCAGGAACCAATGTCTTTGGTTCACTTCTAAGAGGTTGGTGAGGCCACAGGTGACACATCCTCAGCCCACCCCCTTTGCTAAAGTGGCCGGTCTTGAGGAAATCGGGGCTTTTCTAGTTAGTACAACTCTAAGTTTCCCATTGTTTCAAAGGCTTCTTTTCCTGTGATTTTCTCAATTCAAAGGAGGACGTGAGGGTTAGACTATATAAGCATTCTTACTTCCAAGTTTAGGGACATAAATGCAGAACTTCAGAGACTCCCTCACAAGGACCTGTCCAGTGATGTCCAGCACCTCTGGGTATCTGCCCAGCATGCTGGCCAGGCCCTTGGTGTGTGGTTGCAGCGTACCAGATGTTCTGCCAGGAACTCCCACCCATAGGTCTCGGTGCTCAAGTCCACTCCAGCTCTGATAATTCCCCACGCTCCACGAATCCATTCAGCCCTCCCTCTTACTCTCCTGGGAGCTTCTGTAGTAAGTGGGGGGACAGGGCTCTCAACACTGCAGTAGCCAGGACTGCAGGCTGTAGCTATACCTTCCTTCACCCACCTTCTCCCCGTTTCCTTTCTTCATTTTCCTCTCACTATAAAGGTGTCTACATTTCTACATTAAAGAAAGAAAGAAAGAAAGAAAACACGGTGGGGGTGGGGGGCACATAGGTCAGTATATTAGGCTTAACAACAAATATTTCTTTAGTTGATCTGATAACTGAAAAGTTATGGTCCATGATTCAAACTCCCACCAAAAAAAAAAAAAAAGCAGAATTAAGGTAACAGCTGAAGAGGAGAGTAGCCAGGATCCAGCACTACTCGCACAGCCAGGCCATTTTCTGACCTAAGGGCAACAACAGGCTCTGCACCAACCAGCCCACAAAGCAATCCTGGCTCCAAAAGTGGCTGGTCACCACTTAACATGACCGAGAGCTCTTCAATGGTATCCTTCTGTGAGGAAAGCAGAGAGGCCTGGGGGCCCGGATACAGTTCTGAGCATCTTTAACCCCTGCCTGCCCATGGAAGGTGAGGGCATCAGTGGCTCCAGTGCTCCCCAGAGAACAGACAAACGGCACATTCAGAGATGATGTGAACAACGTCCCACTTTGCTAACCAAAGTGTCTATATAATGAAAGTGTTTGTAATCTGGTATTTTATTAAATGTAGAGAGGCAATGTTTGTTAAAACTTGATTCTGTCTATGAATATGAAGTCTGAACTGCTTTATCCCTGGGAGGCCAAGGGAAGGTCCTACACTGTGGGAGGAAGGACTGGCAGAACCCCTTCTTGCCACTTGCTTGGTGGCAACAGGCTCTGGGCTATCTGCAAGGCCTCTGGAGGCCTTCTTGGGTACCCAGTGGCTGGCCATGGAAATGACATGTGGCAGCAGAGAGGCAGGTTCAGCTGTTCCATGTGGCAGGCAGCATCCCAGATGGGCCGGTCCTTCAGAGTAATCGGATCAATTTCAGTCTGCTTCTGAGGAGAAAACACAGGCCTGTCACTCCATAGCTGCTGCAATCTGTACAGCCCCCAGGGCAGCCTGGTCCTCACTATGCCAGGGTGGCATCACTGGATTTGGGGACTTCTTAACTCCATGAGCAATGCCTTCCTGCCAGCCACTCCCCCATCTCCAGCCTGAGGAAAGGTGAAAAAGAGCAAGTGGGTTAAGGATGATGGCTGATGTGCCAAGACCTCTAGTCTCTTTGCAGAACGGCTGCCAAACCCCTGGCCTCAAAGCTGGAGCATCAGCATGGCCTCTCCACACCCACAAACCCTACCTTGCCTCACCCCAGTGCCACAGGCAGCCACCACCTCCTGCAAGCCCTGTCTTCTACACCTCATGCTGCCTTCTCCCTCACCACCCCCTGGAACAAGCTGCCCTCATATCACAACAGCGGGGTTCAGCATCCATAAATTTTTTGAGGGGGAGGGAGAACTGGGGACTCCCAGGGGAGCTTTACCACAGAGCCATATTCCCCAGCCCTTTTTATTTTTTGAAACAGGGTCTTGCTAAGTTTCTTAGGCCCTTGTTATGTTGCTGAGGCTGGCTTTGAACATGCAATCCTCCTGTCTCCCTCTCCTGAATTGCTGGGATTAGAGGTGTGCATCACCACCCAGCTGCCATGATTTCTTTATATACTCTTTCTTCCCCTTTCTGGCTCCTAGGATTCCTATAATAAATATATCAGTATGTTTAATGATGTCTTAAAGGTCCCTTAGGCTATGTTCATTTCCCTTCATTCTTTTCTCTTTTCTTATCCTTTGGATAACTTCAATCATCTAAACTTTAGATTCACTGCTCAAATCTGCTGTTGAACCCTTCTAATAAACTTTCCATTTCAGTGATTGTACTTTTCAGCTCTAGAGTTTGGTTCCCCCTTTTATAATTTCTATCTTTTTATTGATAGGCTTGTTATTCATGTAGAGTTTTCCTGATTGACTTCAGTTCTTTGTTCATGATTTCCTTCAGTTCACTAAACTTCTGTAAGATAGCTGATTTAACATCTTTGACTAATAATTCTAGTGTCTAGACTTACTCAAGGATGGTGTCTGAATGCTGTGAATGGGCCATGCTTTCTGATTTCTTTGTATGTTTTGCAATTTTTTTGTTGAGAACTAGAATTTCTGAAGACTGTGTGGTAACTCAAAATCTAATTCTCTCCATCTCCAGCATTGTTAATTTTTTCTTTTTGAGGATTAAAGCCTTCTGTGAACTTTTCCAAACTATTTTTGCAAAATGGTATTCCTTGTGGTATGGGGTTACTGAAGTTTCTGTTCTGTGGTCTCTGTGGCCACCTAAGATTTCTTTAAATGTCTGATTCACCAAAAGGGGGAATTTTTTTAAAGAGTACTGTCTCTTTAAATCCCTTGTGGCTAGGAAGCTGCTTCAGCCCACAGGGATTGGAAAAATGACCAGTCTCTATGCTGACCCCTCAGTAATCAAATGCAGTGATCAGCAATCAAAACTTAAAACTGACTTTTGGAAGACAAAGTCCTTAATGCCCACCCCATTTTTTTCTCAACAAAAAAATTGCAAAACATACAAAGAAATCTGAAAGCATGGCCCATTCACAGCATTCAGACACCATCCTTGAGTAAGTCTAGACACTAGAATTATTAGTCAAAGATGTTAAATCAGCTATCTTACAGAAGTTTAGTGAACTGAAGGAAATCATGAACAAAGAACTGAAGTCAATCAGGAAAACTCTACAACTCTAAAGGCATTGTCTGGGTATCTTCTGCACCCTCACCACAGCCAACCCAGCTGGCAGGGCCACCATCTTTAAGTCCCCAATCCCTTCATCTTCTGCAACACTTCCCTCTTGGCTCTCCCTGAAGCTTCTGGCTGCTCAGTGATGGGGCCTTAAATGAGGAATCAAATACCAAAGGGAGAGGCTGAGAGTTCAGGGACCTAGAACCTAGAAAGTTAACAACTGATAATGTGATTTGTCTGTGGCTTCACAACTACATCTTAAAATAATTTTCTGAATTTTGCTTTTGAATACTAAAATACCATAATTCAAAGAAACTGAGGAACACAATTCAAACTTTGAATTCCATATATGTCCAAGAGAGAAGGTGATTTCCATTATAATAAACACTTCTACTTCAGGAAAAACAGAAACACAAACCCTGCCACCATTAGATAAAAGCACTTCATGTATTTTTGTTTGGTACCAGGGATTGAACCCAGGGGTGCTTACTACTGAGCCACATATCCAGCCCTTTTATAATATTTTATTTAGAGACAGGGTCTCCCTGAATTGCTTAAGGCCTCCTTAAGTTGCTGAGGCTGGCTTTGAACTTGTGATCCTCCTGCTTCAGCCTCCTGAGCCACTGGGATTACAGGTGTGCACCACAGCACCTGGTATCACTTCATGTATCTAAAGACAAAGGCTCTTCCCCCTTGTTTAACAGTTTGAGTTGATTTTCCTCTGATGTCCTATGGCTCTCTTCTACCCAGTGATTGGGGATCTGCCTTAGATGATGTTTTGATCTATTCTTCTATTGCTAAGAAATGGCCAAAAAAAAAAAAAAAGGGTTGGGTCCTTTTAGATTTACCATGTTCTTTTCCCTGTATAGGCTTAAAACAAATGAACCAAAACAAAAGCCCAACTCTCACCCCTTTATCCATACTAGGCTCCCATGGCTTCTGTTGCCTGTTGTCCCCTCAAGTAGACAGGAAGTTAGTCCTGTTGCCAGGCAGCCTTAGAGACAGCAGATGCCCCCTGTGCAATAAATCAATGTCCACCTGTGAGTGCATCCTCCCCTCACCCACAAAGGAAGGCCATGGCTCCTGGAGACTCCTTACCTAGCTGAAGTCCAGCCTGGGGACTTGAGTTACCAAAGGGCTCTGAGCTGGCCTCAGGTGCACTGGGCTCCCACGACTCACTGTTCTCAGACACCTCTGAATAGGAGTCACCCAGCCCTTTGTGAGTTGCCGCAGGCTCACCAGTACCAGGGCCCTGGTCTTCACCACCTGTGTCTGCCACGGCCCGGGTCTCCTCACCCATTTTCTCAGCAAACCACTGCTTGACCTGCTGGGAGCTCATCTGGGTCTTGTCACAGAGGTTCTGCAGGTCTTCCTCATACAACATCTTGTGTGTCATGTAATAGTCTTGCAGCAGCTCCCGGTTTCCAGGGGTGATGACCAGCAGCCCTGGTGGGAAGTTGCCCCGCTTATAGTCTTCGTACCACTTGAGCTGGCCGTTCTTCAGAGCATACCTACTGTCTCCAAACCAGCGCACCACCTCTGGCCGCGGCAGCCCCGTCTGGGCCATGATGGAGTCATAGTCCTGGTTGCTTGGCCACTGGGTCTGGACAAAGAGCTGCCGCAGCAAGTGTCGCTGCTGAGCCGTCTTTTTGTAGCTCACTTTGCCAGGGGGTTGCTCTGCCAGCTTGTTCAAACTATCCTCCTCCAGCTCACAGGCAAGGAGCCCTGGAAGCTCACTCTTGCCACTGGCTTCAGTGACCCTCAGGTTCTTGAGATTGATTTTGATGGGGCTGACTTTGCGCTCTGCTGATATCTGGCTGATGGGCATTTCTGGGGAACCATTTTCACCAGCAACCCTCAGTTCACTGGCCAACTCCGCCTCTCCCGCCTCGTCCTCAGCAGCCTCCCCTTCCTCCTGACAGGCTGTCCCATCGGCTTTCTTGGTCTCCTCAGCATTCACTTTTTTCCGTTTCTCTGAAAACCAGCTATCGATCTCTCTCCGGGTCATCTTGGTTTCACTTCTCAGGCGGTCCAGTTCCTCGTCTAGAGGGAGTGGGTTTTGTGCAAAGCTGCTCTCCAGGGCTCGGAGCTGCTCTGGGGCTCTCTCCTTGTATTTGGTGGGCGTGAAGTCAGGAGTCTGGTGCCAGGATTGCCGTTTGGCAGCAGGGTGGCTTGCTAATGAGGTCGCTGTAGGGATGCAGGTTACCTCGGGAGCCTTGGAGGATGGGGAGAAGGGCACCTCGGGCACAGAGTCAATGAGAATGGAGCCGTGATCCCCAGGCATCATGGTTCTGGAGCCCTTCAGGTTCCGGCAATGGTACCTCCGATCACTGAACCACTTCCGCACCTCTCTAGTGCTGAGGCCGGTGACTTTGGTCAGATGTTCGACTTCACTCTGCCCTGGGAACTGGTTCCGGCAGAAGCTCCCTTTCAGAGCGGACAGTTGTTCATGAGACTTCTTATTTTTGTAGATGCTAGCATCAAGGAAGGCTTGGGAAGTTATGCTGGGGCAGGCTGTGAGGAGAGACTGGGCTGCGTTGACCACCTTCACGGCCGACGTTGTATTTGAACACACGGTGTTAATAGGTGCCACTGTTGGCTGCTTGGGAACAGATGTGACTGCCAGGGGGAGAGACGAGGTTGGTGCTTGCAACCCATTGGCCATCAGTGGCTGGCTGACCAGGAGTCCTCCTGCTGTGCCCTCTGGCTGTCCAACAACGTGGCCTGGGAGAGCGGCCTGGATGAGATGCTGGACATTGCCTGCACTGGCAACCAGGGGGGTGTTCAGAACTGTGATCGTGGGCTGAGGCACAGACTGGATGACTGTATTGAACATCTTTTTACGGGCATCCTCGATCTCCTCAGGGGACCAGCTGATACCTTGCTTCAGCCTCTGGGCTGTGAACCAGATCTTGAGCTGTTCTTCTGGATACTTGGTCACCACAGTCAGGTAGCAGAGCTCGGCTTTGGTTGGGTAGGGGAACTTGTGAAAGGAGTTTTTCAGGAAGCTGTTGGAGTCCATAGCCGCGTTGTATGTTGGGATGCTGCTCAGGGGGATCATCACTTTGGGAAGGGCCTTGGATGTAGGCAGGGGCTGGTGGGCATGGTGCTGGGTGTGCACCGGGGCCTGCTGCTGGAGGGACAGGAACTGTGCTATACCAGCTGGCAGAACTGGCACCGTTCCTATCAGGGGCCCATTGGTGGTATGGGGGGGCTTTGCAGAGCTGGCAGGTGCCTGGCTGACTGGAGCTGCCCCATTAACAAAGGTGTGGTCCCCCTCTTTCACCTCTGCTTCCCCAGCTGATGGCTTTGGCAAGGCCTCACCCACAGGCTGGCTGGGGACATTCTCTTTGAGAGTATGGATTTTTTTGGCTTCAGCTTTGCCTTTCATTATCTTCATGATTGGAGTCTTAGTGATGATGATTTCAGCCTGTCCATCAGTCCCCTCAGCGCCGGGCTCCCCTGCTGGGTCAGGAGTGCTGGTGCTCTCAGGGATACTCTGCTCCACGACTACATGATTGTCTGGCTTGGCCACATTCCACACAAAGTTGGCTTCCCCTGAATGACACTTGGCATTGTGCAGGGAAAGCCCCTCGGGGGTTTTTGCCAGGAAACTGCACCCAGGGCAGATAAAAGTTGGATCTTTATTAAAGTCTGTGTGCTCTGAGTTCATATGTCCCACAAATTGGGTCATATCCTGGGATCTGAAATCACAGTCTTTACAGGAATATAAATAGCCATCCAAAGTGTTCCGATGCCCATTGGCCAGTGAGGAGCCATCAGTACTGCTGGAGTTCTGAGCTGCCTCACTGCTGGTAGCAGGTGCTTCTGGGGGAAGATCCTGCTGGGGTACTTCAGGCAAGGCCTCTGCTGGCTGGGCCTCCACAATGGCATCCTGCAGCACCACGGTCTTTACTGGGATCATGCATGGGGTGGTGGATTTCCTCTTGCTGGCCATGGCTACTCTGGGTGATCAGGAGCCCACGGATCTAACAGAAAACTTCCAACTACTCCATGAGGGCCCAAGAAACAGCTTCCAAGGGCAGATTTTTCAGTTACTTGCAGAAAGTAGGTTTCCCCTATTAAACCTGAGGAGGAAGAGAAAAAACATAATTAAGATACCTTAAACTACTTCTCAGATCCCCAGACACAGTGCGCTGCTTGTCCTCCAGCATCTAGATCTTTTCACAAGACGTTCAGTTCCCCAGCAGCTCAGATGTAAAGACTGAGTCAGGAGCCCTCAGTTGCTAACAGTACATTCCCCTGAAAAATGACCTGGGAGTGTTCCAATACTCCTTTATAGACCACAGCCATGCTTCTTAGTTCTTTTTCCCCGCATATCCTTGCATTAAGTAACAGAGTTTTAAAAACAAAAACAAAATGCCCTCTTTGGGACCTCCAAATTAATTCTGACCATGTCAGAGTGAGAACAAAAGATCCACTGTAACTCTTGTCTAAATGTTTGGGCCAACAAGGGTTTTTCTTTTCACAGCCTTCCCACACAGGAGAACACGCCTAGCCTCCCCCAGGCCAGGCACAGAGACCAGCGAGCTGCAGTGTGTGAATGCAGGGGGCGGCTGGGCGGGAAGACAGGCCTGCCGCAAGAATGGGGCCTCTCTGTGGCCATCCCTGCTTGCTGTCTGCCACCCTGAGTCAGGCTGCAGGAAAGGAATCACCTCCCAGTTACTGACTGGGCCACCCAGATGAGGCCAAAGGTCAGGGTATCCAAAGATCCAGTTTAAGGCCCAGTAGCTCACAGCGGGTTCTCACAGGGCTGTGCCTTCTCTAATGACTTGACTTGACTTTTTTATTTTTCTTTTTATTTTCTTGCAGTATCTTTTACTGCTCCTTAAAAATATCTTTGGTCTGTTTTTGAAATTTATTTCAAAGCTGATGGATGGATTTACTTATATACAAAATTACTGTAATAATAATCATTTCATGAGATGTCATGAGAAAAGTGCTTCTGTGATCCCTATTAACATATCACCATAATCATCACTGCCTTCTTTTTAGCAAATTATAATGCTGTAATGATTAAGATAATATTTTAATATCATAATATTAAAATCAAATTATCATCAATACTCAATATAAAATGTAGAGAAAATCTAAATATCTCCATTCAAATTCTTAGCAAGCAAACATAGAAACTATTTTTATATTGTTTCTAAATGTAACCCTGATGACTATAATGGTAAAAATAATTACTATTAAAAAAAAGTTGTGGTGAGAAAGAAAGAAACATTTACCCAGATTTAACTACTTGTCACTACGCATGCTTTTCACTTAATTTTAATGTTAAATATAAAATATCAACATTAAACAAAGACTAGAAAACTACCTATAATTATATATACCCTTTCATCAGCCCAAATATTTTTTTTAAATATTTTTAGTTGTAGGTGGACACAATACCTTTATTTTATTTATTTATTCATTTATTTATATGTGGTGCTGAGGATCGAACCCAGTACCTTACACGGGCCAGGCAAGCGCTCTGCCACTGAGCCCTAGCCCCAGCACAAATATTTTATACAGATATTTAATCAGAAGGAGCACACACTTGAGTTTTTCTCACGAACATGATAATTATAAACATTTTCATTACATATTCTTCATAATTATGATAACTGGCAACTACCTAAGAATACACCACGATGGCTTAACTGACCCCCTGGCAAAACCCCCACTGCCCCAATGTCAGGGGTCTATGAAATGAACAACTCTGGACATACAGGGTATTTTTCTTCTATCAAGTTATTTCCTTAGGTTAAATGTGCAGAAATGGTTTATAAGCTCAAAGTATATCATTTCTAAGTTCCTGTGTTATAGGCAAACATTTTAAATTAAGTGCTTTGCAATTCCAAGTCAGAGAAATGAAGAATAATACAGTTAAGTTCCTAGTGAGCAAATCACATTTTAGACAAATCATGGAAGACCATCCAATAGGATATATGAAAGCGTGACAAAAGATAAAAGACAAATTGGATTTTACCAAAATTAAAAACTTGTGCTTCGGAGCTGCAATTGTGACTCGGTGGTAGAGCACTTGCCTAACATGTATGAGGCCCCCAGATTGATTCTCAGCATCACATAAAATAAATAAAATAAAGGTATTGTATCCATCTATAACCAAAAAATTAAAAAAACAAACAAACTTGTGCTTCAAAGGTCATAATAATCAAGACAGTGAAAAAGCTTTGAAAATCATATCTGATAAGATGTACCTAGAATATATAAAGAATTCTTACAACTCAACCAAAAGGTAATAACCCAATCTAAAAATGAGTAAAGGATTTGAACAGACATTTCTCCAAAGAAGATCTATAAATAGTCAATGAGCACATTACAAAATGCTCAACATCACTAGTAGTCAGCAAGATGCAAACTGAACCCACAAGGAGAGACCTCCTGGCGCCCACCAGGAGGCTGCAGCCTGATGACAGTGGATGGAGGTGGAGGGGAAACTGAACCCTCAGGCACCGCAGGGAGGGATGGGAAATGGGCAGCCATGCCGGGCAAACAGTGCAGCAATTTCTCAAAAACTTAATACTGCATTGCCTAAGACTTAGCAATTGTACTCCTAAGTATATAAAAAGGAGAAGTGAAAACTTGCCCACACAAAAACTTGATCAAAATAGCATTATTCACAGTAATAGTAAAAATGGAAACAACCCAAAGCCTATCAATTGAGGAATGGATAAATAAAATGTAATATATATCCACACAGTGGAATTTTATTCAGTCCCAAAAAGGAAAGAAGTTTTGATACACGCTGCAACATGGATAAACCTGAATACATTGTGCTATTGAAGGAAGGCAGACACAAATGACGCACACTGTATGATTCCACCTCCATTAAATGTCCGAAGTGGCAAATCCAAGTAGGCAGGAGGTAGAGTGGGGGCTGCTGAGAGCTCAAGAGAGAGGGGAAGGGGTGGTGATTTCTAAAGGGTATGAGGTCTTTTCTTATGGTTATAAAAATGTTCTAAAATTAGATGATGGAGATGGTCACTGAACTCTGACTATATATATTTAACATTTATTTTTTAGTTGTAGTTGGGCACACTACCTTTATTTTATTTATTTATTTTTATGTGGTGCTGAGGATCAAACCCAGGGCCTTGTGTTAGGCGAGTGCACTACCGCTGAGCCCCAGCCCCAGCCCTCTGTGACTCTATTAAAAACCACTAAAGGAACACTGAACACAGAAAGGCAGAGAGCAGAAAGTACAGCAGTCAGGTCTGTAGAAGAGGGTCATCATTGCATTTCTGAGTTTCCAATGCAGGTGACATTATGTGTGAGCCTTTCTGACTGACCTTGGTGATACTGACTTCCACCCTGGGTACAGGTGGATGGCAATGGCTGTGAACATCAGGGCTGGCAGGAGAGAGGGAAGAGAGATGCCAACTTGCTAGGTGGAAGACGAACCACCACAGGGGAAGAGAGCACGGGATCCCAAGAAGCCAGGAGGCCAGCAGGACTTAGGAGCAGGCAGGTGCAGGACCTTGCCTCTGTGCTACCAGCACCATGGCCCAGGGCCGGAACTGCTGTCTGCAATGGGAGTGGGTTGCCCTGGGGAAGGTGTAAGTAAATTATATGACCCATGTTTTACTTACTAAGGCTGAAAGGTGGATGACAAGAAGATGATTTTGATTTTGGAAATAGTCCCAATGAGATTCAAAATTAAGTCTCTGATTAGGCCCAAATTATCATTCAAATAATAGACCAATGAGGGTGACACTGCTGGTCACTCTCCCAGGGGTCAGTCATTGATTACAGGCAATGGCAAAGGACTAATAGTAGAGGCAGTGATAGTAACAATCGACAAATACCAAAAGTCTTAGATTGTAGAATGTGCTTTTGTACACATCCTTTCAATTTACTCTCACAACAAACCCAAGAATCCCATTTTATGGTCAAAAAAGACAAGGCTCATAGAAGTGCATTAAGTGCCAGAAGGTCACACAGCTAGAAGGCAGCAGAGACCAGATAAGAACCTAGGCAGTCGGGCTCCAGAGCTGGCAACCTCAACCATCTACACACTGAGCCCTCTGAGTAACCTCTGATTGTTTGTAAAGGGGTTTCATGGCCTCCTGGTGTGATGTTTATTTCTCCAGTATTTATTAGGAAAATTTCAAGTGTACAACAAATTTGAAATAATTTTACAGTGAACACCCATATAACTACCATCTGGATGTTTACCAGTGGCTATTTTGAGCAACATTACCCATCTGGGGTAATTTTAGGCTTATTTGTCATACATTTTTAAAGGGGTATCTATTAAAAGTAGTGTTTAAAGTGCAAAGATCCAATTATCTAGAAAACCATTCATCCAGAAGATACTCATGGAGCACTCTGATAAACGAGGCAGTCATGTGTGGAACTCCGCTGTTTCCTAGGACAGGTCCAAGTAAGGTGAGCTGACATGAATGTAAAGATTTTGTACCACCAAGAGAGATTGAGGGGAAAGACCATATTATTTTTGCTTTTGT
Organism: Urocitellus parryii; assembly: GCF_045843805.1. Lineage (NCBI taxonomy): Eukaryota > Metazoa > Chordata > Mammalia > Rodentia > Sciuridae > Urocitellus > Urocitellus parryii. Next base: position 182,163,164 of record NC_135536.1, read on the forward strand.
TATCTGTGCTATGGTAGCATATCCAAGAAAACACTTGGCCATAAATACCATAAAGCTTTTTTCCTTGGAATTTTGTAGTTTCAGGTATCACATTTAAGGCTTGAATACACTTGAGTTAATTTTTGTACATGGTCTGAGTCCAGTTTGATCCTTTTACACGTGGATATCCAGTTTTCCCAAAACTATTTGTTGAAGAGACTATCATCTCCCCATTAAGGGTTTATTTCTGGGCCACATATTCTGTCCCATTGGTCTATATATCTCTTTATGTTGGTATCATATTGTTTGATTTCTGTACTTTGTAATATATTCTGAAATAAGGAAGTATGAAGCCACAATCTTTGTTTTTCTTTCTCAAGACTTTTGGCTATTCAAAATCCTATGAGATTCTATAGGAATTTTAGGATTTTTTTTGTTTCTGCAAAGAAGGCCATTGAGATTTTTATAGGTACTGCACTGAATTTTTAGTATCTTTGGGTAATATGGACATTTGAACAATTTGAACTCTTCCAATCCATTAACACAGGATGCCTTTCAATTTGCTCGTGTCTTTAATTTTCTTTAGCAAGGCTCTGTCCTTTTCAGTATAATTCCTTTGCCTCCTTGGTTAACTTTGCTCTTAAGTATTTTTCTATTTTTAAAAATACTGTATAAACATTTAATTTTTAGATTTCACTGTTCGTGTACAAAAACACAACTGATACTTGTGATTGAATCTGTACCCTTCAATTTCACTGGATTAATTTATTCTAACAGCTTTTGTGTGTATAATTTTCAGGGTTTTCTACAGATAAGATCATGTCATCTGTGAAAAAAGAGAATTTTACTTCTTCCTTTCCAACTTGGATGATTTTTATTTCTTTTTCCTGCCTAATTGCTCTGGGTGAGACTTCTAGTACAACATTAATTAAATATGACAAGAATGGTCATCCCTGCTTTGATCCTGATCTTAGGAAAAAAGCTTTCAGTTTTTTACTGCTGAATATGACATTAACTATAGGCTTTTCATATATGGCCTTTATTATTTGAGGTATTTTCCTTTTATTCTTAGTTTGACGAATGTTTTTATTTTGAAACAGTTTTGAATTCTGTCAAATGCTTTTTCTACATTAATTGAGATGATCATATGGTTTTTGTCCTTCATTCTGTATTGTGGTATAACACACTAACTGATTATCATGTACTGAACCATTTTTGCATTATGGAAATTAATCCCTCTTGGTCACGGTGTATAATCCTTTTACTGTGCTGTTGATTTGCAGTTTGTTAGTATTTTGCTGAAAATTCTAATGTCAATATTTATCAAAGATATGGGTCTGTAATTTTCTTCTCTACCTTTGTCTGGTTTGGATAGCAGTGTAATACTGGTCTCATAAAATGAGTTTGGAAGTGTTCCCCCCTTTTCACTTTCTGGGGAAGAGTTCAAGAATTGGTGTTATTTCTTTAAATGTCCTGATATCTCTTTTTGGAGTAGGTTGTTGATTATTGATTCAATATTGTTACAGTTAAAGTTTAGAATTTTTATTTCTTCATGATTCAGTCTTAATAAGTTGTATGTTTCTGGGAATTTATTTCCTTCTATGTTTCCAATTTGATGGCTAATTATTTTTCATAGTGGTCTTATGATTTTTTATTTCTGTGGCATCAACTGTAATATTTCCTTTGTTTCTGATTTTGTCACTTTGAGTTTTTATCAATTTTTGATTAAAAAACAAACTCAGAGATTCAAGGTGGCAGATTAGAGGAAAGCTACGTTTCCAGTTGCTCCATGGTTTGGGATACAGTGGGAGCAGGGATTCCCAGTGAGGTGGATGAAAGAGGGAATTAACTGAAATTCAATATCAAACAGTTGGAATCTCTTAGAGACTCAGAAATTTGGGTGCACTGAACAAAGAACAAGAAGGGTACATTAGAGCCAAGTTGGATGCAGCAGCAGAGTGGGTTAAACATAGAGTGGAGGGTAACATACAGAGAAAAACACAGCGGACACATTTGGCATAGAAAAAATCTGTAAGTCAAAAAAGCAGCCTAAACTTAGTGGAATGAGAGGCTGCAGAGTGAAGTGATGTTTGAAAAGTGCTCCGTTTCTCTCAACTGGCAAGCAAAGAACTGAGGCAGGAGCCATCTTGAGGAGGCCGTGCCACAGCTTGCAGCTGCGAAAGCCTGCAAATCATAGCAAACGTTGCCAGACTGTCCCAGCAAGCATCTACCATGTGGCCTAGCAGAACATGAGTGAAATAAGCACAGAGGTTGTACCCAGGGGAATTCAAATCAGAAAAACTGAGGGGATTGCAGCAAACTTTTCCTTTGAGTCTGGTGGTTCATGTGACCAGCTGAAGAGGATCAGGAATGCACTCAGGGACTAAGGCTGGGAAGGCTGCATTTGTGAGCAGCAGTGTGTGGAGGACTAGTTCCCTTGCCCAGTGAGAGTAATTCTTGGGAGGCTTCTGAGATACAGTGGACTCTTATCAGAAACTGGCATCTGCCTGGCCCTAGGGGTGTGTTGATCTAATCTCCAGAGATTACCCAACAAAACTCCTAAAACCTGATTAGACCTAAGGCCCGGCCAAGAGAACTCCCCTCATAGAACTCTGCAGCAGCTCCACCTGTGAAGTGCATCAATTTGGTCTGTGTGAACAAACTCCAACCAACAGTACTTCCAATTCTGTTCTACCTTATACTGGTGAGAAGGAAAGCTGAGAACTATTTCAAGAACTTCTAGTTCTAGGTTACACCAGCCAGAAGCTTTGTGAGCCATACAAAGAGGAAGGGGTTAATAACCCCAAGCCTTTGCTCTCTCACCCAGTACAAAGCCCAAGACCAAATGGAAAGGACAGTTGGGCATAGGCAGTGACTACTGTCATCAACTTCAGTGTGACAACCTCAGTATGACAATTCTTTCATTTTTCATTAGGAGACATCATGCCCCCTCATCCCTTTTTGATGCTCTTGCTATACCAGCTTGTTTGATTAATATATATTCATAAATTTTTTCCTCATTTTTAGGTTTTTTTGGTGACAGGTATTTTTCCTTGTCTTTTGAGGGCTAGAGTTTATGGTTTTTGTTTGTTTCTCTCATTTCTCTTCCTCTCCTTTCTTCTGCCACTAACAGCCAATTTCTTTTGTTCTCTATTTTTTCTTCTTCTTTATAAACACCACTTGCTATATCTCTTCAACATTCTCTCTATTCACATTTTGAACATACTAAACTTTCTTCTACCTTCTTATCACATTTTCATTTCCCTTATTTTTACCATTTTTGGGGGAATTTTTGGTTTATGTAACTCCTGCCCCCACAATCATATTGTAGCCATAATTAGCACTGTGGAAAATACAGTGGACAGCTGCTGTTTCATGACAGACTATTGCATGGTTATTTGTTGTTTTTGTTGTTGGCAATTGCTACCCGCCATTCCTAGTTTGGTGGTTGTTAGTGCTGTGATGTCACAGTAGGCACTGGGTCTTTATTTTAATGTTGTATATTGTCTGCTTTGGTTGTGTCTGTTTTAATGCTGTATATTGTCTGCTTTGGTTGTGTCTGTTTCCACTTTTTCTGTAAAGTGCTGGGAATCTGCAGGGACACAAGCTCACCCAAGTTCTGCTGCTGAACTAAATCCAGCCAAAAGAGAGTACATCTTGCTCCACACACAAATTAACCACATTCAAACTTCAGCTATACAAAGCCTAGAAGAAAGAAACTCCCCAAACTAATGATCAGGCCCCAAGTAGAAATGGCTGGGGGTGGGGGGTTCTCAGGTGTCATTTATGGATTTCAACTCCTACAAGAAAAACAGAAAATTAACACAAAGTCTGTGAATGCTGCCCCTATGAAGGGTCTCAATCTAGATGACTCCAGGACACTTTTGCAAGTGATGGGTGTGTCCTAAAAGGTCCCACACACAACACTGGAAGAGAAACCCATCCCAACATATGCATAAAACTCAACACAGGAATACAAGGAAAAAACAAGGTAACAGGATGCCTCCTAAATTTCATAATTCACCAGCAACTGACTCTAAAGATATTGAAGTGGATGAAATAATCAGATAAAGAATTCAAAAGAAGCACATGAAAATGATTAATGATTTTCAAGAGTATACATCCACATATTTAAAAAAAACCAACTGAATATATTAATAAAGTCAGTACAGGGATGAGGTTGTGGCTCAGCAATAGAGCGCTTGCCTCACATGTGCGAGACCCTGGGTTCAATCCTCAGCACCACATAAAAATAAATAAGTGAAATAAAGGTATTGTGTCCAACTATAACTAAAAAATAAATATTAAAAAAAAATAAAGTCAGTACAGGATATAAAAGAGAATTTCAGTAAGAAAAAATGAAATGTTGACAAAGAACCAAACAGTAATCTTAGAAAGACACAATATATCAAATAAAATGTTCAGTTGAAAGTCTGTCTAACATGGTACAGAATAGAGGACACAGTAACCAACCCACAAAACTACAACTATCTTATATTTGATAAAGGGTCTAAAAGCATGCAATGGAGGAAGGATAGCATCTTCAACAAATGGTGCTGGGAAAACTGGAAATCCATTTGCATCAAAATGAATCTGAATCCCTATCTCTCGCCATGCACAAAAGTTAACTCAAAATGGATCAAGGAGCTTGATATTAAATCAGAGACACGGCATCTGATAGAAGAAAAAGTAGGGTATGATCTACATACTGTGGGATCGGGCTCCAAATTCCTCAATAGGACACCCATAGCGCAAAAGTTAACAACTAGAATCAACAAATGGGACTTACTCAAACTAAAAAGTTTTTTCTCAGCAAAAGAAACAATAAGAGAGATAAACAGGGAGCCTACATCCTGGGAACAAATCTTTACTCCACACACTTCAGATAGAGCCCTAATAACCAGAATATACAAAGAACTCAAAAAATTAGACAATAAGATAACAAATAACCCAATCAATAAATGGGCCAAGGACCTGAACAGACACTTCTCAGAGGACATACAATCAATCAATAAGTACATGAAAAAATGCTCACCATCGCTAGCAGTCAGAGAAATGCAAATCAAAACTACCCTAAGATACCATCTCACCCCAGTAAGATTGGCAGCCATTAGAAAGTCAAACAACAATAAGTGCTGGAGAGGATGCGGGGAAAAGGGCACTCTTGTTCATTGCTGGTGGGACTGCAAATTGGTGCAGCCAATTTGGAAAGCAGTATGAAGATTTCTTGGAAAGCTGGGAATGGAACCACCATTTGACCCAGCTATTCCCCTTCTCGGTCTATTCCCTAAAGACCTAATAAGAGCATGCTACAGGGACACTGCTACATCGATGTTCATAGCAGCACAATTCACGATAGCAAGATTGTGGAATCAGCCTAGATGCCCTTCAATAGATGAATGGATAAAAAAAAATGTGGCATTTATACACAATGGAGTATTACTCTGCATTAAGAAATGACAAAATCATAGAATTTGGAGGGAAATGGATGGCATTAGAGCAGATTATGCTAAGTGAAGCTAGTCAATCTTTAAAAAATAAATACCAAATGACCCCTTTGATATAAGGGGAGTAAACAAGGACAGGGTAGGGACGAAAGTTTGAGAAGAAGATTTACATTAAACAGGGATGAGAGGTGGGAGGGAAAGGGAGTGAGAAGGGAAACCGCATGGAAATGGAAGGCGATCCTCAGGGTTATACAAAATGACATATAAGAGGAAAGAAGGGGTAAGACAAGATAATACAAATCGAAGAAATGATTTACAGTAGAAGGGGTAGAGAGAGGAAAGGGGAGGGGAGGGGAGGGGAGGGGGGATAGTAGAGAATAGGACAGACAGCAGAATACATCAGACACTAGAAAGGCAATTTGTCAATCAATGGAAGGGTAACTGATGTGATACAGCAATCTGTATACGGGGTAAAATTGGGAGTTCATAACCCACTTGAATCAAATTGTAAAATATGATGTATTAAGAACTATGTAATGTTTTGAACGACCAACAATAAAAAAAAAAAGAAAGTCTGTCTAACAGAGTAAACCATGATCAAAGCAGAATCTCAGAGTTGGGAGGCAAGTGGCCAACCTTGCACATTCATACAGTATTAAAGAGAAGAAAAGGGCTGGGGCCGTAGCTCAGTAGCAGAGAGCTTGCCTAGCATGTGTGAGGCACTGGGTTCAATCCTCAGCACCACATAAAAATAAACAAATAAAATAATGGCATGCTTTACAACTACCAAAAAAAATTAAAAGCAAAGAAGTAACCATGACCAGAATCATAAAAGAACTCTGAGACAACCTTAAGAGACAAAATTTAAGAACTGCTAATATTTTAGAGGGTTGTAAGAAACAGACTAATAGAATGGATAACCACTTCAGGAAAATAATAACAGAAAATTTTTCAAACCTCAAGAATGAAATGGAAATTCAGATACAGGATGCATTCAGAACCCCAAATAGACAAGATCAAAAAAGAACCACTCTGTGAAACATTATAATTAAAATCCTTAACATATAGAACAAGGTTAGAATTTTAACAGCCTCAAAAGAAACACAACAGGTCACAATTGAGGCAAGCCAATCGGAATTAACTTCCAATTTCTCAGCACAAACTCCAAAATCCAGGAGGACATGGAACAATGTGTTCCAAGTTCTGCAAGAAAATATCTGTCAACCAAGATCACTAAATCCAGCAAAGCTACCCTTCCGAATCAGGAGAAATAAAAACCTCTCAAGATAAACAGAAATTAAAAGAATTCATGACTATTAAGCTGATACTAAAGAAAATATTTAAATATTTTACACAGGAGAAATTAAAAATAAACCCTACTCCAGTGCAGTGGCACATGCCTATAATCCCAGAAGCTCAGGAGGCAGAGGTAGGAGGATTGCAAGTTCAAGACAGCCTCAGTAACTATAAGAGGCCCTTATTAACTTAGCAAGACCCTGTATAAAAATAATTTAAAAATTAAATGGCTGGGTATGTAGCTCTGTGGTAAAGTCCCTGCGGTACCAAAAATAAAACAAAACAAAAAAACTACTCAACAGGAAGTCCCAGATTGACTCCAATATAACAACACAGGGTGATTTCAACACACCCCTGTCATCAATACATAGATCATTCAGTTATAAACTCAGTATAAGACTGGACCTGAAAAATATTATAAATCAAATAAACTTAACAGACATTTATAGAATATTTCATCCAATAACATTATTCTCAGTGGTTCATGGAACCTTCTTCAAAATAGAACATATTTTAGGCTACAAAGAAACTCTTAGCAAAAAAAAAATGATAGAATTCATTGCATCTTATCATAACAAAATGAAATGAAATTAGAAATCAACAACAAAAAGCCTTATAGAAACTACATAAACAAACAGAAACTGAATAATACACTTTTGAATGATGAATGGGTGATAGATGAAATCAGGGGAGATTTAAATTTTTTTTTTTGGTTTTCCAGCATCTTTGCTTTCATTTATTAGAACTATTTGCTATACATACTTGCTGAATGTATGCAGTAACTAACTCTTAACTTTAATTCAATTTTATCTCTAGTAACTTTCAGAATGCTGTACAAATATTAAGTTTTCAATAAATACTTAGAAATTTATTGAAAGCATGGTTTCTTTATTGATTCTTGAACTCTAGATGCCAGCATTATAATGTATAAACTTCAACCAAAGCACACTGATATTTAATAATACAGTGTCAAACCTTCAATTTTGGGAGATGAAATATCTCTTGCTAAACTTTTCTCATCCACCCAAATATTCCTTTTTTTAGCTGGGTCCTCCTCAATTTTTTAAAATTTTTTTATTCTAATTTGTTATATATGATAGTAGAATGCATTATAATTCATATTACATATATAGAGCACAATTTTTCATATCTCTCCTTGTATCAAAGTTTATTCGCACCATTCATGTCTTCTTCATACAAGTACTCAGGGTAGTGATGTCCACCTCATTTCACCATCTCTTTTTAACCCCCTTCCCCCTCTCCCCCCTCCCTCCCCTTTGCCCTATCTACAGTTTGTCTAATCTTCCCATGATCCCCCTCCTATAAAAATTCTTATAATGAAACAACATACCAGAACCTCTGGGACACTGTGAAGGTACCTCTAAGAGGAAAGTTTTCATCTGTGAGCTTCTTCATAAGAAAATAAGAAAAGATTCCAAATAAACAATACAATGATACATTTCAAGGCCCTTAAAAAAATAAGAAGCAATTTCAAAACCAGAAGGAGGAAATAATTAAGACCAAAGTCAGAATCAGTGAAATAAAAAATAATATAAAGGATCAATGAAAAAAGAGTTGATTCTTTGAAAAGACAAACAAGATTGATAAGCCCCCGAATTAATAAAATTAGAGATGAAAAAAAAAAAAGAAATCACCACAGATGTCACAGAAAAATCAAAAGGATCACTAGGGACTATTCTGAAAACATACTCCAATAAATTGGAAAATCTAGACTAACTGGATACATTTCTAGATATATACACCATAACAAAATTTAATCAAGATGACATATAAAACCTAAACAGATGGATAACTGGCAATGAGATAGAAGCAGTAATAAGAATCCTTCCAACAGGAGTGGACTCAGTGGTCCCAGATGTCTCCAAGCTGCTAGGAGACAACATAATGAATGGCCTCAGTGACTTCCTATAGTGGGAATAGGCAGCAAGAGTTGGGCCCAGGAGGCCCAGGAAGGGCCGCTGGCTGAAGCTACTCAACCAATGGCCCGGGTGTGGAGCCCTGCTCACAGGCCCATCCCCAGACTCATCCTGGGCTTGATACAATGTCAAACCTTCAAGGGCAGTTTGGTCTTTTAGGAAATAATCAGCGGTGATCTTCTACCAATATCTGGACAATTCCCCCATGGTCCCAGTCATATTACACCCAAGATATTGAGGAACACCATGGGCTGTTTGTGGAAGGCTGCAAGGTGAGGGAAGCAGCCTTTGATGAGAATTTCCCTCATTGGGACTCTGATGTTGTAGCTTTTACTCTAGCCTTGGCTGCCTCTGAAGCTGTCAGACCTCTGGCCAACTGAATCAACTGTGATAAGATGACTGGTAAGGTGACTCTCTGCATCAAAGGCTAAGATAGAAGCCTGTGCCCTGTGTAGTTAGTCATTAGGAAGGAATGTAAACCAGAAGAGAATATAACCAGAATACAACCATGCACATGGAATGAGGAAGCACACCGAGAAAAAGAAATAGAACAGCCCTTGAAACTGTTGGAACTTGCTTCCAAAGAAGTCCTGGGATGTTTCTGACTTATCACTTTGCAACTACTGAGTGATCCTTTTTTGCATTTGTGAAAACTCAGATTTTCCATCTTAAAGGATAGTTTTGCAAACAAAGTCTAAGAAAAGGTGCCAATCATAGAACCCATAGAAATTAACCAAGATGACAAAAGAAATTAAATAGATATAGTTAGGAATCTTTATTCATTAGGATTGGAAAGCTATTGAAAGAACTTGGAAATTTCAGAATTTGTGGTCATCTCATTATCAGCCTACAGATAGATCTTAGTGTAAGATTGAGATCTATGTATTGTGAATTACTTTAGATGAATAGTAAATAATCGAATATGAAATAAACACGTGTTTATTATGAGATGCATATATTTGAAAGACCATGCAAAATTGGGGTTGGTGTGGGAATAGATTTTTTACATTAATGTTTAAACAAGATATGGTGTGAGAAGTTAACCTGCTTATCCTCTGTCTGCCAAATTGAAAATTATTCCTAACAGGTATCATTGTTAGTGGTTTGGGATTTTTGGTTTGCTTTTTTGTTTTGTTTTTTTGGGGGTTGTCCTTTAAAAAAAAAAACTATATGCCTTCAACTGTTTCCTAACACATATACAAATTGATATTATAGATATTCTGCTTTTTTCCCCTTTTAAAATCAAGGTGCAATATGACAAGGCAGCATAATATATGCCTCTATCAACATCTTGGGGTTTTTTTTAAACATTTTTTGGGAGACATATTAGTTTATCCTTACTTTTTTTTTTTTTAACAATATAAGGCTGTATCTTGATATAATGAACTAATCATCTTTTGGACATCTTGATTGTTTCCAAAATGTTTTATTATTTTCTGTGATTTTGTACATGTTTATTCATTTCCCACAGAGTAGACTTGTATAAGTGGAATCTCTTGATTAAGTGGGGTGGGGGTTACCAGGGATTGAACTCAAGGGCACTCAACCACTGAGCCACATCCAGAGCCCTATTTTGCATTTTATTTAAAGAAAGGGTCTCAATGAGTTGCTTAGTGTCTCACTGTTGCTGAGGCTGGCTTTGAACTCTTGATCCTCCTGCCACAGGAGGATCCTCCTGAGCCACTGGGATTACAGGTGTGCACACCCCCGACCCCCAATGCATTGGTATTTTTAATAGGTATCATCAGAGTGCCCTCCTTGGGATTCTACCAGTTCATCTCCCTTCAGCCAGTGATTTCTGTGCCTATTTCTCCACAGCCTGGCCATTCAGATCTGATTTTGAGAGAATCTGACAGTGAAAACTAATTTCTGTCATTTTAATTTGCATTTCTCTATGAAGGCAGAAATATGTTTTCAATATGTAAGAGCCATTTGTTTTGTATCTCTGTGAACTGCCAGTCCATATCCTTTACTCATTTCTTTTTGTACATCAATCACTAAAGAAGTTAGCCCTTTGTGGTAAGAGATGGAAATACATTTTCTCATTTTTTACTTCTGTATAGCAAAAGAAAAGTGTTTTAATATAGCTGGATATATTCAACTTTTCTTCTTTTGGGGCTTCTAGAGTTTGAGTCATACTTAGAAAGGCTTTGTCACTCCAAGATCATGAAGGAATACTTTGGTTTTATTTAATTTTTTTAGTTGTTAATAGACCTTTATTTATTTATATGTGGTGCTGAGAATCAAACCCAGGGCTTCACACATGCCAGGCAAGTGTGCTACCACTGAGCCCCAGCCCCAGCCTGGAATACTTAACAATTAAAATTGTTATTTATTTGGAATACCTTAGGTTCTGGGAGTGCTATTGTACCTTCATTGCACTTCTTTTCCAAGGTTTTTCTGGCTATTCAGTTTCTTTCCTACTGTGGAACTTCAGGATCAATTTGACTCCTTCCAATTTTTACAAAAGCTGTTGCTGTTTTTATTTGGGTTGCAGTAAATGTACATGATTTAAAGTGAAAATAGATGTCTTCCTTTCCAGTAATGTGATAAGTCTCCATTTATTTGGATACTTTTCATGTCCCCAGACATGTTTTTTTTTTTAATGTTTATTTTTCAGGTTTTTAAATTTTTTTTATTGGTTGTTCACAACATTACAAAGCTCTTGACACATCATATTTCATACATTAGATTCAAGTGGGTTATGAACTCCCATTTTTACCCCAAATACAGATTGCAGAATCACATCGGTTACACATGCACATTTTTACATAATGCCATATTAGTAACTGTTGTATTCTGCTACCTTTCCTATCCTCTACTCTTTTTTAGTTTTAGATGGACACAATATCTTTATTTTATTTTTATGTGGTGCTGAGGATTGAACCCAGTACCTCATGCATGCCAGGTGAGCACGCTACCACTTGAGCCACATCCCGAGCTCCCCCCAGATGTGTTTTAAACTTTCCTTCATACAGGTTCTTGCATATTTTTTTTTGTTGTTGTTGTTACAACTGTCTCAAGTTTGGTTTGTTTGGGGCTATTGTGAATGAAGCTGTGCTGTGTGTAAATTGAATGCTACTGATTTTTTCTTCATTCAGTTTTTGGTGCTCTATTAAATTTTCTGTATTCTCTTTCTAAAAAGGCTTCCAACAAAGAAAAGCTTAGGACCAGATACATTCTCAGCTGAATTCTGCCAGACCTTTAAAGAAGAACTAATGCAATACTCCTCAAATTATTCCATGAAATAGAAGGGGATAGAAAACTTCCAAATCCATTTCATGAAGCCAGTATCACAAACCAAAACCAGAAAAGAACAAGTCAAGCAAAGAAAACTAAAGAACAACATCCTTGATGAACTCACATGCAAAAATTCCTAATAAAAATAATAGCAAGTCATATTCAACAACATATTAAGAATATTGACCAAGTTGGTTTTATTCCAGTGATGCAAGGATTGTTTAACATAATGCAAATCAATACATGTAATTCATCACAGAAATAAAATTAAGGACAAAAATCATTTAATCATCTCAATAGATGCAGAGAAAGCCTTTGGCAAAATTTAGTATCCATTCATGATAAAAACACTGAAGAAATTAGGGATTTATCATCATAAAGGTTATACCACAAATAAATTAGGGAGTTATCATCATAAAGTTTATATACCACAAACCCAAAGCCAATATCACAGTGAATGGGGAAAAACTGAATGTGTTTCCTTCCAAATCCCAAACAAGACAAGGATGTCCACTCTCACTACTCCTATTCAATATAGTGCAAGGAATTCTAACTAGAGCAATTAAGGAAAAGAAGAAAATAAAAGAATCCCTGAAGTCAAATTATCACTGTCTGCAGATAATATGATTCTTTATTTAGAATATTCAATAAAAACTTCATCAGAAGACTGCTAAAGCTAATAAATAAATCAAGATAGTAGCAGGGTACAAACTGCACCACCACCACCACCACCCCCCGCAGGAATAAAGCTAACCAGGAGGTGAAAAGAACTCTACAATGAAAACTATAGAACACTGAAGAAATAAACTGAAGAAGACAAAAATATAGAAAGATCTCTCATGTTCATGGATAGGCAGAATCCATATTTTTTAAATGACCCTACTACCAAAAGCAATATACAGATTCAATGCAATCCCTATCAAAATACCAATGATATTCTTCACAGTCCTACAATTCCTTTGGAAGAATAAAAGATCCAGAATAGCGAAAGCAACTCTAAGCCAAAAAAGAAAACAGTGGTAGAGGCATCATGATACCTGACTTCAAATTATACTAATGAGCTAGAGCAACAAAAACTGCATGGTACTGGCATAAAATCAGACACATAGACCAGAGGTACAAAATAGAAGACAGAAAAACCCACACATCTACAGTCATCTGGATCCTTGTCAAAGGTGCCTAAAGCACATGTGGGAGAAAAGACAGCCTCTTTAACAAATGGTGCTAGAAAAACTGGTTATCCCTATGTAGAAGAAAGAGAGTAGATCCTTATAGCTTACCCTGCACAGAAGACAACTGAAAATGGACCACAGACCTAGGAATTAGTCCAGAAACTATGCAACTCCTAGAAGAAAGTGTAGAGTCAACACTCCAACATATAGGCACAGGCAATGATTTTCTCAATAGGATCCCCAAAGCTCAGGAAATAATGCCGAGAGTTAATAAATGAAAAGGCATCAAATTAAAAAGCTTCTGCACAGGAAAGGAAACAAGTAGGAATATGGAGAACCTACAGAATGGAGAAAATCTTTCCTAGCTACTCTTCTGACAGAAGATTAACATCTAGAATATATAAAGAACTCAAAAAACTTAACCCTAAAAGAAAAATAAATGCAATTAATAAATGGGCAAATGAACTGAGCAGATACCTCTCAAAAGAATAAATACAAATGGACAACAAATATATGAAATATATGAAAAATGTTCAACATCGGAAACAATTAAGAAATGCAAATCAAAACTAAATACAGTGAGATTTCATCTCACTTCAGTTAGAAAGGCAGCCATCAAGAATACAAAAAATAGGGGCCAGAGTTGTGGCTCACTGGGAGAGTGCTTGTCTAGCATGCATGAGGAACTGGGTTTGATTCCCCACACCACATAAAAATAAACAAATATAATAAAGGTATAAGAAAATGTGTCTCATGGTTATTTAAAAAAAAGAATACAAAAAAATAATAAATTCTGGAGAGGATATGGAGAAAAAGGATCATTTTTACACTGTTAATGGGATTGTAAATTAATACAACCTCTATGGAAATCAGTACAAAGGTTCCCCAAAAGAGTAGGCATGGAACCACCTCAGTATTTATCCTAAAGAATTAAAGTCAGCATATCTCAGCAGCACATGCAAATCCATGTTTACTGCTGTATAATTCACAACAGGAAAACTATGGAACCAGCCTAAGGTGTCTGTCAATGAATGAGTGAAAAGAGAATGTGTGTGTACACACACACACACACACACACACACACATATACACAGAATGGAGTTTTATTAAGTCATAAAGAACAATGAAATTATGTTATTTGCAGTACAAGGATGAAATTTGAGGACATTATATTAAGCAAAATAAGCCAAATTCAGAAAGTCAAGGGTCATACATTTTCTCTCCCATGTGGAACCTGGAGAGGAAAATGGAAAAGAAAGCAAGGTGGCAGGGGGATCTCATGACAATTGAAGGGAAAGGGACCAGAGGTAGAGAGAAGAGGAGGACAGAAGGGGAAATGCTGGAGAATGTTCTTGGCCAAATTATATTGTTATATTGTGTTCATGTATAAACATGTAACAACAAATCCCACCATTATGTACAACTATAATGCACCAATTTAAAAAATAAAATGGGCATGGGATGTAGCTCAGTGGTGGTAGAGCATCCTAGGTTCAATCCCCAGTACTGCAAAATGATGATGATGAGTTGATGATGTGGTAGTAATGACAACACTGATGATAGAATAAATGTATAACTCAGATAAAAAAATCTTAATTAAAACCCAGTTCTTGGGATGGGGATGTGGCTCAAGAGGTAGTGCGCTTGCTTGGCATGCACAGGGCGGGGTTTGATCCTCAACACCACATAAAAATCAAATAAAGATATTGTGTCCACCTAAAACTAAAACAACAAAAAAAAAGTTCCATTGATTTTTTTCTATTCTCTAATTTGTTTATTTCTGTTCTGATTTTTATTATTTTCCCTTCTTCTGTTAACTTTAGGTTTAGTTTGTTGTTCTTTTTTTTTTAGTTCCTTAAAGTTTAAAGTTAGGTTTTGATTTTGCAATCTTAATTTTTTTTTTAATGTAGGCATTTATAGCTATGAAGTTTCCCTCTTAGTACTGGTTTTTCTGCATCCTATAAATTTGTGGTTTTGTCTTCATTTGTCTCAAGATGTTTTCTAATTTATTCTTTGACTCATTGGTTGTTTAAAAGTGTGTTAATTTTTGCATATTTGTGAATTTTCCAGTTTTCCTTTTGCTATATTTTTAGTTACAATACTGTGGTCAGCAAAGATACTTGGTATGTTTTCAGTATTTTTAAATCTGTTATGAGTTGTTTTATGTGCTAGCATGTGATCTATCCTGAACAATGCTCTATGTAGACTTAGAAGAATATGTATTCTGCTGTTGTCTGCTACACAGAGTGTTCTGTACATGTCCAAGGGGTCCAGTCAATCTACTGTGTTATTCAAGTCTAATATCTTGTTCTTGAGTTGATTCCGCAAATAAAGAAAATGTCCTTTTATCAAAGTTTTCTACCAGAAACCACAGCAAACATTAGACCTAATAATAAACATTTGAGTAAAAAGACAGAATTTCTACTATCACTAGTCAACACCATAGTGAGAATTACTATACAGTGAAATAATTGATTAAAAAAAGAAACATGAGAAATCTTCATTAAAATGTAATGGGACTGGGCTGGGGCTGTAGCTCAGTGGCAGAGCACTTGCCTTTCACATGTGAGGTACTGAGTTTGATTCTCAGCACCACATAAAAATAAACAAAATAACGGTATGCTTTCCATCTACAACTACAGAATTTTTTTTTTTTTAATGGGACAGAGCTGGGTATATAGCTCAGTTGGTAGAGTGCTTGCTTTGCATGGACAAGGCCCTAGGTTCAATCCCCAGCACCACAAAATCATCATCATCATCATCATCATCATCATCATCATCATAATGGCTGGGGTGATAGCTCTGTTGGTAGAGTGTTTGCCTTGCATGTGTGAGGCACTGGGTTCGGATCCTCAGCACCACATAAAAACAAATAAATAAAATAAAGATATTAAAAATGCTTAGTTAAAAAAATAAGAAGACGACAGCTAGGCACAGTGGCACACACACTGTCATCACCAGTACTTGGGAGACTGAGGCAGGAGGATCATAAATTTGAGGTCAGCTTGGATAACTTAATGAGACCCTGTTTCAAATAAAAAATAGAAAAGCCTGAGGTGTGTCTTAGTGGTAGAGTGTTTTCCTAGCATATGTGAGAATCTGGTGTAGCTCAATAGTAGAGGGGAGGGGAGAGGGAAGGATTGAGGTTGACACCATTGTTTGCAGATGAGGGGACTGTCTAAGAAGAAAATGCCCTAAAAAACTAATAAGAAAACTGAGTAAGATGATCAGATAAAACAAACTTACCCAATGATCAGTATACCCTGCAAACTGGGTGATTAGCAGTGGAATGGTATGAGGACCTGTTCCTGCAGTGTTGAGCAGTTTAGTGTAACAGGAACAGTGTTTGTATGAGAAGGGGTCCTGAGAACTATCACAGACGCCAAAGCTTTGTCAAATTGGAACCCTGCTTAGTAACCTCATCTTGTTGAAGTACTGTCTGCAATAATTAACCATAAATTCCATGAGTTTACCTATACTAGGGAAGTAGGTGGAATTTGGATACTCATAGTTCTCAAATATTAATTCCAAAACTAAATAAATTTGACCATTCCATGGTCAAAGACCTTTGGCACCCTGAAATTCATAAAGGCACAATCTGACGCAGAATTCTCAGGAAATGTGCAGTTTTTACATTCTAAAAAAATTGCTATAGGGGCTGGGGTTGTGGCTCAGTGGTAGAGCACTTGCCTGGCATATGTGAAGCCCTGAGTTTGATTCTCAGCACCATGTATAAATAAAAATAAAGGTCCATAGATAACTAAGAAAAATATTTTTTAAAAATTGCTATAGTTACAATCATTCTAAACACTTCATATCTGTGAAATTACACTATTTAATTAAAAAAAAAAAGCATAAACTCCCATGCACTGGAAATGTCAAAATGTCATATTGAGGCCAGGTGTGGGGAAAAAAAATAAATCAACAGATTCTCCCCTGAAATCATGTCAGCTGCTCTAGAATTCAGCCTAGGCTACAAGTTATAAAATGAACGAGTACCTCTGAAAATGGCTGTTTGGCATGAGTCAAGGGATCCCAATGGTGGCAATGGCTGCTATAAATTCCCAATAAAATCAGCAAGTTCCATCTCAAAAGTCTTCTGAGGCAGAAGATAACATTACACACAAGAGTGAATCAGTTTTCACTGATGGTGCTATATATACACTAGAAAGTCCAGTTCAATTGTTCATGAACTTTCAAATAATAATCCTTCATTGTCCACTGAATTGCCTGCCTTCAGAACTGAAGAATATCAGCTATGGGTATTTGTGTGAGCTGTAAACATCAGAGAACTTTCTCTAAATAACTGTTCCTTGTGCTTTCTTCTGTAGACATTGGTTTCAAGCACACAACCTTTCTTAGAGAGGTAAGAGGGCTTGCTCATGCCACAATGCTTCCTTCACAACCAAACAATAGTGGAAATTAAGTTTTCAAAAATACAGCATTTGGGGCTGGGGTTGTAGCACAGCAGTAGAGAGCTTGCCTTGCTTATTTGAGGCACTGGGTTTGATCCTTAGCACCACATAAAAATAAATAAAGGTATTGTGTCCATGTACAACTAAAAATTATTTTAAATACTACATTTATTCTTTATCTATGGTACTTAACATATTCATTTTAACATTAAAATAAAGTCAATGTATCTATTCAAAGATCTAAGATGAATAGAGCAATATTCAAAGAGAAGTTATCTGCTTTTATAAGAAAACATTCCAATTTATACAAAGCACATTGAAAAATGAAATTAATATTTTTCTTAGAAAAACAACTACTATTTAAGAAAAGGAAGAAAAGACGAACCATCTCAATTGCAGTGATGTGAACTTTGTACTTCTTTAAAAATAGCGATATTAATAAAGTCAAAATTCTCACGAACAAAAATCTACCACTATCACCAGTGACAAGAGATAATGAATTTATTAATTTAGCCCTGGATACTCCAATGACAAAGATATGATAAAAGGGTGGCTGACTGAAATTGAGCCAATAATCAAATTCAAATGGACTTTAAAACAATGGAAGCTTAAGAATTTCTAATGTGCTTAATCACAGTTCTTTCAACTGGAAAAGAAAAGGCTGGAGATTCTGCTGACATCTGAGATGATAAGAGAAAAATTTTCATTACTTCTATATATTAAAGATCAGACATTACTGAAATGAAACCAATAATGAACAACTTTAGCTTGTGTTTTGAACAATGTTCAATAAATGCTACTGCAGAGATCCCTTAAGCATGTTCTTAATCGTTCTTGTCATTATTACCATGAAATTTTACAACTGCAGATTTTAATTCCTGTGATAGTTATATCTGAAGTTTAGTAAAAAAAAATAAATAAATTTGTTTCAGTGACCTTGTTCAAAGATGATGAGACCAGAACGTGAAAACAAAAGGGTAAAGTTCAAGAATCTCTGGAATGACTACATATTCATATTTCATGGACCAGCCATGAAAACTCACTGATTTTATGTATCTTTAGTTCCAGTGTATTTTATTCTACTTTATTAACTTAGTAAACTGGGTGCCCATATGTTGGTAAATAATAACTTGAGAGAATCTTTGCCTTTAAGAACCTCATTGACATCCTAGAAGTTCTAGAAAGCAGCTTCCTCCCTCTCTTTCTTTCTCAGCAGCTTAAGCTTACCCAGCACTAATGCTGACCACAATTCCAAGGCTCTACATCAGATTTTTTACCCATGCATTGGTCTTTCAGTTAATAATATTGGGAAACAGGACAAGATTTCTCATATCAGTATGAAAACAGAAGTCAATAACTCAACAAAGGTCACTGTTAAATTATCATTAGCACATTTAGTTGACCAACAGAATTTAAAAATTTTAAAATGTCTGAAATTGAGATCAAGTTGATTTTGTTAAATTTCGTAGTTTAGAAATGGCAAACAAGAAATATAACAAGGGTACAAAATCCTGCTCAGGATGTTAGAGTAAGTGCTCTGTTCAATATAAATAAAAACTTCATTTGCAAACATGAGTCATGCCTTATTCAATTCTAACAAACCCAAAGCAAAAGGCCATTTTTCAGACAACCAGGGAAACATGAACACATTCTAATATTTTAGTTTATTTCTCCTGTGTTTAAGAAAACACTCAGGACACTTCATGGTTTAGAGAACAGCAGTATCTATCACCTGATTCTGAGTGGAGCTCAGCTGGGAGAGTCTTCTGCTCTTTGTGGTACCTGCTGGAGCTGGAGCATCTAAGATGGTTTCACTCACACATCTGACTCCTGGGCCAGGACAGTTAGAACAGCTGGGGTCTGTTCAGCATTCACTCTCTTTACAAGGCACCTTGGGTTTTCCCACAGCATGGTGGTTAAGAATAAACCAACTTCTTATGGGATGTTTAAGTTCCAAGAGAGGAAGCAGAAACTACAAGTCATCTTAAAATCTAGGCCAGGAATCTGCAGTGTCACTTTTGACTTTTTTGTCAACTGGTCAAAATAAGCTACAAAGTCTGTTCTGAATAAAGGAGAGGGAAAACAGACTCTTCATGGAAGGAGAACAATACCCACACAAAGGAGGAACAGAATTAATGGAGGTCATTTTTTGGAGCCCAATTGCTACAAACTAGGTATTACATGACATTAAAGTATTACTGTTAATATTACTATGTATGATAATGGTGTTTCAGTTATGTCACAAAAGTCCTGTCTGATTAGTGAAACACACTGAAATATTTATGGGTAACATAATTTGTCATATGCGATTTTCCTTGGAAAACAAAAAGCAACCCATGAGGAAAAAAAGTGGGGAGGGCGGGGTTGATTGGGAATAGATAAAATAAATTTGACCTTAAATTGACGATTATTCAAGTTGGAGCAAGAAACGTATGGCTCATTCTAAGTCTATGTATAGTTCACATTTTCATAATAAAAAAAGAAAATCTCAGGCTTATGTAAAAATGAAAGCTTGCATCATAAATGAAGCTTAAATTTATATTTCTAAAACATGTTATTTTAAATGTTTCTCTTTCCTTCCTTGGAAAGCACTTCGATCAGAACAATCAGATTCAGCCACCTCAGGTTGCCCAAACCAACCCTAAATAAGTTGGTTGGCTTTCTGAGATGTTTCCATGACCAATCAGAAAACTAAATTCACTTCAATTCCATTCCTCAAAGTTTATCAAAGCCTGCAAAGTACTTTCACAGCACTCTCATCCATTCCCATAGCCTCCCAGGTTGGTTCTTATTGCTCCTTCCCCCATTTAGCTTTCAGGGGCCATTGAACAAGAAAGGGGAAGTGATATGAACAGGCCACACAGCAGATCCATGACACAGCCAGATATTCTGCCTCTAAATCCTATGTTTTCTTTTAGACTGCATTCACCCTGAATATCTACTGAACAATAAATCCTCTCCCTTTATTTTTACATGTCTTTCTTACAGAGGGCTTGAAGATTTTACAAGATGAATTACTGCAGGGTTGTTTTTTCCTTTTTTCTTTATCTTCTTTTAATTAAAAAGCATGTCAAGGCTATTATAATCCTTAATATTTTTAGTATTTTTACACTGTCAGAAGAGGGGTTATATTATTTACTCTTTTGTCTGAATAGAGAATCTGCTACAGTGAAGCTGAGTGATTAGACCAAGGTTAATCAGTAGGAGTCTACAATAAAAAGAACATAGGAAACTGTCCCTCTTCAGGAATGTGTGTGGGCAGGACTTGGCAGTGTAGTGGTTCTGCTGGTTAGATAGTCAGATTTCTGCTGAAAACAAAGGAAGAAGCTACCAAGAATTCATGTCTTTTTCCAGTCCCAAATTCTCAGTGTTAAAAGAATTTCAGGTCCAGAGCTGGTCTAATTTTGCTCTACGGATACTTAAGGGTCATAATACTTTTTACACTTAATAATCACCATTCAGCTTGAGGGTTCAGGGCTAGAGCTCTGCCTTGTCACATCACCAACAAAATAGCCTGCTCTTGTCAATGATAATAGTTCTCTAAAGTGAACAATAATTTATTTTTTTTCAAATCCAGAGAGATGATTAAATAAAGAGGCCTCAGAATTAAGACTATATATTTCAACCACTAACCTTTGCATGAATTACTGTGAAAGAATCACTACCAGGCAGTTAGGACATCTCCAGAGACAATGAACTCAATATCTACTGACACTGAAAAGATGTTTGAAAAATGGTAACTGGCAATAAGTATACATGCAAAATTACCTTCCTATTGGTTGTATTTTCCAAATTTATGCCATCTCTGGACTCAAAGAGCTATTGTGGTTATTAAGCTATCCACCTATACCTTGAAAAGTACTCTGGGGCTTGCTCCTTGTCAGGGCACCTTGGGTTTTCCTAACTACCTGAAGTTAACTGCACTGTATGAAATGTGAGCAAATGTATTATCTCAAGGGGAAACATTCAGGAGGAAGTATGTACTCTGTCTCACTATTTCTTCTCCAGCCTGGCAACTGGCACTGCTCCAGATGGTAGCTACTCTATTCACCTAAAGGGAAAACAAGGAGCTGGAGATAGCTCAGGGGCACAGCCCTTAAGTAGCACAAACAAGGCATGGGGGGGGGTTTGAGATCTAGCACTGAAAAGAAAAAAGGGAGAATAATGATTAACCCATCAATATATATTCAAGGTGAGCAAGAAATAAGCTTTATTGCTTTAAGACACTGAGGATTTTGGAGTTACTGGTGACTGTAGCCTATCTTAACTGATACACAGTCTAAGGAAGCCAAACAAACATGCCAACAAGAATCAAACAATAAAGCTGGGCACAGTGGCATATGCCTGTAATTCCAGTGACTCAGGGGCTGAGGTAGGAAGATCACAAGTTTGAGGCCAGCCTCAGCAACTTGGTAAGGCTCTAAGCAACTCAGTGAGGTCCTGGCTCAAAAATAAAAAGGGTTGAGGATGTAGCTCAGTGGTAGAGTGCCCCTGGGTTCAATCCCTAGTACATAAAAAAATCAGACAGTAAGCCACATGTTACAGCTGAATCATGCTCAGGTTCAGTAGGAGCATAGAAAAGGTCTTGCCATTATCCTTCAAGTCTTCTGGGAATCTTGGGTAAAATCTCACTAAGGTGACAACATTTGAATTAGAATTTGAGGGGGTGAGTAGAAACTGCCAAGTAGGTAAGTTGGGGAAAGGGTGTTTTAGACAAAGGGATACTTTATGCCAAGCCAGAGGAAGAGGAAAATGTGTCTGAAGAGTTACAAGGCATATAAAATCTGAATGTGGTGCATTTATTGTGCAGCTAATGCAGTTGAAGCTTCAGGGCCTGAGTTGCATCGGTACCTTTCAAAGCCTGTACTGATTATCTGTCTACCTAAACAGCCTATAGATTCTATCCTTATTGGGTCATAATTTTCTGCTCATATTATGTATACTTATATCTTTTTCTTAGAAGGCTCCCTCTAAATAATCAAGTTCCAAAAAAGCTGAATCTGCTTTCAATGAGGTGGAGAGGGATGAAATGATTTTAGGTGTACTGAGAAAATATGTGACTTTCCACATGACACTTTTTTCAACATTTGAAAGAGTCTCTCTTCCCCCAAGCCAATTATCCTCAGCCCCTGCACTCTGGGATTGGGTAACTCTGTACCAGTTCCACTGCTCTCCTTGGAATATGCTTTCATTTGTTTATCGTCCTCACCAGAGTGGCACTCGAACCTAAATCTCAATCTCCAGATGCAGTCTGAGTGTATTTATCACCTCATTATGGAGTTTCTTGTATCTTCTTTAATTTTTCATAAACAATCATTTGCTACTCAAATGATGCCATATTATTTATGAGATTCCCCAGAAAAATATGGATTGGTGCTCACTGTCAGTACCATAATACACCTGTTTGTTTCAGCTTAGGTTTGGCAGAATTTGAGGAACAAGTGTAGTAAAGAAAAAGTGAGTTGATTCATTTTAACAAATATTTACTAGTACCTAACTCTGTGCCAGGCAACCCTCCAGGTGCTAAAATATAGGAAAGAAAAAAAAATTCTGTTTTTCCAGAGTTTCCATCCTACTTTGAAGGGAGAGAGACAAAATACAAATCAGTAAATGAAATCGGGTGTTAGACAATAGTTAAGTGCAATGGAGAAAAACAAAGCAGAGAAGGATAGAAGGAGTTTGGTGAATGGGGAAAGGGTGAGATTGCAATTTTAGATAATGTGATCAGGAGAGGCCTCACTTGAGAATGCAACACTAGAGCAGAGACTTGGAAATGCAGAAGGGAGACATAGAGATACACAAGGAAAGCACATCCCAGGCAAAGGCACCAGTGTCGTCAGTGCTAGGATCTTGAGATGGAAATGTGCCTAGCATGTTCAAAGAATAGTAAAGAGGGCTGTAAATAGTAAACAGGGCTGGGTGGCAGTAGTTGAGAAAGGACAGTGAGACATGGTCAAAGAGGCAGGGGTGGGAATCCACACAGGGCTACTATGATAGTTTAAGTTTTTCTGAGACAGGCAGTACACCAAGGGAGGACGTTGAGCAGAGGGTTAATATGATCCAACTCATGTCTTACAATGTGGGTCTGCTGGCTGTGTTGAGAACAGACTGTAGGAAAAGCCAGTGGAGACAAAAGGAAATCTATCAGGAGGTTGTGGCAGCAATCCAGGCAATAAAGACAGTTACTTGGATCTGAATGCTAGAAATGGAGTAATACAAAGTGGCTGAACTCTGGAAACATTTTGAAAGTAAAGCAGATGAGACTTCCTAAAGGGCTGGATAGAGGATGTGGACACTGTATCCACAAGAATCTAGGATGACTGTTAGCATTTTTAACTTAAGCAACTGCAAGGATGGAGTTGCCATCAACCAAATCAGGTTTGAACCTAGTAAGCTTCATGCAAAAAGCAAAAGCAAATCTGTACTGCTAAGAATGGAAAGTCCCTTTCTAGGGGAAAAACTAGATTTAGCTGGTTTGGTCACAAGTGTTTCAGGGAATTAATGGGTCAGACTGCTAATGAGAAGGGAGGCTATGCAATGCCAGTGTTCCCAGTGAAAAGACTCTGGCTTTTGCCAAAACCTGCTCAAACCCACAGAGAAACTATAGAAAGCAGAGTGGGACAGAGAAGGATAAGGACAGAGGAGCTGGGAGCAAACCTAGGATAGAATAAAATGTAATGGGTCAGAAACTGTATCCTTGGAGGTATGAGATAGCTCCTTTCAAAGTTAAATGTGTTACTTTAAAATGCCCTTGCATCCTATATTTTATTCCAAGTACAAAAGTAATTTATTTTATTAAATTTAAAATTTAAAAAGCAACATGAATGGTTTGTACTCAATGTGGTTTTCCCTCTGAAATTACATTTGTTTTGTTTTAATTTAATTCTTCCAGTGTAGGTCAGAGAGTTTATAGGCTAAATAGCTTGCAGGTTGGTGAGCTCTTAAGAATACCAAAAAAAAAAAAAAAAAAAAAACCTCTCTGGCTAACCCTATTGGATATGATGTTCTTCCTTTTCCTCATTCCAGGCTTAGTCTACATTGATAAGTTCCTTCAAAGACCTCACTATAAAGTCCAGCAGGATTTTTTTTTTAAATATTTGTTAGAGGTTGTAGATGGACACAAAATATATTTATTTTTATGTGGTGCTGATGATCAAACCCAGTACCTCACACATTGGGAGACAAGTGCTTTACCACTAAGCTACAGCCCCAGCCCTATCCAGCAAGATCTTAAACACAAGATGTCCAATTTAACCCATAGCAAGGAAGATAAGAATTAAAATTACTCTGAGTTGCTTTCTTTCACTTATTTGGGTAAAGCTTGAAGCATTTGATAATATGCTGAATCAACAAGGGATTTGTAGAAACAGGTACTCCTACACACTGCTTGTAGGAATGAAAACTATTTAACAATATCTAACAAAATTGTAAATGTTCCTTGCCTTTGATTCAGTAATTCTGCATTTAAGAATGCAGCCTGCCAATATACGTGTGTGTGTGTGTGTTTGTGTTTGAAGTAATATAAGGTAATCTTATATTATTTCAAACACACACACACACACATTGCAATAGCAAAGGACTGGAAATTACCTAATTGGCCACCAACAAGAGATAGTCAACTGGGCTGGGGATGTGGCTCAAGCGGTAGCGCGCTCGCCTGGCATGCGTGCGGCCCGGGTTCGATCCTCAGCACCACATACCAACAAAGATGTTGTGTCTGCCGAGAACTAAAAAATAAATATTAAATCAATCTCTCTCTCTCTCTCTCTCTCTCTCTCCTCTCTCCTCTCTCACTCTCTCTTAAAAAAAAAAAGAGATAGTCAACTAAATAATGTTATATCTACACAATGCAAAATATGTACTTGTAAAAAGAATGAGGTTAAACCATACTACTATGGTTTAACTGAGACATCTTGATATACACTTTTTAAAGCAAAAACGCAGAAAATAAAACACGTATTTGTGCAAGATATATTACAATACCTTTAGAAAAGTATACAAGAAAACAATAGTAATGGTGTTTTCTTTGGGAAGGAGGAAAAAGAAAATGGAATCTGGGAAAGCTTTCTCCTGTGGGCCTTTCTAAATTCTAAACAATATAAATGTGCTATGTATTCAAAACAAAAAAATTAAAATTTGAGTAAATACATAAATGGGAAATGTTAGCACATTTCCCAAAGTGTGTGGGTTGTCTGTTACAAACAGCAACAAGAAAGTGGGGCAGAGATCCTTACAGAATACTGGGTTATTGGGGGTTGAAAACCAAATAGAGCTCCTTTACATTTTAAATTCTAAGAGCTACAGATGAGCTTTTGGTTTAACTCCTGTAATGCTGCAAATGGGCTTCACCTCCAACTAAATATAATAGCTAAAAGGAAATATATTCCATTTGCCTCCAGCTTAAAGCTATGGTTCCAAAATAACTTGGAAACTTCCAATATGAAGGAATGGGACATTATATACATTCCAAACTGTTTCCCAATTAAAACATCCTTTACAAACTTGTTATCCAGTCTCTAAATATCTATCACACCAAGACCTGGGAGCTAATTTTTACTATAATAGTTTATTACAAATTTATTTTTCTTAGTTGATCCTGGTTCCCAGGTTTTAGATCTTCTTTTTGGGCACAAGACAGTTCAACTCTTTGTATTATACAGTGAGTCAACCCTCTTTTCTACATATGGGTTTGAAGCCCAGTTGATCACCATCATTTCAACCTTTAATAGTCGCTTCTACAGTGTAAGCATCCTAAATTAATTCCATATTTTCCCTAATGACCAGTTCTTCAAACTTTCTAATTTGTCCCTGTCCCTCTCAAAATGTGGAACCAGTGTTTGCTTTTGATTTTTCATGGTACTGGGGATAAAACCCAGAGGTGCTCTATGACTAAGCTACACCCTGAGACCTGTTTTTTTCTTATTTTGAGATAGGTATTTTGAGATAGCCCAGGCTGACCTTGAACTTTCGATCCTCCTGCCTTAGCCTCAAATTGCTGGGATTACAGGCTGACAGTTACCCAGAAGCTGTGTTTTGTTATTCTACTACTACCATTATTATTACTACCAGAATAGATCTAGGTGCAAAATCCATTTCCTTCTTCCTTTTTCAGAGAAAGAATTTAGGTGAGATAGCAAGACAAGGGAACACTACCGAATTTGGGCAGGACTGGTATTCTTGAACCTCAAAACCATTTGGGAATACATTTTCACACACACACATTTATAATTCTGATACAGAACTTCTGCACTTTCTTCACCTTCGCCTTTGCTTTCTACCTTCTCATCTCAATAAAGAATGTGAGCACTTCCCTGAATACCCTACCTAAATGTCTAAGTAGGTCCCCCAACTCCATGCTGAATTGTTCTTGATAACAACATCATAATTGTTTCTTTAATAAAAGTTTATTAAAATTTGTCATTAGATCTTTATTCATTTCTTTTCCTGCTCACTGTCTCTCACCTTGGCTAAGCCCTAAGTTTTATAAGGTTAAGGCCTATATCTATTGGATCCTCAGCATCTAGCACATAATGATGAATGGATGAATAAGTGGGATCTGAGAATGGAGTTAAAAACTCTAACATCAGAGCTGGTCTGTGTCCCAGTCCCCTGCCATTATGAATTGTGTATTCCTAGGCAAATGACTAAATTCCTTATAATCTGTTTCCTCATTGGTGAAATGAGGAGATAATAATACCTATTCTCACAGAACTAATATATTCACTGAATTGATAAAAAGTATTCAAAAGGCTTTATAATGCTATCTAGCACATAGTAAATACTCAATAAACCTCAATAAACAGCTACTACAGCTGTTCTAATTTTCACTACCTCTCACTCTGAGGCTGGTGCTGGAGGATGGCAATTAATTGTGTTAGCTGAAAGTATACCAGCTGTTTCATCTGGCCCATTTCCCCACTTCCTTTTAAAAACTGGTAAAAATCCTAACATGAAACTTACCATCTTAGCCATTTTTAAGTATAACATTTATACTGTTGGTTAAGAGACCTTTGGAAATTTTTCATCTTGCAAAACTGAAACTATCCACTGAAAAACTACTCCCTCCTCCCTCCCTGTTCCCACCTGTAGCCAGTAGCAGCCACCATTCTACTTTCTAAGAGTCTGGCTACTTAGGACACCTCAAACATGTGAAACCATATTCAAGATGTATCCCAACCCAGAAGAGAATGAGATGGAAGCTGTGTTTCATTATCCTGCTATCACTACTAGTACTACCAGAACTCTAACTAGGCATAAAGCACTTGTCTTTTGGAGTCTGGTTTATTTCACTTAGCATCACCCCTCAAGGCTCATCTGTTCCAGCATGTGTCAGAATTTTATTCCTTTTTTGTGAGGAGCCACTCCAAATGCACACACCTTTAATTCCTGATGCACCATGAGGATCTAAACAGTCACTGTAGTCTGGCGTGGTAGTGCCATGACTCTGGCTTTTCCCTCACTAGGATAACAAGGCATGACCCTAGGGGGCAGATGATACCCAGAGGGAGTAAGCTACACTCACCTGTTCTTTTGTAATCCCACCCCTTGCCTCATTCAAATGGCTTCTCCTCAGTAAAAGGGTTCAGCAGTGTTCCTCTCTTTTTCCATGGACCCCAAGGTCAGAGACACCATCACAAGACCCCCCCCCACCAAAAAAGGGTATTTCTCTGTATCTGAGTGATTATTTCATGCATGCCAGCCCAGTTCACCTGAAGTGACCTTAAGTGTTTAGCCATGGAACTCGACACTTTTTAAGGCTGAATAATATACTGCTGCGTGTATATGTCACATTTTCTTTATCCATTCATCTGTCAATAGACATTTAGGCTGCAGTAAACCTGGGAGTTCAAATATTTCTTCAAGACCTTGCTGTCAGTTCTTTGGGCTACACATGTCTTTTCTTCCTTAGACTCTCCACAGTCCTGTGATGCTGGCAGAGCAACACAGCTGTAGGAATCTTCAGTTTGCCTTTACATTTTCACTCCCTCTCAAGCTTGCTTCTTAGTCCCTTCTGATGCCCTCTGGGTGCCACAAAACAGGTCAAATTTCAAATTTATTTCACTTGTCAAGAAGGGAAGGAAACATTAAACCTTTCCTTGTCCTCTCTGTTGGAAAAGCTAAAGGTCCCTCATTCAGAGGAGGGTGTTGCCACAGACCTGAGCAGAGCAGAGCAGCAGGAGCCCAAGGGCCTGGCACCTGGAGCAGAGAATGGCTGTGGCTCTGCCTCAGTTGGCCCAGGGCAGTTAATAAAGTTCACTTTATGGTAATATTTTTAAATGCTGTTACCTGTTTTCTATGGATAGGTGAGATTAAGTACCATTGATTTGGCTGATCAGTCTTATGACTTAAGAGCCAGGCTATTTCTACACAAATCTACTACTTCTAATCTTATAATGCTACGAATCTACTAATTGGAAAAACTGGACGTGATCAATAAAGTTTCATATTTTCCAAGACCTCTTCAGGATCACAGTCAATTTCACATTGCTAGGTGAGGGGGCACACAGACCAAAGTGTTGACAGTTGAAAGTACTTAGGGAGTTTGCTGGGGGTGTTTGCACTCGGGTGTCCCAGGGGAAGTAGGGGAAATGGGCCTCAGCATCTGAATCTCTTCTAGACTATATAGTAATAAAGTCAATCACAATAATACTGTGATGGTACAAACATAAAATTCCAACTATTCACAACCATCTTCAAATCAGGAATGAAGTACACATACCTCTCTATTCCCATCTCAACTCTCTTCCTACAGAACAGGGTGCACATATATGTTCACATGTGCATGAACACACACAAACTTACCAGTGAGATACTCATAAGAGTATTAGGAGTGAGTTAACTTGCACAAATTTCCTTTCTGTGAGATTTCAGGAGCCTAATTCAAAAGTTTCGAAGAATGTCTCTTGATGCCATATTTTGAAAACTAATGTGACCTTCCTGCCATCATAAATTTGGTAGAAGTTGTTAAAAAAAGGATTGCCTTAATATTATATGTTGGTTTATTGTTGTTTCTATGATAACCTTGGACAATAAAATTTCATTTGACTTTACTTAAAATACTACTTATAGCTCTCATTAAAAAATAGAAAATATCCCCTTAATTGGCCTTCTCCCATCCTCTGGGCTCCTACAGAATCAGCCATCCAGCAGTTGCAGGCCCACTTATTCAACTTTCTTACTCAGTCAGTCTTGGCACAATGCAGGCTCCTCACATTCTGCTCAAACTACTTGCCCCAGGATCACCAGTTAAATGGCTCTTTCCAACAACTTCTCCTCAGCAGCTTTGGTCTGAGATTCAAAGCCATTTAGGAGGACCCTCAGGATCCAAGGAGAGTGAGGCTTTGTAGACCTATTCTTCTACAACCTCTTTAAAGGAATAAGTTCACTCATGCCCAGGACTTTGCAATCTCCTGTACTCAAGTTAACTTCCAAAACAGCTTTGCCAGTCCTGACCTATCTGCCAAGCTCGAAATCTATCACTTACAACTGCCATTGATCTCTGCAGCCTTTAATAAATTTACACACATAGTTTCTGCCTCTGACCTTGGCACTCACCCCTCCAAAAAACAAAAAACAAGTAAATTTTCTAAAAATCCAGCCACCATGTTTTCTAAATACCTTCATCTTACTTTTTACCACCTGTCTTGGTTGGTTTGGGCAACTGTAACAAAAAATACCATATATTGGGTGGCTTATAAACAACAGAATTTTATTTCTCATAGTTCTGGAAACAAGTCCAAGATCAAGTTGCTGGCAGATGGTGAGGATGTCCTGCTTTCTCATAGTCAGCTGTATTCTCACCCTGTCCTTACAGTGGCTGAAGAGAAGGCGGCCACTCTGGGGCCTTTTATAGGCATTAATCCAATTCACTAGGACTCTGTCCCCAGAATCTAATCACCTCCCAAAGCTGGCCCTCCCCCACAACCTCACACACACACCTCTTAGTCCTATCACCCAGGATATTTCAAGGTATGAATTTGGGAGAATACAAGCATTCAGACTATAGTACCATCCATGCAGATTTCTAGGTAGAGAGCTCCATATCACTTGGGCATCATTTATGCAGTCCTCTCCCTTCTTTCCCTTATCTGCCTACCATCAAACTTATCTATAAACTAAAAATATTCTTTCCAATCTACCTCCTGTCTCTTTTCTTGGAAGATTCAGTCTAAGAGTCATGAAAGATCTAAGCTCTAGAGCTAGCATTGGTTTGGATAATGTCCTAATTCTGCTACCAATATGCCTTCTAAGTCACAGACGGAAAAAGCAGCCTCAACCTCAGGAGTATTGCAAGAATTAAGATGGGGCACAAATGACTCAACATGGTGCCTCAGACACAGCAAGTGTATCATAAATAACAGCCATGGCATATGCTTGTCCCCTTCCCCAAAATTCAGTCCCTTATCTATTGGCTTGGGATTCTATAACAACTGTCTAAGCCCCCAGCTCCTCACTTCTTTCTCCACTTCACTCCACTTCTCATCTTGCCACCATAGTTAACATCAAAAACACAATATATTCATGCCACCTCTTGGCTTAAAGAAATTTCTGCTGGCTTCTTACCACTAATCAAAATATTCTGTATCTACATTGTACAAAACTGCAGCTACCAGCCACAATTGTGGTTTGTACAAACTGAGATATGATATAAGGGAAAAATACACACTAGATCTGAAGACTTAATATGAAAAGGAATGTAAGCTATCTCAATAGTTTCTTTACAGAATACAGTTCATTATTTAAATCAGAGGCAGAACAAATGCTCATCTAGTGCCTTTTAAACCACTCTTATGTTACCTTTTTGAATCAATATGCTTATATATCTCTATATTTCATTATTTTTCCTAGCTCCTTTTATTCACATTTCCATTTTTTATCTTTTATCATTTAAAATGTTAATGGTCTCAGAGGCATTTTTGGAAGATTTTTTTAAAGTGTGGTAAAATACACAGAACAAAATTTACCACCATGATCATTTTTATAATTTTTAGTACATCATGATTACACAATAATTGTGCTCATTGTGACATATTCATACATGCACACAACTTGCCTCATTTCATACCCCAGTACCTTCCCATTCCCTTCCCTCCTCTTCTCCCCAGTCCCCTTCCTCTGCTGGTCCTCCTGTTATTTATTTATTTAGCGGGAGCACTCTAAATAAATCATTTTAATCACTTTTAAGTGAACAGTTCAGTAGCATTTAGGTACATTTACATTATTGGGCAACCATCACCATCATCCATCTCGAGAACTCTTTTCATGTTGCAAAACATGATGGTTTTGATTTGTATTTCCCTAATAATAGTAAGACTGAGCTTTTTGTTTTTTTCAAATGTGCTCATCAGCTACTTGTATATCTTCTTTACCTCTTATTACTCCATACTAGATAAATAGTTTGTAAATATTTTCTTTCGTTCTATAGGCTGTCTTTTCACTCTGCTGAATATATCCTTTGATGCACATAAGTTTAAAATTTTGATGTTGTCCAATCTATCTTTTTAAAAAATATTTATTTTTTAGTTGTAGTTTAGGACACAATAACTTTATTTTATTTATTTATTTTTATGTGGTGCTAAGGATCGAACCCAGGGCCTTGCACATGCTAGGCAAGCACTCTAACGCTGAGCCACAACCCCAGCCCCAATTTATCTGTTTTTTTTTTTTCTTTTGCCTGTGCTTTTGGTGTCACACTTAAGAAGTCATTACCTAATTCAACGTCATGCAGATTTTCCCATGTGATTTCTTCTAAGCATTTTATAGTCTTTGCTCTTTTGTTTAGGTCTTTGATCCATGCTGAGTTCATTTTTGTATATGGTATAAGGTAAAAGTCCAACCTTATTCTTTTATGTGGATATCTAATTTTTCCAGAACCATTTATTGAAAAGACTGTCCCTTTTCCATTGAAAAGACTCGGCACATTTGTTAAAAATCATTTGACCCATATGCATGAGGACTCTCTATTTTATTCCTTTGGTATGGACATCTTCTTTAATAATTTTTACTATTAAATACATTTTGAAATAATATTTGGGGCATACTAGGTTACATACATTCTTGAAATTAACTTTGCCTATTTATTTTTACTTTTTCAGTGTGGTTATTAGACACATTTAAAATCATACAAATGGCTCCCATTGTATTTCTATTGGGCATCATTGCAGTGTGGAAAGCAACAGCTGATCCCTTCCTCTTGTGTTTATTATTATAGTATTCAGGGGAGCAGAAGACCAGGGCAGCTGAAAATTGAGGCTTGTGTTGGGCAAGCCAGGTTTCAAGACCTGCTCTGTCCAACACAGCAGCCACTAGCCTCAGGTACTCAGGTGCCTAATGGGTACTTGAAATGTGGCTAGTGTGAATTGAGAGGTACCATAAGTATAAAATATAGACCAAATTCCAAAGACAGTACCAAAGATTCAAATATCTCATTGATAACTTTTATATCAATAGATTATTAATATTTTGACAGATTAGTTAAATAAATATATTTTATTAACATTAATTTGACTTATTTTAGGCTTCATTTTTTAGAGTGCTAGTTTTAGGCTCATAACATAATTAGCAGAAGCTATGGAGATACCCCATATAGTCTCTGCCCAGACATATGCATAGCCTCCACCATCATCAACATCTTCCACCAGAATGATACTTTTATTATAACTGATGAACCTACTTTAACACATTATCACCCAGGGTCCACGGTTTACCTTAGAGTTCACTTTTGGTATTGTACACTCTATAGGTTTAGACAAACTGGCATGTATCCACCATTATAGTATCATACAGAGTGGTTTTACTGCCCTAAACATCTTTTGTGCTCTGTCTTCCTCCTTTCCTCCCTAATCTGATCTTTTCTCCATGCCCACAGTTTTGCCTTTTCTAAAATATCATGGGAATCATGTAGTATGTAGGGTTTTTTGGATTGGCTTCATTTAACATCCCTCCTTGTCTTTTCATGGCTTGACAGCTCATTTTGTAGCTTGTTTATTTTTACTTTTTAAAATGTGGCTACTCAGACATTTTAAATAACATGCAGCTCACATTATATTTCTATTGGATTCTTCTTGGCTTGTTATGGACATTTTTTGCACAGTCTGGCATCTGCCTGCTTCTCTGGCCACACCTTATTCCTTGCACCCTGAACATGCCAGTCTCCTTGCCATCACCTACACTAGAGTCTTTTTTAACCTAAAGATTAATTCATTCTCATGCCCAATTCAAACATGAATTAATCCCTAGCACAGAATCCAACATACAGTGAGTACTTGCAGAAATTGAGTCAATAATGAATAAAGCAGAAAAATTTGTATTAACCTCTGATAACAATAACATATCCACTTACAGTTATAAAGAAAAGAAATACAACAGACCAGACTGCAAAAGTCTATCAACAAACAGCTAGAATTATTCACAAACTACAATTTGTTATTTTAGTCAAATCATCACCTTAATCAAAAATATTTATAAAGTGTGCCGTAATGAAGAAATGGTAAAAGCAGCTCCCAATGGTCAGTGGATTGGGACTGACTTGGAAATGTGGGGACTAGCTATGGAAACCAGATGGTTAAAACAACCACATTCCACATCCATTAAATGTTGACAGCCCAGACCCCACCAGAGTAGAGGCACTGAAACAGCCTTTGATGTAGTTTCCAAGGAAAGCCACCAAGATGATTAAAGGGTTGGAAAATGATATTTATGGGGAATGGCCACAGGAACAGAGACAATTTTGCCTAGACAAGAGAAAAGGCTGAAGGGTGACTTAATAACCATTTTCAATCATTGTTATTACACAGATGACAGTAACCATATGGTCTCCATTTCCACCAATGAAAGAATTTTGAAAATGTTCTTAAGCTGCAGCATTAAAAAAGTTGTCTAGTTTTAACAAAGAACTCAACAGTTAATAGTGTACAGCATAGCAGACCCAGGAAGAATGAGGTTATAGCCATTTCTGAACTCCTTTATTATGCTGGAAAGCAGCAAAGGGTAGGGTGTGTTCATGTCCTAAACAATCCTTTGTTGAGGGCAAATTCTCAACTGGCTGGTCCTCAAATGAGTCACATAAAACACAACCATAAGAATGAAAAAGAAATAAAGATGTGAAAACTGAAACATAGCACCCTCTGGTGTACATAATTGTCTTTCAATCAACGAAGATTATATATATATATGTATATATATATATATATGTATGTATATGTATGTATTTTCAAAATACAAGGTTGAAACCATGATAAAATAGAAACATATACAAGGCTGACCTTATTGTTCATTGAATCACTACATCCACCTTTATCAAGTATCTACTATGTACTTCCTCCTTTGGTACCAGCAAGCATCAAGAAGGCAACCTCAACTTTCATAGTTAGTAAACATGGATACCTCCCAACCATCTTTTGAATGCTGATTGCAGGCTTTGCTACATCAGTTGGCAAATGAACATTTTATGCTGAGACATGATGATGCTATCTACCAGCTGATTTAAATTTTGCCTACCATCAAAAGTTTATTACATACAGAAGTTAGGGAACCTCTGAACGAAGGTGCTCCCTTTGACATGTTCCCTGCTCAGTTGTGGTAAATACAGCCCTTCCTGAGTGCTACTTGTCACATCCTCCTATGCTATATACTCCAAAGCTTTTCCCATATCCTCTTATTTTTAAGTACAAAAGACATTCTACAAGCTCAAAAAGCCTGAGAATCAAGAATCCTTTGCAGTGCTCTTCATATCTTTAGACATCTTGGTGCCGGACAGGAACTTCATTTACGTGACACACACAAACACTTGCTTCATGTGACTCACCATGCAAACCATCTGGTGTGTCCTAGATGAATATAAAACAGGTCCTATGACTGCAATTCACAGTCCACAGATAAATGTTGGTATCAGAAGCTCAAGGTTCCAAGTGAAAGGAAAAGGCAATAGAAACATTGGAGAACTACTGGATGTCCTTCAGGGCAGCTTGTGATAACAGGTCTTACACTAAAAGTAAGTCTTAAAGGATGAGAAGTTTCACAGGCAGAGACAGGAGTATGTATCATTCTAGGGGTAAAGGCCCCAAGGCCTTTAAAAACAAAAAAAGAAGCACAGCCCCCACATTATGTCACCTTAGAAGAATGGAGTGATATGGAACACTTTCCTCCTTGAGGAGACATGGGAAATGTACCCGATCTCTGCTTGTAACACAAAACACACACCTAAATGACAAGGAACAAACAATGACAATGAACAGGCAAAACAGAAGACACAACATAATCGAGGCACTTTAGATGGAGGTGGCACAGACAGAAGTGGGGAAGCAATGGGCAGCAAGGAGCTGGCTGGGGAGATTAGCAGGAACTCCTGATACCCTTCTCAGTGCCTCCTTCCCCAGCAGTGGCTTCAGGCCCATTTCCTTTGTCACACTGCTGATGCTTTAAGAGCTATATCTTTTTCCCCCCTTATGCAGATATGTACCTTTTTAATTTATTTTTATTTATTAATTCTAATCAGCTATACATGACAGTAGAAAGATCTTTGATTCATTATACACAGTGGGGTAGAACTTTTTACTTCTCTCTATATATCCAAAAGACTTAAAAACAGCATATTACAGTGACACAAGCCATTTCAATGTTCATAGCAGCACAATTCACAATTGCCAAACTGAGGAAGCATCCTAGATATCCTTAATAGGTGAATGGATAAAGAAACTGTGGTACATATACACAATGAAATATTACTCAGCATTAAAAGAGAATAAAATTGTGCAGGTAAATGGATGGAGTTGGAGAATATCAAGCAAAATAAACCAATCCCCCCGACCCCCGGCAGGAAAAAAAAAAAAAAACAGGAGCCAAATGTTTTCTCTGATAAGTGGATGCTAATCCATAATGGGGGAAGGTGTGGGTAAAGGAACTCTGAATGGGGCAAAGGGGAGGAGGAGGAGGGGGGAAAGGGGTAGGAAAGATGGTGAAATGAGAAGAGCTATACCTTTTTATTATACTTCTATCACCTAGCACATATCGTCTCAAGCAAAATTTGATGACTAAAGTAAGTCATTAGCTGATGTGCATGATTAGGATTTGAAAAAGCAGAACCCTGGACTTACAATCCCAAATTACTTCCCTCTATCCATTTACATGGTTTTGCTCTTCCTTAGAAATCCTCTAACCTCATTTGGTCCATGCTTTCTTTTAGCTCTATTTTATACTCAATTCCCAATCTTCAAGTGTTAAAAATGGACAAATATAAATCAACCCCTACACTCCAAGTGAAGAAAAGGAACAAATATTATTGTCCTCAGTTAAGAGTGACCTATGTCATGGCTAGGCTCGGTGACGCACAACCTTAATCCCAGATGCTCAGGAGGTGGAGGCAGGAAGATCGGGAGTTCAAAGCCAGCCTCAGCAATTTAGCAAGGCGCTAAGAAACTCAGTAACACACTGTCTCTAATAAAATACAAAATAGGGCTAGGGATGTGGCTCAGTGGTCAAGTGCCCCTGAGTTCAATCCCTGATACCCCAAAAGAACAAAAATTTTAAAAAAAGAAAAGTGACCTATGAAACTGAAAAACAATCAAGCCCAAGAGGTAACAGGGAACTGGCTTCTCAAGCACTGAAAAGAATGTGAGATTACTGCCTCGAGAGGGAAAAAGAGAAACCCAATCTGATTACAGTGTAAAAATAGGTCACTGCTTGAATACAGCCTTTTGGGCAGCAAGCCCCTTCTGCTTCTGACGCCAGTGACACAAGAAAGTGGCAGCACAATCTTAGAATAAGGGCTTCGTGGCCAGCTGGCTGCCTTGGCCTGGCCTTCCAGCTGGCATTATAGAAGCAGCACACAGGGCAGCACACTACTGAGGAGTTCAGTGAGGCTCTGTCACCTCTGATATGAAATACCAGGTTTTCTGTTTTGTTTTGAACAAACTGGGAGACAGTTCAAGGCTGTCCTATAAGTCTCTCTCACTTGCATTCAGCTATAGTTTATTGAGTAGGAGAAAAGTGAATAGAGTTTAACTAGCTCATTTACACCCATGCAGACCCCAGCAGGCAGCCTCTGTTCCATGAGAAAGTTACAATTTTGAATTACTATAATGGTCTACTTGCAGCAAATGTAATGTGTGTGTATAAGTGTACGTATAGGCACAGGCATACCCAGTTGGGGCTATAAAAATTTAGGATCTGTGGCCAAAACCTGCTGTGTATTCCAAAAAAAAAAAGACTGAGAATTGCCGATTGTGAGTAGTGGTAGAATAATATAGGTAAAAAGAAAGGCATTTGAGTGTATTATATTTTATTAACAAACAAGTCTACTTCATAACAGCAGTGATCAACATTTATCATGCATAAAATATCAGTGTTTTCTTCTGGCAGAGTAATTCTAAGAAAGAAGTTCCAGAATGATAATACTGATGTGTTTCCCTACAAAACAGCCCTGACTTATAACTTCTCTGCAATAAACTAAGACCTCCAAGGTAAGGGCTTAAGACCAGACCACTCAGATACACCAATGGCGAAGTGCACACAATGGATACACATTAAATATATCAACTACAGGAGTTCACCTGCAGTTTCTTGCTTATCAGCAAAAATGGGGGTCAATAATTATAGGCATTCCCATAAACACCCAATTTGTGGTACAGGGACTGAACTTCAGTTTAGGTCCCTTGACACTAAAGTATTTCAATACAGTTTGCATATATATAGAACTCAGATATAGGGCCTGAAAAATCCAGTTGAATCTTAACATAGCCATCTAAATAAAATTAATTAGAATTTATATCTCAACTATTTCTAATAGAGTCTGAGTAACTCATATAAGACTAAACAGAAGGAATCAGAATGATAAAGGATTCAGAGAAAGGGAAGAAGGAGGAAACTTCTATCTAAACAATGGCTTCTTGTGTCAAAAATGTCTACCAAAAAGATTTAATAAGTACAAACTTAGGTAAAACTATTGAACTTGTGGGGTTTTTGTCACATATGTTTCA
Organism: Urocitellus parryii; assembly: GCF_045843805.1. Taxonomy (NCBI): domain Eukaryota; kingdom Metazoa; phylum Chordata; class Mammalia; order Rodentia; family Sciuridae; genus Urocitellus; species Urocitellus parryii. The sequence continues at coordinate 182,201,625 of NC_135536.1, forward strand.
GAATGAACAACTTCTGGTAGAAATTTACATGACGCTTTTACATCTTTGTCCTTTAGATGACAAAACCTATAAGTTCAGTGTTGATCTAAATTCTGTATTTCATTAGTCAAAACAGCAAGATAAATTTGAAAAAAAAATTACTGCATATATAGGTAAGACATTAATTTGCAGAAGTATGTTCACATACACAAATAATGTCTTATGAAAACAAAGTCCCTCCAATACCCAGTCCCCCTTTCTTCACAGTAGGGTCTTGGGCCTACTGTCTAGAATCACTAATATACAAAATTTAGAAATATACATACCAAGTGCCATTTGTATTCTAAGACACAAGTAAGAAATCCAATTCAAAATGGCTTGGGTAATAGAGTTCACTGGCACATGCAAAAGGAAAGTTCAGATGTTAAGTGGCTTCAGTTTAATTCAGGGAATCTATGACAAAAACAAGTGTCTGTTTTCTTTGTACTATTTTAGCCACATCCAGGGTAGTTTCCCTAGTCATAGCATTCCCAGGCTTCATGTCCCTACAACATCTAGAAAAGAAATAGGGCTGGTTTTGGGGAGGCCTGTCAGAAGATGGAGGAGCCTTTTTCCCAAAGTCCTCAGCAAACATTTTGATGGTCTGAAGTGTGTCACATACCCACCCCTGAACTAACCCCCTTGGCACTGACCACCAAAATTCATCAATGTGGCAACACATATGGGGTTTCCTGATTAAATAATCAAGACCTACCTGTGAAGCTGGGGAAGGACCAATCACACATCCCTATCAGAAAACAAAAATAAACATTGTCTATTTGCTATGGAAGGGATTGGGGAGGTGGTAGATAGGGAGTCAGGGGAGATAATTAGAAGGTCCTTCATCCTCTCCTGGCACTGAAATTGACCCTGAGTTCCAGTATCAAGGGAAAAATATATTTTGAGTGATACTATTTTTATAATTAATGAAAAAGAACATGTATGCTTAGAAAGAGGCAAATTATGGAGGAAAATTCACAGGGAAACATTTCTTGGAACTGTGAGGGGAAAAGGAAAAGTGAGGCCTACAGGCTTAGTTTGGAAAGGTACAATGAAACATATCTTCAGCCATTCTTATGTGGACCCCCCTTGGAAGGCAGAGGATCTGACAGAAAGTCATGAGAGTTTGTTTGGCACAGGACTAAGATGGTATGGTCCAGAAGTCTTCCCTTCAAATGATCCAACTTACTGCAAAGAGTAGAAACTGAAGTAGCTTTTGTTCAAATTTCTGAAAATGGGCTCAATCACTTTAAAAACCTTTGACCCCTGGAATGTTTCAAATTTTCAGACTATCCTTTGAGTGTGTATTTGTGTGTGCATATGTGTATCTGTCACTTTAAATTTAAAAAAATTGGGTGCTACTAGATACTTAGCTATGTGCCAAGAAATATCATAGAAATAGAAAAGAATATCTATCTGTTCTCAAGCAGTACAACCATCATCAATAACTGAATAAAATGATCATATGTAAGACACTGCAATTACTTTATTTTTATTTTTTGTAAATATTTTTAGTTATACATGGACACAATACTTTTGTTTATTTAGTTTATTTACTTTTGTTTATTTATTTTTTATGTGGTGCTGGGGAACAAACCCAGTGCCTCATGCATGCTAGGCAAGCACTCTACCACTGAGCCACAATCTCAGCTCTGCAATTACTTTACACGTATTTTCTCATTTAATTTGATCGTCAGAACACCATGAGCTAAGTACCAACTTGAGTTTCTGCATTGAGAAACCAAGGCTTAAATATCTCAGTAGCTAGACTCAGGTCCACAAGCTATAGGCTTGTCGATCTGAGTCTAGCTCAGACTCAAAACCAGGTAGGTAGTCCTGATTCTTAACCCATAGCACTTCTGGCTGACGAGAAAACAGACACAACCTGTAAGAGTGAACAGCACAAGAGAGTATATCTGAGTGAAGAGCAAAGTTTTGAGATGTAGAACAAAGTACCTTAGGGATTCTGAGGCGAAGTCAAGGGCAGCACACAGTGTTAAGAGGTGCCACACATGCTGCTTTTAGCTACGTGAACACAGTCAACGCTGACACACAAACTGTCTCTGGCCTCTGACCCATGACATAATCATGGGTCTTATGTATTATTTATGTATTATGTCTTCATTCTTTAGCCTCTGACAGAAATACATTTCTGTATGCTTTATGGCCTTTCCAAGATCTCTTTATGGATAGAATCAACTTCTTTCTCTGATGTGCACAGACTTCTTCTCTGTTTTAGAGACAGGCCAGGCCTGAAGGGAGTGTGAAATTCTCTGAACAAATAATAGATGATATTTGAAGATTTATAAGATTGTTTTAACTCTTACTCTAAGCATATATGAAAATGGTCATGGGGATCAATTGTAACTAGCCTCCTTGCGCTGTGGGAAACAGTAAATATATTATAAATGCCTGAACATAATGTAATGCCACTTCCTCTGTGCTGGTCTCCATGTTCCAGAAATCTGTGGGAGTGAATAAATATAGTGTCCCTCTCATGCCTCAGCAGTTTCTTTACAAAGTAGCTGGTCAGAGCAGACCTCCCAACTTTCAGTATATGTGTCTAGGGTCCCAGTATTCAGGAAAGGGAGAAATACCTCCTCTACAAAACAGCCAGGAGTCATAAGCATATGGGATTTCCTTCTGTTTCCATGGGGTTAGGGAAAAGCATCAACATTTTCTAGAACTTCTCTAGTGAATAGGATGTGCTATAGATCCTGCTCCAGTGGGGCTTCTAGTTGTTTTCATGAGGTTTACTGATGAGGGGGGGGCACCTGAAATTAAGAATGCCACCATCCAGGAAATGGAAAACAATTCTATTTTCTCCAAGAGCTAACTTCCTATTATCAGGGTTGCAAATTGCTTCTCAGTCCTTTGGCTAAGATCAAATATAGTATCTGTTCTTTACAGTTTAATATCAGGGTCACATCTTGAACCCTGGTTTCATTTTCCAGCTTCATGTACCAGGTTCCATGCTAACATCTCTTCACAGACTCAAACAATCTCAGCAAATGAACATTATCCCTCTCTTATCTATATAGTACCTGAAGCTCAAGAAAGTTGTCTATTGGGAGGAAGATGCAGGGTAGTCAATTGCCTGGAATATTCAAACCTATTGCCATAGAGCTAGAAAATTATAATTGGGCACCAGATTGAATATCCTGACACCAAGTCCTTTGCTTACTCCACTATGTGCTTCTGACTCTTCTAGAGCCAAGGTTTGGCTTATGGAATATTCATAGATGATAATAGTATATGGGATTTTGATGGTCATCTTCATTATAATTAAACTGTACTCTGCTCTCTTAGGAGAAAAAACAAGTTACTTTAAAGGGGGCTATCAGAGGGCAAAGGATGGCAAGAACTACAATGAACCATCATGGCAGGTTGAGAATGCTAGGGAGAGGATCAGCTCTGACTGGAGTGAGGGATGGAGGAAGACTTAAGGGGAAGTCACAGAGGGAAGAGCTTCTGAGTTCAGCAAAAGTTCCACAGCACAGACACAGAGAGCTCTATGTTCTGGGTACTGTCCTGTGCATTGTAGGATATTTAGCAATATCCCTGACCTTTACCCACTAGACATCAGTAGCATACACCCACCACCACTGCCCACAGATTGTGACAAACCAGAAAAGTCTTGAGACTTTGCCAAACGTCTGTGGGGGGGCATACCTATCCCTGGTTGAGAACCACCACATTAGATAAAGATGTGTCAGAAACAGGGATGACTGACTGGGGGGAGGAGCAAAATAAGAAGTGGAGACCACGAAAGAAGGAAGAAGAGGAGGAGCAGGCTCTGAGAGACCTGCTTATCAACTTCCTCAGGTGTGAACTCTGACTACATTAAGCAAGACAGATGGAGCCCAAAGAGAACACATGATGGGGGATCTCTGAAGAATTCCCAGCTGTAGAATGTCTATAGGAGGAGAGAATAAATTCTACACCTAGGCAACTTGGAAAGGCCAAATCCTTACTCTCTTTTCCTTTCGGTAAGTTGAAGCAAGGGAGGAAGATGCAGGGTAGTCAATTGCCTGGAATATTCAAACCTATCTAGGAGACTTGAGGGGATGTGGATTAGGAGAAATTCTGATCTGTGATATGTCTCTGACAACAATGCCATCCTTATCTTCTCAGGTTATCTCCCATCCCCTCACCTCTCTACCTTGAGCTGTGTATTCCTGGGAGGCAGGAAGAAAGGAGAGAAGGGGAAAGTGAAGATGAGAGAATTTTGAGGTTCAAGAGAGCTACTGAAAGAGTTCATAAATAGGACCATATTTCTCAGTAAAAAAGAAAACATGGTAGAGCTAGGGCAGGGGAGTTACAGAAAGGAAAGCAGCAGAGAAATAAATATTTTCCAAAATGTTAACTGAGTGCCAATCCTAGGCATGGTACACTGCATGAGTTACCACGTTCATGTTCAAAACATCATGTAACCCCTGGGCATGGAGTGGACATTACAATCATTTTTATAGAGGAGAAAAGTGAGGTAAAAGGAGGCAAATTCACAGACTAAAGAGCCTCCCAGTATGATCAGAGCCCCAGGTTTAGTTTGCGGATTCCTCTGTGCTGTGTCTCCTCGGAGCTCCCACAACTCACAGCCTCTTGCTGCTATGGGAGATGATACCACTTTCCCTCCTGTCTATTTGCTCCAGTGGACTATCAGGCTCTGTGTTTTGAGTTCCCTGTCTCTGGTATTCCCTTATGTGCCAGGCACAGGCCCTAAAGATACTAAGGAAGCAAGAGTTAACACCGAGGTGAACAAAGGACCAAGGAGGCCCAGCTGTGTGAATTCACAGCAGAACTAATGAGCACATCCAGTTACATAACCACTTCTCCCACTCGGCTCGGCAGCCACTAGAGGAGAGCACAGCTATCTTTCTATTCCTGAGCTTTATATAATAGTGACTATGTTTGGGCAGGGGAACATGCTACAGCTTCACAGCTCCATCACATTAGATATTTTTTCCTAAAAACCTAGCTTTTTTTTTTTTTTAACCAGTGATGCAGTAAAATAATATAGATTCAAGATTAAGATATTTAAGATTTAGATACTTTCCCCACATTTCTACATTTTTTTCTATCTCAAAAATATTCATTATTATTTCTGGTTATACTTTGAAAAACAAATGAAGGGTGAAAATGAGCTGCTGAAGAGACAGCTTACAACATTCCATTACCCCAGCCCTCGGTGCTTTGGTAACTCCAGAGAGGGTGATCTATTGGCCAGCACAGAGTAGGCTAGGCTTGTTTTGGGCCTTTCCCATCTACCTCCTGGGACCTGCCCCTGGAATCCATGACCTCATGACTGAAGAATGAATGTTGCATAGAGACAACCATTCATTTGTCCTGGGGCTTGACTAATGGTGATTTTTGCTGAGTAAACCCCTTCTTTAGATACAGTTACTTGAAAAATGTTTTCTGAGACCTTTTAAAGCACACAATGACTAAAATTTACATCAATTCATGTTAGTTCTAAAATGTTCTTAAGTTTCTAAAAGCTATAGTTTGTTTCTAACATAAATTGTTACACATACACCCTTGAACATTTAAGTATATGTATTCATTTACACTTTGGGCTAATTTGGTTGGGTCTTCCTCCAAACCAATTATTCCACAATGGTGAGATTTTAAGAAATGAAATCATGTATCTGAGGTTTTTAGAGGATAACTGGTTAAGAAGATAAATAGGCTTTGGAAATATTTATTATATTAGCATTGACACTAATATATATGTATTAGTGGTGCAACTATTTTTATTTGTGAGCTCTAATAAAAAGTATACATTTTTGAGGCTTGCTAAGCACTGTGACTCAGTTATAGCAAGTACTATTTCCGGTGGCACGTCACTGAGTTTGGAGTTCCATCCCTGACTTGGCTACTTCCTAGTGTAGTCAGTTGGGTCTTGGGTGAAGTAATGAACCTCCCAAACCCCAGATGGGAACCATTTGAGTGCAAACAGCACTGGGTTCACTATGAAAATTAAATAAGGCAGTATATGTGAAAGTGCCTTTGAGAGTTCAGTAGAGGTCTTGAGCTTCTTGCCTCCCTCCTTTCGTCCTGTACCCAATCGCAGAGGTGACCCTGAACACTTCTCCTCTTGCTGTTGGACTGCTGCAGTAACTTCATTACCTACCTTGCCTGCACCCTGTCATTCCCATGGAGTCCTATAAATCACAACCGTATTTGCCAGAACACATATCACTATCTTCAGTGACTTACTGCAAGAACCCATTTCAGGATGGTGTCATAGTCTTTTCTCTTTCTTTCTTTTTTTTTTAAGTTGTAGATGGATACAGTACCTTTGTTTTATTTATTTAAAATAAATAAATAAGGAAGACATGATTTACAGTAGAAGGGGTAGAGAGAGAAAAGGGGAGGGGAGGGGAGGGGAGGGGGGATAGTAGACAATAGGACAGACAGCAGAATACATCAGACACTAAAAAGGCAATATGTCAATCAATGGAAGGGTAACTGATGTGATACAGCAATTTGTATACGGGGTAAAAGCGGGAGTTCATAATCCACTTGAATCAAACCGTGTAATATGATGTATTAAGAACTATGTAATGTTATGAACGACCAATAAAAATAAATAAATAAATAAATAAAACAAAACTCAATGCCTTATCCGTGCTAGGCAAGCACTCTACCACTGAGCCACAACACCAGCACCACAAATTAGTCCTTTTTTAGTCTGGGGCCACTGGCCCTTTCTGAGCTCACGGCTCTTTGCAAACTCCTTCCCACCTTGACCCTTTCAGGGTTATTCATTCTCCTGCCTCAAGCATATCTATACCTCATATGGCCTACAGGAGAAATTCCAAGCTATTTCACCCAACATCTGAGCAGCATGGTATCTAGCCCCGTCCCCTCCAGTTTCATTCTCTTCCCTCCTCTTACATTATAACCAGGTATAATTCTACTTATAGTACCCTAAACCCCTGCTACATCACCACTCCCCCATTATTTGCTTCTCTTTTCCCAGAATATTCTTTTCTCATTTATTTGGCAAACTCCTAGACATCTCCAAACCTCACTCAAATGCTCCACTCTATGATCTAGTCTGTCTTGTACTATGTCTTGTACCCTTTCTATTATGCACTTGCCCCACTACCATAAAATGATTTTTCATGTTTTCTTATAATTCATTGACCACTATAAATATCTTCTTTGGAGGATGGACCAACACTCAGCTTTCCACAGAGCAGCCACTTGGGAAGTGTTTGTATTGTTGAACAGAAGCTGCTTCCAGCCTGGTGGGTAGATTAGATAAAATTCAGGGCATATGAACTTCAATATGGCCTGAGAGGAAGCAGGCAGAGGGAAAATTCTACTTTGTTCCCATTTAAAATGTTAAAAATGTTGGTGACTGCCAAAGCTCAGGAAAAGAAACCCCTTTTATGTGGTTCCAACTCACTCTAAAGAGTTGATTATATTTACCTAAAATCTGGTGGAGCTCAAAACTATTTCTCTCTCTGCAGAGTCTCATTCTTTTTTAAGTTCCCTACTCTGTGGAATAAATGTGGGCAATCGTTTCTGCAGTTTTTGGCGATGCCAGTTTATGGCTATGTTTTTCTGTTCACTGAACTGGCTCATTTCTTCAGGAGAACAAACTGTTCTGCGCCGAAGTAGGAATTGGCTGGGTTCTAACAAAAAGCTCCCCCCCCCACAGTGTTTTTGCAAAAGACCCAAGTCAATTTATAGCCAAGTAACAAAAGGTCAAAAAGGTTAGTCAAGCAATGGGCGTAATTCCTGTGTGTCACAGCCAATAAAGGAAATGGGTGGGAATAAATTGTATGCAATTTTAACCTGAAATTATTTGTACAAAACTACTATTGTAAACGATACAAAAATGACCCATGCCTTTCAACATAAAGAATTTCCCACTTTTTTTTAAAAGGACATTTACTGTGGAAGAACTGAGATGATCTCAAATCCTCACTCACAAGTGAAACAAAACTTTTTTCACATTAATTTATAGAAAAAAAAATTGGTCATTGCTTCATAGTCCTGAAATAAAAATTCACAAAAAAACAAATATCTTCTGAATTATGTTGAGTTAATATACAAATATGTAACAACAAATCGCTATTATGTATAATGCACCAATAAAAAAAATTTTTTTAAATTAAATACCTTACAGTTAAGTCACAAATACAGCTTGTGGAGATGAACTAAAGATGAAATCTTTACCAAAAGGGAGACAAATAATGACCAAAAAGACAAGCGAAGAAAAGGGCTTACAAAAGAGACAAGTATGTTTTAATAGTTCTCGAAGTATGACAAACTATTGCATTATTCAACAAACATAAGAACAACAAGAAAAGCCTGCCTTTAAAGCAAACATGAAGATGTGACATCATCAGCCAAGCAAGTAGAAGACAGATGAGTAATAGTGTGTACTGGATGGCTAACCAGGCCGAGGCCCATGGGTCTGTGCAGTGAGTGGGCCTTTCAGATTTCAATGTTGCTGGAAGGCCTCCTCCTCCAACCTCTTTCCACTTCACTTCATGAAGTTTAAAGTATTCACCATTCAAAACAATCTTATTATCTAAAATATGAAATAAACAGACATTGTCAGGATCCAGACAAGATGATATAAGCTCATTTCTCCCCTGACCTCCCTGTAAGTACAATTATAAACCCTGGAAAAACACAAGATGCAACAGAAAAAGAAGTCTGAAAAATGCTAAAAAGAAGGTGAACTAGTTAGGGACCCCAGGACTGGAAGAATAAAACAATAGCAAGATATCTTGTGACTCCCTTCCCCTACTCAATCAAAGGTACAGGCTCAATACTTACCAACCCCCCAACTTAACAACGCCTTGGACTGAATGGAAGCTCCACTGATAAGACAGGCCAGTTGCCAGCACCAACAGGATAAATCTCAGGACCCCACTGACAATAACAGAGTAGTCTGGGGAATTCTCTCCCCTCCCTACAAGGACTCCAGGAAATATTTTTTCCCCAGCAAGATGAGTCTCTCCCACACCTAGAGGAACCAGGCAGCATGGCCTGGGAAAACTTTACTCGCCTCAGACAGCACCAAGAGACCAGTGAGTGTACCAGCAGCACCACATAATCAAGTGGACCAAAAGAGTATTACAAAAGCTCTGAAAAGTACATTGGCATTGGAACCACAAAAGTAGACACCAACCCATGGATTAAACCAAAGCAGAGTAAGTGCCTGATAAAATAGAAATTTAAATAGTACCTGGAATCTCCTAACAAATTATCTAAAATAGAATTGAAAATCATCGGTCATACCAAGAATCAGGAAAATCAGCACTTGAATGAGAAAAGACAACTGATGCCAACACCGAGATGAATCTGATGTTGAAATCAACTTCCAAGGATTTTTAAAATGCTTCTCTTGAAATAAGTGGGGAAAAAATTTAATTTCATCAAAGAAATAGAAGTTTAAAAAAATAACCAAATGTAATTTATAGAACAGAAAGATAAAATAACATAAATGTAAACAAAACCTACTAGACAGGCTCAATAATAGGATGGAAAGAATACAATCAGTGAACATGAGGATGGATCAATAGAATTTACCCAATCCAAACATAAGAGAAAAATGGGCCAAAAGCAAATGAACGTAGCTTTGTGAGGGTATACAAAAGATCCAATATTCATATCATCTGATTCCCAAGGGAGAAAAAAAGAGGGTGAGAAGAGTATTCAAAAATATAAATGACTAAAATTTCCCCAGATTTGGTGAAAGACATAAACCTACTAATTCAAGAAGGTGAACAAACCTCAAATAGGATAAAGTCAAAGAAACTTACACAGAGACACATCATAATAGAATTTCTGAAAATAAGAGACAAAAATTTTGTTTGTTTTTATATTTATTTTTTAGTTTTAGTTGGACACGATACCTTTATTTTATTTTTAGGTGGTGCTGAGAATCAAACCCAGTGCCTCACGCATGCTAGGCGGGCACGCTACCACTTGAGCCGCATCCCCAGCCCCGAGACAAAAATTTTTGAAAGCAAATAAATACAATGATACTTGTAAGGGACTATCAATTCAAAATGACAACAGATTTTCCTATCTGAAATCATGGAGGCCAAAAGGAAGTACTGAAAAATTATGAACCATGAATTCCAAATTCAGTGGAACTATACTTCAATATTGGAGGGAAAAGACAGTCTCAGATGAGAATTAAAAGAAAAAGAAAAAACACTAAAAACTCTATGTCATTAAAAAAAAAACTACCCTTAAAAGAATGGTTGAAGGAAATTGTTCAAACAAAACAAATAATAAAGGAAGAAATCCTGGAGCATCAGGAAGGAATAAAGAACTAAAGAAAAAGCAAAACTATGGGTACAGACAATAGTGAGTTTTATAAATCAAATTTGTTGACTAAAGTCCAAATCATAACATAATCAGATGACCAATACAATTATATTTAAAAGGGGGAAGATAAAGGAACCTAAATGAAAGTGAAGTTTCCATGTTTTACTCAAAGTGGTAAAATGTTGATAGCAGTGGACTGTAATAAGTCACACATATAAGTCATAATATCCAAAACAATCACTAAGAAAATAATACAAAGAGATACTAAGAAACACTGTAAAAAGTCAAAATAAAATCCTAAAAAAATGTTCAAGTAACCCAGAGAAAGGCAATAAAAGAGAAACAGAAGAATGGAAAACAAAACAAAACAAATTATAAAATGAAAAATTAAAGCTCTAATACAAGAATAATCACCTTAAATGTAAATGGTTTAAATATGCCAATTAAAAGGCAGAGATTGGCAAAGTGGACAAAAATACAACCCAATTATACATGTTGTTCACAAGAAACTCTCTTCAAATTCGACAAAATAGGTAAGCTAAATATAGTCCATACAACAGATTATCAATGCATATTTTAAATGATGCTTATGAATATTTTTAATGATATAGGAAATTTATTTAATGTCTTATTTAATAAGACATGATAAATCAGTAAACAAATATTCTAAAGGCAATATATGAAATGTATAGAGCAAGATTTCATACTTTATATAAGCAATTCTAAATAAATGGCTGAAAGGAATACTATAGTTATTAGTAACAGAGTATGCTTTTCAGATTATCTACCATAAAAAATAATGCTTTTATTGTCAGGAAATAATGTTATTATAAAGTTTTTTTCTTTAATTAAAACAGTCTATTAAAGACAACTGTGCTGCTGCCTATGGGGAAGAACTAATCTTTATCACTAGTAGCATCACACTGATTTGGATCTTTCTACTGGTGAGTTGGCTGTCCACCCATTCCTATAGAGGTCTAGAGACACAGGCAGAAGAGAAATATCCTTTTTTCAAGCTTTAGTATGAGATACAGGAGTGTGGGGGTGGGGGGAGTGCAAGTGGAATGGAGAAGCACAGAGATGGGAGTGAGGAGAGAGTACAGGCAGGGGAGCCAGTCCGATGGACACCTGCCTCACTTCTAGTGATTTCTAGAGTCACTGCTCCAGGTCTCCACAGGTCTGGCCACTGAGTTAGTTCTTGTGTTTCCTTACTCCATTATTCAAGACCACATGAGTATGTCTTGATGCCCCCCAGCCTAACAGAGTAAAAACAGATATTATCCTACCACACTGGGAGCCTCATCAGAAGAAATTCTTCAGTTTTATATTGCTGTATAATTATCAAATTAATAATATTCATCTTCCTTTCTTTTTCAGTTTCTCCTTAACTTTAATCCAGGGGCCCTGTGACTACCTTCCTATTTATTACAGGTTCAAACCTTTTTCTGGCACTTCAAGTGAGAAACCTAAGAAACCATAAAGTAATCCTCAATTCTTCAGCATTCTCTTTTTATATATCCAATCTATGATTATAAAAGAGACACAACACTAAATGCAGAAGGTAGATGATTTCTGAGTTCTCCCATCAGAGATTTATAATTCTTTCACTCTTTCTTAATACAATTGAAAATGAATACTATTAAAGTCAAAAGTGAAAGAATTAACCAAGAGTCTTTCATGTATGTTTCCTTGTTGATATTATAAGGGCCCTATTTAGCAGTCTCTAGGACAACATCTAGACCTCTCTTAATCACCAGTCCTAGAAAACTTGCCTTTTTCTCTAGTTGAGAACATGGAATCCCATCTGTAGGATTGCACAGGATAACTCAAAATCAACCTTAACTTTAAAGTACTCTGCAAGGACTACAAGACTATCTTAGTGCCACTACTCTAGCCATTTCCCATGGCTAAACGACCAACAAAATGAAGTAACACAATTTTACAAATACCTATTATTTGAAACCATGTTAACATTTAAAATAAGATTTTAGTAGCCAGGCACAGTGGCACACACCTATAATCCCAGTGACTCAGGAGGCTGAGGCAGGAGGATTACAAATTCAGAGCCAGCCTCAGCAAATTAGCAAGGCCCTAGGCAACTTAATGAGATCCTGTCTTCAAATTTAAAAAAAAATTAAAATTTAAAATTAAAAAGGGCTGGGGATGTGGTTCAGTGGTTGAGTGCCCCTGGATTCAATTCCCAGTACCAAAAAATAAAATAAAATAAATTTTTGTTTTACCTGTTGTCTTGCTTTTTGGAGGCTAAGGTGGGAAAAGTATAGATTCTGGAGTCAAAATGTTACTTTATAGCTTTTCCACCTATAAAATAGAAATAATTGTGTATACCTCTTGTGAGGATGAGTAACATATTACTTGCAAAATTCTTGACTCTTCTGATACAATTTAGTATTCCTCCTTAGTTTCATTTTTTCTACCTCCTTCTCATTTGTTTTCTTGCTTTATTTTTGAGACTTCAGTGAGTCACCTTAAATTCTTTTAGAACATGACAGAATTTAACTATATTTAATATAAAAATACAAGATACTCCTCTGGAAGTAGGGGTGGGCACTGATCAGGGAGGCACCTTTCTGGGTAATGATAATATTTTGGTAAGAATTTGGGTTACACATGTGTATGCATTTGTCAAAATCAGGCAAATATACAGTTAAAATTTAGAAACAAAACACACAAATATTACCTCAAAAAATAAACCTTTAAACAAATAACAACCTCTACTTAATGATTTGCATGCTGAAATACAGAGGAGACAACTCCTCAAAAACACAATGGGTAGATGGTTGGATAGAGGGATGAGATGTACATACACTAAAATATTAATGATTGAAACCAGGTAGTGGGTGTATGGTTGCTTACTATAATATTCTTTCAACTTTGCAGTATGTTTGAAATTCTTCATAATAAAATGTTGGAAAAAAATGACCACTGGAAAAAAGTGGAAGGCACTCAATACACATCACTTCTCTTCTTGAACCCTCTCCTATAGATAACTAATCCATTTCCTCAATCACCTATAAATACTTACTAGACCCACATTATAGTATTGCCTTGTATTAGTTGCTTAACTTATACTATAACCCCTCTATACTTTGGTTTCTTCCTCTGTGGAATACCAACTGCATGCACCTTGAGATTTTTGTGAGAACCGAGATAACACATAAGACCTAGCTTAGTACCTGCCACATAACTGGTATTCAATAAAAGCTAGCTGCTGATGTGTCAGTACAGTATTATAGTATATGATTCCAGCATCAGTAGTGGTTGGAAGCCCTGACTCCTGACTGCCTGGCTTCAAACTCCAGCTCCACCAGTTATCACCAGTGTAGCAGTGGGCAAAATCTTTAAACTTTCTATGGTTCAGTGTTCTCATCTGTAAAGCAGGGGTAAGTATCACTTTTATGGGGTTATGATAATGATAATTAAAATATATATATATATTGCTTAAGAGAATAATTAGAACAGTGTAAATATTCAAGGTTAACAAACTCACTATGCTAGGTACTCAAAGGACATAGAGATAAATGTGGAAGTCCTTGCCCCCTCAAGGAGTTGATAATTCAGGAGTGGGAAGGCAGTCATTACAAGGAAAATTGGGATATATGCTAAAAGATAAGTGGGGGACAATGGACTTGGAATACTTGAGGCAGAGACTGAGGAAGGCCAAAGAAGGCTTCAAGGGAAGGGTGGCATTTGACCAACTGGAATTTGGAGCAGAGAAGGGGAAACAACCTCGGTAATGTGAAAGGACATAGTATAGCCTGTTAGAATTTAAGAAAAGGCAGCTCAGGTCAATTGGGAAATTCACATCTGAATTTTTGAATCAGCAGGATCAGGATCAGATGGTGGAAAGCTATGCTGATTAATACAAACTTTGATTCTGCAGAAGAACTTGGAAAAAATGATCCTCTATTCATATATTCCACTGGATTTGCAGAGCCGAGTCTTATAAATTAATTATGTCAACTAATAACTTATCCTTGGTTTTTCTAATAAAATTGTTCCTTACCTATTGTACTCTTTATATAGAACCCTAGAAATTCATAGTAATTTTTACCAACTTATAGCATGAGGATGTATCTCTACTAATAAAAAGGCACAGAGCTTCTGGAAGAAGGGCCAGGAAAGAGATTACTAACAGTGTTGTGAAACTGGGTTAGTTAACACTGCTTTAGTTGGTTCACTGCTTTGAGGTTACAACTTGGAATCTGACCCAAGAGATTAAATTCAGAAAGGGAGAAATGTCCGTGCAGCAGCAAAGAAAAGTTGGTTCCCTCTGGATGCTGCCAGCTGGCCACACTGCCTTGGTAAACACATTTCTGATTGCCATCGCACTGAGCAAACCCACTAAGCCTTACCAAAGTGTCTCCAACATCGCAGCCTGAGATGAGCAATCAGGCCAAGGGCAGGTTTTACAGCTACAGGAACCAAGTGCTGCTTCAAAATTATATAAATTAAACATATTAAGTACACTTGATGGGCTGGGGATGTGGCTCAAGCGGTAGCGCGCCGGCCTGGCATGCGTGCGGCCCGGGTTCGATCCTCAGCACCGCATACCAACAAAGATGTTGTGTCCGCCGAGAACTAAAACATAATAAAAAAAAAATTCTCTCTCTCTCTCTCTCCTCTCTCACTCTCTCTTTAAAAAAAAAAAAAAGTACACTTGAAAACATCTTTTCAACTCAATTGGAGAGAAATTAAGTAGTAATAATAATTTATTTTAAAACTTTATTTTAAGAAGGAACACTGATAGAATAGAGAAGAGGATTGACAGGGAGGGAAAAGAGGGAATGGGGAAGTACTAGGGAATACAATCTATCAAATTATGCTATGTCTGTATATGAATATGCCAAAATGAATCTCGTGTGTGTGTGTGTGTGTGTGTGTGTGTGTGTGTTATGTGCTAATTAAAATAATAAAAACAATAGAAAGGAGATCAGTAGAGTTGAGCAAGTAGATCAGGGGAGAGAAAGAAAAAATGCTAGGGAATGATGTTGATCAAATTATGTTATATGCATGTACAAATAAATAATAATGAATCCCCCTGTTATGTGTAATTATAATGTACCAATTAAAAATAAATTAAAATTTAATAACAAATTAAAAGCACTATTTTTTAATATAAACCAAGGCTTTTTGGTGGAGGCACCTTTGAGTGAAGTAGGTGAGCTGGTTAATTCAGGCTAAGAGTAAAACTCCTGGTCTATGAGCTCCATGAGGGCAAGCACCATAACTATGTTGCTCACTGTGGTATTCTCAGGGCCTAATCCAGTGTCTAGCATGTAATGCTTTCTCACAAAATACTTGTTGATGGAGTAAGTCTAGTCCCTAGCTTTGTAAATTCAGAAATCTCATCTTTATAGTTCACCAAAAGGTTATTCAATCCTTAATTGAGTGGAGGTAGAAATGACTTGACACCAACCAAACTCAATGAAGACAAAATAGGTTTTCCTCTCATTTGTAGAAGGGGTATAACTTTCCAGGAGCCTTGTTGTTCTTGTCATTCATCCAGAGCTGTCTTCCTAATATCAGAGCATCTAGGAAACAGAATCCTAATCTGACTGATGCCTGAGGAACAAACTTAGAGCTCCCTAGGAAGTCTTCAACTCACATGTCTAGCATGCCCAGCAACCAGAATGTCTCCCTCAGGCCAATGTGGTATCTCCCCTCCTGCAGAGCACACAAGATCTTCTCTGACAGAGCCTTATTCTCTGAATCCCCTAGACTCTATGTAGACTCCCAGTCTTCTATCCCTGTGCACCATTTTTCATCTAAGCATGTTGCAACTCCTAGATTTTAAGATTTTTCTGCCCACAGTGCATTAGTTTGGCTGTTCCCCAAATGACAATGTAGAGACCTTCATCTATACATGCCTCCAGAGACAGCTTGGGTCTGGCCACCTGCATGGATATGCACCAATTTTCAGGTGACTTCGCCTCAGTGCAAACACTGAGGCAATATCTTCAGAGAACTCCATGGTACTAAGTGATATCTTGGGACCCACATATAAGACCCATTTACAATTTTTTTTGTTAAGTGCTTGTATTAACTAATTTTCTACTCATTTGGCCTCATAAAAATTTTAGGAAAATCTCCCATCAGCATGGCTTTTCAATAGTGTATTTTTTTTTAATATTTATTTTTTAGTTCTCGGCGGACACAACATCTTTGTTGGTATGTGGTGCTGAGGAGCGAACCTGGGCCGCACGCATGCCAGGTGAGCGCGCTACCGCTTGAGCCACATCCCCAGCCCAATAGTGTATGTTTTTAAAAGCTCTAGACCATTAAATATATTAGAAAATGAGCCTAGAGGCAACTCTGTGGAAAGTCATCACTAGAATTTACCTAAGCTTTCTTTTATATTCATAAGCCAGTTTCTACCAAGAGCAAATAGTTTCTCTAACCCTTTTTTTATTTGAAAGAAAAATCAGAGAAAACAGGCAGATTTTATAAGGAATCTTATTGAGATTTTTTTAAATCTAATTTTAGACTTTTGGAAAAGTTACAAAAATAGTCTAAAGAATTTCCATATATCCCTGATTCAGCTTCCCTTGATGTTAGAATCTTACATAACCATAGCATATTTAACAGAAGCAGGATACTAACATTGATATAATGCTATTAACTAAACCAAAACCTTATTCAAATTATACCAGTGTTTTCTACTAATGTCAATTTTCTGTCCCAGACTCCTATCCAGGATCCTTGGTATATTTAGTTGTCATCCTCCTTAGTGTCCTGCAGTCTGACAATTCCTCAGTATTTTAAAAATGTCATGTCCTTGACATTTTTAAAGAATATTAATTGGTGTTTTGTTTACTGTCCCTGATTGGAGTTTCCTGGTGTTTTCTTCTCATTACACTGAGGTTATGTATTTTGGGCTAAAATATCTACTCATTGGGCCAAATGAGTAGAAAATTAGTTAATACAAGCACTTAACAAAAAAAATGTTATTTTCTTCTTAGCAGTATGGGGTTCAATATGTTACTATGTCTTACTTGCTGGTGATATTGCTCTTGATCTTTTGATTAAGGTGGTTTTTCTAATAAGTTACCATATTTTCCTTTAGAGTAAACCAAATATGTTAGAGTAATTTATTTGAGACTATGAAAATTCTGAGCTACATCCCCACTCTTTGTATTATCTTATTTTGAGACAGGGTCTCACTAAGTTGATGAGGCTGGCCTTGAACTTTGGATCCTCCTGCCTCAGCTGCCCAAGCCACTGGGATCTCAGGTGTGCATCACAATGCTCGGCTCCATCAAAGACTTCTTTTTTTGGTACCAAGGACTGAATCACTGAGCCATATCCCAACCCTTTTTTAGATTCTATTTAGAGGCAGGGTCTCACCAAGTTGCTGAGGCTGGCTTTGAACTCAAAATCCTCCCGCCTCAGCCTTATGAGCTGCTGGGATCACACGTGTGCGCCACCGTGCCTGGCTCCATCAAAGATTTCTTAAAGAACTACTGGCTCTCTTATCCATTACCTGTTCGTTCTCCTTAAGGAGTTTATAAGATTTCCCCTTACTATTTCTGTAATATAGTTTATAAGATTTCCCTTACTATTTCTGTAGTATAAGCACTGTGTTATTTTATTTGATCTGTTCAGTTTTACATTTTTTTTGTTTATAAAAATATCTATCTTTGTTGTTAAAAAAAAAATCATTGTGGACCTTTCATAATCCCATCTTCAGAGGTTGGCACTATAGAGAGTTTGATATATGTTCCATCTGAACTTTTTTTTTCCTTGTTTAATATCACTAGAACTAGATACCATGCACTTAAATCCCATCCCACCATGGACTTCAGGAACTTACTTAATTTTGTGTGCTGGCAAGTTTCTCTCTCTCTCTCTCTCTTTTTTTTTTTTTTTAAGGCCAGTGACTTTTTAAAATATTTTTAGTAACCGACAAAAATAATTAAATGAATTAAGAAGAACCAAACGGATAAGGATCTGGCCCAGAATGGAATGACTGTTCAAAATAAATATGACACAAAATCAAAAAGTTAAATGAGAAAACCCTAAAGAGCCTTTCAATGGATATAAGAAAATCATTTAATAACATTCATTCCTACAAAAATACTAGTAACAAAACAGAACAACAAGCACATAGATAAGACAAGACAATATACTTCACCTCGTCTAAGCAAACTGTGAAAAAAAGGGATCTCCTCTAGCATGACTACCTTGAATATTTTTTAAGCTGAACTAAGATGGGCATAAAAGTGAAAAGTGTTGTTTGCAGATAAGGTGACTGAACAGTTATGAGAGCAAGCATTTAAAAATTTTTGGAAGAACTCTTCTGTAAGGTGGAAATTAAAATTTTATGGCCTTGTTTTTAAGTAATATCAACTGAACACTGCTATGGGGAGAGTGAGGTCACACAGTGGACATCTGCAACTCCAGATGCCACATCTGGACTAAGGTCAAAATTCATTTTTGCTAAACTTCTTAAAAACTTGAAGGCATATGACTTGCTTCCTGGATTTATCTACTTGAATACATTGAATAAAATTTCAATAGTTTGTAAGTTTATCACTTATTTGTACAGTCCAAATGACAATCAGGAGGTCATCTCTCACAGTTTCCCCCTAGAACAATAACAACAACAAAAGCAACTAGCAACATGATACACATTGGACACCATTCATTTTAAACACTTCACATGCTCATTCTCTCACCATGATCCTTAGTGATAGATACTCCTAATGCTTCCAATTTATAGATGAGGAAACTGAGACACAAGCTAATAACTTGCCCAAGATCAATCAGCTAGTAATAGGCAGAGACAGAATTCAAACTCAGGATCCCAGGCTCTTAGCACCACAGCTCCTTGTTGTCATAGAATGCATGAGCAAACTGTTATCTGGAGAAGAGATACAACCTGTGAATTAGAGTTCTAGAGGAACTTGACTTGAACAAAAAATTCAAACGACAAGAAAACTACTTTCAGAATGAAAAGTTCTGAGAGAAGAAACCAGAAGGAGCTCCCAGGAACATAATTAACAATCAAAAAGAGGCATAACAGGGTGTCTGCAGCCTAAAATCATCTGAAAACAATGTGCAGAAGGAAAACAGAAAAAAAGAGCTCCCAGTAAACAAATTCAGCCAGTAGATTACAGGAAAGGGATGCAGCAATCCCCCTGCCCCACCACCCCCCTCCAGCAGAAAAAGTCTAGAAGCAAGGCAATCTAAGATGAAAACCTCAAGAGAGAGAGAAAAACCAAATAAACAAATCAGAATATCTCTTGTTGCCATCTGTAAACAAAAATGAAGCTACCTCCAACCATGTGCCCTGTCACTCCTCAGGGCATCTGCATTTCCTCACCCCCACTAACTCCAGCACAAGCTGACTTGGGGACTCTGGAATCACTATTAGTTTTCTGAGAAACCAGGGACTTAGCTTCTCCTGATCCGACTAATCTCTGAGCGCATGGCCCCTGCTGACCGCTGCTTCTTGTAGGCAATCATTTCTTCCATATCACTTTTCTGCTTTTCCTCTCCTTCGTCTACCATAGATTTGGCACTGGGGCCTGGTTTGCAACCCCACTTCTTAGCTTAGTAACAATGCCTTGGAGTCTTAAGTGTCCTGACCCACAAAGTAGAGTAATAATAATTTCCATGCATAGATTTTTTTTTAAAAAGCCATATGAAAATATCTAGATACTGTGCCGAACACATATTATAGTGCTCAATATGTTTTGATTTTGTGCATAGAGAAACTAATCTTTGCCAAGAGCCCATTCTAAGACCTTTCGTTTTTATGGCTACATGTTCTTCTTGGGGGAGATTTTATATCTATTCTTACGGCTTCAGCATTGCCCCTCAGGATCAAAGTGAGTTTCACACCTTATCTCCAACTCCTTCTGACCCATATTTCCATCTGCTCCTAGATATTTTCCTAGACACCTAATTTCAGATGTCTTAAATTCAACAAGTCCTAAAATAAACTCTCCTCTGCCTCTCTTCAAATTAGTCTCTGTATTCCCATATACACAACTTTGACCTCACTACTTAAACTGGTCAATAGTTCCATCATCTATCATCACCTTCCCTAAAA
Source organism: Urocitellus parryii (assembly GCF_045843805.1). NCBI lineage: Eukaryota > Metazoa > Chordata > Mammalia > Rodentia > Sciuridae > Urocitellus > Urocitellus parryii. The sequence continues at coordinate 182,222,023 of NC_135536.1, forward strand.
CCAACAAAAACCTCTTGGAGGCATCCCCTAATTATCAATCCCACCATGTCAGGCACCAGCATTTTGGATTCTGCCTCAAAACACCTCACCTTCTCTTCTCCATCTTCACTGCTATTCCCTTTTCAAGCTGTAGACACTTCTCACCTGGATGACCACCACAGCTGCTTAACTGCTTCTCCTCCCTGAAGTCTGTGCTTCATTAGTGCAGTTGAAGTTAGCTTTCTAAGAAGGAACTTAAGCATGATCTCCCCTGCTTTAAAACTTCTGTGCTACAACCCACAGTTTATAAATGGAAATTTGTTGGCCAGGTATTCAAGGTGTGTCACTATCTGGCTCCAATATCCCTCTGACCAGTCTCATCTCCAGCCACTCTCCCAAGAAGGGGTTGATGCACTAGGGGACCCTTAAGCCCTACCCTCTCACTTTATCCTTTCTCACAAAAGCCCTGCTGGTACAAGCAATAATGCTCAGCTCCTGAATACCTTTGCCCACTCATCAAATGTGGCTCCCTCCTTCCTTCGTGCCACCAATACACCTGATATATCACATCTTTTGCCTCTGTTAGTTACATGCCACTTACTCAAGCAAAAAAGGGACCTTGAAAGCAGGGACAGATCTGTCCTTATCTTTGTATATCCTGCCCCTAGCTCAGTGCTTATCAACTCCAACTGAGGCCTAAGTGGTTAATAACTAACTCAATGAATCAAAAAGAGCAAAATACTAATGAATACTAGGCTGAAACTCAGAAGAATTAATATAAGTCACAGAATAAATGTAAAATGTGAAAGGAAAAATAACTGGTGGGCAGGAGGCCAGATAAGGAACAGGAAGAGAGAATACCAAAAAAGGAAGAAACTGAATTTGCTAATATGAAGAAAAGTTCCTGCTTCAGCTTTGATGGTAGTAAGTTAATATGGAAACAAATGTTATTTTTAACATTAGGGAAATTCAAAGATTGTTCACCTTGAAAATTTGCTTAAAGGCTACAAAGAAGCAAAGATATTCCATAACAGAAGGCATAATGACAAAAACACAATTAAGAATTACATAAATTAAGAAATATTATTAAAATGAGTATTGTACAAAAACAAGAATAAAAACTAAATACACAGCTAAAAATCCTGAGGGGAGAGGAAAAAAGAGTCCAGAGCAATTTTCTAAAAGAAAGATAATAGTTATTTTGAAGCCAAAACCACAACACTTTAGAAGGGTTCATTAACAAATTGGCAAGAGTTGCTGTCTAAGAGGGAATTGTTTGCCTAAGGATAGGAATGAATGGGAAACTGACTCTTTACTATATCCTTTTGTATTTTTTAAATTTTTATATTTCAACTAAAAATTCCTGTGACTATGTGAAAAGTGAAAATTCTAAAAGTAAATGAATTACAGAACACATAAAATTAGAAAAACTGGACACAAAAAGCAACAAAATGATAAAATAGTAATACTATATATGTGCTAATAAATTTGGATAAAACTGAATAGATTGATTTTTTAATAAAAATATATAATTCTAGGGGCTGAGGTTGTGGCTCAGTGGTAGAGTGCTCGCCTAGCATGTGTAAGGCCCTGGGTTTGATCCTCAGCACCACATAATACATAATAATAAATAAAGGTATTGTGTCCATCTACAACCAAAAAATACACACACACACACACACACACACACACACACAATTTCTAATGCTGACAAAAATAAAACACCCAACATCTTTTTAAAAAATTCTGATAAATATATTCACCCAAAGCAGCTACTCTGATACCTTATTAGTGAATCCTTTCAAACACTTCAGAAATAATTCACATTGTACAAATCATGCCTAAAATAGGTCAAAATATAGGTTATCTAGTTTAGTCTTCTAAATTGATCCTAAAACTGGCTAAAGAAAATGAAAAAAAGAGCTGGGCATGGTGTCATGGTGGGAATTATATGCCCATAATAATCAGGAAGCTGAGGCAGGAGGATTCTGAATTCAAAGCCAGCCTTAGCAACTTAGCAAGGCCCTAAGCAACTTGGCAAGATCCTGTCTCTAAATAAAATACAAAAAAGGACTGGGGATGTGGCTCAGTGGTTAAGCACTCCTGGGTTCAATCCCTGGTATAAAAAAAAAAAAAAAAAGTAAAAAAGAAAAATGTACAAAGCTCACTCAGAATTTTCACACTCAAAACATTAAAAGAAATAATAGTAAATAGAATTTAGGAATAGATTAAATTTTTAACTGTGTCAACAGACACTAAAAGTATATTCATTAAAACTGGGCAGTTGTACTGAGTATGGTAGTATATGCCTGTAATCCCAGCTGCTTGGGAGGTTGAAGCATGAAGATTGCAAATTCAAAGCCAGCCTCAGGAATTTAGCAAGGCTTTAAGCAACTTAGTGAGACCCTGCCTCAAAATAAAAAATAAAAATGACTGGGGATGTGGCTCATTGGATAAGCACCCTTGGGTTCAATCCCTGGTACCAAAACAAAAACAAAAACAAAAATCCAACAGCTATTTTTAATGTAAGGATTCTAAAACTAATAAAAAAGATAAATATTTTTACCCTGATTGAAGTACCTATTTAAAACTAAATGTAAAAAAAAATATATGCTGTCATTAAGTATAGGTACAAAATGATGAAGCTTTCCATCATATCACTGTTAATTAATATAGTATCAGGGGCTAGAAGAACAGTCCAGGGGTAGAGCTCTTGCCTACCATGCACAAGGCCCAGGGTTTGATCCCCAGGACCTTAAAAAAATAAATAAAGTTGGAACTTCTGCCACTATATATAGTACAACATAAAGCAACATAAAAATGAATGAGAGGGGCTGGGGTTGTGGCTCAGTGGCAGAGCACTTGCCTAGCATGTGTGAGGCACTGGGTTCAATCCTCAGCACCACATATAAATAAATAAAGAATAAAGGTACATCAACAAGTAAAAAATATTTTTAAAAATTTAAAAAAATGAATAAGAGCTACAAATAAAGGCAGAGATAAACTATTTTTACATTCAATAAATACCACTGTATACTTATAAAAACTAAATAAATCATTTGAATGGTTATGATGAGTTTAAAGTGATCAGAGCCATCACCAATAAGGAAAAAAATCATGTATATTCCGGATTTTCAAACTTGAGTACATGTGAAAAATCACCCAGGGAAGAAGCTTTTAAAAATTGTCAATACTATGACTTGCCCCAGACAAAATGCCTCAGAACCTCTAGGGGACGGATCAGACATTAATATTTTATAAAGCTTCTCAGGTGACTTAATGTGCAGCCTACAATTGTATATTCAATTATTGGAAGAGCTTAAAATGCAATGCAAAATGTGTAACTATTTGTATTTGCAAATGGGAAGAGAAACACTGCTGAAATTTAGAAGAGGAAACTTGACAGGAGACACAGTTAGCTCCTATGCTAATGTTTGCAGTTTAGACAAAAACCAATACCCAAGTCAATGGAGGGGGACATGACCCACAGCCTCAATAAACTGATGGAAATGAAAGGTCATTAGTCTCTGCCCAAGTGCTGTTAAAATGGAAAGCATGAATGAGAATTTGACAGAGGCTTAGGTGGTCCAGGATTACATACATACCTGTAGAGGCTACATGCAAGATAAATTCTCACAAATGCAATTGTTGAGTCAAATGGTATGCATCTTTAAAAGTGAGAGATTTATTTTTAAAAGATCTTAAATATGACAAAGAAAAAGCACGATATCAAAATATCATCGCATATAGGTAGGAGTGGAGTTGGAGAGACCAAGTAAGCTGAAGTCAGGCAAGATGGCTCAGTGTTACCAGGAAGTAGGTAAGAGATGGATCTCAAACAAAATTTCTGTAATTCCAACATGGCTTTACTCTTGCCACCTACCTCCTCCCACTTCAAACTCTAGTCATCACACCCAATGTCCCCATCCTACCAGACCCCTAACCCAACAGGCATTGCTAGGGCCTATCTGATATCCTCTGTCCTAAATGCAATATTCTTTCAAGGCCCCTCCCACTGGAACAACTCTCTTTTTGCTTAACTCCCTATATTTTACCATCCAAAACTTTCCTAGACATTTCTGTTTAAGTAATATTTCATGTCTGGTGTTTGGTATAAATATCTGATCTGCCATTTATATTCTGGAAGTAGAATACAAATTACTTTCCATATTAAAAAGCTATTTTTGACTATGGCATTTAAGCCCTCTTTTTTATTAGACTTTTAATATACAATTTAAGATGCTTCCTCCATGATGTTTTTCTGTTCATCATTTTCAATCCAATCACATGATCTCTAAATTTACTTCATCTTCCTAACATAAGCATGCTTCATTCTTTCCCTAAACAAACACCTACTAAGCATCTATTCTCTGGCACTGTTTTAGATCCTGGAGATAAAGTTCTTGCCCTTGGGGAGCTCAGGCAGTTGAGGTGTATGGGTGTGAAGGGAGGGCAGGGAGACACCCAATAAACAAGTATTTGTTTAGCAGTCAAATGTTAGTAAGTGACCTGGAGAAAATTTAAAAGGATAAAGTGATGCCAAGGGTATGATAATGTCAATTTCAATTGATGGTGTCATGGAAGGCATCATTGATAAGGTAATTTGGGGACAGAAACCTAGAGGGAGAGGACAGGAATCCTGTGATTTCTGGCAGGAGAGGATTCCAGGCAGAAAAACAAGTACAATGGTCTGGAAGCAGGAACATTTCTAGACTAACTGAAGTTCAACAAGAGCAGAGTCAGGGTGAGGGTACGCATTAGAAAGTGTATGTACAGGCTGGGGATGTGGCTCAAGCGGTAGCGCGCCCGCCTGTCATGTGTGCGGCCCAGGTTCGATCCTCAGCACCACATACAAACAAAGATGTTGTGTCCGCCGAAACCTAGAAAATAAATATTAAAAAATTCTCTCTCTTTAAAAAAAAAAAGAAAATGTATGTACAAGAAACTTGTCTTATACCATTGTTAGAGGGTTGATGTATAATGCCACTAAATAGCTTTACTCAACTTTAAAACTCAGAGTTAAAGAATGATCAGGCTTGGAAGATATAATATATCCAAGAATAGCCCTGCTATAATCCATTACTGAAGCACAGGGAAGAACAAAACACCACCCCCCCACCATCATGAAGCAGAAAGTTCCAGAGGTTACAATTACAGGGAAATTACCACAAGTTTTCAAAGGAATGATGTTGCCATGGCGTTGTCTGAAGAATACTATGGTACATAACTCCCAGCATCCTATAGCATCAATGACTCTGTCTCCATTTCCTTCCAAAAATTTTTATCCAACATACTGGAGAAAGTTTCTTAACTTCATAGAGGAAAATAATGTAAAAGATTTCCTTTATTTAAAAAGTTTACTAGAGTGTATCTGTTTCATCAAATGAAGTATATATTTATACTGACTGTTAGTCTTCTTTTTGTTTTTGATACCAGGGATTTAACTCTGGGCGTTTAACCACTGAGCCACATCTCTAGCCCATTTATATTAGAGAAGGGTCTCACTAAGTTGCTTAGGGCCTAGTTTTCAAAGCACAAGTTTTGCATTCAAACTAAAACTGACACTTGGCCTAATCAACACATCAAGAGACACAATACACAACTCTGCTTTTATGATATCCAATGGTTAACCTACAGTAGAACGATAAATTACAAAATTTTAGTAATTGATATAGCAAGAATTTGGGTGAAATTCAGAAGCACATAACTTACCTGAGAAGCATACTTTTCCCTTACTTCATTGTTATTTTCAGTTTCCCCTTTACTTTATGCAGTCGCACATGCATCTTCAAAGGGTCACTTGTTGCTTCTGCAGTTGCAATTCAGTTCTATAAAAGAATAACCATCATCACTTCACAAGAAGAGAAGGCACATTCTAGGAAGCTGAGTTATCTAATCTCATGTCCTAATTCATTTTATAACTATATACAAACAGAAGGTGGGAAGAATTTAAAAAGTTATCAAAATACAAACTAGTAATTTAAAACTATTAAAATTCTAATGGAAATAGAACATATAAATGGAAGTAAGGAAAACAGAACAAAATGATTCATTAAAACCTGTAATTTTTACATTCCCCTCCCCATCAATGAGTTTTTATTCCTCTCTTAGTTAAATTTGAGGTGGCTTGGCAGAAATAATAAAATTAACTGAGAGGTAGCCTTAAACTTCAAGGATGCACACACCCTGAAGGATATACTACTCTCTCATGGTTTTATACTCAAAGCCCTGGGAGTTTCCTAGTATGAGCTACAGAATTGGCTCATACTGTAAGTTCCAGGCTAACTACTCTGTTCTCTACATATTTTGTCTCTGATTCTTATTCCTATGTTTTTCCATTCTGCCCAGTGCCAATGTTGAGCACACAGTAATACATGGTGAATAAATGAAACAATAAATAGATTTTCAACAAACCTCCAGAGAGATGTTTCATGTGATCTTAAAATTACTTGGGAAACACTTGGAAAAAAAAAAAAAAAAAAACACTGCTCCTGAGATCTTTTTTCTCCAAAGCATTCCCTTTGGTTAAAACACCCATTAGCAGAAAAACAAGCCCCAGTGTGAGTATATGGGAAGGTGTCAGAACTTCAAACAGACATCTAGAACTTGGTACACTACAAAGGGGGACTATGAGCGTCTGTGAATATAAACAGGTTCACCCTTCAAAAAAGCATCCCCCACCAAAGTAGTTCCCCGTTATCACCAGCATTCTTACATCTTTAACATATACTTATCTTCTACAGTGTGTATCAAGTATTGTACTAACAAGCTTTAACCTCATTAACTAATTTAATCCTTATAATAACCCTAGCAGGTAGATTCTATTATTCTAATCATCCAGATAAGGAAATGAGGTATAGAAAGATTAGTTACATAAACTACCCAAGGAAATGCACTATGTGCTATGCTGCTTTTCATAGGCAGGAGTCCCTCAATAAATATAACTTCATGGTAAGATTAAAGTCTCATTCACCTATTTCACTTTCTTTTACTGCTTTCTTGGCATGTCTAATTAAATAGCTCCATTTCTAGTTAAATTATCTTTTGTTGAAATTTTTCCTAATTAATAATTTATTGAAAAACCTACTTTCTAATTCTCTACAACTTAAAATCTGGCCTTTTCTCACTTAAGAAATTATCCCTCTGAACATTAGAAAAAGGAAATATTTTAAATTTGGTGGAAATCAAAAGCAATAATTATTTAAAGCTAATTATTCATATACACAAAATACTTCAGCTAATTACATTTATTTCAGGTATTTTTCTGTGCTTTCGAGATCCCTTCTAACTTTAACATCTGGAAGCCCTCCTTAAGCAAGGCATTTCTTCTATTCTGTAGTCAATTAGAACTAATGATCACAATGTCAAAAGCTGTGGGTTCAATCCACTACAGCAAAGCACCCCTGTTTTTCTGAGTAGGAAGTTCTACTCAAGTTCAGATCTTTTGCCAGATACAATCTAAGGTTCCAACTTCAAAAGATCAAGAGAGACTAAGTTTTTTAAAAATGTTTTAAGTTTTTATACAACTCTGCTTGATTGATCTGAAAACAGAATTTTGCTTTTCCTGACACCAATTCCACTGACAATAAAAAGCACTTGCAAAAATTTTAGAAAGTGTCATAAAAATTCCTACTACTGCAATATAGAAAACCTCCATAAATGTATGATTACAATTCCATAAATATTTCTAAGATTTAAAAAAAAAATTTACTATATACTTTCATAAACCAAAAACTGTTCCATTTCCAAATAATATGGAGATATTTTAAACATGCTTTTCAAATTAAATGGAAACCAATCAATACCCAGTCTAGATTACATTTTAAAATAACCCAGGACCCATTCAAGGTAGAAGTTTTCCAAGATTCAACAAATAAACATGAAAAAGCAAAACTACATTCCTTAATTGTTATTATAGGAGAAACCCATTTGGGATTGTCTGTCTTCAAGATTTCCTGCCCACAGTTGGAAAGAACTTCACAATGCACTAATGCTGCAAAACATATGGATTCCAATAGTCACAAGGTAACTATGACAGCAAAGCCACCCGTCCTTGTGAGATCATAGAAACCATATGATGTAATTTTTTAAACTGAGGTAAAATTCACACAAAATTAACCATTTAAAAATGTACAATTCAGTGGCATTTAGAATATTCACAATGCTGTACAACCATTACCTCTATCTAGTCCCAAAATACTTTCATCAAAAACTCAATACTCATTAAATAGCCACTTCCATTCCCCCTCTTCTAGCCCCCGACACCAATATTATGCTTTATGTGTCTACAGATTTACTTCTTTTGGGAATTTCATATAAATGCAATCATATAATAATTCTTTGTGTTGGCCTTCTTGCACTGGCACAGTGTTTCAAGTTTCATCTATATTGTAGTGTGTGTCCTCACTTCAAACATTTTTAAGGCTGGTAAGTATTCCATAATCGAATATATCACATTTTGTCTATTGAGTCAGCCATTGATGGACACTTGGGTTATTTCCACTTTTTGGCCACTATTAATAGTGCTGCTATGAACATAAGTGAACAAATATTTACTTGAATACTTGTTTTCAATTATTTTGGGTACACATTTAGAAGTGTAATTACTAGAAAATGTGGTAATTTTATATTCAACTTTTTGAGAAAGTACCAAACTGTTTTCAGACCTACAAGCACTAGTGGCTGCACTAGTTTACAGTCCCACTAGCAAAGTTCAAGGATTCTAATTTCTCCACATCCTCACCAATGCTCATAATTTTCTGGTGTTTTGTTTTAAAATTATAGTCATCCTAGAAGGTATCAAGTGGTATCTCATTGTAGTTTTTATTTGCATTTCTTTAATCACTAAAGGTGCAGAGTATTTTTTCATGTATATGTCCTTTGGAGAAATGTCTATTTAAGCCCTTTGTCCATATTTTAATTGGTTTGCTTGTCTTTTTGTTGTTGAGTTGTAAGATTATAGATACTAGGCCCTTTTCAGATATGCAAATGATTTCCCCCTTCTTCTGTAGGTTTTCTTTCAACTTACTGGATGGTATCCTTTGATGCACAATTAAATTTTGAAGTGGCCTAATTTATTTTTTTCTTTCATTGCACATGGGTTGTTTGTTTTCTGTTTGATTTGTGGTACTGAAAATTGAACCCAGGAGCCCTTTATCACTGAGCTACAACCCAGCCTTTCTTTTTTTTAATATTCATTTTGGTTGTAGTTGAATACAATACCTTCATTTTATTTATTTTTATGCAGTGCTGAGGATCGAATCCAGCACCCTGCACATGCCAGGCAAGCATTCTACCACTGAGCCACAACCCCAGCCCATCCCCAGCCTTTTTAATTATTTATTTTTAAAGTTTGTGAAAGGGTCTTTCTAAATTGTCAGGGCTGGCTTGAATTTAAAATCTTCCTGCCTTGGCCTCTGAAATAACTTGAATTACAGGTGAGCACCACCAAGTCTGACCTCATTGCTTGTGCTTTTGATGTCATCACTAAGAATCCATTATCAAATATAAGGTCATGAAGATTTACCCATATATTTTCTTCTAAGAATTTATGCTTTTTGGTCTTAAAATTCAATCTTTAATCCATTTTTAATTACCTTTTTTTTTTGAGAGAAAGAATTTTTTAATATTTATTTTTTAGTTCTCGGCGGACACATCATCTTTGTTGGTATGTGGTGCTGAGGATCGAACCCGGGCCGCACGCATGCCAGGCGAGCGCGCTGCCGCTTGAGCCACATCCCCAGCCCCTTTAATTACCTTTAGTATATGGTTTGAAATTGGGGTCCAACTTCATTCTATTGCTTGTAAAAATCCAATTGTCCCAATGCCATTTGTTGAAAAGATTTTTTTTTCAACTATCAAATGGTCTTCATATCCTTCTCAAAAATCAATTGATTGGGCTACAGAAATAGCTCATTTGGAAGAGTGCTTGCCTCTCATGCACAAGCCTTTGGTTCAATCCCCAGCACCACAAAAAAAAAAAAAAAAATCAATTGACCATGACAGGTATGGCAGTGCATGCCTATAATTACAGCAACTCGGGAGGGCTGAAGTAGGAGGATCACAGGTTCAAGGACAGTCTCAGCAACTTAACAAGGCCCTAAGCAACTTAGTAAGACCTGGCCTCAAAATTTAAAAGGGCTGGGAATATAGCTCAGTGGTAAAACACCTCTGCGTTCAACCTCCAGTACCAAAAAAAGAGAGAGAAGTGACCATAGACATATGGACTTACTGCTAGACTCTCAATTTTATTCTACTGATCTTTATGTCTATCCGTATTGATAGCACCACACTGTTTTTATCATTATAGCTTTGTTGTAAATTTTGAAATTGAGATACCTGAGTCTTTAAACTTCATTTTTTTCCCAAGATTATTTTGACTATTCAGGGTCTGTTACAATCCCATATAAATCTGGGGATCACTTTTTCCATTTCTGCAAAAAATGTCACTGGGATTTTGGTAGAGATTTCATTGCATCTTTAGATTTCTTTGGGTAGTACTGCCATCTTTATAATATTAAGATTTCCAATCCATGATCATGAGATGTCTTTTCATTCAATGATATAATTTTGATGTTATCTTAAAAATATTTGATACAGTAATACACTAACTTCCTTTAGTTGTCTGTATTTCTATGGTAATTTTCAAACAGCTGGATTAACAAATATAAAGTTTACATTTGCAGTGAGAATACAATATTCATATTCTAGAGAATGGGTCCATTATTCAAGGTCTGTTTGCTTCTGTAAATAAGAAATGTTAAAACTCAAGGATTTTCATTTCTCAGAATTTTAATTAATTTTCTTTTTTAATATTTATTCTTAAGTTTTAAGTGGACACAGTATCTTTATTTTACATTTATGTGGTGCTGAGGATCAAACCCAGTGCCTCGAGCATGCTAGGTGAGCGCTCTACCGCTGAGCCCCAGCCCCAGCCCCTGTAATTAATTTTCATCATCATCAGTTGCTAGTAAAGCAGTTGATACACAAGAACTGTTTATGTTCACTGATTCTTAAGTTGTTCAACAGACTTTGCAGAATACAGGACAAATTCCCCCTTCCCCAATTTGTTATGAAACACTAGCTACTTTGCCAATGAGTCTTCTCAAAGAAGCTTGGTTAGTCAGAGCTTAGTGTCAATTGTAATTTGGTGGGGGGTTAAGGAGGAAAAATTTGAAAAAATCTTTAATATTTTTTGGCTAAAATCTGTCACATGATCAATTGAGAGAACAATTACTTGACATTATAAATATTTCTTGGACAAGACACAATCTGTTCTATGCTCTCACATAAAAATTAGAATTGAAGACAACATAGTAACCTAGAAAAAAATAACTACGGAGTACTCTGAGACTAGCCATTTCATGGAAATTGCATATTCTACAAAAGTAAAAGCCATTTGAGACTTGTGGATTGAGTCTGAGAGGTAGTGACTGCTTCAGAGTCCATGTCTGGTGCCAACTTTTCAAAGCTTCAGTTTGCACCTCCTCTCAATACACAAACCATGGTCTGAGGTGATCCAGCAAAATCAGAAAGGCTTTTAAGAATCAAATTGCCTATAAATAACTTTAATCAGAAAATACTACCTGGTGTTGAAATAAATAGCTATTGACCAAATCCTGAAAAACAGATATCCAATTCCATCTACTTTGTCATCTATAATGAAACTAAAGGTAATAAAAATATCTTCAGGCAGGTTCTTGGGGTCAGTGTTTTGGCAGGAAATGCTACTAACATAAAGTTAGAAGTTCTGAGTCATTGTTGAGTTTTGCTTTTTGTTTTATACCAGAAACTTGAACTTGAAAAGGAAAAAGAGGGGCCAGAATAACCAGGTTAAGAACTTGACCCAGATGAGGCAAGAGCTGGACAACAGTCCCAGGAGAAGAAGAGCTGTGTAACAATGAACATGAAATGGACTGCTTGCTGATCAAGTCCAACACCCAAGCAGTCAGAGGATCCCTTCAGCACAGGCATCAGCAAGGCTGGTCAATATACCATCCATGGTAGGGCTCACTCTCATGGCATGAGTTTTGCCACAAATTTTCCATAAACAGAAAGCTCTTTAACAGCAGGTAGAAAGAGCTGCTTCTTTGGTCCTGCTTACTGCCTAATGAGGTTCTATTTTCAGGCCCTTAAAATTTCTCACCCTGGGCTGGGGATGTGGCTCAAGCAGGTAGCGCGCTCACCTGGTATGCATGCGGCCCGGGTTCGATCCTCCAGCACCACATACAAACAAGGATGTTGTGTCCGCCAATAACTAATAAATAAATAAATATTAAAAAAAAAAAATTTCTCACCCTCCAAGTATTTTCAACAAGCCAACTGAATAACTGTACTTCTCCCTCCATATTTCTTCAGTTTTAGTCGCACTCAGTTCTCTTGAGTTTTCAGGATGTCCCAAAGCTGAAATACTGAGGCATCTGCCTGGAAGCTGGCAGGCCTGCTTCAGCTTTGTTCTCTGCTTTCTCTCTGGTGGTCCTAGCTACAAGCTCTTGGAAACCAGCCCTTAATTGTAGGGCAAATGCCTGGTTTGCAAGCCCTGCTAGACAGGAAAAGAGAAACAGATGAAATGCTGAAGTTTATGACACAGCTACCAAACTAACCAGTCTCAATTTTAAAAGAGCCAAAATATGGACACATGTCTGTCAACATTAGAATGCATAAACAAATTGTGGTATTCAAACAATGGAATACTATGGATAAACCAATTAAAAGATAGATAAGTATCTAATACACATATCATAGAAGAATCTCAAAATCATGTTGAGCAAACAAAGATAAACACAATAATTATTATATATTCTGCTTAATGGAGTTCTAGAAAAGAGAAAATTTATTGTAGTAAAAATCAGAAAAGACTTTATCTTTGAATGGTGAGGGTACATAAAGGAACTTTGCCGGGGTGACAAAAATATTCTACATATGGCTTGGGGTGGTGTCTACATCAGTATAAACATTTGTCAAAACTTATTAAACTATACCCTTAAATATGTATAATTTGCTATATATGAATTATACCTCAACTTTTTAAAATGAAAAAGTTCAAATACTTGTTTTGAAATAACACAAAGGCAGTTTTCCATCACTTTGCACCTATGTGGCCAACATTCTGCAAAAGAGAGAAATCTCTTTAGAGGTATATGGAAATTTATATCAATGAATTGTTTTAATTACATAAAGGATACCTTCAAATTTCTCTTAATCTACCCTCCATATTAATTATGTTAAGCATGCTTTAAGAGCTGAAAGTACACTGTAGAAGATGAAAATACTAATTTTTTTTAATTTTGGGGGGGGGGGAAAGCCCTCAATTATAAGTCAATATAGGGAAATTGGAAAATACAGAAGTGTACCTAAGACTATAGGGAAAGGGGATTCATATAATCAGAGTTACAAACATAAAGAAGAAAATAAAGTGACTTCCAAAACATCCACTACCCAGAGATTAGCACTGTAAACGTTTTACACACACACATATAAGTTTACCCAAATGGGATCATACTGAACATACTATTTTTCATTTTAAATATATGTAACAAATACTTCTAATGCTATCATGCATTCTTTGAATTTTTATTTTATTTTATTTATTTTTTTAATACTGAAGACTAAACTTAGAGGTCTTTACCATTGAGCCACATTCCCCAGCCTTTTTTATTTTTTATTAGGATACAGGGTTTCACTAAGTTGTCCAGGCTGGCCTTGAACTGACAACCCTCCTGCCTCTGTATCCTGAGTAGCTGGGATTACAGGTATGCATCTGGCTCATTCTTTGTTATTATACTACTATGATTAAACATTTTCATGTGATTACTTATCCTTCACATTTCTCTTGCCTACCATGTGTGGGCAAGTTGGCAATTTTAAAAATAATGCTGAGTTTTCATTCCTGATTATAATATATTTTGTATGAAATGTGGAAAATACAGAAGAGTATATGACTGCAGGGGGAAAATTACAGAATTCAAATCATAACAATCATGACTTCTAATTTTTATTTTTCTTTGCATTTTTTTATAGAAATAATAATCTAGGGGCTGGGGTTGTGGCTCAGTGGTAGAGTGCTAGCCTAGCATGCTTGAGGCACTAGGTTCGATCCTCAGCACCACATAAAGATATTGTGTCCACCTAAAACTAAAAAATAAAAATTAAAAAAAAAGAAATAATAATCTAAATAATCTGTTTCTAGAGCAAGTTTTCTCACCTAGCATTGTTACGTGAACAGTTTTCCCTGCCATTAACAACTTTTTAAACATTTGTTTTTTGTTTTTTGATTTTTGTTTTGTTTTGTTTTTTGGGGGGTACTGGGGATTGAACTTAGGGGCACTCAACCAGTGAGCCACATCCCCAGCCCTATTTTGAATTTTATGTAAAGACTGAGTCTCAGTGAGTTGCTTAGCACCTTGCCATTGCTGAATCTGACTTTGAACTCCTGATTTTTTTGCCTCAGCCTCCTGAGCCACGAAGATTACAGGCATGTGCCACTGCACCTGGTTTAAACATGTGTTTTTGTTAGCCTTAATTCATTTGCTGAATTTTGTTAGCTGCATTGATTTGCCATAATTTAAAAATTAACCCACTATCAGGTATCTGAACATATTTTTATCCACTTTACATCATTTTTTAATATAAAAATTGTCTTCATGATTATTTCCTTAGGATAAAGGGTCAAAGAATATGAATATCTTAAAGGCCTGTATTGCCAAACTGCACTGTGCCACTCTGCATTCCACAAGAGTATCTAAGAATGTCTGTACTTCTATACCTTGCTAACATTCAATTTCTCTTTCTCTCTCACACACTCTCCCCCATATACTCCTGACCATAACCCCTCACACACCCACACACACCCACTTTGCTAATTTGATATGAGAAACTTTAAATGGGGGCTGGGGTTGCGGCTCAAGTGGTAGAGCACTCGCCTAGCATGCGTGAGGCACTGGGTTCGATCCTCAGCACCACATAAAAAATAAAATAAAGATATTGTACCAACCTAAAACTAAAAAATAAATTTAAAAAAAGCACCAAAAACTTTAAATGCATTTTTCACTGATAGAATGAAGTCGTTCTCCATTTGGTTAAGCCTCCTATAGTTCCTCTTCTGTGAATAGTCTGTTAAATTCCTTAGACATCTGACACTTTTCACAGGTAACCAAAAAGCATTTGAGATTTCTGGCTCAACACAAATAATGGAACATTACAATGTATCTCTCTTGTCTCTTCAAATGACCAATATAAAAGACTATTTATTATAAACATAAGAATATATATATTTTAAACATATAAAAGTAAAATAAGGATAAGTTCACAGAAACATAGGATAAGCCGGAAAGATGCCATCAGGACATTAGGAGAATAGCATGATAACTTCTATTAAAAAAAAAAAAAAAAAAAAAAGCCATTAGGACTGACTGTTGTGACTGTTGACAATGCTAATCATTGTAAAGAAAATTCAATTTGAACCAAACAAAAGAAGGGACCTCTAAAGTCAGGCATGGTGGCACATGCCTATAATTCCAGCAACTCAAAAGGCTAAGGCAGGAGGATCACAAGTTCAGGCCAGCCTCAGCAACAGTGAGGCCCTAAGCAACTCAGTGAGACCCTGTCTCAAAATAAAAAATAAAAAGGAACACAGGGGCTGGGATTGTAGCTCAGTGGTAGAGCACTTGGGTTCAAGCCTCAGTACCACATAATAAAATAAAGGTATTGTGACTATCTACAATTTAAAAAAAAAAGGAATGGTGTTGCAGCCCAGTGGAGGTTAAGCTCCCCTGGATTCAATCCCTGGTGCAAAAATAAAAAGATGGGGGGAAACCTCTAAAAATGTCATTGTGCCCACAGAACCCTGGGAGGAAACAAACCCAAATTCAGAGACTATAGAAGTTAGATGTGGAAGTAAAAGTGAGCCAGTGATTATCAGGAAAATAATTAAAGATCTGGGGAACAGCTGCATCTTCCAATGTTCTCAAGCTAAACTGTGAGAAGAGCTCTCTATAATAAAATGGAGGATCAGCTGTAGGGACCACCCACACAGGTGCTAGGACTAGAAAATGAAGAAACAGTACCTCAAATGACAAGGCACACACCCACCCAGAAGGCAGCTGATTGCACACAGTACTTAGCAGGTCCAGGGTTTGTATATTCTGAATTTACTTCTGGAAAAACAAAAATCCCCATTTGGGCTGAGAGCCACCTTGATCACACAACCAAGTTCTCAGCCCTGGTTGCACCTAAGAATTCTCTGGGGAGCTTTTTAAAGACCAATTGCCACGAAAGTGGCTGTGATTCAGTGGTAGAGCACTTGCCTAGCATGTGTGAGCACTGGGTTGGATCCTTACCACCAAATAAAATATATAAGAGACACTAAATGCCTAGGCCCTACACAGTTCAATGCAATCAGCATTGACAGAGGGAGTGAGCCCAGGCATTTGTATTAATATGCTCTTCACATAATTAAATGTACCCTTAGAATTGAAAATCACTGGTCTGGATCTTCATTTATGCATGTGAACAGAAAACCAACTAAAAATCACACACTAAGAAAAACAGATTAAAAAGTGACACTAAACTGAACAGAGGAACCAAATCCAGAGGAAACAAGAGTTAATAAAGGAAAGAGAAAACAATTTTAGTAATCTCTGAAAGCTTTATGAAGATATCATTTAAAAAATCTATGAAGATAGTAAGAGCAAAGTAGTAATGCTAAAAAGTTATTAGTGGAGAATAAACAAAACAACAAAAAAGTTTTAATCCCTCAACAAAGGTCTGCACAGCAAAAAGAAGAGGAGCAAAACCAAAGGCACAAGCAGTGATTTGGAAGACTGAACCCATCAACTCTCTCAAATTAGGAAATATGAAGGGGAAAGAAGGATGAATATAGACAACAAATACCTGACTAACATATGCCTAACTTTTTCTTTTCTTTCTTAAAGAGAAAGTAAGTGGAAAGAAATTATCAAAGAGATAATAGGGCCAATTTTTTCTCTGTTAGAGACTGGGGTATTAGGTTGAAAGGGTCTATCAAGTGCCTTATAACAATACCTAAAAGGAAACACCTAAATACAACCTGATGAAAATTTTAAATCACAAAAATAAAGAGTTAAATTCTGCAGTTTAAGGGTGGAGGAAGAGGGGTCCTAACTGTAACAAATGGAAAACTAGATTTGCAACACACTTCTCACTGTAATATCAAATTAAAATATACAAATGAAGCAATTTCTACCAAGTTTTTAAAGGTAGAATCCCATATTCTCTTAAAACTGTCACGTATTAAGGCAAAATAGTTATTTGGGAGCATGCAAGAGCTCCATGAATTTTTACCACCATGAATTTGGGGTGGGAGGGAAAGACTCGAAGTTGTATCATAGCAAATTAAATTTACCTCCATGAAATAAAAGATGAGTTGGGATACAAGAAGCAATGCTAAACAACAACAAAAAAAGTAAACTAAAATCCACCACCATTATTAATAAAATAGATGTGAGATGAAATTCAACTGCTAATAAGAATTCTGTAAACAAAAGAGATAATATAGAAAAAAATCAGAAACTTCAAAAGAAATCTGGGAACCAAAGTAATAGGAAAAAAATAAGCAGATGCACACTTAAAGTCTTCTTTGGAGAGGAAATACAGATGCCATTTAAGTTTGGATGCTTACAGAGAAAGTTAGTTCAAATAAAGAGATGAGCCAGGCATATTGGCACACACAAGTAATCCCAGCTATTTGAGAGGCTGAGGTAGAAGGATCACAAGTTCTAGGTCAGCCTGGGTAATTTAGCCAGATCCCGTTTCAAAATAAAAGGGATGGAGATGTAGCTCAGTTGTAGATCACCTGCCTACCATGTGCAAGACCCTGGGTTAATACCTTGTAATGCGTGCACACAGACACACACACACATATATACACACACACACACCCCACAAGTTATGATCTCCTCCAGACAGTAGATGGATGATACTGAATAGAAGTGAGAGCTCTCAGAATGAGGTTAATTGGTATAACACCATGCCACACATAGCCTTGAAGTCAGATTTAGACAATTTAAATGTTGCAATGCCTCTCAAAATGTAGAATGGATGGAAGTGAAGCAAGAGTAGTAGCAGAGACAAAGCAGCAAGCTACTACAGAAGTCCAGCATTAGTCCTACATTAGGATGTTGGCAGTGGAGATAAGTTTTGCGTATATGTTGGAGGTAAAATCAGCAGGCCCTCTGGTGGATTGCACATGAGGGAAAGACTTAAGGATGACTCCCAGGTTTCTGGCTCTAACAACTAAATCCATGAAGGTATCATTTTACCAAGATGGGTTAGATTGGAATCAAAGAAATGATTAAGTAACCTTGCAATGCTTTTGCTCTGGTTTAATTTTTCATTTGAATTCTAGATTCTAAGGTATGCTGCAAACATCAAAAGCAATTATGTGATTTGTTTTCTCATCCTCCCTACCAAGTAGCTATCTTCCTCAAGCACATATTTTTACCAATATTTAACACTGTAGGGAAATTCCTCAGAGGTTCATTAGACACAATTAGGCTTTTCATACCTCTGATGAGGTCTGCCTCTAAATTATGGCCAAATATCAACTCTAGAAACCTAAATTCATTGTACACCGTAAAACTGGGCAAATAAAGAATCTACTGAAATAGGCAATGACTCAGGACTACTTCTAATATTCCCTAAAGATAAATTATTTTGAGAAGCTACAGACTTAAAAAGTCAGTGCATCACCAAATATTAACACCTAGCCATTGCATTGTATGTGTGTATATATGTGTGTGCATGGGTACATGTGTGTACACACATGCACCCACACACATGCATTCACATGCCAGTGATTTACTAAAAATGACAACCCTTTTCTTCACCTGAAGTTCATAATGGAGGACTTCAGCTTTTCACTAAATAAGAAGCTGAATAACTAACTTTCTATAAAATCAAGTTTGCCTACCACTAAGGGCAAAGGTTTGTACCTCTTTCTAGGGAGCCAATCACTCAACATTAACCACTGAACATTAAGCACTGTGAACTGAAGACAAACATGAGGAATTACATTCTCCAATTTCTAACTCAGACTGTTTAGAACTCAGCTTCTCTTAGGAACACTAAATGGAAAGACATTTTACAAAGGTCTTTGGTAGAAAGAGGGTAAGGAGAAAGTAAAAGAAAAATATGCTATGCTTTCATATTTTTGTAAGTAACATACACAAGTATGTGTATGTTACTTACATAACTTTTAAAAGGAAGGAAAAAAAAAGAAAAGACCATTACACAAAGCTTCCACTTCCCAATCTTTGTAACAGAAAAGCCTCCCGGGAATAATGAGAAAATTGTACTTGCTTCATAATGTTTTGATCACCAAATAAGGAATACTTATTATGTAATTATTTTAAAAGGAATACAGTTGTTGATCACATAAATGAATTTGTAAACATTTAGTACTTACAAGGCACCAGGCTGCATGCTGTCCTAAACTCTCCTACTCCCAGACCCCTCACTGTCCTGTTCTGATCTCTGCTCTAGTTGCTTCAAGCCCTGCCTCACATGCCAACTATCCCCACAGCGAGTTCTTGCCACAGAGCCAGCCACCCACTGAACATCTGCTCTTGGATGACCCACTACCTCCCAAGCTCCACATGTCCCAAACCAGAATCCTCCTCTTCCTCAGACTTGATCCAACTCCTACGCTGTCCGTTCTCAATGCAGGCTGAGATGGTACACTCCTGCCAGTAATCCCAGCTTCAGCGTAGATGCTTCTTTCTCCAACATACTTTCCCTAACTACCCATGTTTCTCCTTCTCTAAATACTCAGTTGACTGTCCCTCTGCTGATCATTCTGTTTGCACATGCTGAATTATAATTTCCTTTCACTTTTCTGCATCCACATTAAATTATAAATTACTTGAGGCCAGGGTCACATCTGCTACTCTTTTCCATGGACAGTATTTATATCAGAAGTATTGGTTATATGAATGCCAGTTGACAGAATAAATATCTCTGGACAAAACACTTTTTCTTAAGCCATTCCAAATAGAATGTTTTTTCTTAGGATAAACAGAAATATTCTAGAGAAAATAATACTAACCTTGGTGTCAGATCATCTGTTTTCTGGATATTACTGTCATTATCTTCATAACCTTGATCAAATCAGTTAACATGTCTAGGTCTCCATTTCCTTACTTATAAAA
Source organism: Urocitellus parryii (assembly GCF_045843805.1). NCBI lineage: Eukaryota > Metazoa > Chordata > Mammalia > Rodentia > Sciuridae > Urocitellus > Urocitellus parryii. Next base: position 182,242,185 of record NC_135536.1, read on the forward strand.
TGAAGGAGCTGAACTAGCTCATTAAGACTCCTTCCATTTATAAAATTCTGTAAATACTAAATTCAGTAAGACACCATCATCAAATTATTTTCAAGAGAAGCCTTAGCACTTTAATAATTTTACCAAAACAAAGTAATAAAAACTAGGTAGAGGAAGAGGAAGAACAGTGTAGCAGTTAAAAGCATGCACTCTAGGGTGAGTCCTCCCTGGGATCTTGTTTTGACTATGCTGCTCAACGGCTGATGTTATCCTGGTTGTGCTACTAAATAGTTAACACTAACATCAAAGAGTTATCAGCTTCATAGCATCAATTTTTTTTTCATTTGTGAAAAGAATAGAGTTCTCACAGGATTACTAAGCTTAAATAACACATGTAAAATGCTTAGCATAATATGCCTAGTGCAGAGTAAAAACTCAATCAATGCTGACTATTGTTACAATTTTAAACTATTAATAGAGTTCTTGCATTGACAAAGACAAGAAAAATTTATAAGAGCACCAGGGGATGTACTTTCTTTGCATACTTATAAATTCTCTTTAAACTAAAAATGCAAAAAAGTATAAAGAAAAATAGAAAGCAATCATTTCCATTACCAAAATTCACAACTTATAATCGAAAACATTAAAAAAATCTGGAAAGACAGATATTTTGAATTTACAGATTGTGAATTGCTACTTGCATCCCACTCCTTCCTTCCTTCTTCTTTTTAGGGATTCTTTAGCAGGGAGCAGTGGATGATAAACTTCTCAGTATTTACTTGAAAAAATAAAATACTTCACCCATGTTCTTGAATGATGGCTTGATACTGAATGATAAATATTCGCAGTTGACATTTTTTTCTTCACAGAACTTACTACCATCTGACAGGTTATATTTGTTTACGTTATGTCTTAACCTTCCATGTTAGGCAACCTCTAAGACAGTTCCCAGTGATCTCTGTTTCCTGGCATTCATATCCTTGTGTAACCTCCTCTCCTGGAATGTGGCTGGGCTTACTGACTCATTTCTAACAAATAAAATATAGCAGATGTGATGGAACGTCATTTCCAAGATTAGGTTATATAGAGCCATGGATTCCATCTTGGGTGCTTTCTTTCCTTCTTCTCCTAGGAGAAGCCAACATCAAGTTATGAGGCAACCTTGAAGATGGACACAGCAATAAAGGATGAAGGCCTGGTAGCAACCAGGTTAGTGAGCTTGGAGGCAGTTCCTCCCTCTCCCAAGTCAATACTTCAGACCAGACTGCATCCCCAGCCTACAGCTTGACTGCTATCTCATGAAAGACTGCTAGGCACCGCCTAAATTCCTAGCCCATTTTTGTTAGATGCTAAGTGTTTGCTGTTTTAAGGTGCTGACTTCCAAGATCATTTATTATACAGAAACAGATAATTAAGAATCCTCATGTGTACAATCAAGCACAAAATATCACACAATGCAATGAAACACCTACTCTGTAACTAATTCGACAAAGTATATAGCCCTTTAAATTCAAATTTTGAAAAAGCAAGGACTTTATGTTTGACTATAGTTTCTTTTTTTTAAGTTATTTTTAACTTTTTGGTTGCAAATGGACTCAAGATCCTTTTATGTATTTATTTTTTTTATGTGGTACTGAGGATGGAACCCAGTGCCTCATACGTGAGGCAAGAGTGCTGCCCACTAAACTACAGCCCCAGCCCTAACTGTAGTTTTCTTAGAGACACTTCTTTATGAACTTGAAGTCTCCATGATGGTAGTGATTTTTTAATGCTCTTTCTAATTTCAGGGCTCTGTACTTTTGTATATTTAATTGTATATATTTTCAATTATTTAATACTAAGAGTTTAAGTTGAACAGATACACATATTTGGAAACTTTTTAGAAGAAATTAGTACACTTTATAGACACACTAATTAATGAACCCTAATAGTGTATAGCCATTTTCAATAATTTCTTGTTTTCAGTTGTGTTGTTTACTATAACTCTGCCTCTGATTTCAAGTTCATGAATGAGAGGCTCCAAAGTCACAGTCATACAGAGAAAATAAAGCAAATCCTTGTTTTACTTCAAATTCAAATTTAAAGAGCTGGTCTTATAAAGATAAGAAGATTATTAGAAAATCTTATGAAAGATTTTCAGTGCCTCTTCAGAAATATATTTATACATTATTTCCAAAAGCTAAATATTTAAATGGCTTAAGCTCAATAAATGTTTTGTCAATTTCATAATTATAATACATTCAGTAATAAAGCTTGAAACTATGCAAAAATAAACATAAAAGGGCCGTTTTTGCCATCACACTAGATACCGAATGGGTATTTCCCTCAGTAGTATCTCATCTTATTCATAAAGCATCTGTCCTGAAAATTGGTGCAACTACTATGGAAAGCAATATGAAGATATCTCAGAAAACTTGGAATGAATCCACCATATGACCCATCTTTCCCACTCCCCAGTTTATACACAAGGATTTAAAATCAGCATACTACAGTGATATAGCCACATCAATGTTTATATCAGTTCAATTCACAATAGCTAAACTATGGAACCAACCTAGATGCCCTTCAATGGATGAATGGATAAGTCTGCCTCACATGAGGCCTAAGTAATGGAATTAGCTGATCATGAACTGAATCTTTGAAACTGTGAGCCTAAAATAAAATTTAGGTTGTTCTTGTAATCCCAAAATAAACTCTAAGTTTTTCCTAAAAAAAAAAAAAAAAAAGGAGTATCATGTCAATAAAGCATCTCAATGTGTCTGACACATTATATGCTTAAATAAATGTTAATATTTAAAAATAAAGAAAATGTGGCACATATACACAATGGAATATTACTGACTCTTAAAGAAGAATGAAATTATGACATTTGCAGGTAAATGGATGGAACTAGAGAATATCATGCTAAGTGAGATAAGCCAATCTCCCAAAACCAAAAGCTGAAAGTTTTCTCTGATAAGCAGATGCTGACCCATAGTGGGGCAGGAGAATAGGGAAGAATGAAGGAACTTTGGGTTGCGTAGAGGTGAGTGAGAGGAGGGGGTGGGGATGTGGAGATGGGAAGCTTGGTAGAAAGAGACATTGTTACCTACATACATGTATGATTACACTACTGGAATAACTCTGAACCATATACAGCCAGTTGTGTCCCATTTGTGTACTCTATGTCAAAATGCATTCTACTGTAAACTTAATTAAAAAAATATTTTTTAAAAAAGTATCTGACTTCCTTTTGGGTGATATGCCAAGATCTTGAGCTTATTGAACCAATAGAAGGTTTGGATATGTCTACCAATATTCTAAAATTTGCCTCGTTCCTTTCACAGTTTTACCAGTATTAGTTAGGACCACTTATTTAAATAATCCAAGGGGGGCTGAGGTTGTGGCTCAGCGGTAGAGCGCTCGCCTAGCATGTATGAGGCCCTGGGTTCGATCCTCAGCACCACATAAAAATAAATAAAATAAAGGTATAAAAAAAATTCCAAGGGGCTGATGAAAGTCTTTTGCCCCCTAGATTACAAATACCACAGAGAAATGACCCTCTCTTGTTGTTCAGTGCATATTTCAAGTGCCTGAAACATGCCTGATAATAGGTGGTCAATGAAAATGTGTTTAATAAATAATTAATTTTAATTATGTAGGTGTTCACCTCTATTCTAGTTGCAGTTTTAACAAAAAGATATCTACAGACTAAAAACTAATAAGTCCATACATATTTTGAGTAACAATATGGAATAAGTAAGAGGTTTTTCAAGATGACCAATGTGAAAGGAAAGCATGCATATGTTTGACAAAATTCTATTATGGCTGTTGAAAAAACCTGCTTCAACGGGGTGTGGTGACATGTGCATGTAAGCCCAGTGACTCGGGAGTCTGAGGCAGGAGGATCCGAGGCCAGTATCTACAACTTAGTGAGACCCTGTCTCAAAATAAAAAATAAAAAGGGCTGGAGATGTAGCTCAGTGTTAAAGTGCCTTTGGATTAAATCCCTAGTAAATAATAAATAAATAAATAAATAAATAAATAAATAAATAAATATTTAAAACCCACTTCATAACTTTGAATGATTAAAGGCTACAAAAAAACACCACAGCCTGCCTGTTTAAAAAAAAAAAAAAAAAAAAGTAAGTCTGCAGCTAGGAGGGGTGGCATGTACCTGTAGACCCAGCACTCCAAAGGCTGAGGTGGGTCACTTGAGTTCAGGAGTTCAAGACCAGTCTAGGCAACATAGCAAGATGCTGTCTCAAAAAGAGAAAATCGGTGTGTTTGTGTTGTGGGGCAGGGGTAACTGACTGAGTATAAATAACTAAAGAATGAATAACAGTTTGCTTTACTGAATGGTGATTATGTGCCAGGTACTGTGCTTGACATCTCACACACTTATTTCATCTAATCCTCACAAAAACCCTAGGAAGCAGATGCTATGTTACCTCTGAGTCTGATCAAGAAAGAGACACTGACAGGTGGTCACACGCTACTAGTATGCAGTGGCAGGGCAGAGATTTCAATGCAGGGTTTTACTCTTAACCACTTGGCTATACTGGCAGAGTTAAAGTTTCTCCAAACATAAAATCTCCAGGGAAGCTAGAACCAAGTGAACATGTAGGACATTGGAAAAGCACTCAGCAAATATTAGTTGCCATCTCCCTTCTTGTGTCTTCTCCTCGACTTTCTTCACCTGGAGGCCTTCCATCCTGACTCCCCAGACAATGCTAAGTTGTAGTTTGGGATGATAAGCAGTGACTCAATAATTTGTTTCCTTCCAACCTATAACTTTGGGGGAGCTTTAGTATATTTTAAACAATTTGTGGTATTGTTTGATGCAGGCTATCAAAAAAGAAACAAAACATGCTATTCAGTTACAAAGCAACTAGAGAAATTAAATTAAATATACTGCCTCTGGTTGACAGAAAGGGTGGCTGGATCAATTTTTCAAATCTCTTCTTCTATCAAAAACACAATAAAAAAGAAACAATAATTATGATAGAAATGACATATAGTTTGTTGATAGCAGTACAAAGGATAAGTATCTTGTGAAAGCAGTGGTAACATAAAAACAATAAAAGCATGACGGATAAGTAATAAATCTTCTAAACCTACAATGATTTTTATATGAGTTATCAATCAAAAGTAAAGCATAGCCAGGCATGGTGGTAAACACCTGTAATCCCAGTGGCTCAGGAGGCTGGGGCAGGAGAGTCACAAGTTCAAAGCCAGTCTCAGCAATAAGGCATTTAGCAACTCAGCAAGACCCTGTCTCTAATACAATATTTTTAAAAGGGCTGCAGATGTGGCTCCGGGGTTAAGCACCCCTGGGTTCAATCCCCAGTACCATAAAGTCAGGAGTGGTAACACATGTCTGTAATCCCAGCTACTTAGAAGGCTGAGGCAGGAGGATCACAAGTGAAACTCCATCTCAAAATAAAAAATTAAAAAGGGCTCAGAATATAGCTCAGTAGTAACATGCCCCTGGGTTTAATCCCCAGTACCACAAAAGAAAAAAGTAAGGCATGCATCTAAGAAAAAGAGCAATGGAGAAAATTAATATAGACTATTAAATTCTATCAACAACTATTGCTATCTGGGAATATGTTAATAGCACTATAGTTGGTTTTTAAAAGTTCTACAATTCAAACATTTCAATACATTCAAGTCATTCATTTTTCAACCTGGATTGAATGTGGGCATCGTCGCTTAGTTTTCACAGTAAATAGAGCAGTCGCATTACTATTAGTGTTGAGGCTGTGTTTTTGTTATTACATTTTTCTACTCTGGGATTTCCTAATTTAATGTCTAGTTATAGGATTCAACTTTCGTGATATGTTTTGAAAGATACTCTCTAGGATTTAGAAGTTAGAATTACTTGAACATTTTAATCCATGGCAATGAAGTACTCAACCCAATGAGACTAATACTTTGGAATTTGTTGAGAATTTTTTTAAGCAGGGTTATAGTACAGCTGTTTTATAGATTTGAAATAAAAATTTACTTCTGTTTGTCTAATTAAATTGTAAATATAGTAAAATTAAATATTAATATTGTAAATATAGTATATAAATTAAATATTAATATTGTAAATATAGTGTAAATATTGTAAATATAGTAAAAGCCTCAATAATTCATCAAAAGAGATTTAGTACTGTCCTGCTTCTTGATCTGGGTGTTGCTTATATCAAATCACTTGAATTATGAAAATTCACCAGGCTCTATGCTTATGTTGATTTTTATTTATTATATTTCAACACAAAACAATTTTAGAATATTTTGTTATCTTACATAATTAAGTACTATGGATGAAATGATGGAATATCTGGGATTTGCTTCAAAAGACTGGGAGACAGAGTGAAGGGGGACGCACGTATGGTGATGGTTGAGGAGAAGAATAAAGCTGAGTAGGAAGTGAATGAAACAAGCTAAGATAGATATTGAGATTGTTGTAGTTTCATGGTAAGTTCATGGAGATTCATAATTCATATTTGAAAATTACTATAATAAAGAAGATATTAAAGGGATAGCATTATTGCTGCTGTAGCTGCACTTGCATGTGACCAGCATAAAGAACAGTGAAACACATAACCTGGGTGACCATGAAAAACAACCCATCATGGAAAGGGAGGAAATGAATGAGCAAACTCCAGCAGTAATGTCACTGCCTACCATATCTTCAAATAAGGAATTCAGGGCTTTATGGACTCTGAGGGGACAGAGTGTGAGGCTTTTTTAACATACAGTGGGCAGAAGAGCTTCCAGGGTGGTGGGCACATCTAATAAAAGAAAATGTGGCCTACACAGGTAAAATTTAAGGGATTATGACTGTGTATATGTCATAATTGCAAAAACCCAGCTATAAATTGCAAGGTAAGAGTAAACTTTGAGGGCTGGGGATGTGGCTCAAGCGGTAGCGCGCTCGCCTGTCATGTGTGCGGCCCGGGTTCGATTCTCAGCACCACATACAAACAAAGATGTTGTGTCTGCTAAAAAATAAATATTAAAAATTCTCTCTCCTCCCTCCCTCTCTCTCTCTCTCTCCCTCCCTCTCTCTCTCTCCCCCTCTCTCTTCTTAAAAAAAAAAAAAAAGAGTAAACTTTGAGAGTGACCATATCCACCCCAACCTTCCCCAAGAACACTGCACCGGAAAGGTCCAGTCTGGGAAGGAGTAATGCTAGTCAAACTATAAATACAGACTTTTGAGCTCAGAAGGCCCCCACCCTTACAGCTATAAAATGGCTCAAAGCAAAACTTCTCTTTCAATACTTCTTATTCATCCTAAGGCTTTGAGGAAATAAGACATCATTCTTACAAAGTTAGGAATCTTTAATATAGAAAGATGCCCATTAATCAAGTCACAATGAGCGCTACAAAGCAAGCAAGTATAAATGCTTTATCTAAATCATGACAACAGGGTGGGGTTGTGGCTCAGCAGCAGAGGGCTCACCTTGCATGTGTGAGGCCCTGGGTTTGATCCTCAGCACCACATAAAGATAAATAATTAAAACAAAGGTATTATGTCCAACTACAACTAAAAAAATAAATACTAAAAAATAAAAATAAAAAATAAATCTTGACAACAATTATTCTTTTAAATGATCCAAAAAGTCTTGGTTACAGTGTTATCTGCCTGTAGAAAGGTAAAAGAATTTTTAAGTTAAAAGATTAAAAGCCTAAAGAAAGGGGTCATTCATCAAGTGCTCCTGACCTCTCCCCACTCTTATCCTGTGTTCTACAGAACTCATTCACTAATCTAGTCAAGGGCTGAGTGTCAGTTTAAGAATGTAACTTTGGGCTGGGGATGTGGCTCAAGCGGTAGTGTACTCGCCTGGCATGTGTGCGGCCCGGGTTCGATCCTCAACACCACATACAAACAAAGATGTTGTGTCCGCCGAAAACTAAAAATAAATATTAAAAATTCCCTCTTAAAAAAAAAAAAAAAGAATGTAACTTTAGGGCTGGGATTGTGGCTCAGTGGTAGAGTGCTCGTTTAGCATGCATGAGGCACTGGGTTCAATCCTCAGCACCACATAAATGTAAAATAAAGATATTGTGTCCACCTAAAAAACTAAAAAATATTTTTTAAAAAGAATGTAATTTTAATAATGCATCTGTTTTATCCAAATTCTAATAGATTAAAAAAATCTGAATGCTCCATAACATTTCTTTTAAAAGAATTTTATTGGTAACAATATATTTTATAACCAGTGTTTTTAAAAAATGTGTTTAGTGTCTATTTGACTAACTTTCTGGTATATGAAAGTATATCAGATTAATAACTCAAATGATGAGCACTCAGTGTCCAAATGACAAGCAACTTGAAAATATACCAAATACACTGAGTAACGGCTAGTCTGACTAGAACCAAGGGTCCAACTAAACATGCACAGAGAGGTACACACTCAACACACTCACTTAAAAGCTAGCAAAACAACATTGCTCTTGTTTTCATTTCCCTAGTGAGATGGGAGATGAATGTTGGAATATGGGCAAGGACCCACATCACATTCTATCAGCTGAGGGCACTGATGAATTCAGCATAGGTAGGTTCTAAAGCACTGAAGGATTTACACTCAGGAACAACTTTACCCCAAAACTCTGCCTTGCTACTTAAATTATGATTCAGGAGACCCAAACCATTAACATAACCTAAGAGAGAACTTGTCAGAAGGTAGAATCTCAGGTGGCATCCAGACCACTGAATCAGAATCTATCTTGTAACCAAATTCCCAGGCAATATGTAGGCACATCACAGTTTGAAAAGCATGGATTAGTGTCAAATTGGAAAGAGGTTTCTATAGTGCTTCTCCTTGGGACTCACCTGTTCCTCATTTTTTTCAATATTTATTTTTTAGTTATAGTTGGACACAATATGTTTATTTTACTTATTTATATGTGGTGCTGAGAATCGAACCCAGGGCCTCACACATGCTAAGCAATTGCTATACCACTGAGCCACAACCCCAGCCCTCCTGTTCCTCATTTTTAACTCACAATTAACATGAGAATACTTAAAAGCCCTCATCAAATCCCAAGTTAACACTAATCTAGAAGGAAACAACTGCACAAACACCTCTTGGAGGGGACTTAGCTTTTCAAAAGATCATGAAAAAAAAAATTACATATATTTTATAAAATTATATATATATTTTATAAAAGCAACATTGGATCTACTTTTAAAAAAAGTAATGCATACTTGAATACATTACTGTGAATTAGACAACTTCTGAAGAAATGGCTATAAATCTAGCTATATATTCTAAAAGCAACTGACAGCAAACTGTGGCCACAAGCAATGGGGAGGGACAAGGAGGTAAAGGGATCAGGAGATTCTATCATGAGGACAGTACCTGAACTGGAGGACATTAAACCAGAAGAAGTAGTGATTAAGTGGGGACATTATCATAGTGTTCACACATTTGAAGGACTCTTTCAAGACATTTCATTCTACAAATGTGTTTGTGAGCATCTGCTATGTGCCAGGCACTATGCCAGGAGCTAAGGACATGGAGAGTAAAAAATCAGAACTGCTCTTTGATTTTCTGATGTTTCCTGCCCAGTGGAAGAAATCTGTCTGTTGTTCCAGAAAACAGAACTACGGCCAATGGCCAGTGAGCAGACAGACATGCGCAACATACAAGGAAGCCTCTTCTGCCCAGAGGACTACAGCTTTGTACCAGAGTTAACAGATAGTGTTGCCTGGGCTCCCTAGAGCTGGGAAGGATGGGTTAAGAGAGGGAACTAGCAGGACAATGCAAATACTACAGGGTTAGAGAATAATTAGGACCAATATCATTAATATAAGATTTGTTTAGCATTATATTACATTTAATTTAGCTTAGAAAAATTTTTTAAAACTAACCACAACTTAGTGTATCCACTAAATTTTGTGTATGTATGTAAATGATATCTAATTTCCCTTTTAGCAATGTTTTTTAAAACCTAAGATTGAATAAAAATCCACATTAACATTTTAAGCAACTCTGCCAAATGACTCATTTCAATTGTACCATTACCCCTCTAAAGCTACTATTTTCACACTCCTTGATGTAGCTTCAGAGTTGTTCATCATCCTACTCCTGAAATTATGCTAAAAAAATAACAATTCCCTTCCAACATCCAGAAAGAACAAGAGAAAAAAAGGTAGGGGAACTAGATGTCTGAAGATACAAATAAATAATATTTATAAAGAAACATAGTATATAAACCACTTGAATGTTCAACAAAACAACCAATACTTTTTATGGAATGAAGCAGAGTAGTAATAATAAAACATAATATCCAATAAGCAGGAGAATGTTTAAGATCAATTAATAAGCTCTTATAAATAATTGTTCAGGTTATATAGCAATAAGGAAAAATACTTAATAAGTAAAAAAAAGTCCCCACGAACTCGTACAGACATGTAAAAATCATACATGTCATCTAGGCATGATGGTGCACACCTATGAACCCAGGATGCTGAGGGAGAAAGATTTCAAGTTCAAGACCAGCCTGGGCAATTTAGCAAGACACTGTCTCAAACAAACAAACAACAACAAAAAAAAAAAACAAGAGTGGGAAATGTAACTCAATGGCAGATGCTTGCCTAGCATGCATGAGGCCCTGGGTTCCACCCCAGTGCCACAAGAAATAAATGAAATAAAAATAAAAATCATGTATATGAACATAAATTATGAAAAAAACAAAAATTTGAAGTTTCTTTTCTGGCATGTTAGGATTCATTTTTATTTAAAATTTCTACTTTCTATTGACTATTCAATAAATGTTTTTATAATGAATGTTATCAGGATCCAAAATGATTATAACTCATTTTAAGTACCAGAGTTTATACATTAGCAAGAAATGACAAGGTGACAGTTTGATTTTATGTTCAATTGAGTCTTTGTCCTTTATAAAGCTCTTTAAGTTTATAAACAACCAAAAGTAAAGATAATGACATTCATGTTATGAAAAGTGCTTAACATTTGTGGAAGCTAAAAAGGACTTTGTTCAGCAGCCGCCCATGAACTTTGAGTAAAAAGAAAACTAAATTTCGGGACTCTGTTTTGCTTTTCACCTTATTTGATCTCACTTCACATCACTCATGCCAAGTTGAGTTTTTTTCCCTCTTCTTTTTCCTTCTTCTCAAGTTCACAGATGTGAAGAAAAAAATATACTGCAGCTCTGTTACAGTCCGCCCCTGTTCTCCCAGCAACACCATGAAATGTAGCTTTCTGGCATGGGTTATAGTGAAAGATATGAGTAATATCTAACTATTATCTGTCACCAGCAAGATCACTAGCACTGAGGTGACTCAAGACCAAAAGCTCTGGGTTCGAATTCTCCACATCCACAATATGAAAATAATCTACACACACTCGAGTTCTTCCCTTTTGAAATTGCATGGTTCTTATGTCTAATATTTTCCAGATGAACTCCCCACCTTTCTCTAAACCCTCAGGGCCATCACCATATTTTAAATCTTTAGTCCAGTTTCAGTCAACAAGACCCAGCTTTCTCTCAAAATGGCGCTCAATGCACAATCTTTTAGGGACTGGGAAAGGGAAACACAGAAGCTTCCCAAATGCCCCATCCTCTAACAGTGCCAACTGTTTGAAGCAAAATGTCTGGAAACAGCACAAGAGTAGATTCTCCAAAACAAAAGGGCTAGTGCTATTTTAACCTCTGACGGAGTGCAAAAGGATGCGGATAACCAACCCCCATACCTTGCCCTTGCTCCTAACTCACAGAAGAAGTGAGGAAACTGAGGCCCACTGAGGACAAATGTGGAAGAAAAAGCCAGAACTGAAAACAGGCAACTACAACAGCAGTACTCTCTCCCATTTTGTGCTCAAAGTTTCCCAAAGACAAGTTAAAGGGAATATTCGTCCTAGTTTAATCTCCCCTACCATGATGTTGCAGACTTTTTCTCGTGTAAGATGGACTTTCTGGGGTGGCCCTAGTAATCCCAGGACCAAAGAACTCAGAGATTTAATCCTTTTTACTAAAGAGAGCTAAAGATCTTAGCTCTGTCGGTACCCACCATGTACAGAGAGGGCTCTTCTATGTGTCCCTGTAAGTTAAAAGGAATCACCCAATTTGACTTTTTAAAATTATGTTTTAATTTTAAAAACCAGAGAGCTAAATACTCTCTGTAAGAGTATATCACAAGAGAAGGGAGTTGTACGGAGTTTTACCCAGAAGCTAGATATAAGAAGCAATGTAGCAACATATTAAGAGCTCATGCTGTATAAAATGTAGAATAACTCCCAACCTTTCTATGCCTCCATTTCTTCCTCATTAAAATGAGGTCAGTTATACTACTATTGATGACATGTGTGACCATCCTTGGCATAGCAACTGGCTCGCTGTAAGAGTTCAATGATATCTCGTCATCAGATCCAGCTGAAGTTGGCTAAGTCTCCTCTAGCAAGAAATCAAATGTTAGGGCTTTACTGGCATTTTTGGCACCCCAGGAGTTAAAAACCTTTGTTTGGAAATATATTACAATATTACTAAATGTATCAAAACATAACTGGAAAACTATGCTAGAAAAACACTGATAAAAATATACTGTTAAATAGACATTTGAAAACCTAGGCTGAGTGGAGTTCAGTAAGGGTGGGTTTCAATCAAGAGTAAATTCAACAAGGGATTGAGCCACCAGAAAAAGCTAAAGAAACCTTAGGATAACCTATTAGAAGCACAATACATAGAATAAAGAAAAAAAATTACATCTGAAGAAACCAGGGATTCTGAGCCTGAAAGAAGGACTTGAGATAAAAGGGATGATGACACCTTTCTGTAGGTATTTGAAGGATTGTACATATTGTATATGGTGCAAAAGACTCAACTCTGCATATCCAGTGGGTCAAAAGTCCCAAGACTGTTATTTCCTTTAAGAAAGAATGTTCTTGAGCTAACTAAAAGGTTCTCCATTTGAGAAGAGGAATTGGCATATCACCAGTAGACACATTGGAAACTTCTACGGTCATTCCCTATCTGAGCACCTGCAATCCTAATGTCTTGTTTGGACACCAGAAGTAAACGTAAGTGGGAATCGACAGAATGCAGCTTATATGTACCAGAATTCTTCATAAGATAGCAGTAACCCCTCAAGAGAGCAATATGAAGGCTCAAACTTAGTCCACTAATACATACACATCAGTATTCTTATTCCATTTGAGAGGTATTCTAGTTATGATAATTGTAACAAACAATTTTCTTAAAAATAATCACCCAATACTACATTAAGAATGCAAAAGTACAATCTGACGCATTATTTTGAGTAATGATGCTTAGAATTTCATTTAGTCAAAGACATCATTACTTTTTTACTGTTAGGCTCACAAAATTAAACATTAAAAAAAAAAAAAAAACGAGAAATTCTGAAAATCACAGTCACTGGGAAGAAAGTGATTCAACATTTTATTTTCTTTGTTCTGCCTGCCAAAAAAGACAGAGTAGGTTTAGAACTGAAAGAAAAAAAAAAAGGATTCAAAAGAGTAGAAAAAGAGCTGAAAGACAAGCATGAGAGTTTAGTGGCATCAGCCATCACAAACCTTACTGAAAATCCAAACATGTAACTCATGTACCTAAATGTATACTGCACAGGCTCTACAACTCTCTTCCTTTTTCTTCACCACTGTGAGCTGGTCAGCAGGAGGGAAGGAGACAAAAGCAGAAGCTCATCTTTCCTTCAGCCTCCGCACTGCCCTCCACAGCTATCACAATGCAGCACAGGAGAACATTAGTGCTCTTCACCATGGAGACAATTGTAAAGTCAAACCCAGAATTGTGAAATCACTAAATATGAGACACATGTAACAGGCTTTGGAATGGGAGTGAGGGGAGTGGAGATCCAAATTACCAGACAAGAAAGGCAGGTCTTTAGAAGCTCTTGGGAAGCAATTCAGATTCTTAAAATCATTTTATTTCCTTTCAGAAGATGAAGACGATTACTCATTATTTTGAGTTAAATTAATTCTGTTCACAGAAGACATTATACTTGAATTCCAGCCTTCAGACCCTGTGAGAAATGAATGCTCTGTTAAAAGATATACAATCAGGTGTCGATGCCTTCAGGATAGAGTGTGGCTTTCACCTGAACTACAGAAAGCACTCTTTGTCCTAGATTACCAAATGTTTTGTTGTAACTCTATCCTTCAAGCACTATTAGCTGGGGAAACAAAGACGTAAACAAGGTGTTAAATGCTATCACAAAGGTGTCCATTTATGCTCCAGGAGAAGTGGAAAAGGAGGAGAAGTGGCATCTCTCACAGTCTAAAGGGTCAGGGAAGGCTTTCTGGAGGAGGGGGCACCTGCAATGAAGCTGGAAAGGCAAGTGGGTGTTGGCCTCACGAAGAAGAGAGAGGATTCATTCTCTACAGAGGGACACAGAGAAAACCCAAGAGGATTAAGGTAAGAAGCCTGGAGAATGCTGATATTTCAGGGTTGGCCTGAGGACTTGATGACCAGAAAAAAAATCATAGAGACAGAAGAGCTAAGGAGGAAAGCATTTCAAAGCTGGAATGGCTCACAGGTAAATGGATGCAAGTCAAGTCAGGCAAGAGTGAAAGGCCTAGTCTTAGCTAAACCACAAAGGACCTTGGATGCCCTTTGCCCAAGACATTTCAGGGAAGTGGCAATGACAGAGGCCAGAGCACAGAGGGTTGAACTGCAGGAGGTGAGGAAGTAGAGAGCATGGATAAGGCTACTCACAGAAAGCTTGGCTTAGAACAGGGAGTGAGCTAACAGGAAACACAGGATCAAATTTTATTTTCCAGTCTGAACTTCTGCTCTGAGCTCCAGATTCTCGTATTCTCTTGAATTCTTCCTTTCACCTCACCCCCTACATTCAATTTACACTCTAGCCTCCCCTCCACCCACTCTTCATACAATTGGTCCTTCTTCTTTTAAAATTATAAATCAGACCATTTTACCTCCCACACAAAAGGCACAATAGCTTCCTGCTGCCCTTAGGATAAAATCCAACCCCTGCCATGGTGTGTAAGTTCTTGGATGATCTAGGTCCTACTTTACTCTTTTGCATCTTCTCATCACCTCTCCCTCCTGATTATTATGACCATCTTGGCCTTCTTTCAGTCCTTAAACCTTCTAAGCACATTTCTGCATTAGAATCCTTCTTAAGCTATTCCCTCTGCCTAGAAATGCTCCTTTCTTGCTGTCCCACCAAGCAGCCAAAGGACAATTTCCTACAAAGGAGCAGGTCATCATAAAGGTCCTCTTTCACCTGATGCCCAGGGGTTCAATTCAACTCCTTCAGAATCCTGGTTTTCCAGCCTTCCAGGTAGGATATTTTCTGGCTCTCATCACCCGGGACTTTGATGTCCAAACACATAGGCCCTTGATCATTTTTTTACTGCCTATTATATGGCCTTTGTCAAGACACTACCTCATCATTTTTCTTAAAAAAGGTAAATGGCATCTACCTCCACTACTGTTAGAAAGCTCACCTCGGAAGGGAGGTAAAGGCCATAGTTCTCACCCACATCTTCCCTAACCTGTGACCCCTCTTCCACCTCAGACATCACTTGCCTTTACCAGTCCTAGGCTCTTCCCAATCCCTGGCCATCGAGGCACAAAGAGTGCCTTCTCCATTTCACCCTGAAGCTGCACAGGTCCTGCTTCACTCTTCCTGGATTCTACTGCTCTTTGAGAATATACAAACACATCCAAATTCATCTCTCATCTAGTAACCATCTATCCTGTAGCCGTATTCACTAGCTCCCTTCCTAGGCCTGGTATATAAAAGCCTCCCACACAACCTTCCATTCTCAATCTCTTACCCCATCCTGCTGCCCAGCATTGACACCCAGAGCAACCTTAGAAACCATGGTTTGAAGACAGCAGAGATCCATCAAACTAGGTCTTCTCTACCCCAGTTGATTGGATTATAAACAAGCATGGAAGTGTCTGCTATTTTAGGCCTCTTAGATTTCAGCAGGGTTTGTCTATTATAGTAGCTAGTGTTTCTCTATGCAATACAGGCTGAATTTAGACAGCAGGAGAGAAGGGGTAGGAAATGCTGGACACAGTGGCACATGCCTGTAATCCCAGTGACTCAGGAGGCTGAGGCAGAAGAATCACAAATTGGATGCCAGACTCAACAACTCAGTGAGACCCTCAGCTACTCAGTAAGAACCTGTCAAGAAAGAAAGAAAGAAAGAAAGAAAGAAAGAAAGAAAGAAAGAAAGAAAGAAAGAAAGAAAGAAAGAAAGAAAGAAAGAAAGACAGACAGACTAGAGATGTAGCTCTGTGGTAAAGTCCCCCCAGGGTTCAATCCCCAGTACCAAAAATTTTAAATATATATATAGAGAGAGAGCTAGGATTAGACATGGCTTTATGACAATACCTGTGTTTATATATTAGTTATATATTACTTATCCTCTTCAAAGAACATTAAAATGTTTTCTCATTTGACACTTCATCATCACTTACTGATGTTATTCTATAAATTATTCACAAAATGAAGAAACAGACTTAGAGATATAAGTTGCTACTAAATGGAGAAGCCAAAACTGGGCCACAGGACTCCCGACTCAGTCTGTGGTATTTTTGCTACAGCATCTGGTCTCTCACAGCCACATTTTAGTGCTACATAAGAGAAACTCTTGCCTGAAGTCCAAAAATGCTGGAATGAAACAAGGGTAGGTAGTGTGGGCAGACAGATTTAAAAAAAAATATGGAGGTCTTTATAATCACCAGACTGTGTAATACAGCTTTCATCCGATAAATAATGGGGAACAAGAATCGACTCCCACTTCCTAGCTCCACAGCTGTAATTGATACCTTTCCACTGTCTTCAAAGACCTTACTGTACCACTCCCCCAGCTATCAGTTGGTGCCAAAAGTTCACTTCACAAAGAAAACAGCTTTTTCGAGAGTAAAACTTCCAACCCCTTACCTTCTATAGAGTTCTCTGTGTCCCCAAGTAGCCTTATCTCTTCCCACACCATCAAATGGAAAAGGCATACCTCCTCTGGCAGTGCTACTGGCCGTCCTTTTAAGCATGTCACCGCATCCAAGGCAGAGATACTTCTCAATCATTTACCTTGAATCTGCTACCTTCTTTTTTTTCTCAGTGCTAGGGATAAAACATGTTTTCCTTTATTCTGGATCTTTCTTTTCTTGGTCTCTAAATCTTCCTTTCCTTGGTCTCTCATCCTTTCCTCAGGAAGTCCACTGCCCTTTCTTATCCTCATACTTCTTGGCTAGGCTCCTTCAAGAAGCAGCAGCAGTAAACACACATCTCCACTTCATCATCACAATTTTCTTCCATCTACTGTAATGTGGGACACTGAAACAGTCACCTCTAACAATACCTCCTGGGAGCTAAATTTCTGGATAATTTTGAACATTTATCTTATTTTTTATGGCACTTGACACTGCTGGTACCCCTCCTCCTAGAAATTTCCCTCTGCCTTGATTTCCATGTCCCCACTCTCCTGATCCTCCTCCTGTGTGTGTCTACGCCTTTTTGGTCTCCTTTTAAGGCTTCTTCCTTCACTTCCCCCTAAATATTGATGTATCCTGAGGTTTTATTCTTATACTTCCTCTTACCTTATATATTCAGATCTCTCTGTTTGAAATCACACCTCAAACATAGCTTCAACTGGCAACTGCACACAAGTGACTCCTACACTGATATATCTCCTGTCCAAACCACTCATGTGAGCCCTCCATGTCCTGGCAATGTTTACCTGCTAGTATTTAAACCCAGATTCCATAGGTATCTCAAACTCATCATAGTTAAAACCACAATGAGCACCATATCTATATCTATCTATCTATCTATCTATCTATCTATCTATCTATCTATATATATATATATATCCCTTATACAGTGACAATGAAAACACTGATTGAGTACTGTATCAGTCAGCATTCTCCAGAGAAACAAAACCAATATGAAACACACCAATATGTGTAAGTGTGTGTTTGTGCTCATGTGTGTACAAATATATACACTCACTCACACACACACACGTACATACAAACCCAAAAAAGTTTATGTTAAGGAAATGACTCATGCAATTGTAGGGGCTGACAAATCTGAAATTTGTAGGGCAGGTCAGCAGCTATAAATTCAGGCAAGAATTGGTGTTACAGTCTTAGACTCATCCCCCACTTGAACAGACATCCCTGGAGACAAGGTCTCACCCTCTGACCCAGCATCTTGCACAGACAGGCATGACACACCACAGAAGCTCAGTCAGTTTTGACTTATGGCCACTGTGGCATAAAATGAGATGCTCTTAAATGAAATGGGATGACAGGATGGATGAGGCACTAAATCATGATAGGGAAAAATTAGGACTTGAACAAGGATTATGTTATAAATCAAGACACAGCCCTTGTCAGATTTACATGACCACAACACCTATAATTGACTGAAGACCATCCACACAGATAGAAGCACATCTGTTCCAATAATTTCTTTGAATGTCTCAACAACCCTGTGAAATTGACATGGCAAAGAAAAGGTCACATTTTACAAGTACACTGAGATTTTAAAAGAGCAAGGGTCTTGTCTTGGTTGCTAGAGAAAATACCTACAGTGAAATATCTTAGTTCTTTAGTGATATATAGGTAAGAGGAATCATAAAAACAACAAAAGATCAAAACCAGAAAAGAACCTTGTAGTTCAAAACCTGCAAAAAGTATAAATATCACCTTCAATTTACAAAGAATACATTTTCTTTCAGGACAATTATTGCCCACATTAATATTTGTACTATAATACTATGGCATGTGTTAGATTATCCAAATTACATCGATTTTTGTACTGGTTCTGTTTATATACCATGTATCCAGAATAATTGTTTTGTGAAATAAGAACAGTTATGTGTTAAATTTTCATTTCTATAGTGATGACTAAGTATCCCTAGGCACCCAAAACTATCTGGTTTTCTTATTTAGTATTAATAAGCATTAGAATTAGTAGAATATTAATGGTATTTAGACTGTATGTGGAAACACTGTGGCATTAACTACAGGGTAGTAGAAACTCTCCATTAGCTATTCCTGCAAAAAAAGTTAAGGTTGACTATCCTCAACTATATTTGCATATATAAGAACTTGACCTTTTCAAATTCTTTTGTATGCAGTCTCATCTAAGTATCATAAAAATGTTATAAATCAGGAAAAATACCTCTCATTTCAAGTGACAGGAAATAGAGGCAAATGCCTAAATTCATATAATTGAAAAAAGGCAAAAGTAAGCAAAGACACCAAGGTTTTCTGTCCCCAGACCTATACTCACTCAACAAATCTATGATGGCTCCCTAGCTACGGGTCAACAGACTGTGCTATTAGACCAGAGAAGGACAGTATCTGATTTGCTTTCTATTGAGGTTTAGTGTAACCCCTACAACACTAAAGCCCCTCCAAGAGAATTCATTCTAGTCCTTTGTATGGTAAAATGGGACATATAACATTAACAAATATCTTGGCTTTTCAAATTCTATTAACATTATCAGGAATAAATAGAAAGAAATGTCATCTTTTTTAAACCACATATGTTGATTTTCAAGGAGATCACAAATCTGGGCTAGGCCCCATTTCAGCACAAAAGACAACTTGTGGGTTTTCAGCTTCCTGGAAAATTGAAGAATTGAATCGAATGGGAGTGAAAATAGAGCCTTAACATAGGAAAGGAAAAACTGAATGCAAGGTCTTAGGCATAACAATGACCATTTGTAAGGATGGCCTCATGTTCTAGCCATTGTTAACTAAGGAATCTTGGCAAGAAATGGGCCTGCCAAGGGAGTGAGGACTCATCCAGAAGAACACACATCAGTGAGAGAGAATTCACTCTATGGCAGGAAGATGCACCTTTGAAGCAGCAGGCCAAGCTCGGGAATCAGGCATACAGAGGCCCGGAGCAGGAAGAGCAACTCTGTACATGGCTTCACAGGCTCTGTCAATTTCTCTGTGCTTTGCCATGCTAAGACAAGAGAGACAGGCAGCAGCTATGTCCTTTAGGTTACCATGGCCCCATCCAAAGAGCTCTTGTGCATATCACCAACCATCCCTGACAAAGGTGCTCAGGAATGAGATAGATGAGTATTCAATGGGACTGCCAACTTGGCAGACTATTCCTTTCCCACAAAAGCCTCACTAACATCACTTGGAACTCTATCTTCCCTCAATTTCTAACCTCATATCCAGACTATATACATTCCATTATCATTCTGGTTTTCTGTTTACCACCAGCATATTACTAGACAGTCACATGGTGCATACTGATGTTTTAATAAAAAATGGACCACACTATATGATGACAGTCCCATAAGAAAACAATGGAACTGAAAATTCTTACCACCTAGTATTTTTACTGTATTTTTTCCTATGTTTAGATATTTTCCTGTTTTACAACTGCCTATAATATTCAGTACAGTAATATATGGGGTAGGTTTGTGCCTCCAAGCAATAGGCTATGTCTGTGTTAGGTTGTACCATCTAGATTTGTGTAAGCACACTGTATCATGTTCATATAATGACAAAATCACCTAACAACTCATTTCTCAGAATGTATCCCTATTGTTAACCAATGAGTGATGAGTCATTACTTCTGGTATCAGATGGACCTGGAGAGCCAGGCTACTAAGAATGATGCATGAAGGCTTACTCCCACCAGTCTCACCTCCTTCAAACCCAGGCAGTTGGCTTCCAGATCCTATGTTCTTAATCACTACAGACATATTCCCCAAACTTACCTAATTATAAAAGAAGTACCAAATGAGTGTATGTGGAGGAGGGTGTTAAATATATATTCTCAGACTCCTCTCTTTAGAGATTCTAGTTCAGTGGGGCCCCGAGATAGATCCTGGAATCTTTATTTTTAACACACCCTCAGATGACTTTCATCACAGTTTAGAAACAGTTCTACATGCCACCAGTATTGCCCACTTGAATTGGGATTCCTTCAGAAGCATAATGAAACTGGGCCAAGGTCAACTTATTCCAGACAGACCTGGCAACCATAAATCGTACAGGTCATGCTTTTCCATTTCCTTCAGGCAAAACCCTCAATCCTCTGAGAATCTTACAGACTGGCTGTAATACCTCTCTCCATTGCCAGGACCTCTGACCCCACCTAATTTGCCAAAGAACTGGCCCACCTTCTTTTTCTTTACCCCAAACATCTTGCCATCCTTCTGATGGCTTCTCTGACCACAAGGATGACCCAAACAACACTCTGGTCACTCAGTTATCTGACTTCATCATTTTAGTGTTCTTCACTGAGTTCATTTCATTTCAGTGGTTCAGGTCTGTGGTGAAATGTAGAAGTCTGCCATGCCCAGTAATTAACTGCTCCAATTCTGAAATCTTCCACTCACATATCCCTCTCTGACCATATCCAATTACTCCATCACTCCAATACACCCATTCCTTGACTTCATCAACACCACTGGTCCTCTTCTCCTCCTTATTTAGCCTACACCCCATCTATCATGTTAATCACTCCTTGAAAAATACTCTGTTTTCTGACCCACTGTCCTTCTGCCAGTCATCCCTAGCAAACCCCAACTTTGGTTCAATCCAAATATATGCCTTTTTTGCTCCTAAAACCAGATGTTCCAATCAGTCCATAGTCTCCCAATAGAGTCCTGAATATTGCCTGGATATCAGAGACACTGTCTTCCTCTTCCTGACATCAATGGTTCATCAAAATTTCTCATTTTTCCTCTGACCTATTCCTACTTATTCTTAGCAGATAATCTCCCCTCTATTTCACAGGGATGACAAGCCACCAGACTGGCACATGCTCATAAGTCATCCCACCAGAAAATTCGACTGTGCCGGTATTCCATCACAAGAACTGCCAAGTCTGTCATGTCTGAACCAGGACCCTGTTCACATGGTTATCTGACGTAAGCACCCTGGTGGTGAGCATTCCTGAAGTAAACAGTATGATGGTGGTATCTTTCTAGAAAAAAATAAAATAGTGTGTCTTTTTTTGTGTGTGTATAATTCTGCTCCTTAGAATGATCTTGAAAGATAAGTTTTTTTTTCAATTTGCAATTGAAAAAAACAAACAAGTAATTTTTCCAAGGACTAGCAGCTAGAAAGTGGCAAAGAAAATTAAAACGAGCCTGAAAGCAAACTAACCTATGTGCTTTGACATAATGGCTATTAAGGAAAACTTTCCATAAGTTTTGCTCTTTAAAGCAAGCATTCTTATTTTTTCAAAGTCCCCATACATGCTTAAAAACAAACATGAGGACCCATTAATATCACAGCATATCTCACATTCATTCCTATATTTGTACCAGAAGGCAGTGATGAATAATAGGGATAGTCCAAAGATCAGGTCATGTGCTTTAAAATCCTAACACCACTACATTCTTAGCTATATGCTTTAAAAATGTCCTAACTTGGGCTGGGAATGTGGTTCAGTAATAGAGAGCTTGCCTAGCACATGTGAGGCACTGGGTTCAAACCTCAGCACCACATAAAAATGAAATAAAGATATTGTGTCCACCAACAACTAAAAAATAAATATTTTTAAAAAGTCCTAACTACTCTAAACTCTACTTTCTCAACTCAGAAATAGAAATGGTAATGTAATTATCATCACCACCTTTTGAATTCTCCCAAAGGTTTAGACATAATGTGAGAGTACATTTAATAGTGGATCTGGTATACAGTAAGTCTCAAAAAATGGTTAGCTGCTATAACAATTAATATTCAAAATGTTTGAGCACCTGTAAAAATACTGGATTCTAGGCAGAGCAGTGGGTGCCAGGGCTGTGCCATAACCAAAGTAAGGATGTCCCTGTACTCATAAATTTTGTAGTCTGTTGGGAGAGTTCACCACTTAAGGAAAGCAACAAACATATAAATAAAATATTTGGAATTTTTATGAACTTAAAAGCAGGAACTGCATGTGTACTAATGGATAATGAAGGGATAATCAGGGAAGGCCACCTTGAGGACTAGACACTTCAGCTGAGTGGATGTTTGAAAAGGGTCTTTCTATGACAAGGGTGGGGAGAAGAATGCCAGGCAGAGGGTACACAAAAAAGGAAGAGAATTTGGCATATTCAACAAATTGACAGTACTCAACTTGACAAGCATGGTGTCAGTAAGCAGGGGTTGGGAGAGGGAGAGGGTGTGGGGGCCTCAAGAGTAAGTGTGGATATGACTCTAAGGAAAGTGAGAAGCCACTAAGTAGGGAGGTGGCATGATCTTACTTTTTAGTAGGATTACTCTGGCTGCCATGAGAGAATGTGCTAGAAAGAAAGTAAGAATGAAGCTGGGAAACCAACTAGGAGGTGACTGCCTTTATCCAGCCAAAAGAAGAGGGTGGCTGATTTAGGAAGAAGAGGAATGAAGGATCTGTAATATTCTGGTGGCTAGGCTGACAGGCCATGTGGTGGACTCAACATGGGATGGAGAAAGAGGAAGAATGAAGGACAACTACATCAACAAATGATATAATGCTATATATACACACAATGGACTTTTATTCAGCCATCAAAAATTAAATTGTGTCATTTTCAGGAAAATGGATAAAACTTGAGAACATTATGTTAAGTGAAATAAGCCAAACTCAGAAAGTCAAGGGTCATATGTTTTCTCTCATATGTGGAAGCTAAAGAGAAAAAAGGAAGAAAAAGGTAGAGTAGAAGGATCTCAAGAAAATTTTTTTTTTAAAAGCATTTTTTTTTTTAAAGAGAGAGTGAGAGGAGAGAGAGAGAGAGAGAGAGAGAGAGAGAGAGAATTTTTCAATATTTATTTAGTTAGTTAGTTCTCGGCGGACACAACATCTTTGTTGGTATGTGGTGCTGAGGATCGAACCCGGGCCGCACGCGTGCCAGGCGAGCTCGCTACCGCTTGAGCCACATCCCCAGCCCCTCAAGAAAATTGAAGGGAGATCAGTGGAGTAGAGGAAAGGGACCAGTAAAGGGAGGAGAGAAGGGAAAGGGGAAATACTGGGAAATAATATTTGCCAGATCATATTGTTAAATTGTGTACATATACAAATATATAACAAAAAGTCCCACTATCATGTACAACTATAATGTGCCAATTAAAAAAAAAAAAAAACATGGAAAAAAAGAAAAAAGAAGTAAGGACAACTTTCAGGTACCTGACCTGAACAATGAATGTTGAGAAATGACACTGAGTCAGGGAAGGCTGGTGGGGAGACAGATATGAGTGGTCAAGAATGATGAATACAAATTTGAGAGAGAGGTTAAGAGATCAATACTGAACATGTGAAGATTGAGAAAACAGTGAGGCAGGAAGCAGAGACAACAAGAAGGCCTCATAGCTGAAAATACAAGTCTAGAACCAGAGAAAGGGCAGGAGGCAAAGCAGAGGGAGTCATCTGCATCCAGAGGGTATTAACATCCTGGGACTGGATAAGATCAGACAGAATATGAAAGAAGTGAAGGAACTGAAAAAAGAATAAGAAAGCAGGCTGATAATCTAAAACTGAACACGATTAAGCAACCCACACGAAACAGAGTTGCCCAAATACATGTTCAACAAATGCCTACGGAACAAAAATAAATTCCTAACACAATCCCTTTAGGCTTTTAAAAAGAATGAAAATTTCTTTTAGTATTCTACCCTCCCTCACCATTCTTGTATATTTAGAACATAAGGAAAAAAAAAAAAAAAAAAGGTCTTGAAGGTCTCTGGACTAGGATCCTTAAAAACAAAACACCTTTTTTTTTCCTCTCAAAAACTCACTAAAAGTAGTCCACCTAAAGTTCAAACCTCTAAAAAGCTCACATTATATCTTCTCTGTAAAAATTCTGCCTCAAGATAGTTTTCCCACCCTTATAATTATAAATTATAACTAAAAATTCAATTGTATGTTTTACTACAGATGTTGTTTCATCCTGAAAGATGAAATGTTACTTTCAAACAGTTAAAAGGCACATGAGATGTAAAATGCTCAAAAGGTCAAGGATTTACTTTAAAAGTTAAATAAATTGAATCAAACTGTGAAATATGATGTATTAAGAACTATGTAATGTTTTGAACGACCAACAATAAAAAAAAAAAAGTTAAATAAAAAAAGTAAGTGTACCTGCTAGCCAGCCAAAAACTGATAAGCAGGGAGATGAAAAGGATAGAACTGCCAAGAAAATAAGTAAATATAACAGCTATTCCCCAAATAAAAACACATTAAACCTATAATTATATCTCTGGGTATCTGCTGACACAAAAAGCCCACTCTGCTTTTGAGGCTTATACTATTACTTAGAACAACCAAGTTGAAATCACAGCTGTAAACATAACTGGGACACCTTATACTTTACAAAGATTCCCAGTGTGACACAGGGGATAATGAATAAAAAAGAAACCCAGTCACATTTGCCAAAAATGTTCCTTCCCTTAATTGTTTAAGTTAAATCAAGACTATAACTCTTTTTAATATAATAAACCTCACTTTGTAAAATAATTCTCAGATATGGAAAGGAGAAAAATGTTGGGACTTTTAAAGAGACTAATGATATAGCTATCTAGACCTGCAGCAAGGTCATGTGAATGGATGGATAATGAACATTCATTCATTCAGCATATAGTAAGTACCTACAAAAGGCCAGGTATAGGTCTGGGCCCTGAAAATACATCAGTGAAAAAAAAAAATCTCACTTTTCTGGGTTGATGAGGGAGAGAGAGAATAAACCAACAAACAAATAAGTGACTGTAAATAAAGCACAGCAAGAGAGGACAGGGGGTGAGATATATTTTATACAGCAAGATTACATTTGAGCAGAGACCTGAAGTAATAAGGGAGTCAATCATGATAATATCCAGTGACCAAAGTTCTCAGCAAAAGGACAAGAAAATGCAAAGGCATTGAGACAGGAGTTGCTTGAAGTTTTAAAGGAACAGCAGAGACATCAGTCTGGCAAGGCTGGAAGTCAGAACCAAGAGGTAGCCTAGTAGGCAACAGAAAGGACTTCAGATTTTAAGATAAGAAGCTGTTAGAGGGCTCTAAGCAGAGAACTGACACAACCAGACTTACTTTTTTAAAAGGGAACACAAGTTCCTACTCATAAAACCAAGACTCATAATCTATTTATAAGTGAAAGGGGGCAAAGCATACAATAAAATTCTTATAGTCTGATAGCGTTTTTTGCAAGAAAAGAATATGTACACATGGGAACAAAACTAAAAACATAAATATTGTGGTTTTTGAGGTTACAGAGTTTTTCTTACATTTTCGTTTTTCTTTTTTTTTTTTTTTTTTTTTTTTTTATTTATTTTTTTTTTTAGTTCTCGGCGGACACAACATCCTTGTTTGTATGTGGTGCTGAGGATCGAACCCGGGCCGCACGCACGCCAGGCGAGCGCGCTACCGCTTGAGCCACATCCCCAGCCCCAAGTTTTCTGTCTTAAATATGAATTATTTTGTAACTTTTAATGTTACCTTTAAAAAAAAACCTACTTCACCATGAGACTGTCCTAGTCTGAAATCTTACTTCAGTATATAAAAAACAAAACCAAAAACAACACAGAGAACATTTTTTCCCAAAACTACCACACTTCCCATGCAATGTTTGCCTATCATGAACCACTGCACAAATCGAGTAGCTCAATGTATCAAGGTCACAAAACCAACTTAGTTAATATTTATCATTACATAGTAGCTCTGTCCCCTAAAACAACTTTGATATCATCTTTCCAAGACAGCAACAAAAAGGCCCTTTTCATTCATTTTCTAAGTCGCTTTGATACTATTTTGCTGGTTTTGGATTTTTCCACTGTACGTCTCTTAGAAACAAATTAAGCCCAAATAAGTTGTTCCAGCTAATGAAGTGCGCTTTTGGCTGAGAATTATTCGGCAAAATACCAATTGTTTTAGGACGCATTTTTCTCTTAGTTTTGAAATACTGCAATACTAAGTTACCACAAATAAAGAACCTCAAGATAACAACGTACAAGAACATGTATATAAATGGAAACCGCCGTAATCCATTTTTAAATTGAAAATGTGTGGATGCCTCATGAATAAACATTTACAAATATATACTAGCGTTCACAGGACATAAATAAAAACACCACCCCGCCCCTGCCCAGTCCATAACAGTTTTTTGCAAGGCAGAAATGCAAACCATGCAACTCAAAATGACTCAAGCTCTCACTTCCACCTGAGCCCCACATCCCACCCACTCCTCAATCACTTCCAACAGGTTTCTCTGAATGAAATCCCAAACTTAACAAGCCGCAAACTCTGCTCACATACCACTCACGGCATCCGGGAACCTGGGATCCACGTGTAGTGTTTTACGTGGGGAAACAACAGCCCAGGGTTCAAGATTCTACTGTACCCCGAGTGGTTGGTGCCCCGGCTCAGCTGCCTTCCCTGGCGGAGCTGATGCTCTTTACACCAGAGGCATGGGCTGTCCAGCCCAGCAGCGGGCAGCGACCCACGGGAGTGGAAACAAGCGGCGCTCAGACATGCACTCTCACACCGCCAGGCGCGCCCCCGCGGACACCCCACTTACCCGCCACCAACCATTCTGCTCCTTTCGCAATTGTGTGGCCCTTGGGACCACAATGACCCCAGGGACCCCAGGGCGCCAGAGCCTGGAGCCGGGAGTGATGACAGATGGGCGAGGGCGGGGCTTCGGGGGGAAGGGGCGGAGCCTCCCAGCATGGGGGTGCTGGCGGCTGACAGAAAGACAGGGGGCAGCGGGCGGAGGGGGCTGACCTAGCCTGCGGGCCGGGCTGGGGCCAGGCCTGGCGGGAAGGAGCTCGCGCGGACACAGAGGCTGACAGGCAGAGAAACACACAGACACCGGGTACTGACAGTCGCCGGGGCACACGGGGTCGGCGGGCCGCGGCGGACGCTCACCTGGCAGCGGCGGCGGCGGCGACGGCGGCGGCCGGGCCGCACTCCCGGCGCTGCGGGCCTCCCTCCCTCCCGGCAGGCGGGCGGGCGGCCGGCGCAGGCCCCGCGGAGGCGGCAGCGGCGGCGGCGACGCCTGAGCCGCGGACTGCTGAGCGGCGGGGACGCAGCTGCACCAACCGACTCCGGGCCACTCGGCTCGGCTCGGCTCGGCGGCGCTCGGAGACGTTCGGCTTCACTCGGCCCCGCTCGATTCGGTTGGGGGCGTGGTCCGGTGCCCCCCGCCCAGGTCTCCTCAGGCGTCAAGGGGGTGGGGCTTTCGAGCGGGCGCGAGCCCCCTGACGTCGCGGGAAGCGGACCTTACCCCGGGCGCATGCGCGGACGCCTGCCCCGCTCTTGGCCCTGTGGAGGCTGGAGAAGCGAGAGACGCGGGGGGAGGGGGTGGGGGCGGATGCCCGGGCCTCAGAGGTTCCCGGCTTTTGTGCTCCACATCCTGGTCTTTCCAGAGGACCACCTAAGGAAGGCCAAGCGAGGCTACGCTTTCAAAAGGGTGTGGACTGGGCAGGGGCCCTAGACCATGTCCGCCCTCGCTCTTTCCAGTGCAATGTTTCCCAATAAACGTCCCCTGGTAATTGGTCTTCCTTTTACCCCACCAAGGCTTCACTGCAGTTTTTAATATCTTCTTTGTCTTAAAGGTCGTAATAGCCAAAACAAACTTAGGATCACCGCTTCCTTAACATTATTAAATCTTCAGATACTTGGGCTTCCAAGTGTCAGGTTCGTTGGCTCCAAAAATGCTATACTTTCTTCATAGCTCCTGAGTACCCTGTGTGTCTAGCATGACATTGGGCACTTTTCTGAACTCCTGTCGCATGTGCCAGGCATGTTTTTTTTTTTTTATTATGAAACCCAAGTTTGTGGAAAATATATTCAAAAATTTAGTCCCCACCTTTAGAAGTCTTTGCTTAATAACAGAACCCTTCAGTCTGACATACCCCGTTGGAATCCCAGCTCTGCATTAATCTGGCTGGTTAATAATTGGCTGAGTGACTTTAGACGTGTTACTCTCTCATCTGTAGAAGGACAATATTAGTAACTAAGCAATGGGATGAGTGAAAAGATTAAATGACGACATATTAAAGCTTTCCACACAGTATCTTAGTGTTCAATAAATAAGTCTGATTTTAAATTGAGATTGCATTAGAACTTCAGATCCAGAAAACCAGCAAATCTATTCGTATGAGCAATGTGTCAAACTTTAACATGTCCAGAGCCAAACACTCAAACTTGCTCCTTACACATCTTCTCTACCTCAGTTAAGTCAACTCTAGCCTTGTAATAACAGGCTAAAACCATTGTGGTCTTCCTTGACTTCTCTCTTGCTATCATCTACATGTAATCCATTAGCAAAGATGTCAGCTCTACCTTTCAAATTCTTTCTTCTCTTCCATGAAATGTTGCAACAGTCTCCTACCTGTCCTCCCTGATTCTACCTTGCTCTCAACATGACAGCCTGAGGGATCTTGTTAAAACCTGAGTCAAAACATATTTCTCCCCCCCCACCACCAAAGTATCCAGTGGTTTCCCATATCATTCAAAGAAAAAGCCAAAATCCTTTATTCCAGGATCTCCAAGATCCTGTGTGATCTGACTTCTCCCACTTAACCCTTCCCCACTCCTTTCACTGTGTCTCTTTCCGTTCTGCTCTCCCATTCATCAACCAGCCACACTAACCTCCTTCCCTACTCCTTTCAGAATATGGAGGCTCACTATTACCTCAGCACCTTTGCCCTTGTTATTTCTTCCCCCAGATTTCAGAAGACATGTGCCCTAACTCCAGATTTCTACTCAAAAGTCACTTCCCCAGAAAGACTTTCCTAGACTACTAAAATATCAAGTCCCAACCCCCATCACTCTGTCCTTTCACCCTGCTTTATTTTTTCTCCTACTCCCTTATGATGTGAGTATTGTCTCTGATGTCCCTGAGGGCAAAGTGTTGTTTTGCTCATCTCTGACATCTAGAACAGGTACTCAATAAATATTTATTTTAACAAATGAGAGCATATATACAATATGTTGATTCAATTTAATATTATTTAACAAAATTTTCAAAGCACCTGTTTCCATGAAGGCACACTGAGGGAAATAGAGATAAACCCACTCTTCTAACCCCTGAAGAACTCAGTATTATGGGGGACACATACATGTAAAGAAATACTTCTGAAAAAAGTATTTCACACTAGATAGCTGTGCCCACTGCTTTGAGAAGCAGAATGAAGGGCAAATCTAACAGTTTTTAGGAGTGTGGGAAGGTTCCCCAGAGGAGGTGATTTGGGGCTGAATCTGAAGAGTTAATGAGAAAGGGACTCCAGACAGAGGAAATACCAGTGTTGGAATGAATGGATTTCCCAAATAATATTCACCATAGTAGACAAATTTTTCTTTGAAACATCAAGTTAAGCAGATTACAGGTGATTCCTATAATAATGTAACTTACATTCATATTCTCATGAGCTTTCTCAAGCCGGGAAGAAACTGCCAGAAGTATAGTCGATGCAATATAAGTACAACCTGACTTTTATTTTACTGGAATGGGCTATACCTATAAACATTTTGTGTCAGTGTCCAAAGGCAAAGAACACACCACCACCACCACATATTTGTTAGGAGTATGCTGGCTGAAAATTCTAGTAATCTACTAGGCCAATTTAAGGAAAATAAAAGGAGACTCTAGATTTTTCTTTTTTGGGTGGAGGGGTCTCAGAGGCCCAGGGTAAAAACCCAGCTAGGCTTCTGTATGGGTTGGAAGCAGAACAAGAGGAGACACTGGAACTCTCCCTGCAAGCCTGTTTTCTCTGCATCCAGGTAACACAATAGAAACGTATCTCTCAATTCTTCTCAACTATATGGTACAACTCCGACTACAAGGAGACAGTCTAAAGCTTCCCAACCATTCATCCCAAAGTTCCAAAAAAGAGGGTCTAATTGACCCAATTTGAGTCAGGTGCCCTCCCCCTAGATCAATCATGGCCAGTTAACAGGTCACAAAGTTCACCTGGACACTCTGGCTCAAGGAATGGATAACCATCAGAAAAAGGGAAATTGTTTCTGGTTGAGGAGGTATCTTAATAGAAGTCCTTCATAAAACCACTGTTTCCACTTAGTGGCAATATTTCTGGAAGATATTTGATAGTGACACAGGGCATAATTATTGAGTTTCTAATTTATGCACAAAAGGGAAGCCCATTTTTTAGGTTATAATAAAACAGTAAGTTGTCCTTTTCCCAGTCAAAAGTGGGGAAAAAAAATGGGGGTGGTTGCCATATGTTTCTTGTAGCACATGATAGGATTTGTACTCCCTTACAGCTTGGAAGTAGGAGGGGGCCATGTGATGTGCTTTGGCCAATAAAGTGGGAGTAGAAGTACACCTCTCCGAGACCCAAAGCAGGATCTCAATGAGACACTTGTATACCTGTATTCATAGCAGTGCTGCTTACTATGGCCAAAAGGTGGAAACGGCCCAAATTTCCATTGAGAGGTAAGTGGAAAACACAATATGGTATATACATACCACAGTATTGGGTGGCTGTTATGGTTTGGGTGTGAGGAGTCCCCCAAAACTTCATGTGTGAGAAAATGCAAGAAGTTTTGGAGAAGAAATGATTGGGTTATAGCCTTAACCTAATCAGTGAATTAATCTCCTGATTGGGATTAACAAGTGATAACTGAAGTGGTAGGGTGTGGCTGGAGGAGGTGGGGAATTGGGGCGTGGCTTTGGGGTATATTTGTATTTGGCAAGTGGTGATCTCTCTCTGCTTCCTGATCAGCACGTGAGCCGATTCCTTCCACCACACTCTTCCACCCTGATGTTCTGCCTCACTTTGAGCCCCAAGGAATGGAGCCGGCCTTCTGTGCACTAAGACCTCTGAAACTGCGAGCCCTCAAACTTTTCTTCCTAAATTGTTCTGGTCAGATCCTTTAGTCACAGCAAGAAAAAAGCTGTCTAAAACAGTGGCCTTGAAAAGGAATGAAATTTTGACATGCTACAACATAGATGAGTTTTGAGGGCATTATGCTAAGTTAAATAAGCCAGTTAGAAAAAAAGCAAATAATGCCTATAATCTTGGTGGCTCGGGAGGCTGAGACAGGAGGATTGCAAGTTCAAAGACAGCCTCAGCAACTTAGCAAGGCCCTAAGCAACTCAGGGAGACCCTGTCTCTAAACAAAATACAAGAAGGGGCAGGGAAGTGGCTCAGTGGTTAAGTACCCTTGAGTTCAATCCCAGGTACCAAAAAAAAAAAAAAAAAAAGAAAAGAAAAAAAAAAGAAGCAAATATTGTATAATTCCATTTCTATAAAGTACCTAGAATAGACCAGTTCCCAGAGTTAGAAAATGAGTGATAGTTTCCCTAGGGTTTAGGGGAAGGGAGAATGGGAATTTGTTGTTTAATGGGTATAGAGTTTCAGTTTTGCAAGATGAAAACCATTCTGGAGATTGGTTGCACAACAATGTAAGTGTACTTAACACTAGTGAACCATACACTGAAAAATGGTTAGTATGAACAGGGCATGGTGATGCCTATCTGTAATCTCAGTGGCTTGGGAGGCTGAAGCAGGATGATTGCAAATTTGAGACCAGCCTCTCGAACTTAGCAGGACCCTGTTTCAAAATAAAAAGTGAAAAAGGGCTTGGGATGTAGCTCAGTGGTACAGCACTCCTGAGTTCAATCCCCAGTACTTAAAAAATAAATAAATATAGTGAATTTTATATTATGCATATTTTACTGAAAAACAATTAATCCAGTGGAGAAGATAAAATGGAATGGTGAGAAATAGCTGATCCAAAAGAAGGAAGAAAAAGAAAAACTGAGGGGAAAAACAGATAAGGACAAATAGATAATACGTAGAAAGATTATAGACTTAAATTGGACTCATTTCTGTAATGACAGTAAATGTGAATGGACTAAATAGTCCAATAAAAAGGAAAAATAAATTGACATGATGAATTTAAACAAAGGAAAAACCAAGACTCAACTATTTGATGTTCATAAGGGACACACTTTAAGAGGTTAAAAAGATAAAATGGAAACATTATAACTAATACTTAAATTAAAAATGACACCTATCTTATACAAATTCTCTCAAAAAAAATAAAGAGGAAATAATTCTCAACTCATTTATAAAGTCAGTGTAATCTGGATTCTATAACTTGTCAAGAACATGGTAAGAAAAAATATCACAGACCAATATGTCTTATGCCCATAAATGTAACAATCCTAAACAAAATGTTAACAAACAAATTCAGCAATAAATAAAATAAATAACAAAACACGAGAAAGTGTGGCTTATCCCAAACATACAAACTGGCTTAACATTTAACAAATGCAACTGCTCAAAAACTGTTAAAGAACTAGTAACAAGGGGCTAGGGTTGTGGCTCAGAGGTAGAGCGCTTGCCTAGCATGTGCGAGGCCCTGGGTTCAATCCTCAGTACCACATAAAAGTAAATAATTAAAATGAAGGTATTGTGACCAACTACAACTAAAAAAACAAAAAAAATTGTAACAAGGGGTTGGGGCTATAGCTCAGCCGTAGAGCACTTGCCTCACACATGCAAGGCATTGGGTTCGATACTCAGTACCACATGAAAATAAATAAATATGTTGTGTCCATCTACAACTAAAATTTTTTTTAATTAAAAAAACTAATAACAAGTGTTAGCAAGTTTGTGAAGCAGCTGACAAGAACAGGATGAAATAGAACACTTCAAGACCTGGGCCATTCATAAATATATATGCAACAAATGAAAATAAACCATGTTCAGCATTGCATTTATTCCAGGAAAGCAAACATTAAGATTACCCAAAAAGTAATTCACTACATTAACAAATAGAAAAAAAATTATATGATCACCTTAGTAGACACAAATATAACATTTGACCAAATACAACTTCCATTAATGGAAAAGAAACTTCTTAAACTAAAAAGGAGTAAATATCCCAAATAATGAGAAATGCCACATTCAGTGATGAGATATGAAAGTTATCCCTTGAAACTGAGAATGAGACAAAAATAATCCATCATCATCACTTTCTGTTCCACATCGTACAGGAGTCTGGATTGGTATGAAAAATAAATAAAGAAATAAAATAGCATAATGGACTGGAAATGACAAAAACTGCCATTTGTAGATATTACTATATAGAGAGAAAAAAAACCCACAAATGAACCTAGATAAAAATTGGAATGTCAGTTTAGCAAGATTGTTTGACAGAAAATCAATACATCAAAATCAACCTTACTTCTATATTCCAGCAAAGTCACAAAATGATTTTTTTTTAAAAAGAGAGAGTGAGAGAGGAGAGAGAGAGAGAGAGAGAGAATTTTTTTAACATTTATTTTTTAGTTCTCGGCGGACACAGCATCTTTGTTTGTATGTGGTGCTGAGGATCGAACCCGGGCCGCACGCATGCCAGGCGAGCGCGCTACCACTTGAGCCACATCCCCAGCCCCACAAAATGATTTTTTAAAGGGTGTTTTTCAAAATAGCAAAAACTAACAGCAACAAAAATCTAGGTACCTCTAACAGATCTGACAAAGACAAAACCTCTCTGAAGTAAACCAGGAACATTTTAATAGATATTAAAGAATAAATAATAGAGACATACACTATGTTAATAGATTGAAAGACTCAATATTTTAAAGCTATCATTCTCTCCAATCAAAACAACCCTAGGTGACGTTCATATAGAACTTGCCAAGATGATTCTACTATAATATTTGTATGAAACCATAGAAGACAGAACAATCAAAGTACTGTACAAAGTGGGAAGGTTTTCTCTATTAACTAATAAAATTTATAACAAAGCTCTAATTATTAAGACAGTATATTGGTACAAGGGCAGGCAAAAAAAAAAAAAAAAAAAACCAACAACCAAAAAAACAGTGAACAAAAGACAGAACCCCCAACCATTAATGACAAAGATAGTATTGCAGAACAGTGTACAGAAATTCTCTTTTGAATAAACAGAAATTCTCTTTTCAATAAATTCTTTTTTGAACCAGTTGAGTATCCACATGCGGAAAATGACATTGGAACTCTTATCTCAGACCATATTCAAAAAACAACTTTTCTTGAATTATGGACCTAAACACTTAAAGTGAAAATATATATATATATATATATATATATATATATATATATATATACACACACACACACACACACATACACACACAGCCTGACACAAAAAGATACTCAATGTTTATTGAATAAATGTGAAGAAAGGATATCCTGTATCAATTTAACTTCATTGATTCAATGAACAACAAAACCAATTTCTGGTGGACTTAAACCTGAAAAGTAAGCAATAAAACTTTAGAAGATAACATAGAATAATATCTTCATGGTCTCCAAGTAGGGAATGTTTCCTGAAGACAGAAAAAGTCCTAACCATAAGAAAGGTTTGTAAAATGGACATTTTCACAATTAACAGTTCTGTTCATTAGGAGCCATCATTAAGACAGTGAAGAGGAAAACCACAGAGGAGAAATATTTGCAATACAAATAACTATCAAAAGGTTTACATCCAGAATATATATATAATATAAATAATCTGCATATAATAATTTAAAAATGGACCAATAGAAAAATGGGCAATAAGAAGCTCTTGACACACACACAAGTCCAAACAGCCACAACTATAAATAGCTTAGTCTCATTAGTCAGTAAGTGAATTACATCAAGCAACTACTACAGACCCATCAGATAGCTAGAAGTTCCAATCCTGACAGTATCATCTATTGGTGAGAACTGTTGGTGAATGTATAAAGAAAGCTCTTAAGCATGGCTGAGAGGAGTGTACATGTGTAATAATTTTGGAAAACAGCTTGTCATATTTTGTATTGTTAAGCATAGGCATACCTCATAATCCAGAAATTCTACTCTGAAATATATACTCATGAGAAATGCATGGCCACATACACTTATATAGACATATACAAGAATGTTCATAATAGCACTATTTATAATAGCCCCAACTTAGAAATAACCCAAAGGCTCAGCAAAAGGATGAATAACTTGTGGTATATTCAGTCAAGGGAAAGCTATGTACACCAACATAAGTGAATGAATTTCAGCTGCACACAACAACATGGAAGAATCTTATAACGATTGTGAAGCCAGGGCTAGGGATAGATCTCAGTTGGTAGAGTGCTTGCCTCACATGCACAAGGCCCTGGGTTCAATTCCCAGCACCACAAAAAAGAAAAATAAAATTGTGAAGCCAAAGAAGCCAGACATGAAAGAACACATACTTTATGACCTGACAAAATTAAACATGTTCCTGTCCCCCTAATCTTCCACCGCTCCTTTACTTATGAACACAGGAAGAGTGGTAATAAAATATCTCATCATAACAAGTTGGGGAATTACCATTTTGTATCCATTTGCAGAAAACTACCCCATGCTGAAATATCTCCTAGTTGGAAAGATAAAGGGAGAAATTGATTTTGGAGGTGGATGAGCTCAAGGAAGTTATGGATATAGCTCTCTATTTCGAAGACAGAGGACAATATAGTCAGGCACACAGGACAATAGACACAAGCAAGTTCTGAGGTACAAGGGACATTAGCAAAACTCATGCCCAGATAGACAGGAGACACATACCAATAGGACCAGGCAGTTTCAGAAAGATTCCCAATAATAAATATAATTAGGTTTTATATGTATTTTTCCAGATTTTTTTCAGGGTTTCTCAACATTATTTATTTGTGTACATGTGGGATTATGGTATGCATGCCACTAAAATTTTTAACAGGTGTTAAACATCTGTCCATTTTAATACCTATAGATGTACTTCATACTTGGGGGGATGATAGGTATATTCATTATCTTAATCATGGTGCAAGTTTCACAGGTACATATGTATATCAAAACTCAGGTTGTATACTTTAAATATGTGTGAATTACCACATTTATAGCAGCACAATTCACAAGAATGAAACTATGGAACCAGCCTTAAAAAAATGTGGAATATATACATATACAATGGCGTTTTAATCAGTCACAAAGATGAATAAAATTATGTTAGGAAAATGGATAGAAATTGAAAACATTATGTTAAGTGAAATAAGCCAAACTCTGAAGGTGAATGGTGATGTTTTCTCTTGTATGTGAAAGTTAGGAAAAAGGAAAAAAAGATGGTGGGGCTCTAATGAAAATTGGAGAGAAATCAGCGGAGAGGAAAGGGAACCAGGGGTAGGAGGAAAGAAAGGAAAGGGAAAATACTGAGGAATGATATTAGCCAAATTATATCCTTGTATTATGTGCATGTATGAATATGTAACAACAAATCCCACTATTGTGTACAATTGTGATGCACCAGTAAAAATATGGAAAAATAGGGCTGGGGTTGTGGCTCAGAGGTAGAGCGCTTGCTTAG
This sequence comes from Urocitellus parryii, assembly GCF_045843805.1. NCBI lineage: Eukaryota > Metazoa > Chordata > Mammalia > Rodentia > Sciuridae > Urocitellus > Urocitellus parryii. Next base: position 182,279,419 of record NC_135536.1, read on the forward strand.
CATGCATGGGCCACTAGGTTCAATCTTCAGCAACACAAAAATAAAATAAAGGTATTGTGTCCACCTACAACTAAAAAATAAAAATATGGAAAAATATTGGGGCTAGGTTGTGGCTCTGTGGTAGAGCACTCATCTGGCACATGCGAGGTGCTGAGTTCAATCCTCAGCACCACATAAAACTAAACTAATAAAATAAAGGCATTGTGTCCAACTACAACTAAAAATATTTTAAAAAATGGAAAAATATGTGTGGTTTATTTACATCAATTATACGTCAATAAAGCTGGAAAATTAGTTAATCTCTCTTACTATTTTCCCCAATTAATACTTGTGTTGTAAGTACATCTAATTCATGGCTTCACACTACTATGAAGAATTCCAAAATATACGCCCATGATGTTTTACTAACTCATACCCTAGGTTTCCTTAGCCTGCAGTTCCCGTAGCCACAAAAAAACACTATAATAAATGACCTCCTGCTTGTCTTCTTAAGCACGCAGGCAAACTTCCTCAGGTAAATACCCCAGGAGTGCAACCATCCACTCTGAACCCTGTGCATACTTAGTTATTTTGGGGTTTTTTTTGGGAGGGGGGATTGAACTCAGGGGCACTCGACCACTGAGCCACATCCCCAGCCCTATTTTGTATTTTATTTAGAGACAGGGTCTCACTGAATTGCTTAGCACCTCACTGTTGCTGAGGCTGGCTTTGAACTTGCCATCTTCCTGCCTCAGCCTCCAGAGCTGCTGGGATTATAGGTGTACACCACTGCACCCTACTGCATACTGGATTTTACTAAGAGCTACCTGCTTATTTTACACAGGAGCAAAGCAAATTGATATTCTCACCAACTGGACCTGAGAGTTCTCAGTCTCTTCATTTGGTTTTCTGGAAACTCAAATTCATTCTGCAAAAAGACAAGACAGGATGGGCCTTGGTTGCTGGTGTTCTTCCCTCATTTCAACTTGGTATTGACTTCATGGTTGCTGACAGATAATTCTTCAGGCTGTGGCACAGGACTGTGGCCATTGCCTGGTGACGTAACTGATGGAATTTCTTGTCTATTTTTACTTGTTCTTTAACATCATGTTTTTGGGGAGGGGTACAGGTACTGCCTTCAGTCTTCCTGAGCACACTTCGGCAGCCTTCTAGGGTCCCACCTAATGAAGAAACTGGTCCTTGGTGCTTGGGCCAGTGTCTTAAGCAGCATGGAATGTGGTGACTCAGCTGGTCACTCAGGGACACCTCAGTGAACAAGGCCACGGGAAGGAAGTCATTACACAGACAGCTGGACTGTAAAAAACAAAAATACTCTACACACCAAACTCTACAAAGCTGTGTTGCTGAGCGTCCCATGACTCAACGGGCCTGCTTCTGCCACGTGGCTTGCGGCTCAGGATATGTGGAGCACAGCCCTGGCTTGCTGCTGGCTGCTGCTCTGCGTGGCTTAGAAAGCTGACAGGGTGGGGACCCCAGTGGCTGTATTTTCTCCCCACTCATCCTCTCTGACTGTTGCTTCTCTCATTGTCTCTCTCATCCTTACTCCTTCCTCTGTAACTCTCTTGCCTTAAAAAAAAAAAAAGGCTAGAATTTAGTATTTCATGCACACAATGCTGGTGACTTGGTAAGGATACAACAAGGCCACAACACTGGCATCCTAGGAAGGCCCTTCTGAGTCAGACAAACATGGGACAACAAATCCTATTCCCCTAGAGCAGGGTCTAGAGTCCTGGAGAAAGAGGCCGGTGGCAGCAACAAGGGACAGAGATTTCAATGTGGAGAACAGGTCATCCAAGATGTGGCAATCCACTGCCTAATCTTTACTGGAGACTTATTATGTGCCAGACACAGGTCTTGGGATAGATCAGTGAAGACAGATCAAGCATCTGGTCCTCATGGGCCTGCATTCTTGTGGAGAGAGACAGACACACCAAGACATCGTCAAGACAGCAAGTGAGGAGGCGCTGTGTACTGCTGGAAAGGACGAGGGCAGGGCAAGGTGGCTGGGAGCACCGGGTAGACTTCATGGGAAGGTTGGTGAGGAGCCAGCCACAAGGGTATCTGGGGAAAGAGCATCCTGGAGAGAGGAAGCACCAGTATAGAGGAGGCAGGTGAGCGTGGCTGCAGAGCAAAAGAGGGGAGCACAGTGGGAGAGAAGGACGAGAAGTGGGGGCTATGAGGCGGGGTGCTTGGGAGCCACTGGAGGGTCTTGAGCAGAAAAGTTATAGGAATTGACTTTGGTTTTAATAGCATCCTGCTGTCAGATGGCTTTGACCTCTAATTATACAATGCAAGTAGAATGTAAAATAAAACTGCAAATCTTGCCAAAGAGGTAGAATTTTATGAAGCTAATGAAAGTGACACCAAAGAACAGCTAAAATTGCACAAAGCATTGACAGATGAGATCTGGCAACATTGGGTTGGAAAAGGACATTAATAGGGCAGGAATTTCAGAATGATTTAACTAAGAGTTAAGAGAAGACTTTGGAAAAAAAAATTAAAGGTGCCTAGAAGTATTTTTGGAAAGATAGTTGTGCCTTTTGGAAAATGCAATGCTGCATGAAGGATATGATACCATTCAATCATGCAATTTACACTCTGCTCCCAAAGCGTTTATTCTTGTCCATGGTTTTGCCCAATGGCCAAGGTAGTGCCCACATTCAAGGTGATCTATCTCTGTATTTACTTTCTCTTTCCAGCACCATGCCTTCACTCACCACTTCTACCTATTGATCCTGCTTATTCCTCTCCTATGCATACCCTATTTATACAGGTCTGGTCTCCCAGCTCAGCATAAATGGATCTTCCCTAAACAACATTTTTGAACACCTATTTAAGTGGAAAGCATCATGCTAGACCCTCTTTGAGTTGTGAAGCATAATGAGACATGTGGGGGTGATGGAAAGAAGGTAAACAATAATAGGAAGTCCCCTTGCTGAGGGTCAATCCATGGGGCACATGGTTAAGTCCCAAAGGAATTTTTAGGACCCAGAAAGCTCTACTTTATATACTGGTTAATGATCTTTCATTATTCCTTTCTAGACTACAAATCACAAACAAGTTCCAAAAAGACTCAGCAATCTGATATCTTTCTGGGAAGGGTGGGAACAGTCTTTTAGAGCCTGGAACTGCCCAGCCCAAGCCCACACTGCCAGGCAATCTGACCAGGCTTCTTGAGCACGAATGGGGGATGGCAACAGAAGTCTCCTGCCCTCTAGCCAGGAGATACCTGATCACATCTGACCAGGATAAGTTCTCTCCCAGCACAAAAGGCTTCTTTGGCAGGTATGGGGGATGGCAACAGAGGACTCCTGCCCTCCAGCTAGGAGATCCCTGATCACATCAGGGCCGGTCCCTAAAAGCACATCTCCTGGCTAGAGGGCAGGAGACTAAGAAGAGAGCCAGGAGGTCCTGGCTGGAGGGCAGGTCACTGTAGGAGAAGAAGACCTCGGTGACCTCACTAGTATAGCAAAAGCAAACAGGCCAGAAGCCCAGGGCCAGACTCTTTTGAACAGGGGACCCAGGGGCAGACATGGTATCAGTAAAATCATAAACCACCTACCTGGTTGTCTGTACCACACTCTATTCCTCTGTTCCAGTGGGAGACTTTATCTCTTCCTTTATCTCTGAGAGCAGCAGTTCTCAGACTACAGTGAGCATCAGAAACACCAGAGGGTGCATGGGGAAGGAATGGAGACGACTTTTAATAAGAGACTGCTGGCCACACCCCCAAGTTTCTGATTCCGAGAAAGTGGGGCCTGAGAATTTATATTCCTAACCAGGCCCCACCCAGGTGCTCCTACTGCTGTTGGTCCAGGGACCACACTTAAAGAATTATCAAGGTTAGGACTGCAGCTCAGTGGTAGAGCACCTGCCTATCATTCGTGAGGCCTGTGTTTGATCCCCAGCACTGCAAAAAAATAAAATAAAATAAATCACTTCTTTTAGAGGATCTGTTTTTACAATTGTAAAATGGGATAATTACCATCCCCCCTCTGTGGTGAGAATCCAATGAGACAAGGCAGCTAAAGAATTCAGCATGTGCCTGCACCCAGTAGGTGCTCAGTCAGCATTAGTCATTTCTCCTGGGAGTAGACAGGAGACATGCCAAGTAGGGAAAACATGGACAAGGAGAAGAAGGGGGAAAGGGTCCAAGCAGGTCAGCTGAGCTGGCAGAAAGAAGTAAGGCCCAGCACAGCAGTCACAGAGTCCCAGCTGCACTGTGGAAGCAGCTGGGAGCCACGTATAGTTCTGGAGCTGGCCAATGACAGAAACAGAATGTGGTGACACTGGACAAGAAGCTATTGCCAGCAGCAAGTTCCATGTGCTGGAGAGTTGGCTGTTTGACTAGATATAGGGTTGCCCATTTTAACACGTAAAAAATAGAATTTCAGATGAATAATGAATCACAATTTGTTAACATCAAGATGTCCCAGATATTGCATGGGACATACTTATACTGAAAGACATTTGTCATGTATCTGAAATTCAAATTTAACTGGTGTTCTTTATTTTCATTTGCTAAATCTGGCAATCCTAGCCCAATACTAGTTGAATATCCCCCAACCCCCTAGCCTGCATGCTAAGGAGACAGAGCCAACCCACATTCCCATTATCTATTCCCACCTTTAATGAGGCCACCAGGAGGGGCTGAGGAGCACTCCTGGCAGCCAGTCTTAATGCTCATGACACATGATCACAGCTGCAGGCCTGGGTGAGAGGGTCCACTCACCTCATGCCAGGGTCATCCAGAAAAAAACAGTAGCAGGGCACAGTAAGTAATCACTGGATCTGTGAATGAACCAAGTGGACAGGCCACCAAATTCCATAAACAAGGACCTGCCACCTCTGCTCTAGGATCAATAAGAAACCAGCAACCATTGGTGATACAGGCCAACCTAGTGCATGAACCCAGGGAAAGGGGAAAATGTTCTCCACCCTTAACCTCAGAAATGAACAAACGCAGCATCCATGATACAGGTGCAGAGATGGTGATATAAACTGCAAACTAGAGCAAGACAGTCACTCTCTCCTTCAGCTCAGCTGCGCGTTAGGACAAGTCGTACTACCAGAGGCTGCCTCTCTGCACCCTTCACCCTCCCTCCATAATTACCAAATCCCAGATGATTCACAGTTCCGAAAACAAGCCTGTCGGAAAGCCAATTTCTGCAACAACCTTTATATCAATTTTTTTTTCCCTTAACAAAGAACAATGGAAACAATTTGTGCTCCATCTTTAAAAATGAGAGAAAACAGGTGTGGTGGGGCAGCCTGTACTCCCAGCTACTGGGAAGGCTGAGACAGAAGGATTGCAAGCTCAAGGTCAACCTGGGCAATTTAGCAAGACTCTGTCTCAAAATAAAATTTTAAAAGGGCTGGGGGTATAGTTCAGTGGCAGAGCATCCCTGAGTTCAATACCCAGTACTGAAAAAGAAAAGGGGAAATAACCCTAAAGTGGTGGTGTGGCCTGTAGTCCCAGCTACTTGGGAGGCTGATGTAGGAAGATCACTTGAACCCAGGAGTTCCAGGCCAGACTGGGAACATAGTGAAACCCTGTCTCTAAAAGATTTTCTTTTAAACATGATAAACATTACTGAATGACTACTGTGTCCTGTACTATGTTCAGCATTTTATTTAGTTCAGTTGTCAGATTTGGCTACACATACAACCACCTTGGGAGTTTTTAAAATCCCAGTAGCCAGGGCATCCTTCTTTGTCAAGGGTACAGTGATTCCAACTGCAGTCAAGATTGAAAACCATTGATTTAGTTCACCTTGTAAATCCTCACAGTAAAATTTGGCATGGTAACTTTTATACCATTTTGCAGATGAAACAGAGCTTCAAAAAAGGTAGATTAACAAACAAACAAACAAAGGTAGCTTAGCATCCGTAGCCCCAACCAATAAACTCTCCCACTTTCCTTCTCAGATTTCTTTGAGAAATTCCTGATGCATCAAGGTTTTTCTGTCATATATAATGATTCTATAAATAATGCTGCCAGGGACATGTTTATGGCATGACACTGACCCCCTGGCTACCTTAAGGTTGCTCTATCCCAACAAGGCTCTTCTGTGATAGCAGCAAGACACTACCTGGGTTCAGGACTAATAATAAAATGAAAACAACTTTCAAATAAGAAGTACTGTCACCTTATGTCACAGAATAGTGGCAGCAGCCCTCCACTTCTCACTGCCCAGTACTTTTCTACACCTGGATTTTTGCCATTGCAGGCCCACCCCCTCTAAGTCTTTTCCTCAGTTCCCTTGCTCTTTAAAGTCCTTCCCTGATACTTTTCAGAGCATCTTCTTTGCAAGGGTCATACATATGCACAGGTTGTCCTAGAGGTCTTTGATCCAGACAAGCTCACGAACTACAGATGCCAAGGGAAAAGCCGTTTCCTGGCTCTGGTCTCGCCGGTGGCACAAGACCTGGCAGATCTTCTGGTCCTGAGCCTACCTGGGCACTCACCTGGACTCACCTGTCCACCCCGCGACTCCTGTAAGTGGAAAGGGAGCTCAGCTGCTGAGAAGGCCGGTCACTGTCTGCCCTCTGCTGGTCAGTGGCGGTATTGAGCCTACTGTCCACATGTATGGAATGAATGGAAAGAAGGATTAGGAGTTGCCTGTTGTAAGTCAGGAACTGTACTGAGCGTTGGGGTGTAAGTATGAACGTGACGTGCTCTCATGAATTTCAAATTTAAATATATCATGAATTTCAAATTTAAATAGAAAGGCAGACATTCAAGGGTGAAGACCAGTGACAGAGCGCTGGCCCCAGCAACACACACACACACACACACACACACACACACACACACACACACACACAGAAAACACCTCACATTAATCAAATAGTCATTCAAGCCAATACTAAATTGCAACTGTGGGCTATATAAGCATATGACTGTAGGATCCTGTCTAAACTGAAGGTGTAGGGGGTTCAGGGAAAGCTGCCCTAGGACAGGAAATTTGAGCACCAGGCCAACCCGGCATCTCACAGTCATTTCTTATAATCTCGAAAATCCTGCAAGGTGACTTTTCGCTTTGACAAAGCAGAAAACGGGCTCACACCGGGAAAAGAATTCGCCTCAGGTCACAGAACGAGCTGGAAGAAAAGCCAGGATTACCTAGGTCAGCAAAGTGCCAAAGTTCCCGCTTTGCCGCCACTCCTGGCGGTTGAGCAAGTGGCGGGCCACAGGGACACTCCATCTGGCAACTCCAAGGCGTGGGGCGGGGCCAGCGGTGGAGCGGGAGTGGGGCGGATCCTGGAGTCCGGCCCCGCCCCAGCCTCTTCCCGAGAAAGGGCGCCCTGGGGCGTGGAGACGGGGCGGGGCCGGGTCTTTTCAGGATCGGGTGGAGCCTGGGCGCGGCCGCACCTGGTTGGTGGAAGGGGTGGAGCCGGGCTCTCCGGTCCCGGAGGAGGCGGAAGCTCCGAGTGAGTGCCAACCGAGGACGCTTACCTGTTGAGCCTGTGCTCACAGGTAGAGGTGGCGGCTCCGGGTCCAGCAGGTCCAGTGAGCAGCTTCCCAGGTAGGGCCCAATCTGGGCCAGGAAAGATATGTCCCTCTCCCCTCCCACGCTGTCCTTCTCCCCCGCCACTTGATCTTCTTCCTTTAGGTTTGCGGTCTTGAGTCCACTTCTAGCACTGAGATGGGAGCGTAGGGGTGGTGGGTCGGTCCTCACTTCTTCCCTCTCCCTGGCTCAGGAGCTGCGAGCTCCTTAGATCACGAGAACATGGAATCTGGAGGGGAGATACCAAAACCTCCTAGGAAGCCTGGCCCAGCTTTGCCCAGACTGACCGTGACCTTGGAGAGGGCACCATACGCTCTGGTACCTAATATCTTCAGTTGCAAAGCCGGCTCTGACTCTTACCCAGCTTGCCTTGAGACTGGAGGCAATCTAGGGAGCTAGGGTGACACTTTCTCTCTTTTAGAGCAATAGAAGTGCTACTGCTGGGCTGGGGATAGATCTCAGTTGGTAGAGTGCTTGCCTTGCATGCACAAGGCCCTGGGTTCAATCCCTAGCACCACAAAAAAAAAAGAAGAAGAAGAAGTGCTACTGCCTGTGGTCCTAGATAGAGAACCACACCCTCCCACACCCAAATCTGGGAGACTTGGAGGGTGGAGAGCTGAGACCAAGGGCAGCTTCTTCCTAGCTTCCCCATGGTAGAGTTGTTGGCTACCCTGCAAGGCATGTTGACATTCCCAGAGTGGTATCTGAGGCTTGATTAAGGCACCCTGTGAGGCCTGCGGGGGGAGGGGGCAGCACCTGCTCCTTTTACAAAAATGGGGATTTGAATGGCAAGTTAATATATCAGCTCTCAACTGCAAGCAGTGTATTAGAAGCTGACCTACTGCAATACCTACAGGATCAGCCTGGGTAAGTGGGACTGTCATGTTGCCAAAAAAAAAAAAAAAAAAAAAAAAAAAGATGCTGCTACTTCTGCTAGGTGACACATGTGGGCATTTATTGCACATCAGAGCTTTACACAAATTATCTATCAATTACTCACACCTGATATTATCCCCATTTCAAAGGCTGAAACTAAGACTCAGAAAATGAAGTGTCTTGCCCAAAGCCACAGCTAGTGAGTGCCAGAGTGGAGATTAGAACCCAGGCAGTTCGGCCCCTTACCCATAATGTCCATGATCAGAACATCTGGTCATAAAGCCTTGGCCTGGGACAGCAGGAGAAGGAAGGAGGGGCTGGATGAACAGTACATCCTGGGGATAGGATTCAGAGGGCTTGGATCAAAAGACAATCAATGAGTTCTGAAAGGCATTCAGGTGACCAGGCTTCCAGGGGATGAGGATGAAGTGGTTGATTTTAGACATGTTAGTTTGAGGGTGGGGATAAAATAGGGGAGCCAAGCAGAGCTCCTTGTCTGGAGAAGACCAAGTAGGCAGAGCTGGGTCCTGGGGAAAGAAGGTACCTTCAGTGATGCGCGTAGGCAGAAAGGAGGAACCCAGGGCTTGGCTCACAGGAGGCCCCCAAAGTACCAAACAGGCGGGTGTGGGGAGCATCCACTGGTGGGACAGGGGAAAACAGAGTTGAGAAAATTCTAGATGCCCATGACATTCAAACCGAAATGGTTCTGAATTGAGGCTTTTTTTCAGAGGAGGGAAACTAAGGCCAGCAAGTTACTTGCCTGAAAATACTCCATGGGTAGGTCTGAGTAGTGTCCAAGTGCCCCCTCGATACCCATTTCTGCCATTCAGCTCTTTTCTATTAGACCAGTGCTTCTCATCTGGTTCGATTTTTGCCCCCACCCCCACCCCCACCCTGGAGACATTTAACAATGTTGGGAGAGAATTTGGTTGTCACAATGGGGAGTGCAGGAGAGGAAATAATACTAGTATCTAATGGGTAGAGATCAGGGGTGCTGGGTAGAGATCATGGGTGCTGCACAATATCCTATGATGCACAGTTCCCCACAACAAAGAATCTCTGGCTCCAAATGGCAGTCTTGCTGAAGTTGAGAAACTACTAGAAAAAGCTAAGCTGCCACCTTCCTTTCCTACTCTAGCCCTTTTGTCCTTCTAAAGGGCAGATAGCTCAGGCATAGGCCTCCACTGACCAGACCTTTGCCCCCACCCCTGCCCTGCCTATCCCGTGCTTACTCCTTTATTTCTGGAAGCTTTTGAGTCCTCTGTTTTGCCTGGGCTCATTACTCTAGAGCCCTGCCATCATCAGATGGATATCTGTCCTTGTCAATCTGTCTCCCCAGACCTAGAGTCACAGAATTTAGTGTTAGGAAGAGACCAAAGTGGAGTTTCTCACCTACCCACCTGGCAGGTACCTTCAAGATAAAATAGTCTTTGAATTTAAAATGACATGTTAGGGATCCAAAGAGTTTCATTTTACCCCATTTTTGTTTTAGCAGTTCCAATCAGGCCTCGTATTGGTGAAGTTCTGACATATATTGAAGGAATCCACTGCTTGGTCTGCCATCCCAGGACAGGCAGGACAGCAGCATTACCTGAGAAATGCTGTCTGTGGGGGATCCTGTCATTCAAACTCTTCCAAGAGTAGGCTGTGGACTGTGCATACTAAGGTAGTTCCAGTTCTCCAACACTAAAGGGTACAGGCACTGCCTGGGGATCTTATTAAAATGTAAATGGAAAATTAGGAGGGATGAGCTGAGCCTGGGTTTTTATATTCCAAACAAGTGCCCAGGTGACGATGATGCTGCCAGTCTGTGGACCACATTTTTAGTTCAGGGCATCACAAGACTATGCAAAGGTTGCTGTGGGCTGGGTTGCCCTCGCCAGACAACTGTGGTATAGTTTTGGGACCAAGGACTGGAAGGAGCCCATGGTATGGAGTTAGGAGATCTGGATATGAGTCATTACAGACACACACACAGACACACACAATTAAAAAAAAAATCTATACCCTATGGGCTTAATAGAGCTAGGATAAATCACTCAGCTTCTTCAAGGGGTGGTCTTGTGTGGTTGTGGTACTGGGTCTAAGAGAGGCAGATGCGCTGTGAAGGTGGGACAGTCTGGGTCTTGACATCCAGATGCAAGCAGCAGGTCATTGGCCTGGCCAGCAAGGCAGGGCTACTGAGCTGACACTGCTAGAGTGGACACCATGCCAGCTTGGAGGTGGCTCTCATTATATCCCTGGCTTTTCTCCACTCTTCCTCCAGCCTTCCGCTTCTGCTGCTGCTTCACCCAGCCCTGCCTGATGTGGGAGAGCTGGAGGGACCGGTCTGGCTGGAGGAGGGACAAGCTTTGGCCCAGAGCCTGAATGTGGGTCTGAGGGCCTATCTGATCAAGTCTTGGTCTGCAGCTGGGGGCTGAGAACTACAATCTGGAGACCCTGGGGTCAGGCATGGGCCTGCACTGCAGGGTGGACCATGAACAGGCATCCCACCCGGGAAGTGGGAAGGAATTTGGAATGTGTGGCCTTAAGTCCCCAGCTACAGGGGAGACCCTACCTTGGATTACTGGCCCCAGGAACAAGGCTAAGAAGTCTTAGGTCCCTGAGGTGTTCCTACCCCTGGTCCCCCACAATGGCCAAAAAAAATGCCCCTTCCAACTCCCAGGACCAGGAGGCAGCAAGACAGATGAACCCATTTCTTAGATAAACAGAGACCCCCTCCTCCCCATTTCCTTTAAAAAGGCTGCCATCACCCAGCAGGGCCCTGAGCCTCATTTGAGGCTGCCCCCATTGCCCATCCTGTCCAGTTTTCACAGCTGGATCATTCCGGCGGTTTATGATGGGGTTCAAACCCAGGTCCTCTCCTGACTAGGTGTGAGACCCTGGACAAGCCACTCCACCTCTCTGATCTTCCTGTGGCTCATCTGTAAACAGGAGTAATAACACCCGCTCTGCCAGCCTCGCAGGGTTGTTGTGACGATGAAGTGAGCCATGCCCATGGAGCCCATGGTCATTATCGTGAGTCATGGCATTTAGAAGCACCGGCACCCAGGGATTGTCTTACTCTGTGCCCTTGTTTTTAACAGATGTGGAGATCGGCAGTTGAGAGAGGAGCCAGCCGTCCAGGGATCCCACAGCCGGTTGGTGGGCCAGCCAGGGAGCGGCTCCCGTCCCCCAGCCGTCCCCTCTGTGCCGAGGTTCTCCTGCTCTGAGGCAGGACACCAAGTGAGCCTGGGCATCTGGGCGGTCCGCTGTAGAAGCCTCCCCACGAAGGGACCTTGGTCCGAGGCACTGCCTCTCTGCCAGCACCAGCCATGAACTACGTGGGGCAGCTGGCCGGGACAGTGTTTGGGACGATGAAGGAGCTGTATCGGGGCCTGAACCCCGCCACGCTGAGTGGCGGCATCGATGTGCTGGTGGTGCAGCAGGTGGACGGCTCCTTCCGGTGCTCACCCTTCCACGTGAGGTTTGGCAAGCTGGGCGTCCTGCGGTCCCGGGAGAAGGTGGTGAGTGCTCCAGGCCACCAAGGTGGCCACTGTGTGGGGTGGGGGGGTAGAGGGTGGTTTTAGAACAGGGCAGCCATGACCGTCCCAGGAGAGGACCTGGACCTCCCTTAGGTGAGGATCCATCCCCTGCATGGATTTCCCTTTTTCTGTTTTCATGGAAGGTTTTTGGGTTGGCTGAGGGTTTTGGTCTGAGATTATTCCCATTTTCCCATGGAAGAAGCTCAGTGAGGCCCACCGTGGTTTTGCAGCTGTGAGGCCTGGCTGTGACTTGCAGAGAACTCATCTGTGTTCTTGCTAAGTCATGTCTGTCTCCCAGCCCAGTCCCTCATTGCTACGGATGTGCATGATCTTATCTGCCCAGTGGTGGCTTGGGAGAGTAAATAGGAATTAAAAATGCTTTCTCAGGGCCACGTATAGGGCTATACTCAGAGGCTAGTTCCTGTAAACCCACATTCTACACAGGGCTCAGGAGAACAGGATAGAAAGTTGTGTTAGCACCCGGGTTCCATGTGTGAGTAGCTATACGGTGGACCCAATCCCCTTCTTGATGGGGCAACCGTGAACTTTCCAGAATGTGACAGGAAAGTGTAACCTGTGGGAGACAGTGTACCTCAGAGGTTGAGAAGGTGAGTTATGGAGTTTTGGGGTTTCTAGACTCACTGGCTGTGAGGCTGCTTCCTCGCAAATTACTTAAACCTCCAAGCCTCAGTTTCCTCATCCATAAAGTGGAGATAATGATAGGAGCTACTGCAAAGGTTTGTTGTATCACCATTAGTGAGATGATCTACACAAAACACCATAGGATGGCCCAGCGGGTGGTAATTCTCATCCTTGTTCGTGCAGTCAACAACCTGGGGGCTGGGACGATGCAGCCCTGTTCTTGTGGGATGTGGGAGAGAGAGGAACATGAAAACCAAGTGATAAACAAGCATCCAGGCATACCAAGGTCGGGGTGGGGGTGGGGGTGGGGGGAGAGCTCCAGCCAGTGCAGAGCTTGGGGCAGCAGGGAGCTGCCAGTGGACTGGGCATCCCTGGCCCACCACCCCCCATTACAGGTAGACATCGAGATCAATGGGGAGCCGGTGGACCTGCACATGAAGCTGGGGGACAGTGGGGAGGCCTTCTTTGTCCAGGAGCTGGACAGCGATGAGGTGAGAGTTGCCTTTCTCCTCAGTGCCTGCCTGGCCCCTTTACTGGTGCCCCCTCTGGGTGGGGCCTGGGGATCCATCACTGTCCCCGCCCTTGGGAGCTCTCCATTGGCTGAGGTCTGATGCAGGGGAGTTCCCTGAGGCTGGCCTTGGGCAGGGGATAAGCTGTGGGATCCCAGAGAAAGGGGCAGCCAGCTGACTCCGCTTGCCAGGGAGTTGGGAAAGTCTCAGAAGAGGGGCCCCTGAGCTGGGCCCCTGAGGGATAGAAAGGAGGCCTCCTCTGGCCAGCATGGAGAGAAGGGCACTGAAGAACGGTCCAGGAGGCACCAGGTCTGGCTTGTTCTCAGTCTGGTCCTTGCAGCTGGGCACAGGGGTGTGTGGGTGGAGGAAACAAGAGCCTCATTTGCATGAGGGGGCGGGGCCCAGCACAAGCCCAGGGAGGAGTTTAAACTGTGAGAACAAACTTTAGTTGAGCTCCTACTGTATACCAGATCCTAGGCAGCAGACTCAGACAAAGGCTGATTCTTGCCCTTCAAGAAAGTTCCAGACTAATGTGGGAGACACATACATCAATGCTGGGCCTGTGTGGTCATTGCAGTGAAGGGGTTGGAACTGGGGTTTGGGGTAGTCAAGGCAAGCTTCCTGGAGGAAATGGCTTCTGGCTGAGGCTTAAAGGAGAAGAAGGTGTCCACTGTTACGGACTTGGCAGAGGCAAGAGGCTAAGACCCAGGTTTCTTTCTGGTCAGCTGGGGTGGCGGGTGGCTCCCTGGGATGGGGGCTGCTCTACCTTGTTATGGAACTCTGTAGGCAGCAGTGACCGCAGGGCCATGCTGCTGCCACCTCTACCTGCAGGGCCAGGGCCTCAGGTCGGGCTCTGAATGACCGGGGTGAGGACACCCCCACCTGGCTCAAGCCCTCCCAGCCCTGCCCCTGCTCTGCTCCACAGGAGGACGTGCCTCCCTGCCTGTGTACCTCACCCATCCCATGGGGGGGCCTGTCGGGCTTTCCCTCCAACTCCCTGCATGGCACAGCTAAGGAGCCCGAGGGCCTGGTCATGGTGGGCTCGGCCTCTGCGGGGCGGAAGAAGAGGCGTCGCAGGAGGAAACCCAAGCGGAAGGAGGATGCAGTGGCAGCAGATTCTAGTTCTGAGGAACTTGAGGCAGGCACCGAGAGTGAGCTGTCCCCGCTGGAAAAGCCAAGGCCAGAGCCCCCAGGGTGTGTAGAGACCCGAGGAGGCTGGGTTGTGGGGACACCAACCTGGGGTTCAAATGCTCTCTTCTTCTGCTGATGCTGTGGCTCTGGGTAAGTCCCTTGACCTCTCTGGGCTTTAATTGCTTCACCTTTCCAATCCCTGAGGTCCAGGCTTCCATGCCCTGCCTGGGGTGTCCTGCTCTCTCTCAGAACATTTCCCTGTCCTCCCTCAGCAGTATTCAGTTGGAAGGGGAATCCTCACCACAGTCCAAAGACATCTACCCCTACTCGGATGGCGAGTTTGCGCCCCAGGCCAGGTAAGCGAACCGGTGGGCTGCAGAGGTTTCGCTTTATACCTTTAGGATGACAAACGACACAGAATCCATTTCATCTATTTATTGGCCATTTGTATTTCTCTGTGTTTAAGTCTTTTGCCAGTTTAAGAAATTGTGGCAAAATACAATAGAGTGAAATTTACCATTGTAACCAATTCAAGTGCAAACTTCAGTGGCATTATGCACATTTGCCATGTTGCACAACTGTCACTACTAGCTAGTTCTAGAAGTTTTTATCACCAAAAAGGAAACCCGGTACCCATTAAACAGTCACATCTTGCCCTCCTTTTTGTATTTTTTGTATATATTTTTTAATTGGATTTCCAGCGAGGGGCAGTGGCACGTGTTTATAATCCCACTTACTCTGAGGCAGGAAGACTGCCTAGACCAGCCAGGGCAACTTAGCAAAATAAAAAAATAAGAAAACAGGGCTGAGGATGTAGCTCCATGATAGAGCGCTTGCCTAGCATGCAGGAGGCCCTGGATTCAATCCCCAGTACCACAAAAAACAAAAACTGGATTTCCTTCTTATTATTGACTCATAGGAGTTCTTCATATATTTATAGGATTGGGATGACTTAGACTTGACATATTCTTTACATATTCTGGATTCAACACAGGCATAAAAGTGTTGCAAATACTTTTCTCAGGGCTGGACTGGGTGACGGGGTGTTGGCTGATGGGGGGACAGGTCTCTGAGTACTTGTTTCTTGTAGCCTCTTACCAGAAGGCTTACCGTCCCCTAAGAGTGACTCTGAGCTGGAGCTGCGGGCCCCAGAGTCCAGTCCCCTGAGAGCTGAGTCCCACATGCAGTGGGCGTGGGGAAGGCTGCCTAAGGTAAGTTCCTCCATGTCACCCCCACTCCCTGCCTTTTAGGGGCTCCTTGGCCCTTTGGGTTAGGATTGGGATGATGAATTTGGGCCACTTCCCCACAGCTTTCTGGGGTGTGGAAGGTGGGTCCTGCGCCAGCCCATATCTTCCCATATTTGTTTGACTGCAGGTAGCCAAAGCTGAGCGGCCTGAGTCCACAGTGGTCCCTCCAGGTGGCGCTGGGACAATCTCTGCTCTTCAGAAAGTACCCAGCACCTCCTGCTCTTCTGTGGCTGCCGTGGACCCTTCGGGATCCCCAATCCTGCAAACAGGGGCAGGGGCTGGCCTGTTTGTGGAGTCCCAATGGACAGAGACTCTGCTGGCCCCAGAGAGCGAGGAAACCAAGACTCAGAGCTCTGGGGATGCAGGCCTCTCTCCTGACTCCAAATCATGGAGCTGGGCCACCCTGGAGGGCCCTGTTCCCACCGGGCAGCCAGAGGCCTCTGTGGGGAAAGGTGAGTGCTACTGGGACCCCTGGCGCTGGCCTCATATGGCTCCTGGGTGGGCTCCGGGACTGCAGGGACTTTCTGAGCACCAAGTGGCCCCGGCCCTCACGGGCTTGCCATGCAGGGTGTAGCCAGTGTACACACAAGAAGGAAGGTGAGACGTGGGCTACACAGCAGGGCAAGTGGTGGGAGCCAGGCCAGGGAGGACCTCTCTGAGCTGGTGACTCTGGAGCTGATGGGAGATCACGCTCCACCCCGGTGAGGAGCAGGGGAGGAGAATTCTAGCATGAATGGGGGTGCCAAGACGGGAGAGAGGTGTCGTGTCAGGGGAGCAAGGGCAGCTGGAGCTTTGAGTGGGCTGGGGGAGGGGGTTGGGACAGGGGATGAGCAGGGCCCGATGTTTGTCCATTCATGAGCTGGGATTTACAGCGAATGGCAGGAGGACATTCGGCCTGCACTGTCCAAATCAGTAGCCACTGGCTTATATATGGCTAAGTAACATTGAATTTAATTAAAATTAAGCAAAATTTAATCTTCTGTTTGTATGTCACATTAACCCCATCTTAAAGTGTACTTAGCAGCCACATGTGCCTGGCTAGGGGCTACCACACTGGTCAGACATGGGACATTTCTGCCATCACAGAAAGTTCTGTTGGTAGGCTGTTCACAGGCAAGGGGCGTATGCTGCTCACTACTGAGCCATGTTCAGTGTCCCCTTCTCTGCCCTCAGGCTCTCTGAAGAGAAGCCAGCATCTGGGCCCCAGTGACATCTACCTGGATGACTTGTCTTCCCTGGACTCTGAAAATGCAGCCCTTTACTTCCCCCAGAGGTACCTGGGATCTGGGTGCCGGGGTGTCTTGGGACTGGGGCCTGCGGGGCCACAGATCAGCTGTCAGTGGCCAGGGAGGTATGCGAACCCATGTCTCCCTTCTCTGTATTTATGTCCCTACTGACCCTTCATCCCCAGTGACTGTGGGCTTGGGGCCAGGAGGTGGAGTGAACCCAGCAGCCAGAAGCTCCTGGGAAACACTAACCCCAAACCTGTGCCAGAATCCACTCTGGACTCCGTGGACACCATAACGCTGTCCCTCTGCGGTGGACTGGCTGACAGCCGGGATATCTCCCTGGGTATGTTCATCCACATACTGAGCCCTTCTGAGGATAAGCACAGATCCCAAAGGACAGGAGAGGACAGAAGACCCCTTGGGAGGGGCAGAGCTGTGAGACTAGGTCAGGCTGTGAGACCAGCAGGGGCAGGGCGTTCCTAAGTCCCTCTAGACAGAGGCTTGACACTGAGCTGTGACGTATCTCTTGATTCCTGGGGTGGGATCAGGTACAAAAAAACACCTGTAGGAGGGGAGGAACCCTATCAGGTCAGAGAACCAACTGGTAGGAGGTATGTGGTAGAGTGTGGGGAGCCTGGCATCATACGTGGGCAGTGGGTCATATGTGGGATGTGCCAGCCTCACCCCTCACTCTCCACCTCTGTGCCCAGAGAAGTTCAATCAGCATGTGGTCTCCTACCAGGACCTCACTAAAAATCCCGGACTCCTGGATGATCCAAACCTAGTGGTGAAAATCAATGAGAAGTAAGTAGCGGGGGTGGGGTGGGGTGGGGTGGGGTGGGGGTGGGGAGGGGTGTGTGGGTGCAGGTGGCCTGAAGTTCCGCCGAGACTGCTGCAGCCCCAATACCCCATTCTCTCTCTCTCCAGGCACTATAACTGGGCTGTGGCTGCCCCCATGATCCTTTCCCTACAAGCCTTTCAGAAGAATTTGCCTGAGGTAATGGTTAGCACACAATGGAACTGTAGCTTGGGGTCAGGAGGCCCTGGCAAGGAAGTGGAGGGTGAGCAGGGATGGGCCTGGGAGCCTGTGGCTACTAACTACAAGACCCATTCTGAGAGAGGAGACTGAGGTCCCCCCAGCCTTGCTCCATCCTTCCCAGGTTTCCTAAGCAAGGCTGGATCCTGTTGGGTTTGGACTTTACTTCAAAGGAGCTCAGGGCAAACCAGAGGGGGATACACTTCTGACAGATGCCTAAACTAGAACTTGCCTTAGACAGGAGGATTTGGGATCTGAAAGATGAGTGGGATCAGCACACCACAGGTGTTGAGCACCTCAAATGACCAGGCCCAGACTGGGCATAGTCTCTAATCAAATAGAAACTGTCTCCACCCTCTAGGAAGATGGAGCAAATAAAAGAATCATCAA
The DNA here is from genome assembly GCF_045843805.1 of Urocitellus parryii. NCBI lineage: Eukaryota > Metazoa > Chordata > Mammalia > Rodentia > Sciuridae > Urocitellus > Urocitellus parryii. The sequence goes on from NC_135536.1 coordinate 182,297,514, forward strand.
ATGAACATAAAATTCAACTGAGTGCTGGAAAGGAGAGGTCCAGGGTACTCCGAGGGCCTACAATGGCAGGAGCTGCTAGGCGAGTGCACACTGGGCAGATTGGAGGATGAGTGGGGCTCGAGCAGGTTGGGGCAGGGAACGGCACGTATGGATGCCTGGAGTTGGGAAGGGACCCAGCTTCTTCATTCCCTCTCAGAATCTCCACCCTTCCTGGGCCATCTGCCCTTGCTCTCAGAGGACATTCCCTCCTGAGCAGTGCCAGCTGGCCTGTACTTCTGCCTCTCTGGGAGTCATCCAGGGCCTCCCCTTGCCTGGCCCACTGTTCTTGGTTCAGTTAGGCTTGTCCAAAGAGCATTACCAACCAGATGTTGATAGCTGGTGCTTCCCTTTGGTGACACTCAGCTCCAACCTCTGGCTGGCTCTGGGTCTCAGCCCAGAGCCCATGAGAAGGAAACCCCCTAAATTGGTTCCCTTTGCCTTACTCAAACAAATCCACCATAATGATGCTCCTGAAAGCTCCCCCCCCCAAGAGCCTGTCCCCAGTAAAAGGGGTATGCTAGGTGGCCCAACATGTCCTCCCGACTTAGGTTCCGTGTTCTGCTTCTGGAAAATGCTAATGTGTCTGGTGGGCCTAGGTCTGGGCTCTCCCTGAAATTATCTAGCACAGATCTAATCAGCATTTTTCACCAGGTCGTTTCCCCCCAGTTAAACAGTGATGGGAACATACAGAAAAGGAGGCTCTTCATGAAACAGGATCCCTGGCCTCAGGAGGCCACCTGTGTCTATCTTGGAGGTTGAAGGGTGTCCCGGCTATAGACTGTCCTTCCTGCCGCCACTTGGCAGCATCACACGTGGAGGACCAGTTCTTGAGAAACTCCCAAAGCAGCTCTACCTTCTGGCCCTCTAGCAAGGGGACTGACTCACAAGATGTGGAGGGCAGGCTGCGGTTGGGCTGGGTCAGGCTGGGGGATGGGAATGGCCCTTAGTTTCCTATGCACAGCTCCATGAGTCACCACTTCTCAGGAGGAAAGTGAACATGGTTTCTCAGCCCCCAGATGTTGACAGCACCTGGCCGAAGGGTTGGCCTAGACTCTGGGCTTGTGGGAGTCCCAAGGGCAATGTAAGGAAGGTGTGTGGGGTACAGAAAGAACGGCCATGGTTTCTATCTGCCCACAGAGTACCGTGGACAAGCTGGAGAAGGAGAAGATGCCCCGGAAGGGTGGGCGGTGGTGGTTTTCCTGGCGCCGCAGGGACTTCCCAGCAGAGGAGGTAGGTGGTCATGGTTCAGGAGGTGGGGCCAGCACGGGGCTGGAGGCCGTCCAGTGATGGATATTCTTCCTACAGCGCAGTGCCCAGAGGGAGAAAACCACAGCCAGGGAGCAGCAGGGGTGAGTTGGACCCGCTGGTGACTTTGCAGCTGGGGCCTGGGGCCAGGCCATGGTTCTTTTTCCTTGAGAATGTTCCCACTTCACAGATGGGAAAACTGGGACCTAGAGACACATCGAATGTCCCTCAGCCAGGAAATGGCAGGGCTGGAACAGGCACTCAGATAAGCAGGGACTGGCTGATCTGGCCTCCTTTTTTCACCTCTGATGCAACTCAGCCTCCTGAGGATGGGCTGGCTGAAGCCAAAGAAGGGGAACCTGGGAATAAGCCCCAAGACACACATTAGGGGCTTATTATCCCACATAAGCATCTCCAGAACAGGCCCTGCGTCCTGGCAGTGGAGACACACTGAGGTTGGGCACTGATCTGCTTTTACCTGCTGGGGTGGATACTGCCAGCCATCACCCAGGTGTTTGTTACCACCCCACACAGGTGACACCTAGAGGGAGGCGCAACCTTGGGAGTGTCAGGGACAGGTTCCAGGCTGCTCAGGGCCTGGGCCAAGAGTAAGCACCTACTTAAGGGAAGCACCTTTGCATGGGGGAGTGGCTTGAGTGCCCGCTCTGCCTGCAGGGAGAAGACTGAAGTCCTGAGCAGCGAGGACGATGCCCCAGACAGCCCTGTGATCCTCGAGGTCCCCCTTCCACCACCCTGCACTCCAGCCTGCATGCTCACCTACAAGAAATCCCTGCGCCTCACTTCTGATCAGATTGTAAGTACATGCACACGTGTGTTTCTAGCAGGAGCAGGGCTGAGCTGAATCTGTCCCAGAATTTCAGAGCTGAGCTGAGACTGGTTACCAAAGGCCAGAATCCATCCATTGGGTAGCTGTCCTAAAGGCCAGAGGCAGGGGCTCACTTCTTCCCATGCCAGCCCATTTCTCTGTGGGATGCTCTGATTGGAAAAGTCCTCTCTTGTATCCTCCTGAGATATCTACCTGCAGTGACCTGGTTGGCTCTGGGTTTGCCTTTGGAAGCCGTATCAATGGAATCAAATGCTGATAACAGCCCTTTGTATTTTAGCAACACCAGTCCTTCAAGTCACATGGTCCCCGAGCTCATAATGGGTGGCACTTGTAACAGGGACATTTTTCTTTGTGTGTGGCTCCATGGTCAGGAGGTATCTAGGAGGGTCTGACCAGCCTGGTGCAAGCTCACACACATCTCAGGGTCAGCCAACTGGCTTTGGTAAAACAGCTACCTCTGTTTTTCTCAGTGGATCACATATAGGCCTGCTTTTTGTTTTTTTTTTTTTTTTTTTTTTGGAGGGGGATGTATTGGGGATTGAGTCCAGGGGCACTTAACCACTGAACCACATGCTCAGGCCTTTTTATTTTGAGACAGGGCCTCACTAAGTTGCTGAGGCTGGCTTTGAACTTATAAACCTCCTGCCTCAGCCTCCTGGGTGGATAGGAATATGCCACTATGCCTGGCTGGCCTGGGTCTCTCTTTAAGGGAATGTTGAGTCAGGTACATTAGGCTTTCTGTGAAGACCCCCATAGGACTCCATCTGTGGAGTGGGGTTTCTCCCTGCCAAAAGTAGCCTCAACCTTGGGCTGACCCTTGACCTGGGCAAATCATAGGCATGGCTTGTCTGAGACTCATCTTGGAGAGTACAGGGAAGTTAGGGCTCCTATGCCCTGCACTCTGCAGGGCCCTAGCCAGCATGAGCATCCTCTGCCCACATGCGTGTGTTGGCTATCTTCAGGAAGGGTCCTGAGCTGGGAGGAAGAGAAGAATGAGAAGCCCATGGGGGTCAAAGGTTGGAGAGGGGTGGATAATGCCTGTCTATATTGGATCACAACGTGCCCCTCTTTACCTGGCCCCAGCGGCACCTGAACCTTCATGAAGGTGCCAATGATGTGGTCTTCAGTGTGACCACCCAGTACCAGGGCACCTGCCGCTGCAAGGCCACCATCTACCTGTGGAAATGGGACGACAAGGTGGTCATCTCCGACATTGATGGCACCATCACCAAGTGAGGCCCAGCTGGCCAGGGGGAGGGGAAGGAGGGCCTGGGGACTCTGTTGGGTCTGTGTAGAGGTGAGGGACAGTGTGGAAGGCCCTCCTTTCCTGTAGGCCATCCTGAGGTTGGGGGCTGGGCCCCCCTGGGTTATACACATGGAAGAGGAGGGCCATGTAGGACAGCCTCAGAGTGACTCTTCTTCTCTGTCTGTAGGTCAGATGCTCTGGGCCACATTCTGCCCCAGCTGGGGAAAGACTGGACACATCAGGGCATCATCAGTCTCTACCACAAAATCCACCTGTGAGTGCCGGGTTGGGGCCAAGGCACGGAGTGAAAGGGTACTTAGGCCATCCTGACTTCTGCCCCTGGAAGCCAGGTTTGGGAAACAACAGGGCCCACAAGGGAGGCAGATTAGCAGGTCCATGGAGTACCGAGACCCTCTTCCTAGTGAGCTGTCTTCCTGCTGGTCTCAGGCCAGGGGTAAGCCCTCCTCCGTCCTGGTCTGCTGGGCCTCGGAACTATGTCCATGTTCCTTTTAGCTAGGACAGCTACTAAGGTCACTTCTTTCAGCCCTGGCCTAGCCCTTCTTCCTGAGTCCTCCCATCTCCTTCTGCAAAGTTCTCTGGGTTTGCAGACCTGAGCCCCAGGGTTAGGCTGGGCTGAACTGGATGAGGCCAAGGGGACAGGATGAGAGTGGCTAGTCTCTGATGGCTCTGTGCCAACATGTCCTCCACCCCCCAGAAATGGGTACAAATTCCTGTATTGCTCAGCACGGGCCATCGGCATGGCTGACCTTACCAAGGGCTACCTGCAGTGGGTGAGCGAGGACGGCTGTGGCCTCCCCAAGGGCCCCATCCTGCTATCTCCCAGCAGCCTCTTCTCGGCCCTCCACAGGTAACCACCCCTACACAAAACAAGCCCAAGGCCTTGAGGGAGGGACAGGTGCAACCAGGCCAGCATTCAGTCGTGGGTGTCGGCTGGGGCTAGATCAGACCCCATGTCACCTGCACCTGCCCCTCTGGTTTCTGCTCCTCCTTGGCCTCCTTCCCTGGCTGTGGCCATGGCTGTCCCAGGGAGGTAATCGAGAAGAAGCCAGAGGTGTTCAAGGTCGCCTGCCTGAGTGACATCCAGCAGCTATTTCTGCCCCATGGACAACCCTTCTATGCAGCCTTTGGCAACAGGCCCAACGTGAGTGTGCTCCCTCCCCAGGGCCGAGTCCCCCCCTCTCCAGTCCCAACGGCCTCAGTTCCACTGCCCTTGTCCTCCACAGGATGTCTTTGCCTACCGGCAGGTGGGCCTACCTGAATCTCGGATCTTCACAGTCAACCCCCGTGGAGAGCTCATCCAGGAGCTCATGAAGAACCACAAGTCCACGTGAGGCCCAGCCCTGCCACATCCCCATGCCTTGGCCTCTCCCTGGGCCCCAATTTTACCTCCTCCCCGGCAGGATCCTGAGTCCCCACTTCCCGAGGTGGGGGCCGAGGCCTGGCCCTGCTCAGGCTCTGTTCTGCCCACAGGTACGAGCGGCTCAGCGAGGCCGTGGAGCTCCTCTTCCCGCCTGTGGCTCGTGGAGCCTGCGCAGACCTGGCCAACCCTGAATACAGCAGTTTCTGCTACTGGCGGAAGCCCCTGCCTGCCGTGGACTTTGACTCCCTTGCCTGAACCTGCTCTGGAGTCCTCTCCTCCCTGGCCTGGCCCAGGATTGACAGGGTATCTAGGGCATGGGGGTTGGAAGCTCCGTGCTATGGGGAAGAAGAGGGCTGCAGGTGGACAGGTGACCACAGGGACCCTACCTCCTCTCTGAGCTGAAGCAGGTGGAGCAGCTGGTCCAGGCTTCAGCAGGGCCCTGAACTGTGGCAATTAGATGTTTCTCACCTTACCGTCTTCTCTGTGCCCTTGATGCTACCCTGAGACCTTGCCTCAACTCCTGATAGGACAGAGAGAAGAGAAGCCCCACTGAGACTTGAGGGGAAGAGAGGGGGTCAGCAGCAGCAGGGGTGACTGAGTGGCATCTGGAAAGAACACTGCTCCCCCCGCTCCTTCTGGGGCCCTAGCCTGGACCATCTGAAGCCAGACTTTTATGTGGCCCTGCTCTGGTCCACAGTTCTTGAGCCAGGCATCACTGCTTCCCCTCACTGGTACCCTGGTATCTCAGTCCCAGGCCTGGATACGCCACGGTGCCTCTGAAGTCCGGGAAAGGGGATTCAGGGGTACTTGAGGGCTGAGAGAGTGTGGCTCCTGCTTGTCCCATCCCCACTCTCCAGCATGTCCCTGATCCTCTCAGCCCATTCCCTGAGGACTCAGCCTCCAACCCTGCCAGGGGAAATGGTGTTTGCTGACCACCCTGCCCTGGCCTCCATTGGTCAGTTCCATGCATAGCTATTAAGCAAGCACATGCCTGATGTGCTGTGGGATGCGAGGCTGACGCTGTCTTTGAAGAAAGCACCTTAGACTGGCTAAAAGCTTTAATTCAGAATCTGCCCTCCTCCAACAGTGCCCGAGAGGAGGGCATAAAACTGAATGTCCAGAAACCAGAAGGCAGGGCTATGGGACCCGCAAACAGCACAGGAGGCCCATGCTACTCGGGAGAAACTGAGTCCCAGGAGCCCCAGCAGACACCAGAGTCTCTGAGGACAACTTGCTTTTTCCAATTGTCCTGTGAATTTCTCACCACTTTGTGAACCTTTGGCAGGGCTGGGAGCTGGCAAGGGTGTTAAAAGCAAGGCCTGGACCCCTTGAACTCCAGCTGTGGCCTGCCTCTCAGGGTCTGGCTTCCTTCAGGCCCTGATACCCATGAAGGCCACTCTTGGGTGAGAAGTACTGACCTGGGGGAAAGATTTTCCCCCAACTGGAAGGAAAGGACCCTACAGGCACCAGAGTGCTCTGAAAACCTGTTTAGGGAAGGAAAGGAAAGGGAGACCTTGGGGTATCATGTCCAAACCGACTGCCTGGATCCAATGCTTCCTTCTGTGAGCGTCTACAGCTGCCTGTGCCCTCACCTTGAGGGAGGATCAAAAGGAATAAAGAAAACTTTAGGTTGCATCTCTGTGCTGCTGTTCTGTCCTAAAGGACACGGGGAGGGGGGAGCTGGAAACACCTGGTAGTCTCCAGTCCTTCAGAAACAGCATCTCTGAAGCTGCCAGATGTGACAACAGTTCCAGTGGGAGTCACCTTCCTGAAGACAACAATTAGTGACAGAAGCCCCCAAGCACTTTAACTGCCCCTTGTAGGCAGAGGGAACTGGGGGTGGTCCCTGTCTGAGAATGGGCCCAGAGTTGCACAGCTGCTAACTCTGGTGTGTCTGCAAAAGAGCAAGTTGCAGACTCTGGAATGTGTGCTGTGACTCTGGCCTTCAGGCACGATGACCTTGCCTTGACCACTATCCTGAATTGTCCAGTTTGTGAAGCACTGGCTTTGATGGCTTGGACAGTTGTGCAGAGGTGAACCAAGACCATTCATCCAGTGGCCCCTGAAGTGGCATGTAGGCTGGACAGAGAAGGCTGGGAGGTGCTGCTGCGTAAGGAGGGCTCTGGGACATTGTTCCCAGAGTTGGTGGGATCTGGGCTTAGATCCTGTCCAGCCTGCCTAGTTGGCTGGCCCTGGCCTCACCTGCTCAGCCAGCTGGGCCCGGCAGTCCAACAGGTCATCCTGAAGGCGGGCAATGTCCTGCGTGTGCTGGGCCAGAGTGCGATTCAGCTGGTCTACGTGGCCCCACAGGCCTTCCCTGGACCTCAGCAGCTCTGCAGGCAAGCTGTCCAGGCTGGCGGCCAGCAGGCCCAGCCTCCCACATGCACCCTCCACTTGTGCCACCCGCTGGTCAAAGTGACCCACTGCATGCTGGAGTTCCTGGGCTGTGTCCTGGCAGCGGCTGAGGCTCCCTGCCACCGTGGCCACACCAGCCTTGAGTTGCTCCAACTCTCCTCGCAGGTTCAGGACCTGCCTGTGGCCAGCCTGAAGCCTTGAGCCATGGCTGCTGACCTGCTCCTGGATGGCATGGACTTCAGCTTCCACCTTGCGTTCCCGTTCATCCAGGGACGTGTTGGCAGCCAGGAAAGCGTCAGAGTACTGGCTGACCGAGTCACTGAGGCCTGTGAGCGATTTGCTCACTGAGTTCAGGTTGACCTTCAGCAGAGTGATCTCACCTTGGAGTGAGCTGCTGGTCCCTTCTGCCAGCTGTCCCTGGACTTCGGCCACAGTACCATTGAGCTGTTGGAGCAAAGCTGTGTGGCTGGCCACCTGGCGTAGGAGGGCCTCACTCCGGCTCTGCCAGGCCTTCACCTCTGCCATGAGGTCGTCCAGAGTGGCTGAGGTGGTACTGGGGGTGCATGAGGTCTCCAGTGAGACCAGCCGTTGTTCCAGCACCGCCAGCTCTGTCTGCACGAGGGGCCGCGGGGCGTTGTCATGGCTTAGCTCTCCAGTCAGTGTGGCCAGGCGCTCCTCTAGGCTCTGTACCCGCTCTTCCAGCATAGACCCAAAGCCACTCACACCCCAGCCTCCAGTCTCCATCCTCAGACAGCAGCCCTTCACTCCATTCTCTGTCCCATTGAGGGCCTCCAGGCCCTCAAGCAGCCCATCCACACCTCCCTCAAGCATGGCAGCAGACAGGTGTGCAAGCTCATCCCCGGCAGGGGTGCCAGGACCCCGTTGGGCTTTGGTGACTGCCTGCAGGTTACTCTCGAGGCTGTCCACACGGGCACTGATCAAGGCCAGCTGGCTGCAGCAGCTGCCCATGCCAGCTACACTCAGGCCCTGCAGCCTAGTGCCCAGTTGTGAGAGCTCCCGGCGAAGGGCCAGCTCCCGGCCATCAAGGCTTTGGTGCAGCCGCTGGCTGGCCGCCTGGCCCTCCTCACACTGCCGCCGCACCTCCTGCACACGCAGGTCACACTCACTCTGGACGCCTTGCAGCTTCTGCTCGAAGCCATCCAACAGGCTACCCCAGAGTCGCTGTAGCCGTTGGTCCACATATTCTTCCAGCAGAGCCAGGGAGGTCAGTGGGGTTGGAGGGGCTTCCCGCAGCCGCTGCAGGTGGGCCTCATGGCCGAGGGCCAGCACGTGCACTTCATCCAGCAGTTGCACCTTGGTCTGCAGTGTGTTGCTCACTTCTGTCACCTTGCTCAGGATCTCGCCCAGGGGAGGTGTGAGTGATCCTCCAGGTCTGTCTCCTGAGTCCACAAGACCCTCGGGGATGACACCAAAGCCCACAGGGGCAGCAGGAGCTCTGGGGCCACCACTCATCCTGTTAGGGTCCTCGTGGCTGGCCACCAGGCCACTGAGAGTCCCATATGCTTGTGCCAGGCGCTGGACATCACCCTCCAGGCGTTCCAGCCTCTCACCAAACAGCCCTGGGCCTTTTCTTCCTGGGATAGAGGAGGAGAGACCCCAGGAGAAGAATCACTGACTGACCCAGTCACCCAAGATACTTTCTTTTTTTTTAGGTACCTAGGATTGATCTCAGGGGCACTTGACCACTGAGCCACATCCTCAGCCCTATTTTGTATTTTATTTAGAGACAGGGTCTCACTGAGTTGCTTAGCACCTCACTTTTGCTGAGGCTGGCTTTGAACTCATGATCCTCCTGCCTCAGCCTCCTGAGCCGCTGGAATTACAGGTGTGCACCACTGTGCCCAGTCCAAGAAGGTTTCTGATCTAAAGTCTACCTTCTGGCCGGGCATGGCTCCCTCAGCTTTGAGGCTGGGCTCAGGGGTGGGGCCTGAGGTCTCAATTTCGTGCCTCATATGAGATGTACCCCTCTCTGGGCCTGCCAGAGCTCAGCAAGCCTGGACCAGACCCTTCCCTGCCCTTCCACCGAGCCCAATAAACCTGATCACCTTGGAAGATGTCCAGAGGCAGACTCACCATTAGGGCTTGGGGCTGCTCTGCTGTAAGAAGGAGGCCTGGGGCCTGGGCCCAGTTTCCCTGAGGGAATCTGGGGTTCTGAATCCAGATGTGGTGAGTGAGCCCCATGGTCCGTGAGATGCTCAGGGCAGCCTTCTCCAGTGAGGCCAGGACAGCAGCGCCAGGCAAGGTCTGTCACTGTCTTGTAGCCAACCTTGTATTTGGGTCTGATCACTGTGCGATACCTGGGCCAGGAAGGGGAGAGGGTCCTGCACCTGTGAGCTGAGAATCCTGCCCCTAGTTGATATTTAGGGCCATCCGTGGACACTTGCATAAAGTTTGTATTTCTCCCCACCTCCACGCCACCCCTTGGGTTTTCCTTTTTTGGTGTTTAAGGTAACAGGCTGGAGTGGTGGGGCAGCTCTGAGTTCAGTGAGTGGAGAATGCAAGTAGAAGCCTTTACTTCTTCTGATTGCTTGGGAAGAAGGCTAGCAAGGACGTAGCCCCAACCTTCTCAAGACCACTTGGACCTTCTTTAGCTCATGCTGCCACAAGAAATCCCACTCGGGCTTTGGTAGTATCTCAGAGAACTCTGATGACGTCTCAGCCCTCCCTGGAGGTGTGTGCCCTGGATTTGGGGCCAGCAGCCCCTCTCACTGCCCTGAGGCCATGCCTGGCTCCCACCAGCTCTTGGTAGTCTTTCCGTTCCTCTCCAGCCTACTCCAGGAACTCATCTCTGGTCAGAAGCTGGTAGTAGGGCACTCTGGTTTTGAGCAAGGAGGGGAAGGCTGCAGGATGGGGGCAGGTCTCATCAGGGACCCCCTCCTGTTCAGCCATGTACCTGTTCACCCACTGACACACTGGAGCACAGGTGTGTTTCCAGATGCACACTTGAACTCCAAGAGGAGAACTGGGCATCACATCTGCAGCATCATGGGCCCTTCCATGAAGCGTTTCTGGCCTAAGCCTGGGCATGATGCTTATCTCTGGCCTACCTTCTCATGGTTGCCAGTCTTCCATGGCTTGGCCCAGGCCCCCTGTGGCTGAGTGACCTGCTATTCTCTTCCTCCCCCACCCTCTGCCTCCATCATTTCCTTCTGGCCTAGTGCTGCTTCTCTCCTAGGCACCTTTCTCTTGTTCCCCTATGGTTTCAGGGCTATAACCTGCTCCGGTCTCCCTAAGTGATGTCCTGCCACAGGTTCAAAACCTTTGGGTCCTCCCTGGCCTCTCCTCTGGGACCCGACCACTGTGGCCTAGGTGGGAACAGGTGGGCTCTTTGGAGTCTAAAGCCTGCAGCCCCTGATGGAGACAGCTCTGCTCTCAGCTGAAGGCAGAACCTGGGCTTGTGCCCAGAGCTCTAGAGAGAGTGAGCCTGGGGTGAACTCACGTGACTGTCCCAGGGCACTTGGGGCCCCATCCACACTGCCGGTACTCGGCCTTTATGTAGCTCTCCACTCCTTCCTGTAGGACGCAGGTCACGTTCCTACGCACCACGTATGCACAGAGGGCCCTACGGGGAAAACGCCATCCCTGGAATATCTGACCAGAGCCAGGCCCACTGAGGACCTACCCTCTTACCTCTACCTTTCCGTCTCAGGAGGAGACCAGAACCCCCACGTGTGTTGTCTATCCTCCTTGCCCCTTGCCTGGGATCCAGGATATTCTGGGTTGGGCCCAGTCCCACTGTTCTCTCTGGTCTCTGTGTCCTGGGTGGCTGGCCACTGGCTAAGCACTATACAGAACTTGGTATGGTGCCCCCCTGACCCCGGGACAGACCCAGCCCAGATTCTTCAAGTGCCTTGCCACATCTCCCACCCTCCAACTCCTTCAAACTGTTTATCTTGGCCTCAGAGCTTGGAGATCCCGACTTTGTGGCTCCTTTGAGACCAGGCTTCTCCTTCCTCCCCTGGCATAGCTCTCCAGCCCCTGCCTTTGCTCATTTCCTCGCTGGGACCAGGTCTTGTGCCATCTCCTCCAGGAAGCCTGCTCTGATGTGCTCAGGCCCACTGAGTGTTGGCTCTGGGCCTGGGCAGTCTTCTCCTCCAAGACCTCTCAGATTTAACTAGCGTTCAAATTCAGGCATGAGCTGACCACTGTGGACCGCCCCTCTCTCTCAGAACACGCACTCAGTAACCCCTATCTCCTCTGTGGCCCAGTTACGTCGGGGCTCCCAAGGGCCTGCTGGGGGCTGACCACAGGAGAGGGAGCAGCTCCTAGAGACGCAGGGCTCCATCCATCTCCTACCTGGCTGGGAGGGGAGAGATGGGAGGCCTCGTCGCGAGGGAAAAACCCCCGCGCTCCTGGCACCGACTGCCCTTCCGCAGCTCCCTCCACCTGGTCCGCTTCGCCCAGGAGTTTGCACACAGCGCAGCTGGAAAATGTTATTTCTCTGGAAAGGTTTCCGCGGGCACTGCCAGGATCCCAGCGCCTCGCCGGGCCCCTTCGGCTTATTTTCCTTCGCCAGCCCGGCAGCCTCCTGGAGCGTGGGGGCGCCCGCCCTGCAAGGCTTCGACCCGGGGCGCCGCCCCCTTCTTGCCGCTGCCTCGGGTGCCGGGGGCCTCGACGCCCCCAAGCGGGTCGAGGCAGGTGGGAGCCGAGGCGCGCTGCGCGGGCCCATCCCTCCCGGTTCCCGCCGCCGCACGCCCGCGCTTACTTGTGCGGCCCCGGGCGCAGCCGCGGGCGCCATCCCGTCGTGTAGAGGCTGTAGCGGGGGGCACCGGGCGGCGCGGGCCGTGCGAGGAGCGGGGTGCCCTTGGCCTGCGTCCCCGAGAGCAGCGCCGCGACGGCGCACAGCCAGACCGGCAGGCGACGGCGGGCCATCGCGGCCCCGTGTCTCCACCTGGCCTCGCGCGCTGCCCGCTGCGGGTGTGTGTCCACCCGCCGCGCCGCTCCGCGCCACCTCCTCCTCTGGCCCGCCCGGTCCCTCCGCCACTCGCGGCCCCCGAGCTAGCTCACTTGGCCGCCTGGCGCCTGGCGCCTCGCGGCGGCTGCGTCCCTCCGAGTGGCCGGCGCTGCTCTTGGCTGGGGCCGCGGAGGGGAGGCGGGAGGCGGGCTCTGCGCGGATTAGCATAAACTTGGGGCCGCGCCGCTGGGCTCCGCCAGCCCCCTCCTCCGCCGCCGGCCCCCCGCCCCAGTTCCGAGCTGACGCCCGAGGGGCCGCTGCAAGAGGTTCAAAAGGGAACAGCTCCCGGGTGGCGGGGCGCAGGCCGCCGCGCCCTGGGAGACCCCTCTAAACACGCCCAGCTACTACCGTCGCTCCGGGCACGCGGTGAGAAGCAGAGAAGCCGACCCTCTGAGGCTGGTCCGGGCGCGGGGCTCTCAAGGAGCCGCCCATCTGCAGGATACGCTGATCTTAAAAGTCCACATGCACCGGGACCGCGGTCCGGGATCTGGAGCCAAGATGATGGTGTTTGGGGCGCACCGACACCGCCTCCCCAGCCACTTTTGTGGAATAGGCCCAAGACTGTCTCTGTTGGCTAGCTTTGCCTCCAAACTCATCAATGTCTGGGAGATCCGTAACTCTATGGACTCCTGTCCCCACCAACCTGTGCAACCCAGTTTGGTAGCCAGTTTGCCTCTCGGGTTCTCTGATAGGGTCAGTGTTATCTCTTGTCTCTCTGAGCCCCAAACGCCTGTCCCCTCTCTAGATCAGACTAGAATGCTGTGCTTCTTTGTGAACTCAGGCTCTGGGTTGTTATTAGCATCTGGTCAAAGAAAACCTTTGGGTCTTTATCACAAGGTAGGCTGGGTTAAGCCGGGCTTCCTCCGTATTTTGCTTGAAATGGATTCTTGGAACCCACGCATTTTGGCCTTTACAGTCGTCTTCATTCACATCATCATCTTGTTGACTATTTAACTTGCAAAGATTCTTTTGAATCATGATTCTGTCACCCAACAGAGTGGCACTTTTTTCTGGCTTCATCTTATCCATTCAGGGGACTACAGCCACCTGTGTCTTCCACCCAGTGGCTGGTAGGTGGGATGAAGGCATGGACTCCAGGGCCCGCCTGGAGAGACCTGTTTCTAAACTGAGTTTGAGATGCGATTGAGTAAGGGATGGTGTCAAGAATGCTGAAAGTGGCCACTCTGAAACCCACATCTCTGCCCCTGCCCTCTTCCAGCCACCAGGGCTTGTGGGTCCCATGGGGCCTGACCTAAGCTGACCTGATTATCCTTTTTTCTGGACCTTGGAATTGAAAAACAGAGGCTGAAGGGCATCCAGCTTCAGGGAGTGGCCAACTAGTTCCCTAGGGCTGCTAACAAATAACCACTAATCCAGTGCCTTAAGATAACAGAAATTTTGCCAGGCACCATGATATATGCCAGCCATCCCAGAAACAAGGGAGGCTGAGGCAGGAGGATCACAAGTTCAAGGTCAGCTTTATCATGTATGGGAGGCCCTAAGCAATTTAGTTTCTAAAAAAAAAAAAAAAAAAATAGAAAGGGCTGGGATATAGCTCACTGGTAAAATGCCCCTGGGTTCAATCCCCAGTACAAAAAAATATATAAGTTTTCTTCAATTCCGAAGGCTCAAAGTCCAGAATCAAGGTATACTTTCTCTGAAGGGTCTAGAGAAGAATTTTCTTGTTTGTTTGTTTTGTACCAGGGTGCTTAACCACTGGGCAACATTCCCAGCCCTTCTTAAAAATTATTTATTTTGAGACAGTCTTGCTAAGTTGCTTAGGGCCTCATTAAGTTGCTAAGACTGGTCTCAAACTTGAGATTCTCCTGCCTCAGCCTCCTGAGTTGTTGGGATTACAGGTGTACATCACTGTTCCCAGTGCAGAGAAGAGTCCTTTCTTGCCTCTTCCAACTTCAGGTGGCTCCTGGCAATCCTTGGCATTGTTTGGTTTATACTGTATCATTCCAATCTCTGCTTTCATTTTCATATGGCTTTCTCTCTTGTGTCTTCAAGTGCCTTTTTCTCTTTAAGTCCCCTCCTTTTAGACAACAGTCACTGAATTTAGGGCCCAACATAACCTGGTGCACAGAGTCCCATGTGCTTAGGAAACATCATCTTAAGTAATTATATCTGCAGAAGCCCTATTTCCAAACATGGTTACATTCTGGGGTTCCAGTGGACATGCATTTTAGGTGGAGGGGCTCTATTCAACCTACTACAGGAGCCTTTGTGGGATGGTAAAAGGATGCATCATGCATGCTGTAGCCATAGCTCTACAAAGTTATGGGGAACAGGAAGAGGGCTGGCAGGGGAGAGTGGGGCAAAGCCAGGGGTTGTGGTACTCATGGAGAAATATGGGGAATAGCTATTTGGTAATTAGCCATCGTTTCCCCTGTCTACTTCCAATAACCACCATTTGAACTAACTTAAATGAGTTAGGCAACTAAATGATGTCTAAGATAGCCTTGCATCCTCCCCACAGATGCCCCAAACATTCTATTCTCTAACTTTTAACAGAAATGTTCTAAACCATTTTCCTGGGGGCAAATACATAGCATCCATAACATGTCCTTGATCTTGGAACCACTGACTTCCCACTTTCCAGAAAGTGAGAGACATCTAAGGGGCTAAGATCAGAGCTCAGCTCCTCACCAGAGGTTGGGCTTTGACTGCTTGGCAGCACCGCCCAGCTGGCTCTGGGAGAAGACTCCCCCACCCCAAGAGCTATGATCTTTTTCCAAGGGGTCCCACCCCTTCCTTTCACTCCCTTCCCCAGCCCCAGATGTGGGACCCACAACTCACAGGAAAGAGGCTGGACCTTGTTTGAACTTGGAAATGTCCATGTAATAGGGGGCTGGAAAGACAGCTGGACCCCACATCCCCATTTCCCAGGTGGCTGACATCAAAAACCATGCTCTCTCTTTAATTGAACCCATTTGGGGAGCCAGGGCCTGGGTCCCATCATGATTGAGGCGGAGGATGTCAGCACAGGGAGATGCTCAGGGTCTTGGCTGGATGCAGCCAGAGGCTGGGGTCTCCCTACAGATGAGGAGATCATTTGCGTCTGCCAGACAGAAAACCTAGGGAGGCCAGAGGTAGGGGAGGGAGGCACACAGTCATGTCTTCCTGATTCAGACGGGAGCTTCTCCACCGGGATGGAGACAGGCTAAGGGGCCATACACAGGAGCATGTTTTCCGTTCACACAAATGCACAAATACATCCAGACACACTTGGCCCAATCCCAACTCCACTGTCACTCATGCACATACACATACGCCCTACCTTCACAGCCCCTAGCAGCAGATGCACCACTCCCTCCTCAGGAAGACTGGAGGATGCCCTTGGATGACAAGAATAAAGTCTTGCATTTAGAGTCCATCACTGACCCAGAGAGAGGACGAGTAAGAACCTCTGCTGGGTACTAGAGCTTCCCTCTTTCCTCTGTGGACCTCCTGGGGCTGCAGGAAAGAATTGGCTCCTAGATGCAGAGAAGATTCAAGAATGAATCCCAGGAAGGGGCAAATAAATAAACTCGTAGATGGTGAATGAACATGGGGCCCTGGTGTGCAGGGTCCTCTGTGCTTGGGATATACCTTCTCTGCCTCCAGGCCCAACTCTTTCCAAGCTCCTTCCACTTCACCCCAAGCGTCTCTCTCTTTTTTTTCGTTTCTTTCTTTCCTTCCTTCCTTCTTTCCTCTCCTTTCCCTTCCCTTCCCATTTCCTTCCTTCTTTTTTTCTCTTTGTAGAACTAGGGATGAACCCAGGGCCTTGAGAATGTAGGCAAGCATTCTACCACTAAGCTACATCCTCAGCCCTTTTCCAGCTCTCTCCTTTTCTAATCAAGGCTCATCACACAAGCTCATTGAAAACCACACAAAGTTTTGTGGAATGTAGTTTTGCTAAAAGGACAGAAATAGAAAGCTCAGCATCTGCCAACTTTCTGGAAGAAGCTCTTCCTGCTGCAGATGAGCCCTGGCTCAGAGCAGCACAGTGCCTTTCTCCCCCAGCCAGTTGGTGGTAGCACCTGCCCTAAGGTACAATCTCTGAACTCCTCCCAGCCCTCTGTCCCTTCTTCCCACTGGCCCTCGCCAGTATCCTTTTACTGAGAATGCACAGCTGTGTCCCCTGTGTATGGGGCCACCTTTGGAGGTTCCAGGTAGCCAGGCTCTTTGTTTAGCCCCACTCTCTCCTGTCCATCAGCATGAGCATGCTCAAAACCCAGTCATCATTTCAGTGTCCCCTGCATTATCAAAAAAGGTGAATGTCAAACCCACATGAGTTTTTGGGGATGTTTACAGTGACCTCTTCCAATTGGGCAAAGGCATGGTTTATCCATGGCCTGGAGTAGGTAGATAAATGTATAGCAGGAGGTGAGGGCTGAGAGGATGCCGAAATTGCGGAAACTGGACTCCGTAAAGCGCAGATGGGCTTCCATTGAGTGAGAGTGACTTAGAAGCAACTTAAAAATTGTGCGGTGCTGATGGCTTCTCAATGCAGACACATGCAAACCAGATGCAACCATTATGCAAATTATATGCAAAATACATGTGTGGGCCTCCTGACTATTACAAATGCCAGATGTGATCCTTGGGGACTCTGAATTTAGTTAAGCCCTCTAGTGGAACAGAGAGATGATCCTAGCTTACCAGCCTCTTATGGTGGGCAGGAGAGACTGAGCTCCCAGATCATCTACACATTGCAGGAAAGAACCAAGCAAGAAGTTGATCAGACCGGGATTTGAATCCAAGCTCTTCCATTCACTAGTTGCATTACCTTCCTGGAGTCCTGTCACTCCTCTGAGCCTCAGTTTTTCCATCTATAAAATGGTATTATGAGGAAGAGATGAGAACTTGGGGTGAAACTCCTATGTGCATGGTAGGGCACAGAACAGGCACTCAGTAAGAGGGACAGGGCTCACAGGTCCCATGCTTTAGATGTGATGGCTGCTTTTGCTTCCTGGCTGATGAGAGCCACCTCCCCTAAGAGGTTAACCTTTCACCCCAAAGCCAATGACTGGCTGCTCCAGGGACACAAAGCAGCCTCCTGGCCATGCGGGGACAGCTTGTGGTTTATGCTGCAAAGCCCCTGGGTCAGGCATGGCCTAAATGCTACCTGACAGCCATGCATCCAAGCTCCTTTCCTCTCCTGCTTCCCTCCCTCCAGCGTTTATCCTGGGAACCCGCCCCCACCTGCCCCCATAAACCACCTGACCCTAGGTCTGCCCCTCAGGCTCTGCCTGTGGGAACTCCAACCTTGAGTGACAGATCTTCCAGCAGAGGGATCTGCAGACATGGGACCTAGTGTGGTCAGAGACCTCAATGGCAGGGACCCACAGAGGGTGAAGTGACTGGGTGCCTGGGGAAAGAGAAGGTGTTTCATCAGACAGGCACATTGGAGTTCACTCTAGAGGAAAGTGGCCCTGGCAATGGGCATGGCGTATGGCCTGAAGGCAGGAGGGAGCCTGGTGTGTTTGGGGACTCTGCAGAGCTCTGGGTGGCCCAGGGCCCTAGGATGGGGGACAGTGCTAGATTCCAGAGGCTTTCAGGGCAAAGAGCTAACTGGCCTTGGTGGCTGAAGTGGGGCTCTGAGTGTGGCAAGGAGTCTGAACGCGGTATCCAGACTAGGGTCTCATGGCCCCTGCATTCAAGTGCAGGGGCAGGGGCTGGGGTCTGCATTTCCTGTGCCCACTACACCAGAACCAGGCTGGGCCTTAGCTGGCAGGCCTTGGGAAGGCAGCTGCTGGTGTATGTGTGGCACAGCTGGCTGGGTTCCAGAGGGGGCTGGAGCTGCTCCCCGCCAGAGGGGCCAGTGTCTGGGACTGTCTAGGACAGGCATGGGGGAGGGCTGGAGGGGAGCAGAGCTGCCAGGCACTGAGGTGGGGATGCAAGTCCCTGGGAAGGGCTCCCCGCCTGCTCTCCTCTGACTCTTCTATTCACGGGCACTGGAGTAAAAACCACACAGGATTACCCCTGGTGACAGAGGCAGTGGGCATGTGATGGCGGGTGCAGAGAGGCCACAGCTGTGGGGGAGGGGGCTACCCTCTAGGGGGAGGGGAGGGGGAGTCATTGCCATGGAAAACTCATGCTTGGATAGGCAGAAACTGACCTTCACCCAGACAGACACTGTCCTTATCGCAGACCTGCTCTGATGTGACTCCTTAATTCATTGGGACATTTGCTGGGCATCCGCTTGGTACAGGAAGCAGACAGGCTGGCCCCAGGCTCTGTGCCCTAGGCACCCACGACTGGAAGGGACAGAGGTAGAAGAGAGTTGGGAGAAGTCCTAGTGGGGGATCAGGACGGGTGGGGGCTGGGTGTGGAGCATGCACTTCTGTCCCTCAGAGGCAGGGGGCTCCAAGGACCTGCTGCTAGAGGGGAGGCTGCGTAAGGCTGAGGACTGGGGAGGTTGGGGAGGGCTGCAGAGTCTCTTGGTCTCCAGCCCCTGTGAGTCTACTTGAGACCTCCGCCTCTTCTGGCGGAACCTCGAGCTCCCAGGCTGTCAGTCCTGGATGTGGGGCCATCTCCTCCTCACAATTGCTGAATGAATGAGGTGTAGGTTTTATTTTATTTATTTATTTACTTACTTACTAGGGATGGAAACCCAAGGAGTGCTCTACCACTCACTGAACTACATCCCCAGACCTTTTAATTTTATTTTGATACCGGATCTCACTAAGTTTCTGAAGCTGATCTTGAGCTTGCCATCAGCCTCCCAGGTAGCTGGGATTACACCTACTGCTGCTGCGCCCAGTTTTAGACAGGTCCTTCTGTAGCTGTGAGGTGGGTCCCCAAGGCTGGCTGGTGCTGGGATTCAGGAAAGAAATGCTGGAAACAGAGTGGGCAGGTTCGCTGGAGGGAGACTGGCAGGTTTCCGTGATGGGTCAGAGTCCCTGACCCCATACCCTGGTGGGGCCTGGCCTCTGTGGCATGCTTAGATGATACATTTGGCATCTACTCAAAAGGGTTCCCTGCCAGGGCCTGACCACCCCACCCCCTGGCTCCCTCTCTGCCCCTATGCCAGCCCAGCTTTCTCCTTTTGCCCAGTTCCCACCCACCTGCTCTTGCCACCCATCACGTGACCCTTGGGGCCTTCTCCAGGTCGAGTGGAGGCCCCCACATTCCTAACTCTGCTGGCATTGACCAGCAGCCCCAGTTTCTTTGGGAAAGAGTGAACAGAAGCCTCCTAGGGTGGGAGGATCCTTCCCTTCCCTCCCTCGCCCTGGGGGCTGTGCTGGGACTCAGGCCTCCCCGGCCCTGGCTGGATCTCACCCCTGTCCCCATGGCCCCATCCGCCCTCCTTCTCTTGTCTGTGGTTTCACATGGGTCCCCAGTGCCACTCGAGCTGCCCACCACAGGGTCCAGGGTGTCTGCAGAGAAAGGAACAAGGAAAGCCCAAGCTGCAGGCTGGAACTTCTGTGGGTTGGAGAGGCTGGGAGAGGGCCGACGTGTCCAGAGAGACCAGGAGCGGCACTGGAGGCTGGCGAAGGGTCAGGCCTTCCAAGTTTCTGGCTTGAGGAACCCTTTTGCTGAAACAAGGAAAGAGGGGTGATCCAAGTTTGGAGGGAAGCCAGGTTGGGTTAGAGGTGCCTGAGGATCTCTTGGAGGAGAAGGATGTCCAGGGTCAACAGGATGTGACTGTAGTTGGGGGGTCCTACTTGTCTGTTGCCTCTTTCCAGATTGGGGATGTTGGAGGGTGTTCAGCACAGCCCGCTAGGGCACAGTCAGGAGGCCACCCCACCCGCGACCAGGGCTCCTATCGAAGCCACGGAAGAGTGGCAGGCCGGTGGTCCTTGGGACCTCTCTCCTCCCAGGCAGCTGGTAAAGCATCTGGTCCGAGGGCAGGAAGGGTCTCCTGGGCGGACAGGCAGCGTCTGATGCCCCTGAGACTCTCTCCCTGCTACCCCGGGCTCCCAGCCCCCAGGGCGAGGGAGGGAAGAGAAGGATGCTCCCACCCTAGGAGCCTTCTGTTTGCTCTTTTCCAAAGAAACTGGGGCTGCTGGTCAATGCCAGCAGAGTTAGGAATGTGGGGGCCTCCACTGGACCTGGGGAAGGCCCCAAGGGTCACGTGATGGGTGGCAAGAGCAGGTGGGTGGGAACTGGGCAAAAGTTCTGGGCTGGCACCTCCCAGGCAGCAGCTGCCACCACACCCTCTCAGCTTTGGGTCCCTGGGGGGTTCCTCCCAGCCCCTCTCCTGGTTCTCTCAGGTCTTCCTTCCCAGGGACGTTCTCTCTCCTCCCTAAACCTCATTTTCCTTCTTCCAAAATCAGGAAAACTTCGCCCATTATTTTTGTTCCCCAAATTGGCAACAACAAACTGTTTTCCCCTCCCGAGGGGTCTGACTTTAGGCACTCAAGTGCTGGTCAGGCTAGCATTCCTGGGGAGTGGGGGAGGGTCACCCTCCTTAGAAGACTGGGCTCCATGACTCCTAATGCAGTGGAAGATAGAGACAAACAAACCAAAAGATTTCATAGCAGAAACAAATATTCAAAACCTGCCCATCTCATGTCTGAAACCAGAAAGAAGTTAACTCATTGGCAAAAGTTAAGACCGGGGGTACCAAGAGATCACCAGAGTTTGTGTGGTATATAAGAAGAAAGCTGGGACTGGGCATAGTGGTTAATGCCATCTGTAATCCCAGTAACTGGGGAGGCTGAGGCAGGAGGATTACAAGTTTGAGGCCAGCCTCAGCAACGCAGTGAGACCCTGTCTCAAAATAAAAAGAAAAAAAAAAAGGCTGAGAGTGTTGTGCAGTGGTAGAGCGCCCCTGGTTCAATCCCTAGAACCTCAAAAAGAAGGAGGAAGGAAAGAAGGGGTGGGGAGAAGGAGAGGAAGAAGGGGAGTCGGGGGAGGAGGGGAGGGAGAAGGCAAGACTTGATGGGAGCCCGGGAGGGAGAAGTTTCCTGGCAACTCAGAGAAACTGTAGGTGAGGACTTGGCTTTTACAGCCTGGAGACAGGCGGGGATGCTCTCTGCGTGGGCAGAGTCAGGGTGAAGGGGTCGGGGAGTGGAGCCAGGGGCGTGGAGGGGAGGAGGGATGAGCCAAGTCAAATGCAGGTGCTTGGGTATGAGCAGGGTCAGAGAAGTGTGGGGATGCTGAGGCAGAGGAGTGGGCTGACAAGATCTTAAAAGGGATGGACCAGGCCCCTGGGAGGAGCAGTAGAGGGGGAGGGGGGTGCTGGCGGCAGGTGCGCTGGGGGCTGAGAGGGAGGCTGGGAGTGGAAATGGCCTCTGCTGTCTAGTGCTCAGTGGGAAGTGAGGTTTTCTCCTGAGGTTTGGGGCCCCAGGATGGAGGGACATTTAGATAAGGCCCGGGAGAAATGGCACTTGGAGGAAGAGCTATCCTGCCGCCTCTGCGGTGGCTGTCAGGCTGCCAGGACCAGTGACTGCCCACTGCCCTCTGCAGCTTGAGGACGGGGACTGAGAAGGGCTTGCTCCCTGCTCCAGGGCTGTGAGGGCAGATCTGGGGAGGGAGGGGAGAAGCTGGCGGGACTAAGGCTGCTCTCCTGACCAGGTTCCCACAGGAAAATAAATCTAGACTCGGCAGATCATGGCAGGGCTTCAAAAATTGCCTGAAACCAGGTATGTAAATTATGAAACACAATTTGCCTTGTGGCTGCTAAGGTTTGGATGTTATCCTCACCCAAACTCTCATGTTCACATGTGGTTGCCAATAGAATGGTGTTGGAGGTCTAGGTCTCTCTCTCTCCTCTCTTCTCTCTTCTCTCTTCTCTCTTCTCTCTTCTCTCTTCTCTCTTCTCTCTTCTCTCTTCTCTCTCTCTCTCTCTCTCTCTCTCTCTCTCTCTCTCTCTCTCTCTCACTAGGCAAGCATTGAACTACATCCCCAGTCCCTGGAGATGGGGCCCTTTAAGAAGGATCAACACCTTCTTTCAAGACTGGATTAACTCTCTTGGAAATGAATTAGACCTCAGGAGACAGTGGGTTGTTAAAAAGTGCTCCTTTGTCCCCTCCTCTCTTCCACACATGCCTGCTTGCCCTTCCCTTTTTCCACCATGCATGAAGCATGTGGCCCTCATTAGAAGCCTAGCAGATGCCAGCACCATGTTCTTGGACATCCATAATTGTGAGCCACAATAAACCTCTTTCTTTTACAAGTGATCTAATCTCAGGTGTTCTGTTACAGCAACAGAAACTGAGAAACTGAGGTGATTCCATTTTTGAAAACCCAGCTTCTACCTCAAGGCCGGTCCAAAGGGAGGGGGTGTAACCCTTGTCCATGGAAAAACCCACAGAGCACTCCTAGGCACATACCCACCCTGCTGAGTTGTTTGTCTGTAAATAACAGGAGAGATCTACAACACCAGGTGTCCCTGACTCAGTTAGGCTAGGTGAGGACCCATAGCAACCCCCTAGCAATCACCAATCAGCATGAGACAGGGAAAATACCTGGGATGCCAGATGGCCCCCCAGTAGTCTTGGTGATTGATAACATGTTAGGAAACCATGTAGTTTAGCACTTACACCCCTCATGGATTAAACCAATCAGTTCAAAGGAACCCCTAACTAACTTGTTCTAACAAAGTTCTAACCAATCACCCCTACCCAACTTGTTCCCGCCAGTGAGTGTGCTACTCAATGTTAAGAGTTGTTGTTTGATTTTCCCGCAGTATGAAATGATTTGCTGTGTGATGTTGTGACGCATAGAGTATCCCCCCAAAACCTATAAAATCTCACTGGACAAAGGACCAGGACTCACTCCTTGGTACTGCTGCGGCAGAAACAGTTGTGAGTCCAGGCTTGAGCTTGCAATAAAGACTCTTGTGTGATTGCATCAGATTCGGCTCCTGGAAGTCTATTGGGGTCCCACAAATCTGGCATCACAAAACCACACCAAGAGAGTGGCAATGTAAAAACGTCACAAATTTTCACTGAGAGAGAAGAAAATAATAAAGGAAAATTTGAGTGTTTGGGAACAACTTGGCTGATGCTGGCATTTCTGTGTGCCCTCTCTCCACGGCTGGTGTTCGTTTGCCCATGTGCCTGGCTGGTTTATCTCTGTGCTTACAAGTTAATTTCCTATTCTTTTTCATTTTTTGATGTCTTGGCCAAGGTTGGCTGTGGTTTCTTTATTAGAAATAGTGCTTAGTTAAGAACAGTCTGTTGTCATTTCCCCCCAAGAACTCATGGGGAGTCAAGTGATGGTATAGTTTTCCAGAATCATCAATGCCTGGCACCAAAATAAAGGCAGAGAGTGAATGATGCCATTTCGAGCCAGGTGTCCCTTACTGAGTGAATATAAACACTGGTTGATCATTAAAAACACAGAAAGTTCTGTGCCAATGATGGGATTTATAAGAGTCTTTGTAATCAGGATTTAGCATTCTCTGACTTCTGTCAGTTGTCTGCCATTAAAAAAACTCATCCAGTTTGTTGGGGATGTAGCTTAGTGGTAGAGTGCTTGCCTAGCATGCCTGAAGCCCTGGCATTTGATTCCCAGTATTGCAAAAATCAGTCAGTCAATCAATCAAAGAGCCACAGGGAAGCTAAAATAATGTCTACCAAGCAAAGAGCATGGCTTATACGATTTTTTATGAAGGTAAACATTTGGAGTTGTTGGAAATTGGAATAAAAACTAAAGGAAAGGCTAGGGAAATAGCTCAATAAAGTGCTGGGTTTGATCCCCAGCACTACAAACAAACAAACAACAACAACACAAAAAAACTAAAGGAAAAGAAATGCTTTGATCAATGACAATGCTGATTTTTGCAAATTCTAAATGAAATTGCTAGGAAAAAATAAATGAAAGCCAAGTACAGTGGCACAACCTGTAATCCCAACAACTCAGGAGGCTGAGGCAAGAGGATCACAAGTTCAAGTTTGAGGCCAGCCTTAGCAACTTAGTGAGACCCTGTCTCAAAAAAATAAAAAGGGTTGGAGATGTAGCTTAGTGGTACAGCACCCTGGGGTCAACCCTAATACTGCAAAACCAAACCACAAAACCAACCAACCAACCAAAACACAAACAGAAAAAGATAAAACCTGAAGTGTTACAGGGTTTTGTGACAACCTATGTGTCCCCAGTTAAAACAACAACAACAACAATACACACACACACACACACACACACACACAATGAGTCTTTGGACCCTAGTGTTGGGTCCATGGAGATTTGTTATGCCATTCCCTCTTGTGTGGTACATGTTTAGAGGTTTTCAGAATGAAAGGTTTTCAAAATACAAAAGGGGGGAGGAGATGGAACAACAGACAAAACATGTCCCACCCCACGGGCATCCTCTTTTTGCCTCTTATTTGAAAGCACTACAGGCTGTTTTCCTCCAGGGCTCACCTTGCTTTTTCTGGTTTTCATAATGAAGAAACTTCCCTGGCAACTAGGCACCAATTAATTCCTCCCATGGAGGGGCTCCCTTTCCTATTTTTCCTTCCCAGTCATATTTGGAAACACTTTTGCTGGCTCCCTCTCTCCTCCCCAGCTCCTGCAGTTTGGAAGATCATCTAACACGTTTAGATGTAGGCTAGCAAGGCTTTGTCCTGAAGCTCTCTTTTGTTTGAAAGAAAGTACTTATTTAGTGCTTACTTACAAATTCCCGTCTAAGTCCATTTTCTGCTGCTCTAATAGAATACTCCAGGCTGGGTAAATTATAAATAATAGAAGTCTATTTAGATCACAGTTCTGGAGGCTGGGAAGTTCAAGATTAGAAGGGCTGCACTCAGGTGAGGACCTTCTTGCTGTATCATAAGATAGCAGAAGGTAGTAGAGAGAGAGAGAGAGAAAGAGAGAGAGAGAGAGAGAGAGAGAGAGAGAGAGAGAGAGAGAGAGAGAGATTATAAATAATTAACCCGCCCCACTCCTGTGATAATGGCCTTCATCCATTCATGAAGGTGGTCCCCCACAACCTAATTACCTCTTAATATTGTTACAGTGGCAATTACATTTCAATCTGATTTTTTTTTTTGTACCGGGGGTTGAACTCAGGGGCACTCGACCACTGAGCCACATCCCCAGCCCTATTTTGTATTTTATTTAGAGACAGGGGCTCACTGAGCTGCTTAGTACCTCACTATTGTTGAGGTTGGCTTTGAACTTGTGATCCTTCTGCCTCAGCCTCCCGAGCTGATGGGATTACAGGTTGCACCATGGGGCCAGCTTCAATCTGAGTTCTTGAGGGGCACTCAAGCCATAGCACCATCTCCTCTTTATCTATTTGGAGCTAAGCACACAGGGATTGGTGGGTTCACAGCTCACTGTGGCTTAATGGTTTCTTCATCTCCCTCATCTCCAGTCTGATTTGTTACTGTCTGATTAGGTTCTTTTGTCTCTTATTTTCCTCGAGGGGAGAAATGCTCTAGATCTTGCATGTTTCCTTTCTAGGTAGGAGAATGGCAGCGTGGCCAGCACAGGATGGCTTTCTGTCTGTGGGCTGATTGACACTGGTTTCTAGCACTGCAAACGAGAAGTGCAATTTAGTCTGATTCTTAGTTCTATGAAACTCGTTCTTTCTTTGCGGAAGCTTGTGTGAGTTTTCCCTTTAATCATGGAATTTCGGAATCTTCCCAGGTCTGACTAGTTGTGCGTCTTTTTCCATCATTTCTGCCTGGAACTCAATGAGCCTTCCAATCTGCAAACCCAAGGCATTCTTCAAACCACGGAAACTTTCCCTTCTCATTTTAAAACATGATTGCTTCTCCTCCATTTGTTCTTTTTTTCCTTCTAGGATTTGCATACTTATTTTTATTACCCACAAATTACATCTCCCAGTGTCCTCTCCTACCAAGTGTTTGCTTTTCTCTATACCCTTTCTCTTACATTTTTGCTTTGCGTTTTGCTCTCTCGCTTCCCCTTAGATTCCCCAGATTTTCATCCCTTCTCCAATTCATTTTAAATTTATTTGCATCTGATTTTTCAAAGTGCTCTTCTGTTTGTTTTCCTTTTCCTGTTGTGCAGGTTGGGGTTGGTTGGTCTCCTGCAGTTCTGAGCCCATCAGACTCTCCCTGCTGCTGGATTCCCTCTGATTTCCCTGTCTTCAGCCCACCTCTAGCTGACGACCGGCAGTGCCTCGCTGCGCTCCACAAGGGGGCGCTCTCCTCCTCCCTCTCCTTGTCTGGGTAGGAAGCCTGGATGCTGCGGGTCCTCTTAGGACCACCCAGGGTGCTGGCTCTGCCTCTCCTCTGGTGGATCCCTGCGCCAAGCTCTCTCCAGCAACCCTGGAGATTTTATTCTCACCCAGGACTTCCTCTGCTGCTGGTCCCTACTGTCTGGGTCTGGCCCAGAGGGAGACCAGTCAGGAGCCAGCCGGCTCAGCACGCTGTCGCTGTCCAACCCTCCGGGCCTGGCTGCTGGCCCATTCTAGAGCTCTTTGCAGTAGCACCTTGGGAAAGGAGGACAGTGAGACTGTCAGATGCCATTGTGCAGAGGATTAACCAAAGAGAGGTTCTTGGTTTGCATGGATGTTGATGGGATCAGTCGTCTAGCGTAGGGTTCTGAAAATCGATCTGCTGGGGATGCGGCTCAGCTGTAGAGTCAGTGCTTAGCATGTGCGAGGCCCTGGGTTCCAGCCCAGCAGCAAAGTGGGATTGATTTGATCTGAACAAACCCCTCTGCCAGGCCTCTGACAGCGCACCTAACGCGCAGAGAGGATTGAAGTTTGAGGATTTCCTGCACCGAGCTCCTAGTAATGACGAGGTTTGGGGAGGGAAGGAAAGAACCTTAAATGCTCTCAGTTCTGTTCTTGGCACATGCTGTACCTACCAAAAGACTTTTCCAAACCTTTGGAAACCGATGAAGATGAAGTGTGAGGAGGCAGGGTGAACCTTTTCCAGCACATCGGATTGGGCCTCTCGGGGCACTTTCAGCTGCGAACGGACAACTTCGGATGCCACCAGACCACAGGAAGTTGTAGCAAATGACTTCATATCCTGCAGGTGACCAGAGTATCCAGTTGCTGTCACTGTTTCCAAATCTGAATTTATCTTTTGTTTTAGATTTCTTAAACCCATGATAAGTGTCCCAGAAAAGAATTTTTTCCTAATGAGCTTCAAAGTGAAACTATAGACATTCTGTCTTTGAAAGCCAAGAAAGATCATCATTGGAGAGAAATTATGAGCTTTTCAAGGCCACTTGGGACAGAGTGGATAAATTATGCCAAAAAGCAATTCCTAAGGACTTCAAAGTTGAAAAACCTTTCTTTCAGAAGAAAAGAATTTCTAAAATAAAACAAAAGATGGAAATTCACATTACGCATTTTTCCTACTTTGTCAAAAGAAAAGCACTAGATTGATATCTACTATAAAGAATGGGCTCATAGATTATCAAATCTAAACTTACACTTTGCTAGCAGTGGTTGTGATAAAGTGAAACAAATTTCTGGCCGGGCTCCCTGGTGCTCCTCTTAATCTCAGCGACTTGGGAGGATGGGACAGGAAGTTTGCGAGTTCGAGGACAGCCTCTGCCATTTAAGAAGACCCGGTCTTCAAAATTTAAAAGGGCTGGGGATGTATCTTAGTGGTAAAGCACCCACCGGTTTAATCCCAAGTGCCCAAAAAGAAAAGCTCTGAACTTCCCCATTCAGATGGAACAAAATAATACACAGAAATCGTCAAACATGTGCAGACATTGGGCATGCTGGAACTGAAAGTGTGTTTTATGAAACTCTGAAAATACCACTTCTGTACAGTTGTATCAGCTTAATTGATTTTGGCAGCTTGGTGATGTGACACAGGCTTCACCACCCTTCTTCTTGGTCTCAGTTATTACATGTGACAGTGCGGAAAGCTCATTTTCTACTCTTAGCAGCCTTGAAATCCTTTTCCTGCCCTATGCAGTGAGAGGTTCTAGCCCGGAGGCTTGCTAAGTGGGACAGATCTCAACATTGAATGCTTCCTGGTGTTTTGCATTTTCTGCCCTGAGCTGGTTAGTTCATTCAAACTTCAAGCACGACAGAGGAAGGGATCATTAGCCTCCTTTCTCGGGGAAGGAATGTGAGGCTCAGAGAAGTGAAATGACTTGCTTAAGGTCACACAGAAAGTAAGATTCAAATCTGTAGCTGCCTGATTGTGAAGCCAATATAATCACTGCTACTTGTAACTGAGCAGATGATGTTCTGAGGCCCTTCTGACATCATGGATTTGCCTGCACTTGAAGAGTTAAAAAGAATGTGTTACCAATTGAATCTCCTCTCTAAGAGCTTCTCATTCCAGGGGGCATGATGTGTTTTATCAGGGTGAAAAAACATTTGTGTATATTTCTGAAGCTCTCTACAGAAGAAAATATCCGCTCTATGGCTGGGTTGACATGAAGACATACATTCAAGTGAACTGTTACCAAAATTCTTCAGTTATTAGAAAATAAACGGCCCTGACCTTAAAAATAGTCATATAATGGAATAGTCATATAATGAATACTACTCAGCAATGAAAAGGAACAAAGTTCTGGCTCACGTGGCAACATGGATGAATCCCAACAGCAAAATAAAGCCAGACATGAAAGAGCATACAGTATTTGATTTTATTTGTATGAAATTCTAGAAAGGGCAAACCTAGTATACTAGTTTGCTAGGGCAACTAAAACCAAGTGTCAGAGACTGGGTGTCTTCTCAGTTCTGGAGGCTGGATGCGGCCCATCAAGATGTCGGCAAGGTTGGAAGCTTCTGAGGCCTCTCTTTGGTTTGTAAATGGCCGTCTTCTCCCTGTGTCTTCTCTCTGAATATATCTGTATCCCAATTTCCTCTTTCTAGGAGGACACCAGTCATATTAGATCAAGGCCCACTCTCATGACCTCATTTTAACCTAAGCACCTCTTTAAAGACCCTGTCTCATTTTGAGGTCCTGGACTTCAACATATTCATTTTGGGAGAGCTCAGTTCAAAGTCCATAATCCTTCATCTATGGTGAAAGTAATCTGAACAGTCACTGTCTGTGGGAAGAGTGGGAGCCGGGGATGTGCTAGGACAGGGCACGGGACACTCCTGGGGCTGATGGTAAATTGTGTGTGATGACAGGGGTTCAAGTTGTGCAGGTATCTCCATTTGCCAAACTCCCTGAAATCTTAAGACTTGTGCATTTTATTATCAATTTTGCCTCATAGAAAACCAGAAATCCTAAATCCTAGTTAGTGATATGCATGCAGAGTGCTAAGCAGCAAAGCATTACCGATGTCTGCAAATTGCGTTGGAGTCGACGGGTGGGATGAATAGACAAAATTGAGAATTCAGCACCGTCTGGACAGCTGTGCCATCCAGGTGCTGGGCGTACATGGGTGTTCATTGTACACTTCAACTTTTCTCTATTTGAACATTTTCATTATAAACTGTTTGGGGGCGGGCATCTTTTTTAAAAAAAATAAGATTTCCATTTGAGCGTGTTAGCCAGACATTTCTCATATGGGCCTCTTCACTTGTCATCGAAGCCCACTCAGAGAAGAAACACTGCGTGCCCAATTCATTTGTGCCTCCGTGATCTCACTAATGTTTGGCCCCAGTACACCTGTGTCCAGGGAGAAAGCGTAGGGAGGAGGCTATTCCAGAAGAGTCCTCAGAGTGCTAGGGCATTCTGGAGACCAGCCTGCTATTCAGGCCTGGTGTCTGAGGAAACGGAAGTCCAGAAACACTGCTGTTTAGAATCCAGGGCAATCCATGGTCTTTTGTCCCCCCCTTCCTTTCTTCTTTGAGATGGGGGTCTCCCTGCCTAGCTGGTTTCAAACTTGTGGGCACAACTGAGCCTCCCTCCTTAGCCTCCAGTTTAGCTGGGATGACTGACCCATGCCAATATGCCCAGCTCACGTTCTCTTAAGTGTAATGGAGAACTTAGGTTCAATGGGGGTATTGGGGGTGTGAGTGTGAATGATATGGAGTTGACAGCACACAGTGGGCATGTTTGGTAAATAAATATTTAAATGAAATTGGAAAAAAGGGTGGCAGAGATGTAGCCAGCAGGGGACAGTGAAGTTGCTTGTTGTGGGCAGGGGAGAGGGGTGGTCTATGTCCCTGCCTCTCCCCAGTCCACCTCTGGGCTGGCCTGAGATACCTCAAGAAATGAGCCCCAAAGAGGATACTGGTCCCTGGGTTCCTGGACAGCCAGAGGGAGGGTGCTTTGCCACATTCTTCGGAAAGAGCACATCCAAAACAATTTCTTTTTCTAAAAACTCAGCGCTAACGGGTTCCAGATGTCCGTTTGTTATATAATGGGGTTTGTTTTAATAGCGTCAACTTCCAGATGTGCAGCCTGGAATCAAGAAGTCCATTGGCCCCTTGAGGACACTCTGAGCCAAGCTGAGAGCCACCCCGGGCAGAGATACAGCCATACGTGCAGAGCCAGGAATGGGAGGGAGTCGGAGGTGCCCTCTCACTGCCAGCTGGGCCACTCACCTGCCCAGCGGTCTGGATTGAGGGGCAGGCGGGGTGTCCCAGCTTCCTCGCTGTCTGCTGTGACTCTGAGCAGAAGCTCCTGGGAAGTAATCACAGAAGGCCAGCTTGGGGAGCGTCTGCTCTGGAATCAGGTGTGCCACGGCTGGCTGGGTGACCTTGGTTAAGTCACCCGGCTGGGCTGGCTGAGACTTGCTGTCTTCAGATGTGAAATAGAGGGATCATGGCAGGAGAGAGAACTGAGTGTGGTTGAGGAGTGCTGGGCTCTTCCCCTGGGGCAGAGTGGAAAGACCAGGGGCCCCTCTCACCAGCACCCAGACCCCTCTCACCAGTATCCCGCCCCCGTGCCTGTCACCATCCAGGAATCTCTGGGGTAGCACAAGCTACATTTTCCCTGGAACACTGGAAAAGGGCCAGCCACCGCCTTCCCCAGCAACTTGTTCCATGGCCCTGCAGCTCCAACAGATAGAACATTCTTCCATTTGCTGAGCCAAAGGTGGCCTCTGGGTGACCCTCAGCCGGTCCAGTTTCGCTCACTGGAGTTTGCTGAGCAGCATACACCCGCTCCTCCTTGGGTGCAGGAACCTAGAGACCAGGTCTCCCATCCTTTTCCTCTGAGTTGGCTGAGGCGGTGCTATTATTATTACAGGGATGAAGACTAAGATACCCCAAGGAGGGATGGTCAAGATCCCAAATGAGAAAAGTTACAAAATCTGAATGCAGTCACAGGAGAGAGACATCAAAAGGGGACACTCACCACATAAAGAAAACGATCTCTCCTAATGAATCTATAAAAACAATCAATTCAACAAAATGTCAGTCGAGTGGGCTGGGCAATCTAAAGTTGGTGAGGACAATAGTTGTGGCATAGTCCTTGTGCTTGCTCAGATAAAAAACAAGAAGGCAGGACTTGCCCTGCCAGCTGTCAGAACATATTGTAAAACTCAGATTCTCAAAACAGGATGTTAGTAGCACCAGGATAGCAGAGAGAGAAGTGGCACAGAAAACAAGGGTCCAGAAATAGCTAGCTGGTCTACAGGCCAAAATGGGAGTCATGGCAGAGAAGTGCCCTTCTAACTAAAACAAATAGGACTTTTTTATGTGGAGGGTAGGTATTGGGGATTGAACCCAGGGGTGCTTTGCCACTGAGCTCCATCCCTAGCCTTTTTTATTTTATATTTTGAGACAGAATAATTGCTAAGTTGCTGAGGGTCTTGCTAAGTTGGTGAGGCAGGTTTTGAAATTACAATCCTCCTGCCTCAGCCTCCTGAGTTGCTGAGATTACAGGCATGGACCATGGTGCGTGGGGCAAATAGAAAATTTTTAATCATGGTTACCTTTGGACAGAGGGATGTGGTGTGGGACAATAGTGAAAGAGAGAAAAAGATGATTTTGCATCTTTCGGATTGTTTGATGTTTTCAACAAACATATATGTGTTGCTATTTTGAAAAGTCAATGTATTTTGAGTCAATATGTGTTATCTAGAGATGTTGATCCCTTTTGAACCCTCTCTTTTTTTTTTTTTAGTTTTGGTCACTTTATTTTTATTTTTTTTGGAACCCTCTCTTTTGTATAGTTCTGTGTTAAAGAGAAACCTAATGAGTATTATAACATAATAATAAAAATATAATATAACCAACTATCAGTGGGTTTCATCTTAGGGTGGTGGAAAAGGAGGGTTTGGGGCTGGGGATGTAGCTCAGGGGTAGAGAGTGCTTGCTCAGTGTGTGTGAGACCCTGAGTTCAATCCCATCACTGAGAGAGAGAGAGAGAGAGAGAGAGAGAGAGAGAGAGAGAGAGAGAGAGAGAGAAGGGCTTTCACTTTCTAAGCCATAGGTTTCATGACATTTCTACATTTCTTTTTCTTCTCCTCCTCATTCTTCTTGTTTTTTGGTAGCAAGTATACCTTTAAAAACCAAGGAGAGGGAGGAATAGAAAATTGGAAAAAAATAAACAAACTAGTGTAGAAATGATGGATTACTCAGAAAATGGGACGGGATAACTGGCTAACAATTTGGAAAAAAATAAAGTTAGATTCCTACCTTACACCAAAATAAACCACAGATGGCTTAAAGGTTTAAGTGTTAGGGGGAAAAAAAGTTAGACATTAAACCCTGAAAGAACTAAATTCTTACCCAGTTTCAGGACAGAGAACATATGCACAGATTGATAGATTTTACCACATAACACCATAAGGCTTCTTTCCATTAAAAAAAAGTAAAATTGAAAAACAATAAAAGGCAAAACTTCACCGAGGATCAAGACTTTTAGTATATTAAGAACTCTTAAAAGAATTCCTGCCTCATATTTTTTTTCCCCCTAAGGGAGGTTTGGCTACAATGAAGCCAGTTTCCCAGGAAGAGTGAAGGGTGAGACACACAGAAGGGAGGTAGACAGATCAGAGGGCAGCACCAGGGCCAGAGCTGGGTGCCCTCCATGTGGCAGGGCTTCCCCAGTCTCCTTGGCAGTCGCTTCCTACCTGGTGCCAGTTGACTTCCGGGCTCAGCCTGACGTTCTCCTCTTGCTCTGCTCAGGACATCTAACGCTTCTCCATTCCTTCTTTCTCCTCAGGCCTTTCCCGATTTCCATGACTTTTGTAAATGCTGGTTCTTCTGCCTGGCCCTCTCTCTCTTATCTCTACCTGAAAAAAAAAAAAATCTCAATGGGTGGCTTCAAGGCTCAAATATCCTCTGCACTGCAAAACCATCTTTGATCCACCCGCCTCCCACCCACGAGCTCCCTTTGGATTCCTGCAGCATCGGCCCTCATTCTGTCAGGCACTTGTCACACTGGATTGTCATTCTCTGCTCATCTGCCTGGATTTCTGCCATGGACTGAATGTCCTCTCCGAAATGCATGTTGAAGCTTAATCTTCAAATTCATATATTGATGCTATTTAGAGGTGGAGCCTTTGGGAGCTAATCAGGACTAGATAAGGTCATCAGAGTGGGGCCCCCATGAAGAAACTGGTGGCTCTATAAGAAGAGGAGCTGAGTGTGGTGGTGCATGCTTGCAATCCCAGCAGCTCTGCACGCTGAGGCAGGAGAATCGTGAGTTCTAAGCCAGCCTCATTAATTTAGAAAGCAACTCAGTGAGTGAGATCCTGTCTCTAAATAAAATACACACAAAAAAAGGGGGGCTGGGGATGTGGCTCAGTGGTTAAGCCCCTCTGGGTTCAATTCCCAGTACAAAACAGAAAAAAAAAAAAAGAAGAGAAAGAGGAACCGGGCGGACACACTCTTGTTCTGTCTCACCTGTGATGCCCTCTACCATGTTATCATGCATCAAAAAGACCCTCCCCAGATGCCACTGCTTTGCCCTAAATAAGGTTTTCCATGAACCGTTTTCCCCACTGCAAGTCTGGCATGGGACAAGTGTTGAATTGCTATTATGTGAACGAATTAATTGTACCAAGGGTGACAGAGCAGAGCAATTGACTGACACTCCTCATGTGTGGCTGGCTGAGTTTCAGGAATACTTTCTGAAGCAGTATGATTTTGTTAAAAAGAAAGAGAAGACAATTAATCATAGTTAAATATGATTAATTTATTTATCAGAACTACATAGTAGTTAAAAAAAGAGACCAACTTACCATAAAATCCATAGAAAGAACCACACCAAGGGATATCAGTACCTGAATGCTCTTGTACTACTGAAAGCCATCACCAACTCTGACAATAAGAGATTCACAGCAGGCTCTAGGCCAGGCTTGTCGGTGCCCTCCAGATACCCACAGTCTACCATGGAGATACTTGATGGGAAAGAGAGCTATGATAGTGACATTCCAAAATTTGGTGGCAGCACAAAGAAAGAAGTGTGGTTTGTGCTTACAAATTGATTACAGCTCATGATCAGATGCTGAAGTCTCATGCACTCTGGTGTTGGGGGACCAGAATGTAATCCCATAAGGATAGACATTTTGCCTATTTGTTCACTGCTGAATCTCAGCATCTAGAATAGCATGCATGTTGAAGCTTAATCTTCAAATTCATATGTTGTTGTATAAATGAGTAGACTGAGTTCTAGAACTGAGTCTGGGGATGATACTTAAGTTCTCTCAGGAAGGTCTCCCCAGGCTAAATAATTTTCTTCTTAGTGAATTTTCTGTTGTTTTAACAGAATACCTGAGATTGGATAACTTATAAAGTAAAGAAGTTTTTTTAATCTCACAGTTCTGGAGACCAAAAGTCCAAGACTGGGTAGCAGCACCTGGTGAGGGCTTTGTACTGTATCACAGTATGTAGAAAAGCCGAGGACAAAGTACGAGTCAAAGAGAAAAAGCGTAAGAGTTGCTCTATTCTATGACATCCCACTCTTCCAAGAATTAACCCACTTCTATGGCCGAGAACAGTGTCAATCCCTTCATGAGGACAGGTCCCCCATGACCCCAAACACCTCTCAACATAGTTACCTTGGGAAGCAAATTTCAATGTGGGTTTTGGAGGGAACAAACCCCTTCCAAACTGTAGCACTTTTCTCAAGTTAGAAAAATGGGGTTGTTCTCAGCGGAGTTTCAGCCTTCAGAATACTCAGCTTCAAGGGAGCAGATGTCAGACTAGGTTGAGGCACAAGGGGGTTCGAGGATACCTGAGCACCCTACAGATCCATGGCAGGCCTCAGGGGTGGGAAGGGTCACAAGGGAGGAGGAGAGCTCCAGAGATGGCAGCCTGGAGAGACTGCAGGGCCCCCACATGTACTGGGACTGAGAGGCCAGGCCAGCTTCCCAGGCCTGAGAGAAGGCCAGTGAGGAATCTTGGGTGAATAAAGAGGACTTGTCTCCATATTTTGAGCGCTGACCACGTATCGGGCAAAGTAGCAGAAGCTCAAACTTAAGGCTCAGAAGTGTTAGGCGTGTTCTCACCCATCTAGAGAGTGACAAAACCAGGACTCAATTTCATGTCTTTCTAAATTCCAGACACTGACCTTTTTTCACTCTGCTAAAAAAAGTGAGGCCAGGCTCATGGCAGTATGGTGACCAGGCCAGGGCAGGCCTGTCAGGTCAGCGTAGAACGAGGGCTCCGGGTCAGAATCACTGTTGTTCTGGGACCGTGGCCAGACCAGGGCAGAGGTTAGAGCAACCAAGGCTGGGGACAACTGGCTTTCTAGACTTTGTGCCACCAGCCAGATACTGTGTCCTGGGATTGGTGTCAGGGCCTGTCAGAACTGCCAGCTCCCTGCCCACCCCCTGCCCCCATCCGAGGCCTGACCTGACCTTCCTCCCTGGGGCAAGGAACTGGCCTGGCACTAATCCTGGAGGAGGCTGCAGCTGCTCCCACCGTGCTGGTCCCAGCAGACAAAGGCGCTTTATTTCCCGGCACAAGGTCTTGATTGCATGTAGCCCTGGATCCAAAAGCTCCCATGAAGGAAGCAGTTCCCTTCCTGCAGAGAGTGTGTGTGTGTGTGTGTGTGTGTGTGTGTGTGTTGTGTGTGAGTGTGTGCGCGCGCATGCGCGCAAGAAAGCAAGGTCAACAGGGGATTCAAGCCCTCTCCCAGTCTCCAGGTTTGGCTTGGTATTTTTTTTTTCTTTTTTTCCTTTTTCTTTTGGTGCTTGGAATTTAACCCACGGGAAGGGTTCAACACGATGCCACATCCCCAGTCGTTTTAATGCATTTTTTTTTAGAGATAGAGTCTCACTAAGTTGCTAAGGCTGCCTTTGAACTGGTGATCCCCCTGCCTCAGCCTCCCAAGCCGTTGGGATTAGAGGTGTGCACCACCATACCTGGCTGGCTTGGCGTTATTCAATCTGCAGTGTGCATCTTTGTATTCATCAAAGGTGTCTATGCATGTGCATCTGTGTCTGTGTGTGGGGGCATGTTTGTGCATGTCTCTGTAGCTGCATGCTGAGGTATAGGGACCTGTGTATCTTTCTGTACAAATCAGCATGTGTTTGTGCACAGTTGCATGCTTTGCTAACTGTGTAGTCATATGTTCCTGGGGGTGTGTGAATGTTTCATATGTTTATAGGAGACACCTGGTACCAGTGCCCCAACTCTGCTGCCTCTGCCTGTACCCCCCCCACCTCACCCCACCCTGGGCTGCTGCTGGGAGCTCTGTGGTATATAAGCTCTCCTAAAATAGCTCCCTTCCTTCTTTCATCTCTTGTTCCCACTTCTGCATTTGGGAACAACCTGGATTCTTTCAGTTCTGGGAGGAAGACAAGGTTTGTACAGCTTGGTTTGGCCCATGCACTTTCCAAAAGTTCCCTGGATTCCAGTCAAACTCTTTATGAAAGCTCTCGGGGAACAGTCTAAAAAGAAGGTGGGGACCCTGCCTGGGGGGTTCAGGACCCCCGTTTCAAGTTAGATTGAACAGGAACATTGCTAAGCCTCAGCCATAGAAAGGGCCTGGTAGTCTGAGCCTGAGCTTAGTCTTAGGACTTCCCATTCCTAGTGAGGGGACACAACAACTCAGGGTTTCATGCCCTGACAGCAGAGTTGGGAGGGACCCTGGGGCTCAGGCAGCTCAATGTCCACTGAGCAGACAGGGAAAGGGAGGCCCAGAGAGATGACCCAGACCATGCAGGAGTCAGGCCCTATCCAGACATCCTATAGCCCCTGGCCTGATGAGCTTTCAGAGAAACCCTGGGTCTGCCCACCTGCAGGCAGAAGCTGGTCTCCCATGGCCTTACAGTAGCAGGCTCTGTGGCCTGGCTGCTCCTTCCCTTTACCTGCAGGGAGACCAAGGTCTTCCAATTCCAAATTGGAAAGTCTGTTTTTGAGCACAGAGTGGGTTTTTCTCAGCACTAGCCTGACTTGGATGCCGGGGCCTCAGGCTCATTCCTTGCAGACCCTCTGGGGCACAGGGGAAGGGTTTTCCCCATGCTACCTCCACTGCTATCTGGGGCTCCCTTGTCTGTTGGCACAGGGGTCTTTGGGGATACCCTAGGGCACTAAGAGGCAGACTGTCCAGTGGGGTAAGAACTACTCCTGAATGACAGTGCTTCTCACTGGCCTGGCCATGGGAGGCATATGGGCTGCACTTGGAGGAGGCACTGCAGCCATGAGGGAAGAGAGGCTCATGGGGTACCCCGCAAAGAGGAGCTCAGAAGTCTGCAGCCTGGACTCAGTACAGGAGGTTCCTGGATGCTGGAAATAGGGTTCTTTCAAAGAGCCTGGTTCCTTTGGTCCAGTTCTCATTGAGCCCTACCAACCACTTCCTCTTCTCCTCCCCTCCTGCTGAAGGCTCTTCCCTGGACTTAGCCCTTAGCTTTGTGGCCTGGAAAGTCTGGGATTTGCAAACAAAAAAGGTCTGAGTCAGAGTTGGTGGGGATGGTGGAGGGGTAGGTGGGATCTATGTCTAGGCAGCTAGAATTGTCTTGGTCTGACCTCTTTTGGTCAGAGCCAGGAAAGGGGCTAAATACCTCAGTAGGGCTGGGGCACAGTCTGGACCTCTCCCGGGGCCCTATTATTCTCTCTTGTCTTCAGACCTGTAGAGGAACTGTAGTGAGATCCCTCTGTCTTTGGAAGTCCTTGAAGATTCTGGAGTCCAAATGTGCTGGGGACAGAGAAGGGTGAGAGCCCAGTTGTCATCTAACAGGGTGGTTTCCCATCCATGCTCCCCAGCACAACCATTTAGTTGTGAGGCCTCAAATGGATTAGATCAAGGGGATGTTCCCAAACTGCTTCAGTCTGGCCTCTGTGCTGCACTGCTTGGACTCCTGAACCCTTCCTAGTGGTTTGAGATCCAGCTGGCATCCTGAGAGCCACCTCCTCCTAAATGCATCCTGTTTCTGTATTCTCATGTCACCTGCTAGTTATATCAGGAGCCTGTGGCTCTGCCACTGTTCAAGTAGCACATATATGTTCTGTGCACTGGAGCCAAACTGTGGGACAGATATTTGTCTGTCTAATGGGATTTAAAGAAAAATTGCATTTATTGCACATATTTAAAAGTGAGTTTTTTTCACATAACTCCCTGCATTTCCATCCTCTATTGAATGAAACATCAGGCAACACAGAGTCCACACGCTTACAGGCAGCCCTGGTCAGGGCTGGTACCAGCTTCTCCTTGTGTCAGGGCAAGGAGAATCAAGTCTCTAGTTCCTTCTACCTTGTACTGCCTTAAATCTGGACCATGTCACCTAAGTATGTCACCTGTCTCATCCAGTAGGCATTTGAATTTACAAACTCTATCTTGAGAAAAGGGCTCCTGTGCCATGGAGGTCTCCCAGATGGTCACAGCCCGGTTTCTCACCTGCCTGTGTGTGCACTCCTATAGGGAAAATGCCGCAGCTCCTCCTCTGGTCCATCACTGTGAAAAATACCAAGAGCTGCTCTCTTCACTGCTCTCCGAGCTCGCCATCCTTGGCCATGGGTTGTGGGAGGGGTGTGATGGCCCGCTCTTACCTCTGCAGACTGTCACTTGTGCTCTCTGGTCTTCCTCCGATCTCTGCTGCCTTGGACGTGGCTTCCAGTCAGCCTGAGCCAGGGCACCTGATGTGGGCTTGAGTCCACTGCTTTCTTGGACCTGGTTCCCTCATCTGGCTTTCCTACTGTCTGAGCTCTAGCTGGCAACATGGCCAACATCAGGCTCTGCCACCAGGCCTGTCTTCCTGCTGGGTCACCCTGTGGCCCATTGTGCAGGTGCGCCAGCCCACACCCACCCACTGAGGACTCTCTGGGCCTCCTTCCCAAGCCATGGATGGTTTGCCTGCTGGTCTCTTCCCTGTGTCCCCCTGACTTTTCCTCTTCCTGTGGTTCTTGGGTCCTTTTATAAAGACTTCCTTTCTCTTGGCAGTATCTGCCCTGTGCCTGCTTCTTGTGGCTCACAAACTAGACTGAGGTGGACAGGACAGGGCAGGTCAGGGCACCGCTTCTTCCAAAGTGAAAGGGTACCCTGGGGGTTTGTAGGCGGACCTCCAAGGAACCTGCCCCAGTCCAGCAATGCTTTTAAGTCTGTTTTATCTTCAAAGCAGATGTGAATCTTACTTTCTCCTGTACAACTTCACGTTTCTACAAAACTATGTGTGAGTTAATACAAAACTACATGATTTAATTTTTTTGATGAATCTACGAATAAAATCGATGCTGTGGGACAGGGGTTAGCAAACTCCCTGCGAGGGGCCAGGTGGTCAATATTTTAGGCTTTGTAGGCCATGGGCCTCTGTGACAACTGCTTTTGTAGCACAAAAGCCACAGATGATCCATGAAGGAATGAGTGTGGCTATGTGCCGAGCAAGATTTATGGCCACTGAAATCTAACTTGATATCACTTTCCTATTCATACAATAGTCTTATTTTTTGATTTTTCCCCTAATTTGTGGGCCACAGATTGCCAGCTGTATTCTAGGAAGCTAGTGTGTGTGGCGTCTCTGGCTTTGTGGAATCAGACCTGTCTCTGGATTCTTGCCTTTCTACTCTCTAGTTGTGCCACTGAAGGCAGGTGACCACCTACCTGAGCTAGGTCCTCATCTGGGGAATGTATTGGGTTGAGCTCATGCTTGTGGAGGCCTGGAGTGACCTGTGGAGTAGGCACCGACCACACAGTGCTCTAGTGTGAACGTGGCTCAGCTGCCCAGGGAGGGACAGGATCCTGCTGGGGTGTGGGGGGTGAGATATGGCACCATCCCTTTCCAAGATGTCCTTAGGCTAACCAAGAGGCTTCACAAGGGCAGCACAGCAGGGATGAACAGGAAGCACTTTTCCTGAGTTAGTTGACACCCGCTTGCCCTGGAGGCTGGCAGCATGGGTGGGAACATGCCCCCCATAAGTTAAAGCTACTTTCTGCTGCTGCAGTGTGGAGGGCATCCTGTTCCCACCCAGGCTTCCGTTGGTCAGTTAATGGCTCTAGAATAAGTCCTGGGTACTCAAAGCCCAGCTCTGTCCCACTGACCAGCTGGATGACTGGGTAAGTTGTTTAGCCTGAACCATAGCTCTCTCATATATATGGCGGTAACATTTCAAAGAGTCATTGGGAGGATGGGAAAGAGGGCCATAAAGTCCTTTGAACAAAACCCATGCACAGAAAGTGCTTAGTCTATGTGTGTGGTCACCATCGACAGAATACAAAATACCTGGTTTTCGTTTGAGTTCCAGATAGCTTTGATTTCCCTCTTTCCATCCAGTGGGGCTGGTACTCTTCCCTCATTGGCTATTCAAAAGCAGTAAAGATAAAAGACTTGAAATAGAACAATAAGTGGTGTTAAGTACTTGACATTGATCATTTCAATCAACATTGCCAACCCATTAGGTACCAATTATTATTATCCTCATTTAGGAAACAAACTTGGAAGGAGGTAGGGCTTTTACTCCCTTTTCTGGGAAGCTGTGTCTCTGCTCCCCATTCCTTCTCATTCTAGCTTCTCTTTGTGCTCCTGGGCTTGGGCAAGGGTTGAACAAGAACTCAAGCCATCAAGGCTGTTTAAGCAGCACCAACCTGTTAAACCATCCTGTTTCCATTTCGGTACTGAATATCTTGGTAGGAGCCACTGCCCAACTGATCCTTTCCTCATTTCCCCATCTCATCCTATAGATACCTTGTGAACATGTGGCCACTGAGTTTCCGAACCTCAGGAGCTAGGGCTATAGGAGCAGTGAATACAGAGCAAGAACTATAATCCTATCATTGGCCAGGTGAGTTCCAGTCTAACTTAAGAAGTAACTTGTCTGTGGTTTCCAGACCAGGGAAAGGGATAATAATTCTTGCAAGAAACCATTTTAGTGTGTAACTGAATCAAGCATAAAGTTTTCCAGAGGGTGTGATCTGTTTTTCCCAGTGTCAAATTTTCTAAATGCAATTTCTTCACTCAATTCTGGTCTCTGAGGTAGAGAGGTCCCTGATTGGTATCATAAAAGCTAGAACTGGGGTGCTGCTTCCTCCAGCTTATGCAACCATAGGGTCTAGCTCCTGTTCTGCTCAGTGGCAAATGAGATAGCCTTGGCAGCCTCTGTTGGTTTTTGCTGGCAGATTAGATGCAGTCTTTCTCTACCCAGCTCTTATGATGCCATAAAGACAGAATGAGGTTACTTATGGCAAACACACAAAACACTCCACCGGTGTACTGAACCAATGGTGCTATTCTGTGCTCACACAGGAGGCAGGATCTATCTACTGTGACAAGGTTTAAGATAAAGAATGAAACCAAGATTCTTCACTACTTCATCTAGAAGGGCTCCCTAAGTCTCAGTCAGAGATCTGTTTGTAATAATGTTCACTTGATAAGTGATAGCAGAGGACCCTAAGGCTTTACTCTAACAATGCCCCATCTTTCAGCCACTTGTGCACCCATCTGTTGGTAGATGGTAGGGACCCAACATGATGAGGCTGGGTAAGCAACTTGCTCAGTCTTTACAAGGCTATAGTGCTTTCCAGCTCTTCTCACACAGCCTTTCTGGGGCTGAGGAGCCACGCTTCCCAAAGCTAAGGACCACAGATTTCTCAAAAACCTTGAGAACTTTAGTTTCTGTGTCTTATGGACTTGCTCCAACCCACGGAAGTACAGTTCCCTCAGAAATCCCATGTGTGCAGTTATGGGGTTTAAGAAAGTGCCATTGGCAGGGCATCAGCTGGGGGTATCAGCTGGGGGCTTCCAGGCCTGGGTCTAACCTTCCATGGCATGTTCTAACCTGGTGCTTTGTAGTTCAAAAGAGGGGTCAGGCCAGCCCCCATGAATGGACAGTCAGCAAGCCCTCAACGGGGTCACCATGAATTAAGAACCTAGGAAAGATTGTTCATGTGCATAGGATGCATCCATAAAATGCCCAGGCAGCAAGAGACACCCAAGTGCCACTGAATTTCTCAAATACAAATTTGACTTTTAAACTTTTTTTTTTCTTTTTTTTAAAATTCAGGATCAAGACCACAGACAATTTATTGTGTAAGACATGAGGTTAAGAATGATCAAGGAAAGTTATGGCTGTGAGTGACATGGAATTAGATGAAAAGGCTCAAGTTTGTTGAAGAGAGTTTAAATTTGGCTTTTGCTCTTTGAAACGTCAAAGTAATCATAAGAAGCACTTATGCCTTACAGAGCAAATAGTCCACAGAGTGTCAGTTTCATTTTGCCAACAGGGTCACAACAGCAGTCAAACAGAAGCCTAAACACCCGAGAGTTAACATACAGGTTTGATAAGCTACAAGAAGGGATAGCGCATGCTGTGGTGAGTTCTTACTTCAGATCCAAGTGGACCCTGGGACCTACTGGACGTTAAAGTGGAACCTGGGGAAAGCAGCTTTTCATACAAAATAACAACAACACGAGGACAACAAAGAAAACCAGACTGTGCTGGGTGTCTATAATACTCATTTGCAGTAAGGCTTTCAAGATACAGGAATTTTTATAGCATTTGTATTTTAAGGATTTAGGGCAAATACATTTTTTTTTCTACTTGATAAAAAGAAAATTAGTACTTAAAAGGTTCAAAAATATATTGATTGAGTGATTTCTTTTTTACATAAATAAATTATATTGATTTTTAGGATTTAACAGCTGAAAAAACCCTTTCTGCTTCCACTGGAGGCAAAACTGAACAAAATGTTAGTTAAATAGAGAGAGCAGCATTTCTAAGAAATCTGTTGCCAGCATTATAGACCATCTACACTACAAGAATGCCATTAAATAGGATTTATTCAATTATCAGATTCTTTCTTCTTATAGGATCAGTTATAGTATTTCTAGTTTATATCTCTGATTCATAAAACTGGGACTCCACTTTTTGAAAATACATCTGATTCATTTTTTTCAGTCACGATTTAACAGACTTCTTTGAGATGCTCATTTTAACATTTACATAATTTATAATCCCAAATGTATAAAAGACAATGACAAAAGCATCATAAATAAATAATGCAAACTGAAATAGTTATGTCAAACTTTTGGACCTTCTGATAAATTAGCAAAACTGTAACAGAAACAGTAAAAAACACAGTAAATTGTGACAACAAAAAGTGAAACTGGTACTAGTAACACTTGTATTATTTCCATGACCCTGTGAGCCCTGTGCCCCAGAATGCTGAGCCGCGAGATGGGCTGGCCGAGCTGGCCACCGAGGAGCCCATGGGGGATGTGGGAGGATGGGAAGGCGAACAAAAGAGGGAAGTGCTTAAAAGGTTCAGTTCCTGAACACAGAGAAGCTGAGGAAGGAGAGAACACTGCTGACGTGCAACGGTCCTGACTAACTGATAATTTGGAATCTGGGCCCAACTGTAGGATATAACAGAGTAGAGAAATAATGGAGAGGGGAGAAATCTTTTCACAGTTGTAGCGTAACGGGTGGTACCCGTGTCCCGACAACCCTGAACCACCCTGACGACAGACCCTAGCAAGTGTTGAGCAACTACCTTCTTGCAGGCTCTGAAAAGCCTTATTCTTGGTTAAGGAAACAAAACTCCATTAGGATTCTTTAAACACAGAGGCAAATTAGTGGCTACAGAGGTTCTCGGAGGCTGAAGGGAGAGCAGCGAGCAGCTCTGTGAGGGTGAGCCCTGCCCTGCTGCTGGCGGCAATGACTTGAGCTATCTGAAGTGTTCTTGGAATCATATTTTAACTGGGGAGAGGGACAGTATGTATACATAAAATAATGCCTAGTCAGCCAGTATTTCTTCTTGCTGCAGGTGTCTGAAAAACAATGAATGGGGAATTACTACCAGTAAGGTTTCTGTTTTTTATAAAGAAATCAATGTGTGCAATTTCAGCCATTAGTCATATACTTTGAAGTACACTACTTAGTAATCATGATAAAATAGGGACATATTTTAACTAAAAAGTACGCACCAGCACTTCCTTTTTCTGTGCTTTTTTGGTTTCTTTGTTATGTTCTTCCTATTCAACCTAGCTCATGGAAAAGAGAGCTCCTCTTTGTCTCTGTTCTTCAGCACTTCAATGGTAAATCCCTAGACAGCTTTCTTTTTCCATTTTTTTTCCTCAGATAAGTGGGAAACTTGGACAAGAAGGGGGTAGGGCGTGTCAC
Organism: Urocitellus parryii; assembly: GCF_045843805.1. Lineage (NCBI taxonomy): Eukaryota > Metazoa > Chordata > Mammalia > Rodentia > Sciuridae > Urocitellus > Urocitellus parryii. Next base: position 182,341,844 of record NC_135536.1, read on the forward strand.
CAAGTACTGTATTAACTACACTTGCTGGAATGAACAACTGGAGAACAGAATGAGAACTGTGCCTCCCAGACTAGGTAGACAACATTTATCTAACGAAGTGGCAAGACCCTGCAACTATTAACATCTGTTACCATAGCTTTCAGACAGGAAATTAGGTAGGTCATATTACTTATGGAAACACAGGTTCTTATGAAGGTGAAGTGAGGGAAGTAACAAACCTTTATGGGATAAGAAACTTACAAGTCACAATAATTTCTTAAATGAAAAAGTTCTAATTGGTGTCATTGCTGGAGTCTTTGAGTCCCCCTTCCCCAGCCTGTGCCACATGTTCTCTCTCTGGGGGCAAAGGGGTACTGGACTCGGTGTAGTTCTGATCGCTGCTGGGCTCCCTTTCACACCCAGGAGCAGGCTCTGGGTTGGGGTTTGGGGTGTCCCCTTTTGTTTTCTTCTTCTTTCTCTTCTGGCTCTCTAGACCAACTATTTCAGAGTGTCTGGCCTGCTGCATGGCTGGTAAAGCCATGCCCATGCCTGGGGAGAGAAACATAGATGGGTAAACAAGTCCAGGAGACACTCCTGGGATGAGAAATGGGTTAAAAGCCACAGGACTACTAGCAGTTATTGCGGGTTCAGACTGATCAGAAAATGGACTAGGACCAGGCTTGTCTTCAGCTACCATGTCAGTTTTTACATCATGGCTGCTTGGCTTATCCTCTGCAGTCTTTTCAGTGGCTGATGGGCCACTTTTCGTTGTGCTTGAGAGAGATGCTGGAGCAGGGGACGTGCAGGTAGTTGCCATGGGTGTGTTGAGGAGTCCTCCAACACCAAACATCTGGGGTACTGCGGCCATTCCTGGCAGCATCATGGGCAGCATGCTCAGGGTGCTCTTGACCTCTTCGCCTGTAGGCATGGTGGCAAAGCCAGCTGGGAAGCCCACCAGCCCAGTGAGGGGGATACCTGGCATATTCCTCACGTTCTGCAATCCCACCAGGTCCATCCCTGCAATCAACCCGTTCATGAACAGTGGCCCCATTCCGGAGGGAGAGTCTGCCACAATGGCGGGAGCTTTCAGGAGTTCACTCCGGGGCCGTCTCCCCCTCCTGCGGGGGCCTGCATCCCGAAGAACAGGCTCAGCCAAGGTGTGATTGAATTTGTTTTCTGGAAGAAATCCCTGAAAAAGAACGAAGAAACATAAGATGCTGATAGTTAATGATGGCAGGCAGGTGGCTACTGATGGCACACAGGTGGCTGGAGGTGATGACTATGCTGTACAGTGGCCTAGCTTGTCCCCATATCCATGAAAGGCTCCCAGTGGAAGAAGTGCTTCTGCCCACAGGCCCAGAGGGGGTTCTCTCTCAGAGGTTGAGGGCATTTGATAGTTTGGGAAAAAACAGGTCCCTGTCACTGCCAACACCTCCAACACTCACTGTAAGAAGGTGGCAGAGAGCTGGGAGCTGGAGACCAGCAGTGAAGACAACCTGGGTCTCATGGAGACCCTTATGGATGAGACCCCTTCACCAGATGCAACATTTGCCTTCCTCATGACACAGTAAGGTTTATATTGAAGCAACAAAGCAGAATATGTAAGACGGGGTTTAGAGCCAGGAGACCTGCCAGTTCTAAAAAAAAAAAAAAGGACAATGATCCCTACCTGTGTTTAACACAGTACCGGGCCTACAGGAAGCAGTGCTTGCCTGGGATGTTATTTACTTAAAAATTTTGTGTGTGCTCCATTTCCCTCTGGATCCTGAGCTTCTGGAAGGCAACATGAGGTGTACACGTGGGCTGGAGAAATGAAGGAACTCTGGGAGGGAATGCCACCCAAATTAGTGATGTTCTTATTTCCCTTAAGAAAGACCATCTATTTTTCTTTTCTTTGGCGGTTCATTCTTTGACTTTATTAATAAGCAAGAAGCTCTGCAGTCTGCACTTCTGCTCACAAGGACTCACAATGTCATCTGGCATTATACACCTGGACCCTTCCTGATCAGGAGGATTATGCCACATAGGATCACAGAGGAGAACAGACCACCATAATGGTGGCAGTGAGCAGGAGGCAGCATGGTGGCGGGAAAAGCCTGAGCTGCAGCCCCATACCACCTTCATCTGAGAAGGTGCTCAGGAGCTCTGTGGGGCAGCTGGGAGCCTGCTCCGTGGAGCATATGGTTTGGCTGTGGAGAGGTAATTAGACAGACCACTGCAGTTATGACGACTCTATCTCTGAATTTGTTTAACAGATGCTATGAGCAAATCCCACAGAAAGAGAAAAATGTTTTCTTTCAGGACTTAGTGCCCGGAACTCCTGTGCTCCTGGAGAACTGCAGGCCTTTCTTTACTGCCCTCCATCTCTCACTGCTCTCAGTGTCACCATGTCCACGTGTGCTCACAGGACTGAAGGAAGGTGACTTCTGTTTTTCAGAAGTTTTGGTCTTTTGTCATACAAGGGAGTATAAAGAAACAGTGCCTCAGAAGGCAGCTCCCTTTCCCAGCCACATTAGTGCAGTGGCCCTCATAGCCCAGGTGTCTCCCTCCTTCGGTCTCATCGTGAAGCTGTGTTACTTTAGCACCTTCCAGCAATGGTGAGGGAGGATGTTCACAGCGGCCTTGGTGGGTTTTACAACACTGAATTTGAACTGGGGACATGGGTCATCTTCAGGCTAGAATGCAGAGTTTAAAGAGCCATGCAAGGTAAGAGAGCTTACTCGGCCACCTGTGCCAGAGGAGCCAACCTCTTTTTTTTTTTTTTTTTTTAATAGTAGAGCATTCTTTTTTTTTTTTTTTTTAAGAGAGAGAGAGAATTTTTAATATTTATTTTTTAGTTTTCGGCAGACACAACATCTTTGTTTGTATGTGGTGCTGAGGATCAAACCCGGGCCGCACGCATGCCAGGTGAGCGCACTACCGCTTGAGCCACCTCCCCAGCCCAGGAGCCAACCTCTTTCCCTCTCTCCTTTTTTTTTTTTTGGTACTAGGGATTGAATCCAGGGGAACTTAACCACTGAGTCACATCCCCAGCTCTTTTTATTTCGAGACAGGGCCTCACTAAGTTGCTGAGGCTGGCTTTGAACTAGCAATCCTTCTGCCTCAGCCTCTTGAACAGCTGGGATTACAGGCGTTTACCACTGTGCCAGGCTCAGCCAGTCTATCTCTATGAACTGCATCTAATGCCTTTTTAGGACTCTCCTGTGTACAAACACCTTCCTTTCCTGTAAGCGGGAAGTGAGTGTGGATCTGGCAAGAAGTAGCCAAGGTTCCACCAGCCCACCACCTTCATGTCGCTGAATCAGGCAGGGACTTGGCTATCCCCCTTAATGGAGCAGATAATTGGAGCAAGAAAGAAGGTGAAGGTCCCCTCCAGAGACACCAGGAGGGTCAGAAAAACCCTATTATTAGGGTCTGAAGTCCTAGAAAACATGGAGAGAGAAGCCAGGAAAGATGAGGTAGTTAAGGGCTGAGACCAAAAATAGTTTACCGTCTTCCTAAGGACTGACTTAATGCACTTTAATTCATAGCTCAGCATTTCCCACTGATTTCACCGATTCTCTTCTTCCAAAACTTTCAGCATGTAAAATTCTTGGAAAACTTAACAGAGGGTAAGCGAAATAAGTCAACCGTGGAAGGTTAAGGGTCATATGTTTTCTCTTTCTCGGAAGTTAGAGAAGAAAAGGGAAAAGCAAAGGTGGGAGTGGATCTCCTAAAAATCAAAGGGTGATCATTGGAGAAAAGGGACCAAGAGGTGGGAGGGAGGGAGGGAGGGAGAGGCAAGTGCTAGAGAGTGATATTGGGCAAACTGTATTGTTACATTGTGTGCATGTACAACTGTATAATAACAGATCCCATCAATATGTACAACTGTAATGCACCAATAAAAAATGTGTGGAAGAAAACTGTTTTGCTTCAGGGCAGTTGAAGGGTTCGCTAGTGACACTGGTTTTGGGTCTCAGGGAGCTATGAGGACATGTGTGGTGAGCTCCAAAAGGAGCAACAGAGGAGATGTGTCCATTTCCCCAGGTCACTGCAGGGAATCTGGCATGGAGTGGTGCTCAGGAAGGGGTGGTGGTAAGAGGAAGAGCACAAGGAGAAATGCCAGTTGCCACAAAAGAAGAATCTGCCATGTGTCAGGCACCCGTCCAAGGCTCCATAACATCCTCTCAATGAACCATCACATCAGCCTCTGGAGTCAGTCCTATTATTAAGGCTGCTTCTCAGAGGGCTTAGACTCATAAATGTGTAAAGTATGTATATTTGAACATTTCCAAGTCCCTAGATATAGTTATTTTTGAAGTCCTACATCGGTCCTTCAATTTCCCAAAGAATATTCAGAAAAACCAGTTCACGTAGACAAAAAGTTTTCTGATGGCAACTTTGAGGAGAAAGCTCTTCTCTTTTAGCCTTGGGCAGAGTGTAGTGGCACACACCTTTTTAATCCTAGCGACTTGGGAGGCTGAGGCAGGAGGATCATCATGTTTGAGACCAGTCTTAGTAACTTAGCAAGGCCCTAAGCAACTCAGTGAGACCTTATCTGAAAATAAAAATAAAAAGGGCTGCAGATGTAGGTCAATGATAAAGTATCCTTGGTTTTAATCCCCAGTATTTAAAAAAAAAAAAGAAAGAAAGAAAGAAAGAAAGAAAGAAAGAAAGAAAGATCCTTGCTATGGCAGAGCTGGAACAAACTGCTCAGTCATGTTTGCTTTCCCTTGCCTTTCACAAAGGGGCAAGGGCTGATCTGGGCATAGCTGGTTAGGGACAGAGGAGGCTAGTGCCCACCATACTATGCCACATTCCTTATATTCCCAACATGACCAGCTACCTGCAATATCCTATGCTGATCGTCCTGGAGCAAGTGTCTGATTTGGCTCTGAGGTCAATCACTAGGGAGAAAGTCCTGGATGGTTCTTGTTTCTAAAGAGACAATGTTTCTAAGAGCCAGGAGTGGTAGTGCACACCTCTAATCCCAGTGACTCAGGAGGCTGGGGCAGGAGGATCATAAATTCAAAGCCAGCCTCAGCAATTTAGGGAGGCCCTAAGCAACTCTAGGAAGACCCTGTCTCAAAATAAAAAAAAGGCTGGGGATGTGGCTCAGTGGTCAAGTATCCCTGGGTTCAATTCCCAGTACCAAAATAAAACAAAAACAAAGAAAAAAGGAGAGGCAGTAAGATCTGTTGGATGGGGCCAGGTTAAAAGGATGATTTCCTATCAGTCTTGCACTCACCAATGCAAACCACCTCGTTCTGAGCCAGCCACTCTGTCTACATCACAGAATCCTGGGCCTTGCTGGCACATGACCTCTGCCTAGGGCCCTGGTCAGGGTAAGCACAACTCCAGCTCCAGGCTTCTCTGAGGCTCTTCAGTGTGGCCCACCAACAACTAAGAGCTGGGGAATGTCTTTTCCCTTCTCCCTCACACTTGTTCCCATTATAAGTCTGCTCTTAACTCTCCACTGGGAAGGACATGATTAATCTCAGAAATCTTTTTGTTAGGAAGGAAATTAAGCCCAGGGCTTGAGGAATAATTCTTCTACCTATTTTCAAACAATCTCTTCTAAGTAAGATCTTTAACATGACAGGGCATCTAGGATGATTCAACTCATTTAAGACCAGCCTATGCCCTGCAGAACCTTTGGCCTGTCAGGTTCTTTCTGCCCTTTAGTGTATGGAACATTCCTCATGAAACATCCTTTCCCTTCTCAGAAATGAGAGCTTGCTATGAAGCCATGGACTGGTCTTCGTTTCCCTTTAGGCCTGGAGAGCAGCAGCAGAAGGCTCAGAGTTAGAGGGGAACTCTTCAGCTATAGCACAGCAAGAGGAATGCTGGCAGAGGAAGGTGGTGCTCACCACTTCCGGTGGAGGGAGAGTCATTCCAGCCACCCAGCTGCTGCTAACCCCTAGGTAGGTGCTCCTCCTAGCAACTTGGCGACCACACACAGTGGCCAAATTTGGCTTTGGCAGTTCCCCCTATGCATAATTATACCCTGGGTACAAACCTCCTTCCTCTTCCTGGAAGAAGGCAGAGAGAGCAAAGAGAAAGAAAGTATAGTATTCAAGCTACAATGAAGGCAAAGCTGCTTTCCTAGGTGATAGCATAAACTTTCCAGCCCCCAAACGTCCTCTTCAAACATCTGGCAGCATCTATTCCAACTCTAAGATTCTTGGGTGAAGTAAGACAAGAGTGGCGACCAAGGCTTCCTGGCTCTTCCCAGGAAGGTGGGTAAGTTCATCCAACAAACACTAAGTAAGGCCTACAACAAATGTGATGTGTGGTTCTTCCTTTTAAAATTCTAAAAACAGGGCTGGGGATGTGGCTCAAGCGGTAGCACGCTCGCCTGGCATGCGTGCGGCCAGGGTTCGATCCTCAGCACCACATACCAACAAAGATGCTGTGTCCGCCGAGAACTAAAAAATAAATATTAAAAAATTCTCTCTCCCTCTCTCTCCTCTCTCACTCTCTCTTTAAAAAAAAAAAAAAAAAAAAAATCTAAAAACAAACCAGACCAGAACAGAAGCTGGCTCTAAAACACATTTTTTGGAATAAGTGAAAAAATCTGAGTACAGATATCAGATCTTATTAATATTCATGTTTGATAATGGCAATAATTATATAGGAAAATGTTCTTAGGAGATACATGCCAAAGTGTTTAGAAGCAATGTCATATCTGCAATTTACCGCCATATGTCTTAGAAAAAAACAAACTATTTATACATAAAATATATACACATACACAACTGACATAAAAACTGCATTAACTATGAGTGTATATACACACAGTTAATGAACATCCACTAGGTACTGGGCACTGGCCTTCCATGCAGCTTGTGTTATGCCAAGTCTGTGGACCTCATCCAGCCACACAGCAGGAAAGGGTATATGAGCTCAAGGGAAGGAAGGCATTCCTTATAGGATTTTAATGTACTTCTAGAAAAAGAAACAGGGTTTCTGTTATGGCCTCACCATTTGTGTCCTCCCCAAATTCATATGTTGAAATCTTGTCCTCAAAGGTGAGGGCTCTGGGGTAGATCACAAGGGACAAGCCTATGTTCATGGGTTTAGTGCCCTTCTAAGAAACCTTACAAGAGTGCTCCATGTAAGAACATAGCAAGAAGATGTCTACATGTGAGAACTGGGCCCTCTTCAGACACTAATCTGCAGCCATCTTGACTTTAGACTTCCTAGCCTTCAGAACTTTGTTTATAAGCCTTTTGTTACAGTAGCCTGAACAGACTGAGTTTTAATGGGAAAAAGGGGTGTAACCTGCCCTGGACAGCTTGGATACCAGAAGGAGCTGTGGGAGACACATGACCCACCTGGAGCCAAGAGGAGCATGTGGCCCTGACTCTGCTGGGAAGGCTGAGCAGAACTGAGACCAGGTGGACAAGTGCTTCCCATTCCTGTCTTATTGCAGAGAAATGGCCTCTAAGGCAAGGAATGTGCTTGCTTAACAAAGGAGGGAAAAGCATCTCTGGAAAGAGGCTGGCTTGCAAGAACAGTTTAGAAATGGGTTTCCCGAGCTAGGCGTGGTGGTGCACTCCTGTAATCCAGTGACTCAGGAGGCTGAGGCAGATGGATCAAAAGTTCAGAGTCAGTCTCAGCAACTTCACAAGGCCCTAAGCAATTCAAAGAGACCCTGTCTCAAAATAAAAAATAAAAAGGGCTGGGGATGTGGCTCAGTGGTTAAATTCCCCTGGGTTCAATCCCTGGTCCACAAAACAAAACGAATAAAAAGAAATGGGCTTCCTGGGAAGGGTGCCTACAGAGAGGGATGAACACTAATTTCTAGGGAACATGAAGTAAACCACTAGACATGCAGATAGTAATGAGGAAGCCAAAAGGGAAACCACATTGCTTTTATGACATGTGTGTAAACCAAAAGCTCAGGGACCACAACAAGGCAAGGACTAGAGGTCTTCACCTGATGACTCCACTGAGACACTTGCTGTGTGCTAAAACACAAAGGGAAGGGTGAGGAAAGACAGATGGGAAAGAACAGAAGTTGGATCAGTTTGTATAGCACAACAGCCTAAGAAAAGGCTGATAAAGACTTTAAGAATAAAGAGAGGGCAAAGGGTGGCTTTTACAATGTATTAAATTTGGGGGACTGAGCCCAGGTCTTCCTCCCAGTGTCTGTGGTAGAGTATGCAAATGAATGAGAACAGTTGTCTGTGGAGCTGCTGGGAGAGTGACAAAATGAGTGACAAGTTCTTTGGAACATTAAATAACAACTCCTTCTGCACAAGGAGGAAATGATTAGTATGGGTGATCCTTTGCAACTAAAATAAGAAATCACACTCAGGAATTCTACCAAGAAGGGAACCATCCTCAGGGAAGCTGCAGCTGGCAGAGTGCTGGAGAGAGTGTTCAGGAGAGTCTGAGTTCAAGGAACAACACATGTGCCCCTGGGGATTGAAGCTCCTGTTTGGGCAGGAAGTGCTTTGAGGAGGTTAAAAGCTCAATGATGTGCAACTTGTCCATGCTCAACATGTTTTCGACTGAAATATTACCACTGCCCCCTAGAGGTTATGATTTTTCTATTCCAAATTTGTACTCGTCTGTAAACTAATTAACTCTGATTCCATATACTCTAAGTATTCTGTAGATGTCCTTGAAGTCCCTTCCAGTCTCATGACTCTGTAATAGGAAAGGGCAGGGCTTGGAACCAGTTGTTTTTCACTGCCAGTGGGGATGCACTAGGAGGAAATATCTTAAATGGTAATCAAAAATGTAGATAAAAATTTTAAAATTTCTGGAAAGAGACTGTTGTAGAGGGGTTAAAGTTTCTTTTCTCTCCTAACACTACAAATAGGAAAAAAAAAAGTTGTTTTGGGAATGATTCAACAGTTGTTTAAGTGGTAAAGGTTAAAAGCAAATGACCATGGGGAGAGTCACAGTGCTACTCAAAAATGCCCTGGACACCTCTTAGCATTGTTCATCAACTCTCTGTGCTGGCCTCTTGTCCTCTAGAAAAATATCGCCCAGCCACCCACTTCCAGCTGGGGCTTTGTCTCAAGTATACAAAGCAGGACATTCTCCTTACCCCCTAAAACCAATGACCCTCTTCCTACCCTCAGTCCTGGCTCCTTAGAGACAGCAGGAACCCTCTCTTCTCCACTCAGAGAGCTGATGTCTAATTTTCCAGGTTCTTTACAGCGTGGCCTCCTCTGCTTCGGTTTGTCCGAAAAATTCTAGGAGGCAAACGAGACCAATATTAAAAAATACTGTGCAACAGTGAGGGTAGTGCTTTTCAGTTGGTTTTGGTATTTTCCCATTGATGGCCCTCTGCTTAGGACCCCACCACAGCCCTCACTGAGGCTTTCTCTCCTTGAAGGACCAGCAATCCTGCAGCAAGCTGAAAGCAGGCTGTGTAAGCCCTGGGCCCTCTAGAGTACAGCACCTGAGCTGACCACTAGCTTCCCAAGGCACTGCTGAATCCCTAACCTTGGGATATGTCCCTGTCCACTGGTACTTGCCTGCTACCTTTGTGTACCTTTGGAGATTGTACACCTGTGGTTTGTTTTTTTTTCCTGTGTGCTCTCTACCTATTTGTTTTATTAGTCTTCTAGATGTACCAGGAAAAAGACAGTAGTGGGGTAGATGAGCAAGTAAGAAAAGAGAAATCGAGACAAATTATCAGTGCTCAGGAGTCTTCCTAAAGATTCCTAATCAGGACTTGGAGTACAAGCAGCAAAATGACCAAAGAAAGCTCCCAAAGCAGCAAATGTAAACTAAGAATAGACACCCTCCACACACCCAATATAAGTTGCATTAATTTGGAAAATTTTCATTAAGTGGCAGAATTTATACAACCTAAAGACTTATCTGTAAGCTTATGTTATTATGTGGCTGTTTTGGGGGCACGGGAGGCTGAACTTTGGCAAGTTCTGTCCTGTTAAGATTTTGCATGTTGACTTCTTGGCACAGTATTCTGACATGGGCCTTAATTTCTTTACTAGAGGATTCTGCCAAAATTTATACATAAAAACAGAAAACAAACTGTTTTCTCCTCAATAGCACGTGTTTGTCAAAACTGGCCTCAAGTCATCAGGAAGTTAACAGCAGTCTTAAGTAGCACCAGCAAACACTTACTGCCCCAAAGCCAGGCATGTCTAAAGAGTAGTCAGCCTGCTGCCGCAGCCAGTCAAGCAGACTCTTGCTGGGAACAGCTTTCTCAGCCTGGCTGTTGGTGGTTGCTGTAGGCTCGGGGGCAGAGGTAACAGGTCCAGGGCCTTCAGAGTGTGTGGTGCTTAGGGTGGCCTGCCCCGGGTCTTCATGGACTTCCTGAAGGAAAAAAATGAGCATGTGTAGTTGATTTTGACAAATGAAAATTAATTCCTAAAATTTAAACACACAAGATGTTCTTCAAACCTCACCGTCTATTTCTACCACCTACTTTCATGGCTGGGTGCTTGCATTAGAATCCCGCACACACTCCTGACCACTGCTCTCACACATGATGGGTACTCTTTCCACCTGAATTTCCTTCTTCCCGTTTGATTACTTGGCAAACTTTAAGTCCATCCTGATAGCTCTGATTTGTCTACTTCTTTGTCATCTCCACTGACTGTCCCAGGCAATATTGGCTGTTCCAGCTCCTGACTTTTACAGCACTTTGTTTACGGCTCTCTACCTAACAGAAAACGCCACACTGAAATTTGCTCACATATTTCCCCCCTATAGTTTGAATGTCTGTCTTATTTATTCATTTCTGTATTACCAATGCCTATAATAGGGATCTACTAAAAAATATAGTAACAGTGCTAAATAGGGGGCTGCATTAATAAATTTAAAAAATACTCTTGAGGCCAAGGAAAAAAATGTTAAAAATTCTTTTTTATTAGTCATTCCACCAGAATTCTGAGTATTACAGAGAAAACATGGCTTTGTACTTGTAAAAAAGGTAACCTCTTGCCAGGCAAGGTGGTGCATGCGTGTAATCCTTGCTACTCAGGAGGCTGAGGCAGGAGGATTTCAAGTTTGAGGATAGCTTCAGCAACTCAGAGAGACCCTGTCTCAAAATAAAAAATAAAGAAGGTCTGGGAATGTAGTGCAGTGGCAGAGAACCCCTGGGTTTGAACTCCAGTATTGCAAACAAAACAAAACAAAATGTAACAAATGTAACCTCTTAAAATTAGCTTGCAGAACTAGGTAGGGGAAGAAGGGCTTGCCACTTCAGCTTTCCAAAATTATATAGAAAGTCTAAGGGGAAGACATACCCTAATTAATTTAGCCTAGAAGTAAAGCTCTCAGGGTCTAAAATACAAGGCCCCTGGTTTGGTTTCCTGTTCTGCCATTTTGTAGCTGGATAATTTTGGGCAAATTATTTAATGCTTTTAAGTTTTAGTTTCTTTATCTATAAAACATCTATCTCCACAGTATTATTAAAGATCAAACAGGACCATGAAAAACCCTGACATAGTGCCTAGCCCATAGTAGGTACTCAATAAGTACTGGCCATTGTTTTCTCTTTTAAAATTAGACAACTTGAAATATGATTCTAATGTGTTTACATGTAATGTGTTTTAGGGTTCAAAATCTAATATTAAGCATTAAGCGAAGTCTAAAGGAGATTTCTCTTGACCAGTACACAGTTTCTGACTTCTCATTGCTTACAATGATCTTCTTTGAGTTTAGAATATTAGTGTGATCTTAGTGAATCCTCTCACAGCAAACCCTCTAGGTAGTTTTACAGAGGAGCAAAGCGAGGCTCAGCAGTGTGCCTGATGTCACCTGATGTCAAGCCAGGCCTAACATTCAGCCAGTTTTGACTCCTGTTCCTGCTCTACAGGAGGAGGCCCTCACTACACTGAGGAAATGCTGAAAGGTCAACCCTGCTGTCTTGCTTTGCTCTCTCAACTGTCAGAGGCTCTTCTGAAACAGTAGAGAATCTGAGTTTCTTCTATCTGAAGTAACAAGACTTCCTGGCTCAGTTTCCCAGGCCACACATGGATGAAGAGCCATTAATGGATTAGCATCTATTTCTACAAAAGGTAGACTACATCTTATAACAAGAGTGATTAAGTAGGACAACTGAAAGAGGGATGAGAGATCCATAAACCAAAATACTTGGTTTCTGAGGAAGGGTTTGTTTCCTTGTTCAGAAAGGTCAATGTTTTACTAAATTGACCTACCAAGATTCCTGCCTGAAGTGTTTGCTCCTTCAAAAAGATTAGGTCCATCCCTCCTTCTGCATGTTTCCGTCTCCCTCTTCGCCTCCTTGTGGCAGCATCGTCTCTTCTGAGGCTTCCGTTGATGATCTGTCCAGTCACTGGGTGAATCAGGCCAGCTTGTAGAATTCCAGACAAGTCCATACCAAGGGCTCCTTGAAGTGAACCGATAGCTCCAATCTTAGGGGTGCTGGCACTCACTGGAAAAGGGGATGTGGCTCCTGGGGACCCCTCTGATGAGCAGGAGAGATCTATAGCTGACTCCCCATGCCAGCCATTGAGGATGATGGAGGGGTGCCCGTGGGTTGCAGAGAACTGGTCTAGGCTCCGAGCCTTAGCATCCCTGTCCACCTCAAACTCATAGGGACGTCTGTGCTTTTGTTCATCTTTTGTGAATACTGGAGCTAAGAAGCTCTCCTGTGAACACACACATGGCAAAAGAGGTTTGAATGTCACTTTTGTGGCTGAACATCAGCTCCTCTTCTCGATCTGATTTTTAGGCTTATTTCCAGACAGCTTCTTTAAGTTCTCTGAACTCAAGTCTCCTCACACTTTAGTACCAAAGCACCTGGATTGCTTATTAAAATGCAGATTCTATTTCAATAGGCCAGGGGTTGAGCCTGAGAGTCTGCCTTCTGAAAAGGTTTCCAGAGGCTGCCACCACGGCTGGTCCCTGTACTACACTTAACAGCCACAAGATTATAACAGAGGGATTCTCAGCCTCAGCTCAACATCAGAATTATTTGGGAAGTAAAAAAAAACTCAAAAAACAAAACAACAAAAAAACCAAACAACTCCACCCTAATATCCAGATCATATTTTTGACCAATGAAATCAGAATCAGTGGCTTTCAAAGTCCACAGCTAATTCCAATGTGCAACGGAGAGTGAGAACCAGTGTACTCACAACCTCCCTCAAATAGAACCCATCACCTGTGCACTCCTGCCTTGATTTCCTAATTTCTATTGGTTCCTATTGCTCTCAGAATTGTTCAAGGGTTGAACACACCCATCTCTTCATGCTTCCTTCTCTTTACATGTTTACAAGTTATCAAATCACCCTTGCCACGATTGTTCCTTTCTTTGTACCCATTCTGCCTCTAACCTACAATTCAGAACTATTGTTATCAGTTCCCCACCAAGGCCCCCAGCTGAGGCACTCCTCTTTCCTACCAGCACACCCCCTTGCTAACCTGCAGACACCAGTCAAGCTGCAAAACCCTGCTTTCAGTACATATTCCTCTGCTCCAAAACTTTTAACAGCTCTCCACAGCCCATGGGTTAAAGTCCAAATACCTCAATTAACAATTCCTCAGTTTCTAATGGCTCTGACAAAAACCCACCATCCATTCAGTAAACATTTGTTGAATGAAAGACTCAACTGAAAATGGAATGGGGCTACCATTCTTTGTTTTGTGGTCCATGTTCTCCTTATGGCCTCACCTTCTGGATCTGGGCTGCCAATGCTGCACCATTGCTGAAACTGTGTTCTGCCACCTCTGCCTCTGAGAGGCTATTTCGAGAACCAGCATTGCTAGTTAAGACAGGGGTGGGCAGTGTGCCCGAGGGCTCATACTGCTGGCTGGAGGGCCACTTCCCCTTTAACACCACATGGCAGATGTTATCCAGGCGGTTAATTATCACACGATCCTGGGATAAAAAGATAACAGCTTTGAGAAATAAGCACAAAGACTCTTGAGATCAGGGGTCAGGTTTTCTTACCAGAAGGAGCTGGTTAGAAAAGAACACTCAAACGTACTCATACTTTATAAGCCTTAAGTTTCATAGTCCAATCAAGATTAAATAGTACTACAAACATGAGGATAATTTGGCACTTTTTTAGTCAAGGGCATATATCTTCAGTGTTTAAATGTTATATAATTAATACTTTTTAAAAGATACTGAACATTTACCTTGTGTTCATTTCATGGAAATACTTTAAAAATTTTGAAACACAGGAATCAAAGCTGAGAATGCTTTGAGTGGAGAACGCAAGCTCTGTTAGATACCTTTGGCCACTCTGAGAAGGAATAAAGAGTTTTTTCCTGCAGGAGCTGAGCAATGGTAGGAGCTCGGGTCTCCTGGGGGTCTTCCCCAAGGTCCCCTGTGATGCCTGATGCCGAGCTCTTGCTTTCTTCTTCAGAGTATTTCCCTGGGTAGTCTGGACAAGGAGATTAAAAAAAAAAAACCTAATTAGGGGCTTGGGAGATAATAGTGATCTAAGTGATTAGGTCATCCATATTTGTCTTTTCATTTCTTTTTTTTTTTGGTGGTGCTGGGGATTGAACCCAGGGCCTTGTGTATGCGAGGCAAACACTTTACCAACTGAGTTATATCCCCAGCCCTTGACTTTTCATTTTTTAAATCAGCTTATTCTGTGGTAACTTATTATTTCTTGATATACATACTTTTAGTTATAGATAGACACAAAACCTTTGTTTTATTTATTTATTTTTATGTGGTGCTGAGGATCGAACCCAGTGCCTTATGTGTCCTAGGTAAGCACTCTACCACCGAGCTACAACCCCATACTTGTGCTAACTTATCTTAAACTGAATATTAATTACCACATCTTCTATTTCTAAGAGAACCAAGTTAGTGAAACCATAAAGGCAAATCCTGCTTCAGGACCAGTGCATGCTGCATACCAAGAGTGTACCCACATGGACAATGAAAGAAGAGAGAAGGGAAATTTCTCTGTGTATTCACGATTAACAGGAAATGAGTGGCTGCATTTCTCATTGGTATCACGGACAAGAGAAAAAACATTTGAAGGGACAGTCTATGAAGTATAAAATGTAACACAGCAAGGGGGTGATATTAATGAGGAATGATGAAGAATCATGACACAACACAGGTAAAGGACACCAGATTCATGTCAAAAACAATGTAAAGAAATCTGGAACATTTCAATTACTTCACTGATGCAGGGGGATGGTGTGGGGGGGATGCAGCTCCTTCCTTTCAAGCTTAAGTAATGATGAAAGTTAATTATCAATGTGAAATGGGTTTTCAAAGATCCACTTACCAATAATGACAGGGAAGAACAGATAGCAGTGAAATGCCCAGGGCTGAAAAGCTGTGGTCCTTTTTTCTTGGTGAAATGACAAGGAATGTCTGTCTACCTTTAAAAGTGTGGTGACTTCACTTCTGGCTGCAAGTCTCCTAGGGAACTGCAGAGAACTTTACTATCAACAGCCTTGCTAGGCCTGGTGGACTTCAGAGTAAGCAAGCCATACTAGTGAGGACCCTCAGGGTTCTTAAGAGTCTCATGGGAAAGTAGTAAAAATAAAGTAATGACTGAAATTACAAACTGTGATAAGTTCTATAAAGTGAAGGAAATAAGTCTCTGTCTCTACTATGACAGAGGGAAGGATCTCCCTATGTAGACTGGTAGAGACAGAACACCCAGAGAGGTGAGGAGGCAGTGAAGGAAGGTTATTTTGAACATGCCAAGGAACAAAATAGACAATGGAGGCTGGGGGGGGGGGGGGGTTAAAAATCATCTAAATTGTCCTGAGTCCCACAAGTCTTGAGAGAAAAATTGAATTTTATTATGTACTTGATGGAAGCACCATTGAGGTTTTAAGCAGAGGAGCCATGAAAACTGGGGGCTGGCCCTGTCAGGTATACCGGTAGAGTTACTGCTTCTTTAGGAATGCTGATTTCTAGTCTCCAGAGCAGGGCTAACCTTTCTGCACCATGTATCCCACACCTCCCGTGTGTGGAAGATCCCCTCCAAGGTCTGCAAAAGTACTTTCAGCAGCACTGGTGCAGGAGACCCCACCCATACATGTGCGTGATGCTTATCTAGTATCATAACGTGCATGAGGTTCATGGTTCTTCTACCCTGACTTAGGTGACACCAAATAAGAATGGAAAGAGGAACTTTTCTTGTCTAAATCACATTTGCCCTGTGCTCATTTGATGGTCTAGGTTTCCAAACACTGATTATTTGGTGATTTTTTTCCATAGCAGGGTTCAAAAAGTAATGTGGATTTTATAACTGGAAACCTGGAGGCCTGGGGCAAGGAAAAAGCCTGGGGTATGGTCCTTACTAGCTTCTGGCTTGGTGGGGCCATGAAGCCATCAGGCTGTTTTCAGTTCAGTTCAGTCCTCAACCTAACTAGCTTGTGACTTTTGATTTGGCTTCTCTCCTAAGACAGATGTGGACCATAGTGACCAAATCCAAAGAGAGGAGAGGAGTTTAAAAACAAAAAGAAGCTAGGTAACTCAAAGAAGATTAGCCACTCTACTCTCTTCCCTTCTTTAATATAAAACCACTGTCCCAGGAAACAGAAGCTGTGCCTGTCTCACTCCCTGAGTGCCACAACCAGCACCAGGCAGACATCAGCAGGGTTGGTTTTTATAATAGTAAGAACAAATGAACACTTTCTCTTTGTTCATCCTAATGTGCCCTCTTGGATCTGATGAAATAAAAACAGCAAATAAGAATCATTTGCTGCTGTTGCGCCTCAGGATCCCTACCATTATATGTTTATATTCATGTAAAGCATAAGGAATCTTAGTCACATTTATTTTTTTCTTAACATTTTGAAATTCCTTCTCACTTGAAACTTCATCTAAGATTTCTCTATTTAAAAAGGTCAAACTTATTTGTTTGGTTACTTTATTTATTTTTATTTTGCTGTTACAAAAAGAACCTCAAGAAAAATGCACTGATATTACACCGAGTTCTGACAATGACATGAATAAATGCTACTTTCCATCACTTCAGTAAGGGTGAACATTATTTGTATTTTTGAAGTTCTTGCAAATTAACGGCTCTTATATTAGCTGCGGTCTCTGAGGTCCCAAAGCTGTTCTTCTTTAACCAACTTGAAGCACCTGATCTAGTGTAAGAACCAACCACTTCTCCTTAGCACTGGACTTTGCATCTATTGCATAAAAGCACACAAGCCCCTGCCCAGATCACATGGCTGCTATTATGATCTACAATCAACCTCAATTTTCTGGGATGATCACAGTTGCTACTCTGTTTCAGACCAAGACCTATGACCTTTGGTTTCAAGCACATGGTGTTGTAAAACATTTAGTGGCCCTATCATGTAGCCCCTTCCTGTCATGTAAGGACTGGTTTATCCAAAATACTACAAAATTTTACATACTATACCTTGACTATGGCAGGTCCCATCTTGATCATAATCATCTTTATTCTCAAAATCCATGTCTTCGGACTTGGGCTCACTCCCTTCGGGAGTATATGTGGAGAAACTTTTTTTCCCCTCCGCACTTTCTTTCCAAGGTTCTTTTAAAAGCTCATGTTTCACTTTAAACGGCTCTGATGGAAGAGCAGTGGGCTCACCTTCCACTGCAGTATTACTGGCTTTGCTTCTGTATAGGTCTGGGTTGTAAGCCTTGGGTTTCTCCACTTCAAATTCATCACTCCCAAGGCCATGTGCCCACCTCTCCATGTGTTTGCAGTGGCACTGACAGGCTGCTGGAGGAAAGGACCTTTGTGGTCCAGGAGTCTGGCTTACTATCTCCAGGCTTCCTTTCTTGGCTTCTTCCAGAGGGAAGCCTCGGCTCTTTTCCCTTGGGATATTTGCAGCAGGCTCAGTGAGATGTAAAACCTCTGACCTTTCTCTTGTGTCTGTTGCCACTACTAAGGTTTCTTCCTCATTTTCCTCTTCTTCTTCATCTTCATCACTCTGGTTCTGATTCAGAATCAATTTACTTTCTAAACTTTTGTTTTCTAATAAATCAATTAATTGTTGATCGGATGAGAGGTTTCTTTTGGAGTCACAGACAGTAAGACTGCACATATCTACAAGCCCACTTCCATTTCCTGCATCTAAGACAGGGGAAGCTAAGCATTTGGCTTCTAGCTGCCCCATGCTTTCAGGTCTCTGCCCTGTTTCACTGCAGCAGGGATCCCCTTCCTTTGAAATCGATATCAACAAATGTTTTCCACTTTTAATGTTCATTTGAGCTACTCCTTCTTCTAAGCTACTCATAAGAGAGGAACTTGAAGTTATTGCTGTCTCATGGCCACCAGGCTGGCAGCTCCCATCTCTGCTTGCCGAGATGGTAATGGCATCTTTTCTAGAGTCCATATTGGTATTTGGGCTCTCCTGAAAAGAGCCTGCCTCTCGGCTGAGCACCTTCTTACCATACATCATATTATCTAAGGACTCAGGCAGCAGACTTTCATCATGGTTGATGGAAATGACATCTTGAACTTTAGAAATAAAGTTTTCACAAGTCATATCAGGTAAGTTGCCTCCAGGCAGAACAAGATGATCATCTCTGTTTTCTAATTTCATCAGATTCTCGGGTTCACTTTCAAGTGACTCTGAAGTCCTACTCATTTGAGTATAGGTAAGAGATTCATATAGTTTAGAGTTGGCCTGGTAAAGGCAACAGAGACTTCCTGGTGGCTGGGTATCAGTTCTTTTATGCTGGGCATAGTTTCTATAGGCATCCAGGAAGGACAGCTGGGGGTCATTCATGATATAATAGTCAGTGCGGTTGAGCCCGTGTTTGGCAGTGCCAATGAGCAGGTCTCGATCATGTTTCCCACACTCCCACCAGACTGGGAGGTATAGGCTGGGCCTGCAGAGCTGAAGGCGCTCGTGCAGCTGAGGACACCTGAGCACCTGCTCACGGATCTTCCGTAACAGTTCAATGCGGTACAGAGTCCTTGCAGCCCGTTCCTCTGTGATTGGTTCAACATAGATGGTGGCATCAGGGGGACCTGAAGAGGAAGGGAAATGCAGAGCCTATTGTGATTTTAGATACTCCCTTCCCGCTGAGCCTCTGCATCTTTAGGAAACTAAAAAGGAATGGACAAGGACAGATCTTGAAGGTGAAAGAAAACATCAGTTCTGTACATAATAGTTGCCATTTAATTGACATACTCCATCTACCCTCTACACTAGGTACTTCTGCCGTGTTATCTAGTTCTCACAAAAATCCTATGATATGTCAGTATCATTCCTGTTTAAGGATGATGAAACAAGCTACATTGCTTAAGGTGGCAGAACCAGAATTCAAATCCAGATCTTGGAGTATGACTCCAAGTTCTTTCCAAAATATCCAGCTCCTTGGTCTGAATGAAAACACTTTAACCATGCCACATGTTGGGCAAAGGCAGGATGTCTATGCACACTATCAACAGCTGGGAATCCATGCTGGATAGGTTCAATAATGACAGCCACTTATTTCCTATAAGTCAATACATAAGAAAACATTTAAAGTTATTAAGATTTAATTAAAGGAAGTTCTAAAGTTCAGAGTAGGATAAATCTTAATGTTACTTAAAAAAAAAAAACAACACCCATTCTTTAGTAAAAGTAGTTAACGGGTAGTCTTTCAATATTTCTGTGAGGTTTTAATCTGAGTTTTAACTTTCATCAGTTACTTCATTTGGGGAGAGGTAAACTATTTTACTGGGGGGGGGGTGGATCCAATTAAAAATTCATGAATTTCTAAGAACTTACTTGTCTTTACCTGAATTCTTCAGGGAGACTACACTTGCATAGTTACATCTAAAGTAACCCTGCAGTTTGAACACGCGAGCATGTTCTTTCCCCATCTCATCTGAAAACGTTATGACAAAAAGTTTTCTCACCACCATCTTTCCATGTGGGCAGACGACAGACATTTCGGCACATGGCCACAAAACTATAAAAATAGTGTTCCAAGTTCTCATCTGACTTCTTGTCCAAACGGGAAATGATGCGGAACTGGGTCCAATCGAAGGTTTTCTTTTCTTGATCATAAACCACTCCAAAGGAAGATACTGTTCTGTAGAAATCTGCTTGTTCTCTTCTAGTCCACCTTGAGATTTAATCAGAGGAGAAAAAAAATTGAACTGTTTTCCCCCCTCCAAAAAGGCCAAACTACTTATTGAGCACATACTATAAAAGCTTATGAAATCAAGAAAGCAGGTGGACTGGTTTGTTCATTTTTATTTAAGTTAAGTTGGGGTTGAGAAGTTTATAACAACAGATTACCAAAGAAGGAACCACTTTTAAATCTTCAGCTCTTCCTTCTGGTATTTACCTCCCTATTTAAAAGTCATGTGTGTAGACTTTGCTATCTTAAGTCCTTAATTTTAGGAATTAGAAGCTAATTACCTTCCACTTGTAGGAGATTAAATATCAAAAATATTATATAGGCTTAAATATCTTGTCTTCTCTTCTCCCCATGACCACATAGAATCAGAGAATTCTGTAGGGATCCTCTAAGACCATTAAGTTTGACCTCTCCATCTTACAATTGACAACTAGGGTGGAGAAGGGAAGTGCTACCTCAGTGCAGCCCCACTCCCCACAGCTCTCCTAGTGTATAGGTAGACTGCCCATGTCAATCATCTCTGGGGTACAAGGATCCTCATCTAATGGAATGACGATACTGGCTTAGGGACTAGGGTAATGACATGCTACTACTTCTTTATGAGGAGGGCATGGTGCTTTCCACCGTAGCTAGGAACAGGATGGGGAGTGTGGGGCCAGTAGAAGAGTGAGGAACAGGGATGAAGTGTTCTGATTCTTCTCTCGCAGCTATGGCAGGTGGGAGAAATATTTTGCCTGAATTAACAAGTTTCATAAAGTCAGGAGTACAGAAAAATAATTGGATTTGCTGTGGCGCCCTTTACTTCACTGGATGCTTCATCAAGGGGACAGAGATGTAAAGACTCAAAGAATTGTAGTTTAGCCTACTCTGGCCTTGTGTACTGTAGTCTTTTTTTGGTGTGTTTGTGGTACTGGGGATTGAATGTAGGGGTCCCCTACTACAGTCCTTTTTAGTTTATTTTGAGACAGGGTCTGGATAAGTTTCCCAGGCTGGCTTTGCACTTGGGATCCTCCTGGCTCAGCCTCCCAAGTTGCTGGGATTACAAGGTATGTGCCACCATGCCTGGTGTTACTGATACAGCTTTTTCTTTCTTTTTTTTTTTAAGCTTAATTTTCAGATGAATAAGTAATTACCAGCAATTTATTCTTTCCTGTTTGGCTTGCATTTTATGGTACTTATTGCTCTCTAAGGCTTGATAAAGACTTGTAGCTATATTAGACAGCTTCAATACACACTTTTCCCTTGGTTGCCAGAACTACTATAGGATTTGAAATGGTTTGATTAAACTACATCCCTAGAGACTGCGGTCTAACTCAGGGGAAGAGTGGAAAGCTGGAAAGTCACAAAAATCTGGGAATTGTTAAAAAAGGGTGTCCCAGATCTCCTCAGACTCCTCAAAAACCATGATAACACCATTAATGTTAAGGTTTTTTAAAATGAATTTTGATGTCACAAGAGAACACAAAAACACTTGCCCTCCAGCTATTAGATTTACCTTCTGTCACCCTTACCCAGTGAACAGTTCTGTATGCCCTCTTGCCCTTACTTTTCTTTACCTCTTCTGGGCTTCCTTGTTGATGAGGTCCATTTCTGAGGTTCTCCTGAACATTTCCTCCTGAACCCAGTATCCTTGGTTACCTGGTCCCAGGATTTCAGGTCGGCAGAGCTCCTTGCGGTTGCAGCGTTGGTACACAGTGACCAGACGCCGAAGACGAGCTGTGAGAGCAGATGGAACTGGCCAGGGCGATTTGTCTGGGTCGGAGCCATCCTGGGCTTCAAACATCAGTGAGGATATTAGTATTTATAAACAGAGCTAAAACAAGTGTGACTGTTTTGTTTAAATAAAAATAAAAATAAAGCTGACTCAGGAACTTAATCAAAGTAACTGCTATTTTAACAATCAGCCCAGGAGCTAGGCGGAGGGAGAAAGACTGCAATTTTGCTTTAGAAACAGCCTTAGGTTGTGGTTGGTGTTATCTCTCAAATACACATGTCCCTTTCTGTGGGGGCAGAATTTGAGGACCTTGAACTACAGCATAGGAATGAGTCAACTCTGTCCCCTTCTCCATATAGAACTATTGGCTTCGGTGTAGTTGGTTCTTCCAACTGCCAAAGCCTCTGGTCAGAATAAATTCAGAAAACATTAAAAACAAAAAACAAAACAAACAAACAAACAAACAAAAACTACAAAAACCAAACCTCTATCCTTAAAAAAAAAAAAAAAAAATCAATGAAATAATAATTTCTTTTTACCTCAGACTCCATTGTAATTTAAGACATCATTCATTTTAATTTTGTATTTCAATGCTATGTAAAGGAAGCCAGAGCCACATGTGACTCCAGTTAAGTTTAAAAAAGCTCAACTTATGTGATTTTTAAAGAGTCTTCTTAAAAATTAGTGTTTTTATTACATGTAGACTTCAGGATAACTATCAAACTGGGACCTTACTTTTCTTTGCCTTTAGAAGGACACAGTCTCACCTGCCCGGCTGTCATCCTTCTTTTCACCAAATATGCCATCACCTCCATCATTGGAACTTTCCTAGGGATAAACGAAGCCATTACATCAGCAAAACTGAAGATCAGAAGAAACTGCCTCAGAGAGGCCCTATATAACAGGAATAAGCATGCACAAGAGACATCCTTCCTGTGAACATCTTAAAGACCAAGATGGTACCTGATCAACACAGCTTACTTATGCACAGTTTAAAAAAAGTCAGCAAGCAGTTTATTTGAAATAAGTTTTTTCTTCCCCTTGGAATGATTCTTATCATAGAGATAAACTGGCATGCTCTCCCTGGCAATTACATTTTACAAACATTATTTTAGCTGTGAATTTAAATATTTGCTTTATCTTCATCACTTAAAATTCAATACTGTCATTTCACAGAGGATATGCCTGCATTTTTTTTTTTTGCTGTGAAAAAGTGTCACGCTCATGTTCATTATGGTTAGCTCACTTCACAGCAACAGACACTATTTTCATAAAACATGACTGCTCCAGACATGAGACCTGATGGCGCAAAGCCCTAGGAATTTAAAATTAAAATCACAATTTGAAACTCCAAGTGAATCTGGAGTAAGATCACAGGCACAGAGCTTGTCCAAGTTGGTGCATTTGTCAAGTGGGTGCTAATCGGTTCCTTCCTGAGCCATGTCTTGGTTTTAGGCATGGAACTTGAAAAACTCCTTACATATGGTACATGGGAGCTTGGGGATGGGAAGAAAGAACATACTTTTTTTTTTTTTTTAAACTGAACTCTATTTGTAACACTGAAAATGTTTTCTGACTACTATTTTTTGACTGAATGATGGCACAGAATGACTTCAGGAGTCAAGACTCTGCTGTATAACAGCACAGGGTCAGAGAGAACGAGAATAACAAAGTGTAGTCTTTATTCATTTTGTGTGGCCCTCAAGTTAAGAATGGTTCTTACATTTTTAAGTGGGCACAAAAAGTGAAGAGTATGTGACAGAGATAATATGTGGCTCTCTAGCCCAAGAAATTTAGTACTTGGTCTTTTAGTGAAAGGGTCTGATGCCCCTGGAATATGAGACCAGTACTTTAATAAAGTAGGAATGAACAGATTATGTACAACTGTCAGTAGTTAAAATTCAAAACACTCACTCTGTTGGGAACCCTGATATCATGGAAGGGCCCAAGAAAGAAAACTCTGAAAAGATAAAAAGGACAGGAGTCCATTTCCTTCCCCTCCGCCTTTTTTTTTTCTTCTTTCTTATGGTATTGAGAACTGAACCTAGGGCATTTTACTACTGAGCTATAACCCTAGCCCTTTTTTATTTTGAGATATGTTCTCAGCTAAATTACTGAGGTTGGCCTTGAACTTGCCATACTCCTTGCTATCTCAGCCTCTTGAGAATGGCAATAGCTACTGATACTAATAAAACTGTTAAGCATTGTGCAAAAAAACTTAATACAACTTAGTTTCATTTAGTTATCTGAACTATCTCATGAGGTAAGAACAATATTTTCCTCATTTTGCAGATGCAGAAAACAAGCTCTAGAAAAGTTCAGTAATTTGCCTAAAGGTAATATAGCTAACAAGTCGCAGAGCTGAGATTTAAACTTAGGCAGTCTGATATTGAGAGTCAACACTTCAATTCTCCAAATTATCTAAAAAAGGGCAACAAGAGAGGAAAATGTGTTCTGAAGAGTCAAAACACAGAACCAGGAAGCACGAGTAAATTCCCTTCCCTAGGCCAGAATTATTTCCGGCCATCTAGAGTCAATAAAGAGAAGAAACCTCAGGATGATCTACTGTACCATTTTGAAGGGGCACTTAAATGTGCTCTGCCATCCTGTTCCACTATTTAGGCAGTTAAACAACAACAACAACAACAATAAAACCCCAAACCAAAACCAAAACTTTAACTTGCTATGCCTTATAAATCTTCCTGTCAGAACACTTTTGGATATGCTAAGTATTTGTGAAAATTCTTTCAATGCTGAAATTTACAAGTATAGATACTTCCAACTGAGAAATGTTTTATAGCCTACAAAACAGAGGCAGTGGGCCTGAGAATAAGCATGCTCCTTATCACACCATAGTAGTGGCTGATGTGGGCATCATTTATACCCCAAACCCATGGGTGGAGGCTCCTAGCCTGTGTGAGGTAGTTATACAGGGCATGCAAGTTTCCCTTCCAGTCAATCCACAGTTTCTTTCAGTGCACAGTAGTAGACCTGTATAGCCTTAGGCAAAACTCTCAAGTAGAGAAAGCTTCTGGTATTAGCAAGTGTCTTTTTCTGTATCCCATCCTCTCTCTTAAGAAATGACAGAATGAAGAAGACTAAGTTTATCAGTAGCTCAAGTGAAAAATGTCAGAATTTTAGTTAAAATGAATATGTGAAAAGCTAAAGCAGCAACAGTCCTGGATCACAGGAAGCCAACAGGCTCTTGGCATATAGAAGGCCCTTGTATCTCAACTGCATGTTTACATTTAGAACCTCAATTTCTGCTTACATGACTCACTCAGGAAGAAATGTTCATGTCAGAAGTATGAGCCAATTGTTTCAGAGTGAGGGGCCTCAGAAAGTGCCAACAACAAAGGACACTGGTTGGTTATGACACGCAATTTCTCCATCCTGGGAACACATGTGGTTTGGAATCCAGCAGCCCACTGCTCCCTGGCCTTGGGCAAGTTGTTTTGATCTCTCTCAAGCTCATTTTTTTCTTTTGCAAAATGGAGACAACAGTGTTACCTTCTAGGGTGATTATAGGGCACAAATGAGTACAAATATGACAAGAATTTAACCAAATGCTGGCACAAAGCAAATGCTCATCAAATGGTAGCTGGGACTGAGGAAATACTGAGAAACAGTCCAGCTACTAGACTGGACTGTTTCTCAGTATCACTTAATAGTTCTCTTTTAACTTGAATATACGCTCTAAGGAAGGCTTCATAATATAGTAACACTGCAGCAATCTGCAAAGGCCTACTGAGCACAGGTAAGTGGTCAGATCCTGTACTCAATACTTTATATGCATTTTTTTCATTTCTTTATTATAATAATTCATTTTAGACAGGAGGAAGTTGTAGGAATGAGGAGGTAGATAATGTCATTCCAGATTGCACTATTAGTGGTGAACATGGAATTCAAACCCACAAGATCTGACTTGAGAGAGTGAATTCTTGGCCACGGTACAGTACTGCTGTGGTGGATGGAAAAACTCTACAAAGACTTCACATGCATTGTCTATAACTAAAGTGACTTAGTTCTTACTTCCCTACTGGGACATGGGGCTCCATTTCCTTATCTGAAATCAGCAGGTCTAGTGCCCTTGTTTGTGACTGCCTCTGAGGCCTGCAAGCATCCCCTTTTCAGTCTTGGCCTGGCTGAGGCAGTGGCAGTACGGACCAGGTGGGGCCTGTAGGCACAGAGTATCTTCTATGCTTTCATAAAACCCCAGAGCCAATGCAATAGGTGGTATTTGCTTATTTGTGAAAATCCTTTCAATGCTGAAATTTACAAGTATAGATACTTCCAACTGAGAAACATTTATAGCCTACAAAACAGGGGCAGTGGGCCTGAGAACAAGCATGCTCCTTATCACACCATAGAGACTTCCAATTGAGAAATGTTTATAGCCTACAAAACGGGGGCAGTGGGCCTGAGAATAAGCATGCTCCTTATCACACCATAGTAGTGGCCAACTGTCTTCTTATAGTTGGCTAATAAGTGTCAGGAACTTTGCTTGGTTCTGGGACTATGACAGCAGAAAAAATAGAATCCTTACCTTCTGGAGCCCAGTGGTTATGAAACAAAGACGATAAATAGTGTTCCTACAGTATTTTAAGTGCTCTTAAACACGGTGGGAAAACAAGAAAAGCCACCACCTTTGCCAGACCCAAACCAGGTAAGGGAAAGACATCTATGAGGCATCCTGTAAGCTAGATACTGAAGGATGCATAGGGTTTTTGCCAGGAGAACATGAGTTCTCTGTGTATAGGCATCAAGATGTACAAAGGCAGAGTTAAAAAGACCCCACTAAGATTTTCATTTTCCAGGAAAATCAAGCATGCTACTTGTGTATAAACTTTGTACTGAAAGTAGATACATATAAAATGTCATAAATATAAAAATCCAAGGATTTTATTATGGAGAAACAGCATGATTTAGAAAAAAATGTGAACAGGGAAGACACTGTTCTTGTGTCTTCTGACTGTATAGTATTTTTTGCAGCTGACTATAAAACTATTTGAGTTCCCTACATTAGGGATAAGAATAAGGCCTAATTGAAAGAGAAGTATGCGTTGGTGAGTGTGAAAGTATTTCACATACAAAAATTACTATTTGAGTTCAGAGAACTTGCAACCTCTTAACTCACGAGAAAAGACTATTTGTTTGGTTCCTAAAATTTTCTTACAATGAAACATGACCATTTTGGACATAAAATTTTCTTGCAAGTTTTTTTTCCCCCCCCCCCTGATATCTCATTGGGCATGATTTCATTTTTCTATCTACAGGCCTTCTGTTCTGGACAGTACCTGAGACCCAGCACAGCCACCTGTGGTAGGAACTGCAGCACAGCAAGGACAAGTCATGCTTATTACAATATAATTATATTAATTGCAGTTGTGCCATTACTTATTGCTACATCTCTGAACAGAGATGCTACTCTCCCTATATAAGTTTGATAAAGATTTTCACTACAGTTCTGGGCTCCAGACCATCCCAAACCCAAATAAATACAAGACTAACTGGTTCACTGAATCCAGCCAAACCTGTAATCTTGCAGCTAGTAACTGCTTACTGATCAAAAGTGCTACTGGCATTAAAACAGAGAAAGGGCAAGAAAAGGAGTAGACCAGATAACTCAGAAGTCCCTTCTAAGCCTAAAAACACTCCATTTTTCTAAATGCCACATTTTAAAAGAATGAGTACAGTGCACTCCAGAAGAGACCACAAAATAGCAAGGGATCTGGAGAGGATATGAAGAAATACAGAGGAATTGGGGATATTCCATCTGAAGAGATTTAGAGATTAACAACAGTAGCTGATCGAGAGTGTAAAATCCTACGGAACCAAATGTGAGGCAGACTCCTGGTTTGGTATAAGGCAGTGTCATTCACCATTGCAATGGGCTAGCTTAGAAGGTAGCATGTTCCTCTTTTATTCCTGCATGGACTTAGAATGATCCCGACAGTGATGCTGTACAGGAAATGGCACACAATGCTAAGACCCCACCCATCCTAATGAATGGTACCTATCTATGCCCAGGTCTGTTTAACTGACCCATTTGAGAGGCCCTTTACACATTACTTTGGGCTTCTTTAACCATGTACTGGGGAGAAAACAACTAACCAGGATCTGCAATGCATACTGGTATAGGGCAAGAGGGTGGAGTAGCAGACCTGGTTCAGACATAGGCCATTCCTCTACATGTGCTGTAAATCAAATACACTGGAAATCAAGTTAAACCTATTTATGATCTGTCCACCTTAAAATCCAGGAGAAGTCACTTCCAACTCCAACTGCTTTTGCTCAGGTTTTAAGGATTTGAGAAGTAAAAGAAATAATATGTGCACTGAGAGGTTGGATTTTAACTGTCAAGACCAGAACCCAACTTCCTTCAGGTCTAGAGTCTAAGGCTTCATGCTGATTCATTTCAATCCACTGTTTCTCAAGGAAACATGTCCTTGGAAAACAATTATTTTCCACTTTGGGAAAGTGATATCATTGTTACTGTTCTTTTATTTATTTATTTATTTTTTTGTGGTGCTGGGGATTGAACCCAGGAACTCAAACATGACAAGCAATTGCTCTATTACTGAATCATATCCTTAGCCCCTCATTGTTACTATTATAGGAATCAAAACTGATAGAAGTCAAAGTAAATACTATACATTCTGCAAGCTAGAATCAAGAGAATAGAATAGAAAGAAGTGATAATTCTGGGGTAGTGATCAGAAAAGAGGGCTCTGGCAATGAAGCCACTTGGGGACAGTGCTATACTAACCCTTGGGATCCAGAATCCATGGAATTATAACAGATACAACTACTGCTCAAAGCCAGAGATTTGGTCAAATGATGCTGGGGCACAGATGATGTTTCAAATTGCTTATGCAAAGTTCCAGAAATTAATTTCAAAAATGCAACGAAGACTTCTCTGGGATATGTACATTTCCCTATTCCTAACTCTAACTACAACTAAAAGCCCTGGACATTATACATAAAATAAATAAAAGTGAGTGCTAGTGGGAAAGAAATGAATCTCATGCAACAGAAACACTATGTTAGCCTATGAAACAGATAGTTGATAATAGCTGTATATGCTGGGTGGGTTTGAAATATTTAAGTTTAGAAACAAGTTAAAGGGATGGTAAACAGCCTTTTAAAAAAAATCATATCTACCAAAACCCAGAAAAAGATATACTTCTCCATAATACTGTTAATTGTAAAAACAATTCAAATACTTTTTTTTCTTGATTTTAAATTTTTTTTTTTTAGTTGTAGGTGGACACTATGACTTTATTTTTATTTATTTATTTTTATGTGGTGCCAAGGATTGAACCCAGTTTCTCACCTGTGCTAGGTGAGCACTCTACCACTGAGCCACAACCCTAGCTTCTGTTTTCTTGGTTTTGTAACATGCAGATTGCTTAATCACTGTTAATTTCTCAATGTGCTCTATAAAGAAACTCAATTTTTAACTAACAACAACAAATAAAAGAAAACTCTGAAAGGTGAAGAAAAGAAGGCAAGGCAAACCAGGAACCTCTGGACCCAGGTAACAACATGGATGAGTTCTCTGTTTTTTTTTTTTTTTTTTCCCCTTTTGTCTCATCTATCTCAGATTTGGAGGTAGACTAGCTCTGTGGAAATGCCAGAGGCTCCAACAAAAGCCTGTTTCCTCTAGCAAAGGATCAGGAAAAGAGGAGGTTAGGGACATAAAAAAAAAAAAAAAAAGTTAGGATAAAAACTGCATTACTCCAGCCCAATAACAGAAAAAACTGGCTCACCCTACTTAGCCAGCAAAGGCCGAATGGGGAATCTAGATGTCTACCTTCTCTGGGTGCCAACAGGGCTCCCAATTCCCCTGTAGGGGTGGTGCTAGGAAAAGAAAGCTAAGTAGAGAGCCAGGACCTCTGCCCCTGATAGGTAATAATGAGCCCTGGCCCTTCCATGGTACCAGCAAAGACTAATGTGGGGGCTCAAATTTAATTCCTGTTTAACAGGTGTTAAAGGGAATGAACCTGGAATCTGAAGGCCTACCCTCACATCACAGAAACAAAGTGGATCTCCAAACCTTGTTCCTGTGCCAGAGAGTTGTCAAAGAAGCCCATTAAAATACAAGGTTCAGGGGCTGGGGTTGCAGCATGGCAAGGCCCTGGGTTCAGTCCTCAGCACCACATAAAAATAATAAATAAAATCAAGGTATTGTGTCCAACTATAGCTAAAAAAATAAATATTAAAAAAAATTACAAGGTTCAAATAAGTTCTAGAGTTCACAAAATAATACCCCCAAATGTCCAGGTTTCAATGAAGAAGATCAAGATCACATCAATATCAGAAAGATCTCAAATTGGAGGAAAAAATGAGAGTCAATAGATCCCAACACAGGGATAATAGATTCTTAATTATCCGAATGAAGAATTTAAAAACCATCAATAAATAATTCTGAACATACTTCTTGCTAAGCAAGTGCAAAGAAACAAAAATCAAAACCAAAGGGAAATTTTAGATTTGAAAAATACAATAAATGGAAGAAAAAAGACTCATACATACATTAAAAAAAAGGCTCACCAGAAGAATGGAAGAGAATAAAAAAATAATCAGTAATTAAAAAAAATTTTTTTAGTTGTAGATGGACACACAATATTTTTGTTTATTAATTTATTTTTTATGTGGTGCTAAGGCTTGAACCCAGTGCCTCACCCTGCAAGGCAAGTGCTCTACCATTGAGCCACATCCCCAGCCCTATAATCAGTAAATTTTTAGAATAATACAAAGTACTCAATGTGAACAATAGAAAGATAAAGAGATCTAAACAAACAAAAAAACCTCTATAGCTAATATTATACTTAACAATGTAAGACAAATGCCTTCCTTTTAATATCAGGAAGGAGGAAAAGATGTCTATTCCAACACTCTAACCCAACACACAATTACAAATTTTAGCCAGTGCAGCAAGGCAAGAAAAGGTAATATAAAGATCAGAAAGGAAGAAAAACTGTCCCTATTTTCAAATGACATGGTGTTGACAAGGAAAATCCCAAGAAATCTAAGGAAAAAAGTTCCTAGAACTGATAAGCAAGTCCAGCAAAGTTGCAGGATGCAAAATAAACATACAATATCAATTGCATTTCAGTATAGTGACATGTGGACACTATAGTTAAAAACACAATGGTATTTACACTTGTTCCACAGAAAATGAAATACTTGGATGTAATCTAAAACATGTACTGGATTTGCATGTTGAAAACTATAAAATGTTAATGAAAGGAAAAAAATGAACCTTGAGCTAATATTCTTCACTTATGTGAAAATTAACTTAAAACAGATCATAGACTAACGTGTACAACTTTAAAACTTTTAGAAAAAAAAAATCGAAGAAAATCTTTAGATGTAAAAGGAGGCAGGAGTTCTTGATCCATAAGACCAAACTGATAAGGTGCCTTCATAAAATTAGTGAAAGACAACATGAATAGGCTAAAGTGGAAACCAAAGGAAAATATCTGTAAGTCATCTACCTGAAAAAAGACTAGTATCTGTAAGCTACAAAGAACTAAATAAAATATTAACTTAAAACCCACAAACAACAAAATTAGAATATGGGCAAAGGATATGAAGAAACACTTTACTGAAGAGGACATCAAGATAACAATTAAGCACATAAAACAATGGTCAACGTCATTAGCCATAGGGTAATACAAATTAAACCCACAATGATACCAATCAGAATGGCTCAAGTTAAAAATAGTCACAACACCAAAAGCTGCTGAGGACAGAGAATGTGGAAAAAGCAAATCATTATCCATTGCTAGTGGGAATATGAAATGGTACAGACTCTCAAAAAGCAGGCAGTTTCTTAAAAAAAAAAAAAAAATTAAAATGTACCAACTTTACTCTTGGGGCATTTATCACTGAGAAATAAAATTGAAGGTCCACACAAAATCTGTATGCAAATGTTTTTAGAGGTCTTATTCTTAATAGTCAAAGAGTAGAAATCACTAAAATGTCCTTAAATGGATGAGTGATAAAACAAACTATCCTTCATCCACACTATGGAATGCTACTCAGAAATAAAGAAATGACTGTATGGCTAACATCGTGGGTGAATCTTCAGGGAATTATGCTGAGTGAAAAAAGCCAATCTCCAAAGGTTACATCTGTATGATCCCATTTACAGAACATGCTTAAAATGACAAAATTATAGAAATGGAGAAATAGTTTGATTGTCAGGGACTAAAAAGAGGTGAAAGTGACAAAGAAGTAGATGTGGTTATAATATAGCAAGATGATAATCTTTGTGGTCATGAAATTTCCTGTACCCTATCCATGTTAATATTCTGGATGTGATATCATACTATAATTTGTAAGATGTTACTATGTGGTGGGGGAGGGACTGAGGGGAGGACTAGATAAAGGAAATACAGGATCTTTTTACATTATATTTTACAACTGCATCTAAAGCTACAGCTACCTGAAAATTAAAAAAAAAATTAAAAAAATGTTAAATTAGAATAAAAATGCAATGCAATCTGAATGTTTGAGGTTTCCATGGTAAAATCATGGGGGAAATACAGTGCAGCAGCAGCAATGCCACTGAGTCCCTAAGCAAGGGTTCTCTTTGGATATGAAAGAGCACATCTGACTCACCGTTTGTTTCTGGAGGCCATCTAATTTGTCCTCAGCATTGTCTTCTTTATCCGTGCTGCCTCTAAAATAAAAGCAATCACATACCATATAGGAATTATTTTGCCACTAGGATGCTTGAAAGAGAACCCCCTACTCCAATCACTGACTAAAGGGAATATTAGTAGATCCCTTCCTTCACAGGCACTCAAAATCTTAGTTTCCCTTATTAAAGAGACACTAGGAAAAAATGAAACTATCATTAAATGGTGTCATCCCTTCTACAGGGAAGGACTTCCATTCAGCTGAGATTGTGGCACGAGGCACTGGCCTCTTGATCTACTCAGGCAAGTTCAGAAGCTGGCTGTTCAATACTATCAGAATAAAGGTAATTACTTCCCATCAAGAGCTATCTGATAAAAGAACAGGTTCTAGACAAAGCTGTGCTAAAAGACTGAGGCCTGATGCACCAGCCCCAGATCATAGTGGACTGAATCTGCCCACAGAATGACTTACATCTGGCAAAGGATACCTTTCTGGCGAGCTCTTTTCTACCACTGAGAAGGAAGAGCATTTTGCTCTCTGCCATCAGGTACATATGGCCATATTAGCTGCCTAATGTCTTCTCTCTCGTGAACGTTAACTATTTTTGATGTCTGTTTTTCATCATTCTTTTCAAAATTGACTTCGAAATATTCCTGTCCCAAATACGCTTATCTTTGGTGCTCAGGTACTAAAGGCAGGACAATCTCCTACTTTCAATGCTTAACTATAGAAAGAATAGCCCACAAAAATGTAAGCTTTATGCCACATTCAGGTACTTGTCCCAGGTGGTGTTTTCCCTCAACTGGTGAACCTAACATAAAGATCATTAGTCATTTGGGCTTTGTTAACATCTCCCAGAATGTATCTTTATTATTTGTCAACAGAAAATGCCTAGGGGGCAAAGAATAGCATGACAGCTAATGTGGTTTCCCAAGGGTTAAAGAATAGGTAGAAAATTCATGTTAACTCTTTTTTTTCCTCAAAGATAGTTAGGGGCTCTGGACAATGTAATTCTCTCATGGTCAGGCCTGACCACAGTCCTTGGCAATGCCAAGTAGTATGGGGGAGAAGTTGGGGCCAAAGGTCTACTAAACACACGCTAAGAGATATGTTACATTTCCTAAAAATATGTATATTTTGGAGAACTGCTGATTTTAGCTATTATGTTACTTTTCCTAAGAACTTATGGCTGTTGATGTTATGCCTACAGTAGATGAAAGTCAGCCAAAGTACATTTCTGCACCAAACCCAAGGATAGGCTAAAATGCACAGCCACCAAGCAGTGAGTCCTAAATCTACCTTACTCATGGGCCATACTGGAATTTTAAGGTCAGGAAACCTTTACTTGCTGTGCCTCTTAGTTTTTTGTCAGGTATGAGAAGTCTGAATTCTTCCTTGAGAATCCTCTGACCAGAAAAGAAGTGAACCTGGTTAACAAGTTGTACAGGATGGTGGGCAGCTTGAGGAACCCATGAAGTAGAGGAATTGGTAACTGGTTCACAGTATTTGGAAGTTAAAGAACAGGTCTGAGGCATAGTAGTGTGGATCCAAAGTAGTGATTTAGGAAGGTAGTGGCATTGCAGCAAGGTTTAAGGGAGACGCTGGACACTGAGGAAAAGATAAACATGCTGGATGTACATGGAAGGGGTTATAGGTTGGAGGTATGGCATCTCACACCACGGTCAACCTACATGCCTTCTTACCTTTCAGGAATGTCTGAGTTACCATCCGTAACACCCTGTTCTGCAGAAAGGGACTTCTCATCTGGCATCCCGACTTTCTCCAGGAAACAGAGTGCTGGGTCTGCTCTCATGGCATTGTATCTCTCATAACCTATTTAAGTAATGAGAAATGTCAGAAGTCATGTTGGAACACATCAAATCTGCCATGGGCCCTAGACAGTCACTTTGTTTTCCTTATTAAGTGAAAAAACAAAACGAAACAAACTCAGACAAAAAATACTGCTTTAGGATTAATGGGCTCCTTTGAGACTTCCTAATAGGGAAAGATTCTGGAGACAAAGCAGACACCCCCGAGCAGGCCTCACCAAAATCAAGAGCTTATGGACTGTGTGTCTATGAACAGATGTAGGATCCAGATACAATTCTCACCTGTCTGCTGCTTTCAAATAGCAGAAAGAATCAGACAAGTTGGCTTTGCAACCTCTTCCTCATATCCCTCAGCTCTGGATACCTTGTTATGTCCTAAATGGGCCTTCTGTTCTTACAGTCCAATTTTATTCCATGTGTTAGAAAGGTAAGCTGAACAAAATGGGGGACACAAGGGCTGAATTATAAAGAGGATTACTATGATTGCTTATTGGGTTAAAGTAAACCTATTACCTCAGTATTCACAAACTCAGTATGGAACTCTAATTCACACTGGCCAAGGCTTTGGAATTACTTCTCATCAAATTCCCAAAGTCAACAGATGGAACACTTTAACCCAGAAGAAAGACCTCAAAAGGGATGTGAAATAATGAAAAAACATTTTTTTTTTTCAATTCTATAAAATCCAAGCATGAGAATGTGTTTTTTAAAATTGAATCTAATGTAATCTTATAATGAGATAGAATTTGGGGCCATGTAAAACACTCAAATCTAATGTCATACTAAACTATCTTGGAGGGAAACACTTCAAGATCATCAAAATCCTTGTGATGATTCTCCTTACAAATAAAGTCAATCTCTAGTTCTATATTATGCATACTGCATGTAATGAGAGAGCTGAATATAAACAATAATCAGCCTGGTTGTTAAGAACAGATCTGATTTTACTTTGTTTGAGTATTCCATTTTTATCTTGGTTTTGTTTTTATATTACTGTTGATGCAGTTGTATCCTACACATCTGCAGGCAGCACCTGGTACTTTATCTCCAAGGAGCTGCAGGTACTTCATCTTTTAATCCAAACTGATTTTCCTGACATTTCCATGACAGGTACTGCCCAATGAGGCACATGGCATATGAAATTACAGTGCTTCTTTATTTGCTTATTCCCTAGGGTAATTATTTGATTACTATAAATGTCTCTCCTGAGATTGTGAGCTCCATAGAAATAGAATCTCTGTTTTGCTTATTATAAATGTCTAGTATCCAGCGCAGGGCCAAAACACTGCATATACTCAAAAAACACCTGACCGGATAAGTCAGTTTTGCTCAGATTTCTTCTGTTCCAAACATCATGGTGTGTGTTTGGCCTCAGCTCACATCAAAACAAAAATTTCCCCAATACACTTCCTGACTTAAGAAGTTTCTGTCACTGCCTCCACCTGCCTCTTTTCATGAAAAGAGGGGTGATTCATCTGATAGTAAGATAGTGAAGGCTATTCTCTGCTGTCCTTATCATCGAGGGAGATTAGCTGTCACTAAGTGTCCTACCTTCATACACTTGTGCTTGACATGGCAAGAAGTAGGCTGGGGCACTTCTTGTGCCCTCTGGGTAAGTTCCAACTTTGTAGACTTTCTCTTGTTACATATATGTGAGTCTGAAGTTTAGAGACAGAGTCTGCATTTCTATTTCTTAATTAACTGTGAAGCTGGAGGTTCCCTAGAAAGCCCTAATGATAGTCCTGAAAGAGAGATTAGTAGGGACTATTATGGCCAAACAAAGAAAAGCAACAAAATGACAGGCCTTTGAGGGGGTGGTGGCTGTTGCCTCTTTTTACTTAGTATATAAGCTCCTATCTCAGAATGTGAACAGAAATACTCAACTTTTATCTTGAGGAACTTTTCATAAATCCAGGCTGCCCAAGAGGGTGCAACAGTCACTTAATGCAATGGAGAGCTGTAAGGAACATCATTCTGCCTAGGCTTGCTACAGGACCTTCTTGCCACCGGCTAAAGTCTTGACCAAAGACTTGGCCAGTTCTCCTGGGGTTGGCTTACAGACAGAACCACGGTTTTATCCTCATTTAAGCATGGCTGGAGCTGGATGTCTGGGGATGGACCTAAAGATCCCCCAAACCCCAGTCCATGAACAGCTGTGTATCTCTTATTAAAGAAAATGGATGCAACACTGTAGCACACAATTAACCAAGGCATGGAGGTGAGGCAGAGGAGGTTTCCTGACACATGATCTCTGAAAAGTGAACTATCTTTAACAGTTGGCTGAACTGAAGAGCAGGTTCTTAAAACGCTGCCAGAGTGAAGACAGAGTTACTAATTCTAGTTTCTTTAAGCTGTTCAGAAACCTCTCTCACTCTTCTTTAATCTTTTGGTTAATATTAAAAAAAAATTTCCATGCCATCATCTATGCTTAGATTTTTAAATTAATAGGGCAAAAGATACTAAAGGCATGTAAATTATGTTTGATGACCTTAGAATTTTGCATATATATGAAATGATAAAACCTTTAAGTTTCCCTCATTTATTTATTTCTTCACTCAAGAATCATTTGGTGTCTACTATGCACCAGGTACCAGGAGTATTCAGAGGGAATGAGAGCTGAGAGTGGTGGCACACACCAATAATCCCAGCAACTCAGGAGGCTGAGACAGGAGGATCACAAGTTCAAGAAGTTCAAGGCGCCTCAGCAAATAACCAAGGCCCTAAGCAATTCAGCAAGATCCTGTCCCAAAACGAAAAATAAAAAGTGCTGGAGATGCTGTTTAATCACCAGTACCCCCCCCCCCAAAAAAAGGGGGGGGGTAGATAAACACCAAATAAGTTGTTTGTAGCCACATTAACCTTTCTGAAGTTTCTCAGTGCCATAATGTTCACAGTATTGTTACACAACACACATTCATCAAGATTTCAAAAGGGTAAGGCTCTACTTTCTTTTTTTTGTGGGGACAGTGGGGACTGAATCCAGGGGTGCTTTATCACTGAGACACATCTATAGTCCTTTCTACTTTTTATCTTGAGACAGGGTCTAAGTTCTGAGGCTCATCTTGAACTTGTGATCTTTATCTCAGATAACAGTCTGAGATATTATCTCTTTATAGGCGTGTGACACCATGCCCTGGTAGATTCTACTTTTTAAGAGAGATATGTAATAGGACTGTGGAATTTTGCAGGAATATGAAGCTTAGTAAAAGATCTCCTGAATTATCTTTCCTGGGGGAGGTGATGCAGAAGGAAACACATTCACTAAAATACACACCATGTTTGAACACGCCAATGAGAAGGGACTTATCAGCCTCAGCATCCCACCAATCCACTGGGATCTCCATGTAGTCAATGTCGGGCAGAGGAACATCCAGTTCCCTGTGGAAGAAAGGGCGCAGGCTCAGCCTTCCTTTAACACACACATAATACAAATAATACAAAAGCCACTGGCCTAACCCTAGTATTAAGTCACACTCATAACTGCATGCCGAGATGCTAGAATAGTAACAAAGAGGAAGATTCAGAAGGCGGTGGGTCAATGTTTCTTAACCAGACTCTTGGTATCAGAATCTCCAGTGGAACTATCCAAGTATTTGTGCTTCAATTCCAGGCTCCACTTTAGAGAACCCATTGTCAGTTGGCCCTGGGATCTATATGTATAAGAAAGTTCTGATGTGCCTCTTTCGTTGAGAACCACAGCAAAACCCAGTGATATATTGGACATCTGAAGGCAGAAATTCCTCCAAACAATTGAATTCATACTTGACTGAATACTTAAAATGGTCTGTTAACTGTTGGGTCAAAACAGATCATAGATTGAACTGCTCCTGGCAAAAGGAATGAATGTAAGTTGCCTCAGGGTGCAGACATGCAGAGAGTCAGCAGGCTTGTTCCATCAGTCCCTCTGTGAGCTTCTGGCCACGTTCTTAGCATGCACATGTTTTCATTCATCTCTTAGCTCACTGTCTTCATTCATTTGAGAAGCCCTTGCTCTTTGAAGGTTTTGGGATTTGTGAGGGGAAACATCTACCTAAATGGCTCCTCCCTGCCTGGGATGGTTTCTCTGCAGCATTTGAAAACTGTTTTTCCATCAGGCTGTTACTGTGTCACAAGCCCAAATGTCCCTGCCAGGTCCAGTTCCCCCTGAGGTTAAATGTACTCTGGCTTCCAGTTTTCCAGAAACTCACTGCTCTGTCTGCATAGTGCATGGGCTGAACTTTCTGAAATGACTGCTATTCATGCGTTAGAGCAACTGTTTCATGCCTAGGCATTAAACCTGGACAGGGTGAGGGATAGAATGAGAAAGCAGAGGAAAGGAAAGCAAAGAATGGGCAATAGACTCACCCTGTCCATCTTCTACTGAGCTAACACCCATTACTTCTTACATGTCTAAGAAAGCATATGACAGGTGTATATTCAGATTACTTCTGCCAGGTAATACTAGGTTGAATTTTGCTGCATTTATATGACTTAATTTAAACCTCTTTACTAAAACACATAACCCCCTTATTCCTGCTGGAAATTACTTCAATGACCCCAGAAGGCATATCAAGTATTAACAGTCACTGTGAGGACTGGTTCTGATTATAAGTTGCCTGCTGGGTAAA
Organism: Urocitellus parryii; assembly: GCF_045843805.1. Lineage (NCBI taxonomy): Eukaryota > Metazoa > Chordata > Mammalia > Rodentia > Sciuridae > Urocitellus > Urocitellus parryii. Next base: position 182,380,619 of record NC_135536.1, read on the forward strand.
GCTGTCTATGCTTCTCTCTCCTTTAGTGCTCTGACTTAAAGTCAATGGCATTGCACAACGGAAAGAAAGAGAAAGAAATCAGGGCCCCAGGTTATCTTAAAGTCCAAATAATAGCACTTCTGGTGTTTTCTCTGGGAAGGACCAGTGTGTATAGGTATAGGGCAAATTGCTGCTCTGGGGAAGGTGAAGGAGGCTATCTGGAGATCCCACCTATAAATTACAATTTTCTGAGAGTTTTATCAAGTGGCAACTGAGAGTTTGCTGGCCTCATTCCCTGAAATCTTGGGAAACTTCTACAGGATTCTATAGCTTTGGGAAATATTAATTTACAAAACTAAGATGCAAAAAATCAAACAGGCCACAAAATGTTATTAATATGATTAGTAAATAAAGGAGAAATACTCAAATGCCTAAAAGTACTAGGGTCAAATGGGATTCTAGGTAAAAGTTCTAGTTTATACCTGGCACATCAAGCGTATTTAAGTAACACCCATGACAAAAATTACTTAAGGTAGAGAAATTATCCACCCCCCAGCCCCCGGTACTGGGGATTGAACCCAGGGATGCTCTACAACTGAGTGATATCTCCATCCCTTTTATTTATTTTGAGATAGGGTCTCACTAAGTTGCCAAGGTTGGCCTTGTACTTGTGATCTTCCTGCCTTAGTCTCCTTAGTTCTGGGATTATAGGTGTGAGCTACTATGCCTGGCAAGAAATGACTGTTTTAAAGGCAATTTTATAATACTATTTGGGAGGATAAATAGGGACTAAAACCCCACCAAAAACTGTGTTTCTAAAAGCCTACTTTCTCCCTTTCTGTATCTATAGATAACCTGACCAAGTCGTCCTTCTTTACCTGCCTGCTTACCACCTGGGCAACTGATCTTATGTAGGATACGGACACGGGCCTCCTGAAGTACAGGCCAGTCCATGAACAGGCACTTTACCTTGATTCTTTAACACTGAGAGCTAAGGTTGATTTGTTTTACCTGGCAGAAGTTCCCTCAAATGCTTTATCAGCTGCTTCTCCCAGTATTTCAGCTTTTAGGTAGTATAGCATCCGTACTCTCAAAAGGACCCTAGGAAAGGCAAGAACAGCAATGCAAACATATTAGAACCATGACTGTCTGTGTACCACAGCCTACATCCTAAGTTAATAGTGGATATAAAGTAATATATCAGTAAGATACTATGTGCCAATGGCAGATGTTACTAAGAGCACCTTCACCTTACCCAAGAAAGCAACCATGTCCTCAGTCATCTGTTGGAATGTCCTGTGAACCACAGGGGAAATCAGAAACAGAAGCACTCCCCCTGATCTTTCAGAGTACTCACCGCTCCCACATGGCCACAATGACCCAGGGGGCAGAGCTGGTTTCCCAGAGGCCAGTTATCAGTTTTCCACTTACTGAAGAGTGAGTAATGTGTGCAACAGTTTTACTTGCACATAGTGAAATAAATAAAGGGCAGGTGTCTCTTTTTCATACCAACATATCTTCTCTCCTCAGGTACTCAATTCACCTTGATTCTGCAGAGGCAGCACTCAGGCTCCACAGTGATGCACCACACAAAGCAATTAAACAAGTATTTGCTGGGCAATTACTCTGTGCCCTGCATCATGCTTGGGTGCTCTGAGGTATATACCAAAGTAAACAATTCAACATTGTTCTTGGAGAGCCTACAGCAGTCTAGTTGTGAAATGAGACCAATCATGAAGAGTTAGAGACACAGAAGATGACAGTGGGGGCCCAGGCTAAACATGCATGTATGACCTAGGTTGAGAGTAAGGGTAGATACAGGTGAGGCCATTATTGAAGAGATGCTTGTGTTCAAGGCTAAGTAGCAAAGACGTCTGGAGGAGTACTTGGGACAATTTCCTCACTACCAGTCAAGAGTGAAAGTTGTAAGCTAGGGTTGTGGCTCGGTGTTAGAGCGCTTGCCTAGCATGTGTGAGGCACTGGGTTTGATTCTCAGCACCGCATAAAAATAAATGAATAAAATAAAGGTCCAATTAACAACTAAAAATAAATATATATATATATATAAATAATTTTTTTAAAAAAAGAGTGAAGATTGGCTGCTGGAAATAAAAGCTCAAGTATATCTGTAGTACTTATACAGGAACTGACAGCCAGATAAAGGTGTTTAAAAAAAGGGATCACAAGCAGTTATGTACAATACATATAATTTTAAGAAAGACAAAACGAGGCTGCACATCTGTATACAACTGGTATGTGCACAAAGTGTCTGTGGAAGAACCAGGTTAACAAGGGTTGCCTCTGGAGAGGGCAACAGGGAAACTGGAGGTGAGAAGAAAACTTATTTTTGACGGAATTTTAAAAAATCTATTAAAAAAAAAGTTAATAATGAGGGGTTGAGTCCTCTAAAAAAGGCATAATTTCTGTTAGTTCTTGGAGGAAAGTACCACTGTGAACTTGAGTTGTGGGTGCAGACACACGTACTTAGAACCTTTAAAAGGAAAAAAAAATCCTTACATCTCTGTTATATTATTCTCTTTTTTTTAATATTTATTTTTTTTAGTTTTCAGTGGACACAACATCTTTGTTTGTATGTGATGCTGAGGATTGAACCGGGCCGCATGCATGCCAGGCAAGCGCGCTACCACTTGAGCCACATCCCCAGCCCCTCTGTTATATTATTCTTAACTCAGCTGCCAGTCAACTAAATAATTTTGAGACTTTTCCCCCTCCTAAAGCCCAGAGAATAAGAACTCTCTAAGAATTTAGAACCACAACTGATTTTTAGACTTCACCAGTGGGAGCTAGTTCTTAGTAGGACCTGGAGCAGAATGTCAGTTTTGTGGTTTAGTGCCCTAATAACCCAAGACTAAATTACACAAGAATAGAATTTCATTTTATATCACTGTTTGTTGCTGTCTGCACCCCAGCCCAGCTGTAAGCCTAAGGATACAAAGAATACTATCTCAAATACATGCCTATTAAGGAACTGGAGACCATGACAGCAACACCAAATTAGAAGAGGAAGCAATGCAGCATAGGGTGCTCAGAGTATTGACCAGTGAGGCCAGTGTTCTGTCCTTGCTAATCTGATCTCAGAGATAGAGTATGTCCTCATTGGTTTTGAGTCAGATTAGAAAAATCCTCCAGGATTCATAGTGCCTTGTTTGAGAGAAGAGATTTGGTTAAAGAAGTTAGGGAGCTGAAACATGAAATGAATTCTGACTCAGTTTGGACCACAGATCCCCTATTATGTCTTTCCAGACCTTGCATAAATAAAGTAGATAGTACAGAAATATGAAGTGGTATTCCCATGGAAGTCCCAGGAGCCTGGACGTCTGGGTGAGGCTTCCTTAAGGGATGAGAAGGGCACACTCACTTATTGCAGTGCTGTTTGAGGTGTTTCTTATAGCCATCATCATGCAAGACCACCTCAGGGTTGCAGGTAGCCAACCAGTCTGCATTCTTTAGTTCTGGGAGCAATAACTGGTTCTTTGTCTTCTTCCCTTTCCTCCCTCTGGGGACTGGGGCAGACAACCCTGAAACAGATAGACAGTGTAGAGCATGTGGATGAGCCAAGGGGGCTTCAACATAGGTATTAAGTCAGAGTTGGGCAGGGGCTGCAAAGAGACAGCCACGTCAGGCATGGTGGGCCCTGGATGACAGGCCCCACTTCTTAGTCCACAGTGTGAGGTGATGTACCTGGTTAGTAGGTCAGTAAGATTTACTGAGTACCCTGTGAGAACCAAGAAAGTAGATGTAGCCTGTGCCCTGTGGGCCCTTACAATTTAGCAGGGGAAAGGAATATTTGACTTGAAACCTCAAGGAGAACTTTGGTTATGCACAAGAAAGGAGTACAGCATAGGAAAGGCAAGACAAGATAGAACAGAGACAGAAGGGCAAAATTCAAAAGGGTGAGCCACAGAATACAATATGTGAGTCCCCAGCTCAGGGGAGGAACCCTAGGAGTCTCAGGTTAGTGGGCAGGACTGCATGTGGGAAACTGTGACAGGTCCCAGTTGTCCTTTATTAAACAGAATAACAGGCTACATTAGATGATCCCAAGGGAGAACTGAGAGCATCACCATCCTTTCCCACAGGTAACATTCCAAAATGTATCCAAGAAGTCCCCCAAAACACAGCAACAGGGAACACCCAGGTGATTAAAGTGCATAGGAGCTTGTGCTTCTCAGGCACAGCCCTTCCACCTCTCACCTGAATGGTTCTGGAGGGTCTGGGCCTGTCCATCTTTGGTAGGTGTGATCAGCTCCCAAATGAAACTTTTGATCTTCTCATCCCCCTTATAATGTTTGACACAGTACACCAGCAGGGCCCGGCAAATCATCTCCATATCCTTCTCGTTCAGGTGCCACTTGAATCGCCCGTGAGTCAGAATGTCTTTCCACCGGCCCCAGCTGATGGTGAAAATATAGAAGGGTGTTGGAGGGGGAAGGGCCACACATGCATCTTCATGAGCAGAACAAACAAGAGCCATGAGTGGTTCTTCTCTTCTTTCGGGTCTATTAATCACCTGGAGGGCTTTGTCCTGCAAGGCCTTTGAGGACTGCATGACCGCAGCACACTAAATGTCACTAAGTGACATGGGCATCGAACAAGGAGAGCTTCATATGTCCACTAGATCACAATATCAGGAGCAGAGAATAAGTTTGAAATTGAAACTGAGTCCAGATGCAGTATTCAAAAGCAATAGTGAGCTGTCTGCAGCGCACACCTGTAATCCCAATGGCTCAGGAGGGTGAGGTAGGAGAACTGAGAGTTCAAAGCCAGCCTCTGTAAAAGTGAGGCGCTAAATAACTCAGTGAGACCCTGTCTCTAAATAAAATACAAAATAGGGATGGGGATATGGCTCAGTAGTCCGTGCCCCTGGTACTTTCCACAAAAACAGCAATGGTGAGGTCACAGAAACTGAACCTTCTACTTCTACCAAAATCAGAGCCCTAAATCAATCATGTCTTGAATGTAATATCTGCTATATGGACTTGTTATATATCCTTGGGGGAAAAAGCAGGAAATCAGAAGATACAAAATTAGTAGATTTGTTGTGACAAGCTTGAGAAAACCATGGCACTTCTACATTGTGGCTGCAGAGCACACAGTGACTCCCTGTGCTTTCTGCTACCCACAGGACAGGAACTCTTCCTTTCCCTCTCTTCCCCACCACCTGCAGAGTGGCTTCTTGACTGTGACACTAGAAAACACTTGAGGGGGATTCTGAGCAGAAAGCTCAACTCTTCTTGCTCCAGTAGACCCCAATCAGCCCCGCAACAAGAGGGGACTGGAGAAAAATGCTGGACAAATCCCAGGGACTGAAACACAGTAGGGAAAAAAGCATCAGCAGTACCACCAGCAAGCAGAGCCAATACCCACCCAAAGATAAGCAGATTCTTCTCTACTCGGAAGCATTCAGCTCGGAGGTAGCGCCTGGCTTTGTCATTGAGGCGCCTGGATCGAGTGGGCCTTTCATCTGAGTCGCTGTCTAACTCTGAAAACTCCATGAGCTCATCTTCTTCAAATGAGTTGTAGTGTTTTGTCTGCTTTCTCACACGAGGTCGGTCAATCACTAAGCTTTCCTGAAAATGGAGAGGACTGTTGGGGAGATGGGCTCTCTTCTCTGCTCCCACCACAATGCTCAAACATACCCTGCTATCCTGCTGCCTCAGGGCACAAGTGAGAACGATCCCCCCATCCTGACTCATCTTCTAGCAAGAAAGGCTCTTCATAGTACACCTGCCATTCCTGTGACCACAGGCCAAGCAGAGGCGATTCTCTGGGACTTGCTCAAGTTGGCCTGTTCCCTGGGGCCCCCAGTGCTGTCAGCTACCATCTGCTGTTTCTGCCATCATTTTAACAGGGGTATGGGCAAGTGTGGCCTCCCAGGGGCACAGTGGCAGTCTGCTCTTGCCAACGAAGACTGGAGTGGTGAGGCCCAGCTGTTCTGCCCAGCATGCAAAGTGCAGCCTGTGCTCTAGAGACTGTAGGACAGTTCAGAGAATTCCATCTGCTCAGCAACTTTCTGAAGACAAACACATCCTGTTGCTTCATTATCTGCCTCCTCTCGTACTTCTATTGACCTTTGTCCTTTGCCAAAAGACAAAATCCTTAGCTCAGGAATCTCATTCATTCTGGTGGCTCCCTTGGCCATTTAATTTCATCTTTTCCTCCCTGGACCTCTTTCCAAGGCTGTAGCCCAGAGGACCAGTTTCCAAGCCCTGCTCCAGCACCCTTGCATCCCACCTTGAAAGACTCTCTGTGCTTTCTTCTGCCCACAAGGCAGGAGCTCTGCCTTTCCCTCTCTTCCCCTCTGCCTGCAGAGTGGCTTCTGGATTGTGACACTGAAAAACACTTGATCAGGTAGGTTATTAAAGAGGAATAAAATTTTTCTTCTTAAAAGAGGAAAAACATTTCTATTTGGAGAAAACATGTTGGATTATGTAATTTTTGGTGGTCCTACAGAAAAACAGTTATTGTTGGGTATCAATCATTGGTTTAGTGAGATATGAGCAGGGATTGTTCCCTGGGTTTGTGAGTCCATGGGAGTTCAACAGTCATCTGAGAAAAGACAGGTGGAAATAATGCATAGTCATCCTGAAGTAAGGTGACAGGGTCAGAGATGGAGGAAGGGAAACTAATATTTTATGGGGACCTCACAGTTGGCCAGGCACTGTACCAGTTATGTTCACAAATGTGACCTTGCATCCCACAGTGTGGGCTTTACCACCTCCTTTTTTCACTTGTTTTGGTTCCTTACCCAAAGGCACATACTGGTTCCGTTCCAAAGCCCATTCTCTTTTCTATGCTTAGATATAGAAAAATTCAAGACACTGAAAAAAAATGGAGATAAAGCCCAAAAACTTTTCTTTGTCATGGTGTTTTCCTCTTCTTTTTATTTGTCAGAGGTGAGCTGCCTTCACAGGAAGTATTAAAATAGAGGTAAAACAGTCATGTGCCAAGGATGGGATGCTGGCATGAGAACAAGGCTGAATTTGACCTGTTTGGCCAGTTCCCAGACGCTCAGCAGATTTTACGTACCATTAGGTCATTGTGAAGTTATGTAACAGTTAATATTTACCAAGTGCTGTCTGTGCCAGGCATGTTAAGTGTGTGACAAATAGCATCTCATTTAAGAATCAAGACTCAAGAGTAAATAATGATTTGGGCTGTGTAGGAATTTATTGTCATAAGATAGTAGTGAAATATTCAGTGGAATAAAAAAAAATGTACCTTTTCATTCTTTGCTTCAGTGTCTAGTTCAGCTATTTTAGCCCACTTCTGCCAAAAGTTAGGATCATCTAAGGAAATATCTGTTCTGTTTCCTGAAGCCACAAAGCTAGCCTGTGAAGGAGACAAGAGTCAGTAAACTGTGTTTGAACACACTATGAACTAATAAAAGTTATGAATGTGAAAATATCAAGGATGTTCTTTCTTTTTCTTTTATTTCAAAGACTGTATGAGGAAACTACAATTTTAAACTGGAAGGTCATTTTTTTGAAGCTTAGACTTGGAAGCAGGAGGACAAATCCTGGAAGACAGTAGCAATGTGCTCCTCGGTGTCTAGTTCCCTATACACAGGTTAATTCTTTAAGCGTTTTCTAGCTTTAACTCTTCTTTTAGTTCCACAATTACCATGTATCGGCCTTAGAAGAGGCACTGGGCTAAAGTATGAGGTATAGAGATGAGCAATAGATTACCCACATTAACTACTGAACACAAAACTTTCTACAGAAAAAGTCCTTCATGAGTCATCAAACAGGAGACCAAACCAAACTGAGAGTGATCTGCAAAGTTTTAAACCTAGTGACCTGAATTACATAGGAAGGTGGTCTGAGACTAAAAGCTGGGAAACTGAAGTAAAATCACTTTCCCATGAAATGAACAAAACATTTGCAGAATGGATTGTTCATTGGTGGTCCACTCTTTGACAACGACTGAGTGATCTACAAGGAAATAAAGATGACCAAAGGTCTCTGAGCAATCCTTGTAAAGAGAGAATAAAGTGCAGACTAGTGTATACCTGTCTATTATTGGTTCTCAAAGGCTCAGAGTGTCTTCCTTCTGTGCACAGTCCCTGCCTCAATATTTAGATTTCCTGTATATACCTACATTTTTAGAAAGTAACACAAACTAGATGTGTAGTCAAGAAAATTCAAGGGTTTATATATGGAGAAAGAGAAGACTTGCTAATGAGGGGTGAAAAATAAACAATTTTCTTTCTCCCCCACCCCCAATAATGACTGTGGTAAGAAGGTCCTATACCTTGGCAAAAGTAGACCCTTTCCCCTCAGACTGGATGGTGATGGTGTGGGTTCTCCTCTGAAGAATCTGGTCTATATCTTCTTCACAAAATTTGGAGCCTTCATCCTCCTCGTCCATTAAAGCTCCATAAGCACCTTTCCGGAGCAAGTCCTCCACCTCCATTTTTGAGAGTTGCTGTACCTGAACAGGTCACCAAAGGCTACTCACAAAGTGGCAAATGGACAGGAGAAATAGCCTCACACCTGGCCTTTGTGATTCAGAGTATGGTTCCTCCACTAATTGCACAGTCAGAAGAACAAAGAACAGGGGCAGCAAACTTCAGAAAATGAAAACCCAGATAAAGGTACTTTGGATTTTCTCTGGGGACAGCAGGCAGACCTCTGGAATAATCCAGTGGATGATCCAAGGGCCCTAACATTCTTCAGGATGTTGGTTATTATCAAATGTCACAAGCCATTAAAACTATGCACCACTGAAGAGGATATACTTCACATATTTTAAAAATATTTTAGTTTGAGCCTGTATCTTTAAAAACCTCCAGATGTACCAAACAAGCTGGAGAATAATGATTTATTCATTATTAAATAAATACATCAGTATTTAAAATGATGTCATTTCTTAAAAAAAAAAAAAAAGAAGAATCCCATGCCAAGTGTGATCTTCTTAACTCTTGTTGAAAACAGAAAATGGAGTTCAAAACACCCTTTCCTGGTTCTAATTAAGAATCTGTTTCTCTTTATATTAATCACAAGAGGGAATTCTGTGACTCCCAAGATGGGTAACTTGAAGTATTACACTTAGCAACATATGTATAGCTAAGAGGATATAGAACATCTGGAGTATAAACAACTCATTTAGAAGGCTTTAATTCCCAATCTTTGATGCCCTAAGCCTAGTGATTAAGGAGATATTCTGCTTTGTTTGCCTGCATTTGAAAACAATTTAAAAATCTTAGCTGCAATCTTTATCCCCTCCATCAAGAGAGAAAAAAAAAGATTTTAACTGCCATATTTCAAGCTGTTAATTTATTTAGTCATTATTCACTGATTATCATGTATTGAACATCTTTAATATGCCACTCATGCACTGTTAGGGGCCACAGATAACACTCTTCCCATTGTTCCTATAGATTTACCTTAAACATTCAGAAAATGCAGAGACCTGACTCTAAATTATCCTCTACTGTAGGATATTTCCTAACAGTGATATGTGGGCTGGCTTAGTACAGTAAAATGAACCTGGAAACAGCTGTCAGGAGGATAAACCCAGAGAGGCTAGGGCTGCATGACCAGTGCTCCTTAACATTCCAGAGTGGGTCCATCATACTCACTCCATTGGTGCTGCCCTTTCTGTTGATGTCCTGAAGTACAGCCTTGTCCAGGCCCAGCTTTAGGCTGGCCTTATCAAACATTTCCCGCTCATAGGAGTTCCGAGTGATGAGGCGATACACCTTGACAGCTTTGCTCTGGCCTATGCGGTGACATCGGGCCTGAGCCTGGGAAGGAGAAGGGTCATACATATCACATTATCACATGTGTAAGAACTGCAGCAGCCTAGGAATAGGAAGTGCTTATGTCCCATGTGAAAACAATTGAAAACAATTTAAAAATCTTAGCTGCAATCTTTATCTCACAGTTATGTGTCATGGGTTTGGTTTCAGAACTGAATTCACCCAAATGTCAGCTGCCACCTTTGGGGTCACTCATTTCTTCACGTATTGCTTACTGACTACTAGTGCCAGGCATAAAGCAGTGGGGGAGGCCTTGGTGTCCCACCCTTCTCAGCTTGTGGAGATGGCCCTCACTCCAAGGATGCTGTCCTGCTCTCTGGGAGATGCCTCAGAGCTGGTAGCACCAATTCTCTATTTTTAAATTTTTTAATAAAAAACTTCAAATATAAACGAAAATAGAAGAAAGTTTAATGACTTCTTATGGTCAATCCTGTTTCATCTACCATATTTCTATCCTCCAAGATTGTTAAGAGGCAAGTCACTGGCATTACTGTGTTTCATTCTTACATATTTCAATAAATATCTCTAAAGACTCTTGTAAAACAGCTTATATTACCATTGCTACACTTAAAAAAAATTAATATCAACCATCAAGCCAGTGTTCCAACTTCCTGCTTATTTGGATGAGAAACCAAATAAGAAACACACCTTCTAATCAGTTGATATTTCCAGTCTTTCTATCTTAGATACACTCAGCCTTCAATCTCTCTTTTCAATATAATTTTCTATTGAACAGAACAGGTATCTGTCCTATGTTTTCCCATGCCTGACATCTTGCCAACTGCATTCCTGCTCTGCCTCCCTCTTTGTCCTCTAAACTGGGAAGTATACCTTGAGACATGATCAAGCTAAGATCTGTTTGGCAAGATATTTCAGATGGGATTTCGATTTCCATCAAGAGGTCCTTGTTATCTGCTAGTCTGTTTTTGAATTGAAGATCACTGCCTACATCCATTACTTTATTAGGAGTTACAATTCCTCTTATCAATTTTGTATGAATAGCAGGACCAGACCAGATGTCTTGGAACAGCTTATTCTTCCTCTCTCTGGCAGTCTTCAGGCAAAGTGGCTAAGAAACAGCCAAGCCATAGGCCAGAAGACAAAAATGGTACTTAGAGACAACAATCTGAATATCCACTGCTACAGGTTTGGTGACTGTTTTGAGGCCTATTCAGTAGGCAAATAAAGGAAGTGCTTGTGTGTGTGTGCAGTGAATATAGCCTTGTGCATATGTAAGAAATGTGTGAGGCCCTGAGTATGATCCATAGTACTGCAAAGACAACAATATGAAAAAAAAATTAATCGCCCTTATACAGGTATTTCTTTTCCATCATAATGAAAAGCTCAACCACACCAGTGTCATTACTCATTTCATTTCTCCCTTTCTACTTACCTATTACAGTATCAGGAAAACAATACCATCACAACCCACCAAAAACATAATTTCTGAAAATAATGCAAGGTTTCTGTCTCCTCAGCCACTTAGGGCTATGTACTCTACTGAGTCTGTAAAAGTCAAATCAAAATGTTTTCAACACACACTTGGGGAGAAAAAAAATACACACATACACACACACACATATTAACGGTAGGGTTAGTTAGTGGTCCTGAGACTACTCTCTGGGTAATCTAGGATTCAGCAAATAAGTAAAAAATCTGGGGTAACAGTAATAAAGGTTTTCACTGCTGAAGAAAGAAGTTGCAATTATGGAAAGAGAGAAAACTAGAATAAGGGATGGGGTGTAGAATAAGGTAGAACATTAGCCTAGCATATGTGAGATACTGGGTTTGATCCTTAGCACCACAAAAAAAGTAAATAACAACAACAACAACAACAACAAAAAACAACTACAACAAACTATGGCATTAGAATGAACAGGAGGAATCAAGTATTAACTCACAGTAAGGGGTGGGTGTGTGTGTGTGTGTGTGTGCGCGCACGCGCGCATACATACACACACATGTACATATATGCACACAGATACAGAAATAGATATGAATATAGACATACGTTCATGTAAAAACATATACATTTACATAATATACAGATGAATGCATGTTGCATATATGCATTTATATATGCACATGTATATGCGTGTGTGTATCCTAGCAATATCTAATGACTGAGAATGTTTAGAAGCAATGTCATCCCAATAGCAATGAACATATTTAACTTCCAGATCTTATTTTTTTTAATATCTTTATTTTATTCATTCATTTTTTATGTGGTGCTGAGGATTGAACCCAGGGTCTCACACGTGCTAGGTGAGCACTCTACTGCTGAGCCACAACCCCAGCCCGCAGATCTTTTTTTTTTTTTTTTAAAGAGAGAGAGGGGGGGGGGGGAGAGAGAGAGAGAGAGAGAGAGAGAGGGAGAATTTTAATATTTTTATTTTTTAGTATTTGGCAGACACAACATCTTTGTTTGTATGTGGTGCTGAGGATCGAACCCGGGCCGCATGCATGCCAGGCGAGTGTGCTACCGTTTGGGCCATATCCCCAGCCCCCAGCCCCCAGATCTTATTTTCAAAATATCATTCTTAAAGATAGGAACAACTCTATAACATAACTCTAGTACAAAGCCAAGGTACACTGGAGAAAATCTACAGGTAAGAGTGGGGTAGAAAAACTTTAAGATAAGCCTCAAACACATCACTGTGCCTGAATGTAAGGAAGTACTCAAGTATGATAAACGTCTATCGAAATAACACCTGAAAATTCTCACTGGCTGAGTCTTAGACTATATGAACATCAAAATAAAGACAGTAATGGATTGTAACCCACTGAATAAAGAAAAACCCTTGGGTTCACACTGACATAAATAAATGGGATAAAAAGGAAAAAAAATACTTCCTTATATGTCAAATAATGAATGCATTAACAAATGATGGAAAACTGTGACTTTGTAACTATCATAGTGATAATTGATTCAAGCAGAGATAATCAATGGAAGATAAAGCCAGTAGGTGAAACTTTAATGAGAAACAGGTATAGTCTTAATGTACATCCCTAAAATTACCTCTAAATTTCAAAGAGAAAAATAGCAACTTTGTAGTGGAGAAATCTAAGGAAACAAAGTCAATATCATAAGACAAATGAACCCTATGTTCTTCCTGATATGATATATTGAGAAGAATGTATCAATTTGGTGGTGGTACCAAACTTGAATTCAATCTTGAGGAAATAGAGACAACCCAAATTAGGGACAAAATAACCCACTATCACTCTATAAAAACTTAAAGGTCACGAAAGCAAAAAGAAAGATTAAGGGATTGATCCAGCTTAAAAGACACTGAAGGGTACAACCAGAGAAATGAAAAGTTGAACTGCAACTGTGTACAGCAAATCAAAAAGCATTCTGCTGTCACATATATCTAGAATAAATAAATTAATTAAAATTAAAAAAAAGACACTAAAGGGATGACAAATAAAGGTAATAATGGGTGATCCTGGCTGGATCCTGGTCTGGGAGAATGATAGCTATAAAAGAAATAAAATGAAATGATAAATTTGAATATGAACTATGGATTAGAGAATAGTATTCTTATTTCCTGATTCTGAGAACTGAACTGTGATTATACAAGAGAAGGGCCCCTGCACCTTGAAAACATGCACTATGTAGCAGATAGAAAGATTCAATGCCTCTTATTCTCAAACAGTTTAGGGAGAGAATATGGTGTGTGTCTACATAAATGCTCAGAGACAGAGGGAGAAAAGGCAATGAAGACACACTCAACCAGAGAAGTGAAAGTGTGTTCTGGTTTGAATATGAGTATCCCCAAAAGCTCCTGTAACAATGCAGCAATGTTCAGAGGTAAAACAATCATGAGCTGTAATCTAATCAGTAGATTCATCCATTTGCTAGAATAATAATTTGGAAGAACTGGGTGGTAGCTGTAGGTAGGTGGGGTGTAACTGGAGGAAATGGGTCACTGGGGGCTTGCCTTTGGGGATTCTCATTCCCCTGATTCCTCCTTCTCTCTTAGATTTCTGCTTCCTGGTTGCCATGGACTGAGCAGCTTTCCATCAGCACTCCATTCTGCCATGATGTTCCGCCTCACCTCCAGCCCAGAACAATGGGAGTCCATTGTCAATGGACGGAACCTCTGAAACTGTGAGCCAAGATAAACTTTCCTCCTCCCCAAGCTGTTCTTGGTTCTTGTCAAGTATTTTGGTCATGGCAATGAAAAGCTAACACAGAGGGTTTAAATACTACTGTAATTTGAGACAGAAAGCAAACCCAGCTGATTAATCTGGATAAAAGTATATCAGAGTTACAATGGGCATGGTGGTGCATGCCTAAAATCCCAGCAACTTATAAGGGTAAAGCAGGAGTGCTGCAAGTTTGAGGCCAGCTTGAGCAGCTGAATAAACTGTCTCTATATAAAAAATAAAAAAGCTGGGAAAGTAGCTCAGTAGAAAACTGCTCCTGAGTTCAATCCCCAGTACTGCCAAAAGAAAAAAAAACAGAGCACCAGTGGCAAAACAATTACATAAAACCAAAAATGTACAAAAATATTATATATATGGCATAATTCCAAATATCATGGTGTTTGGCTAATGGTAATTTCTATTTCCATCATTCTTTCTGCATTTATTAATGGGAATTCTACTGAAAAAACAGTTATCTTTTGTCTCATTTATACACATCAGTATTATTTTATTTGTTATGCTGTGTTACAATTTTGGATCATAGTTTTATATGATGGAGTCTTGCTCCCCAGATGGTGGTGCTTTTAGTAGGTGGGGCCCAGTTGGAGGAATAGGTTTTTGGGGATGTGCCTGTGTAGGGTACATTGGGACCTTAGCCTCTGCCTTTCCCTTTTTGTTTCCCAGTCTCCATGAGCTGAGCAGGTTTGTTTCACCATATTCTCTGTCATTATGTTTGGCCTCACCACAGGCCCTGAGCAATGGGGTGAAGCAACCATGGACCCAAACCTCTGAAACTATGAGTAAAAATAAGTCTTTAATACTTTTAAATTGTTTACCTCAGGTACCTTATCACAGTGATGGTAAGTTGCCTAAGACATGCTGTCTACTTCGTATACAGACTCAACTGTTTCATTTTGCTTTAAATTTTTTTTTTCCAGTACTGGGGATTGAACCCAGTAGCACTCCACCACTGAGCTATATCATAGTCCTTTTTATCCTGATGCAGGGTCTTGCTAAATTGTTCAGGCTGATCTTAAACTAGCAATCCTCCTGCCTTAGCCTCCCAAGTCTCTGGGATTACTGGTGTGTGCTACATTACCTGGCTTGCTTTTGAATTTTAGGAATTCACTTTCCAAGTGAGGCAAGGTGGTGTATGCCTGTAATCCTATTAATTCAGGAGGCTAAGGCAGGAGAACGGCAACTTTAAGGACAGCCTCAGCAACTTAGCAATACCCTGCCTCAAAATAAAAATATAAACAAACGGGCTGGGAACACAGCTCAATGGGAAATGCTCCTGAGTTTAATTCCCAGAATCAAAAAAAAAAAAAAAAAGACTTTCCTGTCTTAATTACCCATAATGAAGGGGGTAGGGAAGAAATAACTAAGCAACTTAAGAAGATGATGTTTCGATTATTTGTGGTACTAACAACCAAACAACCTACTATTTTTTTAATATTTATATTTTAGTTTTCGATGGACACAACATCTTTTATTTTATTTTTATGTGGTGCTGAGGATCGAACCCAGTGCCCCGCACATGCCAGGCGAGCGCACTACCGCTTGAGCCACATCCCCAGCCCCCAAACAACCTTCTATTGATTGATATTATACTCTGGTAAATTTATTTTCCAGAAAATATTAACAATTCTGAGACTACTTAATAGTACTCTCTGGATACACTAGGATTAAGAGAATAAATACACTGTGCTAAGATAATGAGATTCAGGCTTCTCTCTGACAGAGAAAAGTTACAAATAATGTACAGGAGAAGACTATAATGAACCCTGATGATGAGAATCAGAAATCTCATTATGGATGGTTAACTTCAGTATGAGTGAGGAGGTTCACTACGTGTGCTTGTGTTGGTACGCATACATGTACTTCCTAGGTCCTTTTATGCAAAAGATCCAAAAGGAATAACTCCAGTACAGGTACCTCATAGCCAGATCTTGATTTCTAAATGCCATTCTCAGATAAAAAGAATGATGAATCCTTGAAGAAATGGTCAGTTCCAAAGCTATGTCAGGAAAAATGCAACATGAACCTGAATATCTTATGTGTTGAAAAGAAAGTGCTCAAAAATCGTAGCATGTCCAACAGACAAAGAAGCCCAAATGAAGGGATACCAAAAGCTAAATCTAAACATCCTGAAAACAAAAATCAGTAATGGTTTATAAAATAAAATAGCTGGGGGTGGCGGGGTATAGTGGCATCATTGCTGTACTAGAGACTCAGGAGGCTGAGGCAGGAGGATCCCAAGTTCCAGAGCAGCTCCCTAAGCAACTTGGTAAGACCTTGTCTCTAAAGAAAAAAAGAAAAAGGGTTGGGAATATAGTTCAATGGTAAAGTGCCCGTAGGTTCAATCTCCAGTTCAAAAAAAAAAAAAAAAAAGAAAAAAGGAAAGAAAGCTGGGTGTGGTTCTGTGTGCCTATAGTTCTGATTACTGGGGAGGTGCTGAGGCAGGAGGATCACTTGAGATCAAGTGTTCATGGCCTGTCTGGGCAACATAGTGAGACCCCATCACAAAACAAAACAAAACAGACAATAACAAAACAAATAATACTGATGTAAATAAATCAGAGACAAAAGAGAACTGTCTTTACAGTAAAATAAATGCAGAAGGGATAATGGAAATAGAAAATGACCATGGGCCAAACACCACTGATGGGCACTAAAATTAATGGGGAAAAGTATAACGAGAAACAGGATATTTACAGAATCTCAAAATACATATTCACAAATACTTAACTAAAAGTAGTCATACTACAGTAGAGAAACCTGGAAGACACCATCACCAAGTGATCAAGTGCTAGGATAATAAGACTGACATCATGTACCCTGATGGAATGTATTGAGAAGGACATACCATCACTTCTATGATATTTTTGCCCCAAATGTATAAGGTCATATCTAATCATGAGAAAACATCAGGAAAATACAAATTAAGGGACTTTGTACAAAACAGCTTGTCAGTACCCTTTCAAAGTGTCAAATGACAAAAGGTAAGGAAAGACTAAGGAGCCTTCATAGATTGAAAGAGGCTGATGAGTCATGACTTCTAAAAGGAATGTGAGACTGGATCCCAGGCTAAGAAAAAGATCACCTGTGGGAAACTGAAGGAATACAAATAGGGTCTTAGATTAACATTTTATCAATGTAAATTTCCTGGTTCCACTCATAAACAAATTCAGTAGAGTAGCAGGATATAAAATTAACTAAATCAGTTGTGTTCCTATACAACAATGATGAATCAACTGAAAGAGAAATTAGAAAAACTATCCCATTCATAATAGCCTAAAACCAAAACCAACAAAATGGTCTACAATGAAAACTACAGGACACTAAAGAAAGAAACTGAAGATCTTAGAAGATAGAAAGACCTCCCATGCTCCTGGATAGGCAGAATTAATATTGTCAAAACAGCTATACTACTAAAAGCGCTATACAAATTCAATGCAATTCCTATTCCACTAATGTTTTCATAGAAATAGAAAAAGCATTCATGAAATTCATTTGGAAAAAACAATAGCCAAAACAGCCAAAGCAATCCTTAGTGAGAAAAGTGAAGCAGGAGGCATCAGAATACCAGACCTCAAATTATACTACACAGCTACAGTAACAAAAACAGCATGGTATTAGCACCAAAACAAACATGAAGACCAATGGAACCTAACAGAAGACACAGAGACAAATGCACATAAATACAGTTATCTCATCCTAGACAAAGGTGCCATAAACATACATTGTTCAATAAATGGTGCTGGGAAAATTGGAAATCCATTTGCAGCAGAATTAAATTAAATCCAAAGTGGATCAAAAACCTAGGCATTAGACCAGAGATCCTGTGCCTACTAGAAGAAAAAGTAGGCCCAAATCTCCAAAATGTCGTCTTAGAAACCAATTCCTCAACAAGACTTCTGAAGCATAAGAAGTAAAATCAAGAATCAATAAATGGGGGCTGGGGTTGTGGCTCAGTGGTAGAGTGCCCATCTAGCACATTTCGATCCTCAGCACCACATAAAAATAAATAAAATAAAGGCATCATGTCCAACTACAACTAAAAAAAAAAATCAATAAATGGGATGGCATCAAACTAAAAAGCTTCTTCACAGCAAAGGAAACAATCAAGAATATGAACAGAGAGCCTACAGAATGGGAGAAAATCTTTAATGTCTGCATCTCAGAGCATTAATCTCCAGGATATACAAAAAACTCAAAAAAACTTATTAAACTTAAAAAACAAATAACCAAATCAACAAATGAGCAAAGGAACTGAACAGATACTTCACAGAAGAAATTCGAATGGTCTACAAAAATATGAAAAAATGTTCAACATCAAATCTCTAGTGATTAGAGAAATGCAAATTAGAACTACACTGAAATTTCATCTCACTCCAGTCACAATGGCAATTATCAAGAATACAAGTAATAAATGCTGACGAGAATACGGGGGAAAAGGTACACTCATACGTTGTTGGTGGGACTGCAAATTGGTGTAACCACTAAGGAAAGCAGTATGGAGATTCCTCAGAAAACTTGGAATGCAACCACCATTTGACCCTCCATTCCTTGGTATAATCTCAAAGAACTCTAGTACAGGTGCTTCACGGGAGGTTTTTCCATCTACTAAGATCTTCAGTTTCTTTCTTCAGTGTTCTGTAGTTTTCATTGTAGAGGTCTTTCACCTCTTTTTTTTAGATTGATTCCCAAGCATTTTGTTGTTTTTTTGTTTTAGGCTATTGTGAATGGGATAGTTTTTCTAATTTCTCTTTCAGTTGATTCATCATTGTTGTATAGGACAGCCAAATCAATGTATATAGCAGATTAATTAACAATAGCTCAGCTATGAAACCAACCTAGGTTCCCTTAAACAGATGAATGGATAAAGAAAATGTGGTATACATACACAATGGAATATTACTCACCCATAAAGAAGAATGAAATTATGGCATTTGCTTATAAATGGATAGAACTGGAGACTAAGTGAAATAAAGCTCATCCCACAAAACAAAGGTCAAATGTTCTTTCTCATATGCAGATGCTCACAAACAAGAGAGGAGGAGGAGGGAAGAACAGAAGTTCACTGGATTAGACAAAGGGAAATGAAGGGAAGGGACGGGGAATGGGAGTAGGAAAGAGTAGAATGAACTGGACAAAACTTTCCAATGTTCACATATGTATACACAACCACTGAAACTCCATATCATGTATACAACAAGAAGAATGAAATCCTAATTAGAATAAGCTATACTTCATGTATATATAATATGTCAAAATATACTCTATTGTCACGTGTATCTAAAAAGAACAAATTAACAAAAATTTCCTGGTTCCAATAATTACACTATAGTTGTATAAAATGCTTACATTAAAAGAAGCTGAGCTATTGAAAAGAAAGGTATACTGGAACTCTACATTGCTTTGCAACTTGTAAAAAAGTTAAAAATATTTTGCATTATAATAATGTAAAATATTTAAAATGGCTACAAAGTCAAATACACAAAAAGGCATGGTTAGAAAACTGGTTTCTACCTCTGTCACTTCTGTGTGGTTCTTGGTTCCCTCTATATGTAACCACTTAAAAAAAATTCAAGTTTTATATCTTGTGGGGGAGAGGCAGAGACGGGCAGACACAAATGCAGCCTCTGTAGATAAATGCTAGCACACTACAGAGTTTCTCTACATCATTTTTTTTTCCACTCAACTATATACTCTGAGATGATTCCATAGCACAGAGATATTCCTCATTCTTCATTCAATGCTAATATACTATAGTTTACTCAGCCTATTACTACCAGACAACTGAGCTGACTAGTATTTGGCTATTATAATCAGTTGCCAAAACTTCTTCAGTTGTAGATGGACACAATATCTTTATTTATTTATTTGTTTATTTTATGTGGTGCTAGGGATCAAACCCAGTGCCTCACATGTGCTAGGCAAGCACTCTACCACTGAGCCACAACTCCAGCCCTCTTACAGTATCTTTAGAAAGTAGCAAATTTCTATTACTGAGAGAAGATTTGAAGGATAACTGGCAAATAAAGTGATCACTGTAAATAATATGGTTTATAGGACCTATAAGGTAGTAACAATATGTGGCCATTAAGTATTAACACTGATTTTTTTTTCTTCTAGCTCACACAGGTTTGAAGGTAAACTGCAAGATGCTGGGCTGAGGTAACGGCTTAGTGGTAGAGCACTTGCCTAGCACGTGCAAGGTCCTGGATTAGATCCTCAGCACCACATAAAAATAAATAAATAAAATAAAAAAGGTATTGTGTCCAATTAAAACTAAAAACATGATCCAACTGAAGAAATGTTTTTGAGCAAAGGTCTCATGGAGGAACATACTCATAAAAATGAATGCTCCATGAGAGCAGGAACTTTTGGTCTAGCTTGCTGGTGTGTCTCCAGGACTTTAAATAATGCCTGGCACATCCTGCTATTTAAAAGATGTTCACTGAATAAATGATTACATAATGGAGCACTTGTGCATAGACCTGCAAGTTCTTAACTTTCTTGTAGCAATCAAAAAGTAAACTCTACAGGTGTAATTCTCCAAGCTTAGGCATAAATATACTATCAAGAAACAGGTGGTGCTAGCAATTAAGATCCCAGCATAGGAAATGGCAAAGGGGCAGTTCCTTTCTTTCCTTGGAGCAGTGTGGCAGTTTCCTGGAGTCCTGTTTCTGGTGACTGATCATGGAAGGAGCTCTTCTCCTCAGGCTGGATTCCCTCCTCCCTTCTGCATACCAGTAGATGCATTACAGTGGGACTGCATGGGACAACTGCAGCCATGCTTTCTAAATATTGCCTTCAGGGACCTTTGCCCAGGTTGGTCATGATATCTCACCACTGTTACCTTAGCTTGTCAGAGAATAAGAAACAGTATCATGAATCAATGAAAGAGGAAAGTACTTGTGGTCTGTGAAGGGGGCACAATACCCTGCTACTACCAAGAGGCCCACCTCTGCCTTCAGGGTTAATAGCAGGACTGGCTTCCTCCCAAGAAGAAAGCCTGTCACTGGCAGCCTTGTTAGAGCTGCCAATAAATCTGCATGGGTAAATTTAATCTAGAGATCAAGGTGTGTGTGAGCAGGAGTCTTCGGAAGCTTAATTCTGGTTATTGGTCAAGGGGCCTTCAGAACTTACTGAAGCTGATGCTATGACCCTCCACTGCACTCTTGTGTCTATTTCTTAACTGGTGAAGATCTAAGCATGGGAGAAGGGATATGATATGTTGGACTCCTCGGAGTCTAGCAAGACAAAGCAAATAGTACATGACATTTGATGTCCGTGTTATAGGAAGACCTAGATTAAAAAAAAATCTCTAGCGAAGTTTAAAGCTCAAATTCTACCCAGTGAAACAACTGTAAGAGAAGACTACCTGTACTTTTGCTAATAATAACGAAAAAATACCAGAGAAAGTAAGGCTGTTTTCTGACTCCACTGATTTAGCAGAATGAACCTGTGCTCTCCAGTCACAAAGCTAGTTTGTCTATAGGTTTGCCTCAGGGGCTCCTATAATTTGGATTTAGAATGTCCCCCAAAGGACCATATATCAAAGGCTTGGCCCTTGGCTTGGTGCTGCTATAAGGTGGTATAACATTTAAGAGGAAGGGCATACTGGGAGAGGGAGGTCTTCAGGGAATGCTCTTGAAGGGAGATATTGGAACTCTGGTCCCTTTCTATTTCTCCCTTTGCTTCTCAGCTACCTCAATGTGAGTAGGTTGCTCCACCATGTGCTTCCATAATGATATACTTCGTGGTCATAGGTCCAAAGCAACGTCAACTGATCATGGACTGTGCCCTTTCAAACTGTGAGCCCAAATAAGTCTTTCCTCTTTTCAACTTGATTATCTCAGATATTTTGTAACAGTAATAGAAAACTGATTAACAAGGGACTCAGGCCCACTTTAGCTGAGCCCAGGACCCCACCATAAGGCTGACTTTACTTTCAAGGCTCTGTGGGGGTTCTCTTGGGGTAAGTCAGGAAACATGGGTTGTCCTCACACTGATACTGCTCCCTTATGTGTCCTGACCAGGGAAAAACATGGACTGCCTCCCAATCTTGCTTGTGAGAGACCAGAGTAAGACCTCACATTTTCTTTTTTCATTTATACATTTTTAAATGGTACTTTATAGATATATATAAAGGTGGAATTCACCATGATGTATTTATACATGCACATAGTATAAATTCATTCTACATTTCCTCCCCTTTCCTGTCTCTTCTCCTTCTCCATCAATCTTCTCCTACTTCTACTCCACAGATCTTCCCTCTGTCGTTATGCTATCCATACCTCCATATCTTTCCCCCCTTATTTTGCTCTAACTTCTACATATGAGAAAAAAAACATATGACTCGTGATTTTCTGCATCTGGCTTATTTCATTTAGCATGATGTTTTCTAGTTCCATCCATTTACCAGCAAATGCCATAATTTCATTCTTCTTTATGGTTGAGTAAAATTCCATTCTCTCTGTGTTACCACATTTTCTTAATCCATTCATCTATTCATGCCACGCTGGCTGGTTCCATAACTTGGCAATTTTGAGCTGTGCTACTAGAAACAGTGATGTGGTTGTATCATTGTAGTATGCTGATTTTAGCTCTATGGCGTAATTATTGAGAAGTGGGATAGCTGAGTCTTATCATGGTTCCATTCCCAAGAATCTCCATACTGCTTTCCAGAATGTTTATACTAATTTGTAGTCCCACAAAAAAATGTATGAATGAAAATTTGTATTTTCTATCATCTGAATTGAACCTGTGCTAAAATTCCACTACGACAGAAGTAAGATCCTGAAACAGAGGGATTCTCTTTTCTGTTGTCTTGATGTTTACATCAGGTGGTATGACCCTAGCTCATTCTCAGACAAATATCTTATAACTAAATCCACTTTCCAAGGCAACAATCTTAAAGAACTATAGATGATTGAAAGTTCTCATTTATTAAAAAAATTAGAGTGTGTGCATACGTATAAATGTGTGTGCACTAAACATGACCTACCTATGAAGAATAGTAGAAAAGGAAAAGGTAGTTTTCTGTTAAAGAGTGAGGATCTCATTCATAAGAAAAATAATTCTCTCTGAATTATAAAACCTTAATATAATAACCAAGAAAACAGAAACTAGTGAATCAATAACACAAGAAGCCAGTTGAAAAGACCAAGAATCAAAAAATTCTAACTCTAATTCTGATCTGGGCTGCCTTTATCATTGACTTACTCAGTCATTCATTAAGCTTTTGCTATGCTCTGGGGTACAAGCTAACACCCTGGATCATCTGCAGTGCTGGTCTTTGTTTCTTCATTAAAATTGAGCATTAGGGGAAGTTCAGACACTGACTTAGCACAATTACAAAACCCCACACTATCCAATTTCAATTTGCTATCCCTTAATTCATCTCTTGCCTTTTCTGTTTCTTGGCATAACAACTATTCAACTAGTAATGTTTACACTTCACCTAAGAGAAGCATGGCAATTCTAAAATCTTTTGCCTCTGGCCTTATGCCACCAATTTCTTGCTTTAATGTCCCTTCAGGCATATCCAGCTAACCTGGCTTCAAATTCATACATCATTATCCTAGTACTATGCCTCACAGTAAGATAAGCATCACAAAAGATCACAGAGCTTTATAGCTGTCAGGGACTTGTACAATAATTTGTTTGGGAGTCAGTGAACATCAGTAAAATGCCTGACAGTAAATATTCAGGTTTTGTGAGCTATGAGGTCTCTGTTGCAGGTATTCAACTCTATCATTATAACAGGAAACTGACCACAGATAATACACAGAGGAATGGTTGTGGTTGTATTCTAATAAAGCCATTTAAAAAAAAATAGGTAGTAGGCAAAAAGGTGAAACATTTTCACCCCCTAATCTATATCACTATTATATTTAGGTTCTTGGTAGTGAGCTGATCAAATATTAGCTTTTGCTTATTATTTTAGTGTTGAGTATATGACACTTTAAAAATTGGTTAGTTGTTAAATCTACTAACTCATCTTTGATCCAAACATCCCTTTACCAGAAGAATGAACCGATGGTGAGCTATTCATAACCACTGATTTTCTTTGAAGATGATTGATGAACATAGTGCCATACAATTTGCTTTAGAATTTACCATGATATTTTCCCTGGGTTTTAGCTAGCTGTCACCAATAATTTAAATGTTTAATAATTTAAAACACCATTTTTCAATTAGTAGACTGATTTCTTCAAACAATTACTATTGTTAACTTACTAAATGACAAAGGCAAAGCAGAATGACTCTGTGGATATGAGTGATGTCTTCCCTGCATTCCATCCTTTGCAGTATCTCCCAGAGTGCCTCCTGAATCGATGTAAAGCAGCCTCTAAACTTCTTTTGCTAACTCATCTAGTCTATGAAAAAGGCTTTGAGCTACCTGATTTCCCACCCCCCCAATTCTAGTGTTAGCAAACACCCCAAGATATAATATCTATTTAGGATGATGTTCATCATTAACAATACAATATGATATAAATCTATATTCTACATAGTCTTCTTGACAAATTAGAATCATTTTGGTTCGACTCACTGCCCAATCTGGTTAGAATGCATTGTTTAGTTCAAAATAGGGTTGACGAAGAACTCTAAACAGACTCTGCCATTTTCTTGTTGTTTCTTTATGCTTACTTTTCAAAAAGTATCCTTACTTTTCTTGTCAAGCTGCATATCATTTAGTTTGGTTAAAAACAGAAAATAGAATCTGCAAAGCCACTTAACCGGGCTATGCTGCACTACATGGAGAGAGAGGGTGTCTGTCACACCTGCCACACCATGGAACTTTCCCACCTCTTTGGGTTAACTTGTTTACTATACATGGCCATCTCACAAACAAATTGAGAGAAAATGTGAGGTATCTTTATGTCAGAAAATAATAATAGCATCTCTATTCTATATTTGGAGGCTACCATAAAACATTTGATTAAAACAAAAGGACAGAACCATTCTGATTAGCAGGAAGGGTCAACATTTACTTTTCATTGGGTTTCATGCCCTGACCAAGGTCCTGGCCTATACCTCAGCTTGGAGCAAGGCAGATAATCTATAGCTGACCCAGACTCTCTCATGATATTCTGATTCAGGGCAGCTAAGGTAAAGAACATTCATCCTAATGGTTACCTGCAAGTCATTTTGTGGGTTCCAGTCAGAATCAAATATGATGCAGGTATCAGCAGCTGTGAGATTGATCCCCAGGCCTCCTGCTCTGGTGCACAGAAGAAATACAAAGCGGTCTGAGTCTGGCTTACAGAACCGGTCGATGGCTGCCTGGCGCAGGTTTCCCCGTACTCGCCCATCAATTCGCTCATAGGTGTATCTGAAGGGACCCAAACGAATGAAAGCCCAGGCGTTAATCATGACTTCAATGGAGAACAGTAAACAATGCAGGAAGCTGCTGCCTGACAGCCTTAAGTCTTACTTCTAAATTTGGATCAAATGACAGTGGTCTACAAAGAATCCCACCTCCTATATATGAAGCAGGGCAGACACTTAGAACTGCATTGTAAGATGCACCCCTCCAACCTCAGTAAAAAAAAAATCTGAAACAAAGCAAAAAATCAGCCACAAACTAAGGAGGTCTAGAAGAATTATAAACACAAAATATTGATCCCCAACACTGTTTCCCAATAAGATGCCCATGCAACTTAATCTCAATTTCCCAGTTTATATCTGTAGTAAAGTTAATCAAAATATCAGAAAAAACAAACAAGAGCCTCAACTGTCAACTTTCAACACTGTTCCTAATAAGGAACCAGAGTTCATTTAAGCTGCTTAGGACAACTAAAAATGCAACTCTACTGCCAGGCCATCTTTTCATGTATGAGCTGGTCAATTCTAGCCTACCAGATTCTCAAAGCTTTAGAAACACCAGCAAAGCCTCCAAATTTACAGCTAAAAATTAAGGTTTTCTAGGTAATATATTGCCAGGCAAGTAGGGATAAATAATAGGAAAGATTTCTAAGGTGTGTTGGGGTTAGGGAGACTGGAGAATGTTTAGTGGAAAATAAAGTGAGGGAGTAAAGCTGAAGAGCAGGAAAAAGGCATTTACCTGTCTGGATAGTAAAGGAATGAGGTAGATAGCATGGTGGGGTTAAGGGTAAGGAGGTAGAGAATAGGAAATGAAACTGTTATGGGGATAGATTGCTACTATCCTTCCAGAGAGAGAACACAGAAGGAACATTAATGGTGAAGACTAAAATTAACACAGAACTAAGATATAGCAGCAATCTTATTCTTCTTAAAATTATTTTCTTGGCTAGGTGCAGTGGCACACACCTGTAATCCCAGCAGCTCAGGAGGTGGAGGCAGGAGGATCTCAAGTGCAAAGCCAGCCTCAGCAAGTTAGTGAGGCCCTAAGCAACTCTGTGAGATCCTGTCTCTAAATAAAATATAAAAAGAGCTGGGAATGTGGCTCAGTGATCAAGCGCCCCTGGGTTCAATCCAAACAAACAAACAAACAAACAAATAAATAAATAAATATTTTTCCTATTTACTCTACTTACAACAAATGAATTAAAAAGGGGGTTTACTCAGGATCCAATTTTGATCTATAAATAAAAACTCACTGGTCAAGTAGAACTAAGAAGAACCTTGTGATAAAAGGACCAAGTCATCCTAAATCCAACAACAGCCAAGCCCAGAAATTTTGACAAAAATCTAATTTACAGCCCAGAATTTTGGAAATCAGATCTCTAGAATTAAGTGAAATGACTAGTAAGAGGAAAAGAATAGACATTTTAGGAGTAGATGACTGTGTGGGGATAGCTTTAGAAAATTTTATCTGGCAAAATAACCCTGACATCCCTGTAGAAAAGAAAAAGCCACAAAAAGAAACCGGCCAGGCCAAAGAAATACACATAAAAAACCTGATCATGGCAACCCTACTGGGTCACCTCTTGTTCTGTGTGAGTTCTCTTTTCTTCTCACTAAAATCTTACTTTTTTATGCGCAAAACAAAACAAAAGGACAAAAATGAAACCCAAAAAACAAAAACCAAACCTGACCAACTCAGACACTAATGACGGAAACATGCAAAGTAAAGAAACAAGTCTGAAAATATTGCGTGAATTCTAAATGCCATAATGCAGCCATCTGTGGAAATATGACTATGGTTGTTTTTGTTTATTCCTTCTTTTTTAAATTAACATATATTCAAGAGCAATATTACAAGGGACCTATAGTAGCAAATGAAATGGGTGGTTCTGAAAGAAATGGCATGAAGGCAAACCAAAAAGATTTTGTGTCATAAGATGAAAGCCAAGGGCTAGATGTCTGTATTCTACAGATGTCATTTGTAGTAACCACAATAACAGCAGTAGCAGGTTCTTTAGTGTCTGCTCTGCCAGACACCAGCACATGGTTGATATGTACTATCACATTTAATCTCTCCATAATTCTAAGAAGTAGTTTCTATTATCATTTCCATTTTATACTTAAGAAAACTTAAAAAATACAAAATGAAACAAATATCTCCTGCAGTCACTTTGCTGGCAACTGAGTCAAAGCCAGATGCAACTGATTGATGGCTTTCATATGGTACATTTCACTGCAGTAGGTCAGAAATGTTTTCTAAAAACTTACAAGGGAAATTAAGGACAAATAGCAGACACTATAAAGTTTGGAAACTTGTCTCTAACAGAAGGTGGAGGCATAAACTATACTTTGGTATCAAAATGACTTTGATAAATCAATGATCTGAGGATTTGTAATAATTTACCCACAGAAATTTGGCCCTGTAATTATACAGCAGAAGCAGCATAGGATTTGAGACAGAAGACAGGGTTGAGATTTAATTAAATGACAGCCACCGCCCCAGCCCCTACACAAGTGAATGATTGACGCTGCAGGAACAGAGGGAGGATCAGTGTTCCTGACAAGACACTCTGGTCATCAGGGAGCTGCAGCTAGTGAACTCATGAATCAGAGTGAGGCTGGGAAATGGCAGAGCCTTTGGGGAAAGAGAAATTAATAAATAGTGATGATGTAGTTCAGTCATCACCATAGGAAAAAAATTCCCATACAATTAGAGAAGTGTTTTGCCAACTATGATGTAACAAGAGTTTAAAAAAAATGAAACTTGTACAGGATGACTGGAACAATATTTTTCATTTCTATCAGTTTTGTTTTGAGGGAGTGCTCTTCAACACAAAACTAAAAATGGAACTATGTGAGTTCTTTTAAATCTCTCCTTACTTCTAAGTCAGATCCTTTAACTGTGCCCTCATTTCTGTATTAGAGTCTGGCATGAAATTAAATGGGAACAAAACCAAACTGACAGCTGGACATGCAAAGAGGCTCAAAAACAAAGAAGACTTTGAGGGCTGATAAGTCTAAAAGAAAAATCAGATAAAATAAAAATTTCCACACCAAATTTCAGCATAGCAATTAAACCTCTGCAACCACTATATTTGGAATGAAATCCTTAGGAGTCAAAGTGGCTCATTGATTCAGAGTCACTATCAAATCTCCACAAGAAGCAGGTGGCACTCTGGAAAAACCTGTGTGCCTGACCAGGGGTGGGGGTTGGGAGAGGAGAGTGATACATTTTTGGCACAAGAAATGTTGACCTCAGAAGGACTAAGGGGAAATGAACAATTCTCTTGTTTCTTAGCAGTAACCAGGAGAGAGAGGGAGGGAGGGAGGGGGAGAGAGAGGGGGGGGGAAGGAGAGAGGGAGGGAGGGAGAGAGAAGCAGGGGAGAGGAGGGAATAGGGCAGAGGAGGGGAGGAGAAAGGACAGGATAGGTGGGGCAGAGGAGAAGGAGTAGAGGGAGAATCACATTCACCACAAATATATAATATGCTTAGGACTACATTCAGAAAGAAATACTCATAATTGGTAACACAACACTAGAAGCTATGGTATTTTGTTTACCACTATGTAACACCAACAAATGTTCTGTTCCAGTCCAAGAACATACTTTATTTATTTTTACTTTTCTTTTTGGTACTGGGGACTGAACTCAGGGGTACTTGACTACTGAGTCACATCCCCAGCCCTATTTTGTATTTTATTTAGAGACAGGGTCTCGCTGAGTTGTTTAGCACCTTACTTTTGATGAGATGCTAAGTTCAAAGCACCTGAACTCATGGTCCTCCTGCTTTAGCCTCTGGAGCTGCTGGGATTACAGGCATGTGCCACTGCACCTGGCAAGGCACATACTTTATATTTATTAAATCAACAGTGTATATGAAAGACTTAAGTATAGTGACTATCATGTTCCTCAATTTTTTTGGGGGGCTACTGAGGATTAAACTCAGGGGCACTGGACCACGGAGCCACATCCCCATCCCTATTTTGTATCTTTAATTTAGAGAGGGTCTCACTGAATTGCTTAGAGCCTCACTTTTGCT
Organism: Urocitellus parryii; assembly: GCF_045843805.1. Taxonomy (NCBI): domain Eukaryota; kingdom Metazoa; phylum Chordata; class Mammalia; order Rodentia; family Sciuridae; genus Urocitellus; species Urocitellus parryii. The sequence goes on from NC_135536.1 coordinate 182,409,919, forward strand.
GAGGTTGGCTTTAAATTCACAATCCTCCTAGGGAGGCTCAGTCTCCTGAGCCACTGGGATTACAGGCATGTGCCACTGTGCCTGGCTATATGTTCTTATTTTTAATTTTACAGAGATGTCAATCCTATCCTGCTTAATAAAAATCCCATCATAAGCCTCTAGAGATAAGTAAATGTGTATATATGTATACATACACATTTTTTTGGAGTTGGGGTGGAAACAAATACAGGTTTAAAAGAATAATTCTGAAGTTCATCTGGAATAATATGGAAGCAAAATGATAAAAGTATTTATCAAGAACAGAAAAGACGTGTTGACTGGGTATTCATACTATTTGAGATGTGCCTCCCTCTAAACAATGTTAAGACGTCAGCACATTACCATGAAGAAGAAGAAGAAAAAAAAAAAAGAACAGAAAGTCTAGACATATGCCCAGCATATATATGATGTCTTAGTATAATTTCATGAATATATTTCATGAATAGCATTTTATATGAATGGGGGGAAATGATGAACTATTTGAGTTAACCAAAAGATTAGAAAATCAGACATATACAGAAAAAAATTCCATTAATGTTATTTACCAAAATAAAGAAAAAAGACTAAAATGAAAAAAGAAAATCAAAGAAAGCATCATGAATCAACATGTACATTTAATTTGTCGATCTAGTTTAGTAAAAAGTAAATAAAAGGCATAACACTCTCCCCCAAATAATCTACAAACAGAACAGAAATGGTAACATTCTGGAAGCTGGAAAGCATGCAAAGTGGTATCTGATTAGAAGAAAGCAGAATCCCAGGTAAGACCTAGCCTAACTTAAAGCTGTATAATGTCCAAAGGTATGAGACATTGGTAGCACTGGGTATACCTAAAAGTGAGAATGCACAGAGTCTAACAACAGGGGAATTAGTGAAATATGTGTTGCAGTAACAATTAGCCTATAAATCAGCTACTCCAGCCTTAAAGAAGGTAAAATATAAGATCTTCATCCTCTCTTTTCTAGAAGACAATAACCATGGTTCAAGGTGTACATACGCTACTATGAAGAGGGAAGGGAGACAGAGGTTAAGACCTCTTTCTCTTTCTCATCCCTCCACCATGATCATAGCAGAGTAATCAAGTTTCTACCCTTCAGGCAGGAGAGAAGAAGTGAAACAAGAGCCCCAAATACTGACATTGGAGGGTCACCAATGAAACGGTATACAGTAAAATGAGCAGTGCTCACATTTGAAGAAGCTCATAGTCAATAAGACTCATTCACCTATCCAGAGCTTCAAATGTAGGCCTGAAGACACCAGACATCAAGAAAAGTCCATGACCTAAAACACTGAGGCTCTGCTTCCAATATGAAGGGGCAATGTCCTAACACCACACAAAGCCTGCACAAAATATAAACAAAACAAAACTGTGTAACCAACCTAGGTGCCCATAAAGGGATGAATGGATAAAGAAAAAGCTGCACATATACACAATGGAGTTTTATTCAGCCACAAAGACAAATGAAATTATGCTATTTGCAGGAAAATGGATGGAACTTGAGAATATTATGTTAGGTAAGCCAAACTCAGAAAGTCAAGGGTTGTATGTTTTCTCTTGTATGTGGAATTTAGAGATGAAAAAGGAAAAGAAAGGTATAATTATGCTCAACAAACAAATGCAAATAATTAATGAAACTAGGAAATGCAAGCAGAAAACCAAAGAATCAAACAGAGGGGCTGGGGTGGGGCTCAGTGGTAGCGCACTTGCCTGGCATGTTTGAGGCTCTGGGTTCGATTCCTCAGCACCACATACAAATACATAAATAAAATAAAGGTCTATCAACAACTAAAAAAATATTTTAAAAGAATCAAACAGAAATCTTTTTTAAAAATATTTTTATTAGTTATTGATGGACCTTTATTTATTTATTTGCTTATTTGTGGTGCTGAGAATAGAACCCAGTGCCTCACACATGCTAGGCAAGTGCTCTACCACTAAGCCACAACCCCAGTCCCTCAAACAGAAACTTAGAACTAAAAAACAAACAAACCAAACAAACCCTCTAAAATTAAGCAATGGGTTGGCTTATTTAAGCATGTTGGAAATGACAGAGAAGTCAATAAACTTGAAGACAGGTAAGTCACAACAAAAGACAGATATAAAAGATTAAAATATAAAAAGGAGAAGAAAGAAAAAAGAACAGAACCTATGGGTCTTTGTATAATACCTAAAGGTCAAATACACAAGTAATTCGGAGTCTCACGAAGAAACAAGAGAATGGGGCAAAAAGAAATTGAAGAAATAACAACCAAAAGCACCCCGAACTTAAAGAAAGACATTAATTTAACATAACCAGGAAGCTTAGTGAACTCTGAACAGTATGCATTCCAGATATCACAAACGGCTGAAAATCAAATATTAAAAGAAAATCTTGGAAGTACTTAGAGTAAATCAACACATTATACATGGGGGAACAAAGACTTGATTGACCGTAGAACTATTCATCAGAAACTATCATGAGTTCATTAAAACCCAAGGAACTTATGGAGGAAAGACCAGTATCCAGAATGATGAGGTGCTTCATTGTAAAATTTCATAGGACAGGGATCAAAGAGAATATATAAAAGCTTCTAAAAAGAAAAAGAAAAACATATTACATATATAGACCAGGTATCTGAGAGGTCTTAGAACTTGTCAACAGCAACTTAGGAAGCTAGATGACAGTGAGTGTAGTAACACCTTCAAAATCCTGTGGGAAAAGAATTTCTAACCTACAATCTCAAGTCCAGCCAAACTACTATTTAAGAATGAGGGCAGACTAAAAACATTTTCTAACAATGTCTGAAAATTCACCTATCATTTACCCTTCCTCAGAAGTACCTAGAAGAGGTGCTCCAACATGGAATTTACCAAAGGAGATCTGAGTCAAGAGGGACGGAAAGAAACCTATCAGCAGGATGCCGGAAGGCAGATTAGCACTTAATAGGAAGAGTAACACACAGGGAGGGGGGGGGAGGTCAGGTCTAAGGAGATATAGCACTGAAGACTGGTGGGTCAGAACATACAAAGAGGAGATTTAGCCAACCAGGTTACAGTTGCAGCTTAATTATAATAATCATATAAAAAATAAGCAATCAAGTGAAAACATAATTTTGATCTTCAAAGAATAAAAACTGTGCAAGCAAAAAAAGGTAAATATACACTACATGGTTGAGCTATGTTTTAACTTAAGTCACAATAAACCCAGAATACTAATCTAACCCAGAATATTAACCTACTCCCAAATATTACATGGCATACTGAGAAGACAGGACAGAAGTTGCATACACCGTGAAATATAAAGTGAAATATAAGGTAGGATGTAGAAGGGCAATGAAAGTCTAAACATTCATTTTCCATTATGAGAACAGATAATTCCTAAAATTAAAAAATATCAAGGAATTACAACTAATAATATTATTTAAATTGAGCAGTATACTAGAGAAACAGCATAAGGAAGAAAGTAACTGCTTCTGAAGTGTGGAAAACTGGGGAAAAGGGAAAGTGAATTAGAACATTCACTTTTTCATAACTAATAAAATGATTTGGCTCTTCAAATCATGTGCATATATAATTTTGATGAAAATAAAAACTAAATTTAAAAAAGTAATAATATGAAAGACAGAAGAACCCTGCTGGAATAAGTTGGGGTGAGTAAACCATACAAGAATGACAAGAAAATGGTTAAAACTAGGGGAAACTTTAAAGCATATTAATTTAGGCATTTAGCTTAAAAGTAAGCACAAATAAGAATTTAAACTTAAAGTTAAAAAAAAATTTTGTTTATTTGTAGAATGACAGAATACCTTATTTTATCTATTTATTTTTATGAGTGATGAGGATTGAACCCAGTGCTTCACATGTGCAAGGCAAGAGTTCTACAACTGAACTACAACCCTAGCCCTATACTTGTTTCAAGACAAAAATTTGACTATTACAAAATTTAGCATTTCTAAAAGTAAATAAAAACCCACACTCATAAATAAAATTGAAAGGTAAAAAATAAAACTGGAAGAGTGTTTGTGTATCTTGTGTTGGGGATTGAACATGGGAGACTTCCACTTCTGAGCTACATCCCCAGCACCCAGCACCCTCCCCCCTTTTTTTTGAGACAGGAACTTGCTAAGTTGCCCAGGTTGGCCCTGAACTTGAGATCCTCCTGCCTCAGTCTCCCCAACATATTCTTAATAATTCTCATAAATTAATTAAAAATCAAAGAGCAATAGGAAGTCATTGAACAACATGCATAAGCAATCCATAAAAAAGAAATAGGTAATATGAACAATATTCATTTTCATTAAGTAATCAGAAATAGAAATTATAGACCATAATTCTGACTTATAGAATTAGCAAAGACTAAGGGTATTGATCAGAATACAGGAAAAAAGTGTTCTTAGACTTAAAAGCATATAAATAAAACCCTCTTATTAGAGGACATTTTGGAAATATGTATCAAGCATCTAAAAAAAAAATGTACATCAGAATTTACCTTAGGGACTTAACTGGAAATAATCACAATGATGAAAAAGGGATATTCATTCACCAAACCCCCTAAAATGCTGAAAAATTGAAAACTGTGGGATAGTATGTCATGTTGATCATCAAAATTTTGCTGTAGAAAAATAAAGAAAAAAATCTTAAATGTGAGTTATAGCTGGGTATGGTGGTATACATTTGTAATTCCAGAGATTTGGGAGGCAGGAGAACTGCAAAGTTCGAGGCTAGCCTGGGGAAATAAGTGAGACCTTATCTCAAAATAAAAAAATAAAAAGGGGTGGAGTCTGTGTACATGGGCCCTGGGGTTCAATGCCTAGTACAACAAAAAGTGAAATATTTTCATTGTAGAATATTATCCCAGTTCAAAGAAATAAACATAACATATGGGGGGGGGGAGATGAAAAGGGTAGACCCCCAAGCATAAACAAGGACTTCTTTAAGTTGTAGTATTACATGTTTCCATATTTTCAAGACAAATTATTTAATACTGAATTTGAACACAAAATTGCAATAAATGATAAAAAAAACAGCATAAAAGAGAGCTAAATGAAAACTTCCATACTTACCAAAAGTCTATTAATTACACTATTATTTATTTTCAGGAATCTTAAAAAAAAAAAAAAAGAAAGAAAGAAAAAAAAAACCCTAAAAACTAACAATTGTATATGTTTTGAAGAATAAGATATTTATATTAAGCAAATGCTTTGGCAATGAATTCCTAATCTTTGGTGAATTTATAAACTACAAAACTGCTTTGTCAGTTTAATTTATTCAGAGTAGCTTCATCTAAGGAAAAAAATAATGTCTCTATAATTATAATAAATTAATTCTATAATCCAGTAATAATGTCTCTACTATGGAGCTCTGAGAAATTCTTTTATACGCTAACTAGATTTTGAACAACTTTGTACATAATATTAAATTTTAACATGCTTATAAAATTGTCATTTTCTTTAATATTTTTTACTTTAATACTTTTCTATAAAGTACATGTAATACATGAGGGCAAACAGAATCTTAAAGGATAAAAACATGGTTAAGACACTTGAGATATGCAAAATTTTATTATTTGAAAACTAATATGTTCTTTAAACTTAGCAATACATAAGCTACTTAGTTTCTGTAATCTTGAAAAGTCTTTTATTGTTAAAAGTACATTTGTAAAAACCCATTGGTTATCTTCAGATCACTGATGTATCACAGTGACTAAAAATCTATGGTAAGGTATATGATGTGACAAATGTGGTTCCCACACAGAATTCAAATCATCAGCATAATAACATGGGCATTTCATTTGCATGAGTAACGAAACTCAGGTTCATGGAATTACAAATAAGAAATGAATTGAGAGGCCATAGCCAGTGTATTATAAACCTTAGAGAACTTGTTGAGAAGGACATAAAGGCTTTCTGAACTGTCAGGTTATGCATTTTCAGAAACTTAAAGCAGCAATGCCTGATGGGATGTATTTCATCATTAAGCAGCAACAAAAAATGTAAATTGCTTTCTTAACCTTTTGTAATGCTATTTCAATTGTTAACTTCAATTAATATGAACATAATCGTACGGGTTTTTTCTTAAGCAAAATAAGGATTCCATATTATAGGCCATGAAATTCACTCCAATTAAACTTGAGTATAATTGGTCATAAGATGAACTTTGAATTTTATCAATCTTTAAGAGAAGATTCCGTTTCTCCATTTTTGAATGTGTGGCTGGACCAGAAAGATCAAAGAAAAGGAGCTGCCCACAGTACTGGATGCAGAGCTTTGACACAGGCTCACCTTCTTTGGATGAGATAATCTTCCAGGATATCCAGGCAGCGCACCATCTGAGAGAAGATGAGCACTTTGTGGCCACCAGCAATTAGCTTAGGGAGCAGTTTATCAATCAGCACCAGCTTCCCTGCTGCCTGAATCATGGCCTGCAGCTGAAAATCAGGGGCATCAGGGCTGTGGGTTTTTCGGAAATCCTCTAAAATTTTTTCCTCTGCCCCTGAAAATGAATGGAACAATTCTTTGAACAAGATATAAGGATAAAAGCTGCTGTTTTATAGACCCTGGAAAAAGTGAAATGGGTTCTTGTTAGATTCTGGACCAACAATCCAGTGGGAAGATGCTGCTGGGTGTGTGTTCCTGGAATGTACCCTTGGCAGTTCACTCACTGTTGTTGGAGGGAGGGCCAATGAAAGTGCTTTGCTTTTCAAGGAGTTTTCACTAAGTAGAGAGAGGACTGAGATGTCAAGTCCTAAGCTGACTCATGTAGGTAAAGAAATTGTTCCAGAGATTTGACCAAAAAGGCTTTCATACCTTGTCTTCACAAAACTCGTTATAAGAGAATCCAAGTCACATTTTATTTTTTTTCTAAAAAAGTTTCATTATAAAAATACCTCTCAAGGGCTGGGGTTGTGGCTCAGAGGTAGAGCGCTCGCACAGCATGCGTGAGTAACTGGGTTCCATCCTCAGTATCACATAAAAATAAATTAAAAAAATAAAGGTATTGTGTCCAACTACAAATAAAGGGGAAAAAAAAACCCTCTCAAAATCTTTTCTAACTAGTGAACTGTTAACTTTATCTGCAGAGTTTTAATCTCATTGCAGCACTATCTATTTAGCAAAGTTACAATTTTCCATCCGTGAGTGGAAAGTGTAGGCTAGCTTGTGAGTAAAGAAAGGCAGAGCTGAGTGACCAGTAGAGTCAGAGAAGGAAGTTCCAAACTTAGCTCTGTGTGTTTTTTAGCAAGACTCCTTAGGCAAATCCATCAATTTCAGTTTATACTGTGTAAAAAAGGTGAGATTATATATGTAGAGCATATAATGAGAACTCAATACACAAGATCTTTGACTATCATTGGCTTCTGGCAGAGGCTTGTGCCTGTCCTGAGTTACTGCCTCTGATTCAACTTACCATTGATCAGATAGGGATGGTTACAGCATTTTCTCAGCTCCATCATGGTGTTGATAAGATTGGGCATGTTGTGCTGATTTGCTCCCTTGGTCAAGAAGGAAAAGTTTTTCTCCAGGATGGCACGGTAGTACTTTTTCTGGATATTGGTAAGTTCTACTTCAATGATTGTCTCTTGTTTGGGAGCAAGGTTCTTTTCCACATCATCTTTCAGGCGCCGAAGCATCATTGGTTTTAGGATGGACTGCAGTTTCTTTACCTGTTTAGAGAAATGAGATCTATTTACCAGCCCCAATCCTAACTGAATGATTACTGTGGGGGATTCAAACTTTGCTAACATCTCTTGGATATCTAAATCATAGTACTGCAGTAGCAGACTAAAAGAAAGATCAGATTCCAAAAGGGGGAGTTTAAAATAGCACTAGAAGGAAAAAAAGAATCTAGCTTTAATTCACAAATTACCAAGAACTTACGACAATCTCACAAGATTAAAAAGGCAAAAAGAAGAAAGTACCTATTCTCTAGGATGGAGAAAACAAACCTCTCTCTCACTCTTCTCTAACACACATACATTACAGGGATTAACTGAAGAATATTTTAAATCTTGTTAGGAGGAACACATAATATAACTCAAAGTGAAGACTTAGATGCTGAAAGAACACAGGACGTAGAGGCAATCTGAAAATGGAATCCATCAATGTCTTTTAAACAACAGCACCAGCATATGTGTTTGGGGGTAATAGTATAGGAAATTAATGTCATACACTGACACCTCCCATTCCTTTGTGGCAGTTGTTACATCAGGGACACTTCAATCCTGATGGTATTCTTTGCTATGATCTATTTTTATCCTGACAGTCCAAGCCTGGACAGAGATCTCCACTCACATGAATGCACCAGCAAGGTGACTTGTTCCCTCTCCCAGGAAGACAACTGAGGTTGGAGGGGCAGGGACGGGGGAGTAAGGGATTCAAAGTCAAAACACCTGAGTTAACCTGGGGCCAAAATGTAATATCAGAAAAATTAAGCCTAATGGGAGAATAAGGGAAAACGATAATGAAAAAAAAATCTAGTTTCAAGTCAGAAAAGGCTGTTTAATTTTTATAAAAGGGGTGGAATCTGCTGTGGCAATGCTTCTTTAATACAATGTGACTGACAGTCACTAGAGAGTGAGTTATTGAAACAGGTGAATATGCTTTACTTTGGAAACAGATGCTTTCTACCAATTTATTCACTGTCTTTTAAAATATAGATATCTCATAAAAACAGAGGGTAGAATACTGGTAACTAGAAACTGGGCTAGGGTGTGGGGCCTGGGCAGATGTTGATCAAAACTTCAGTTATGTGGGAGAAACGAGCTCAAGACATCTATTGTAAAACATGGCAACTATAATTAATAACAACGTTTTCTTGAAGACTGCTGTAAGAATGGATTGACTGTTCTTACCACATTAAATAAGTAGGTAAAGTAATGCATATACCAGCTCTATTTAGCCATCTATCACATATACATATCTCAAGACACAATATATATAATTCTTTTTAATCAATTAAAAATAATTTTTAAATTTAAAAAAAGGCATTTGATGCCATTTTAATGGTTTTCTTCTAACTAATCCCAATCTTAAACCTGACTCTCTTATGAGACCTTGATTTTAACAACCAAGGGTACTTAGGAATCTAATCCCCCAAAATGGATAAGGAATTACTATGTAAAAAAGCCCAAAGAGAAAAGACACAGCTAGCTAATTATTAAAGATAGGGACAAATGTCAATCTGCCACATGCTGGGTTCAGCTTTTGCCCTTCACTTGGTTCATACCTTGAATCATTTAGAGTATACTATATGCCAGACACTGTGCTGGTCAATACAACAAACACAAGTTTGGAGAAGATGTGGGCCTTGTCCTCAAGGAGATCATTGTCTAGGAAGAAGAAAAAATGCATACCACAAATTAAGTGCAATGGGAGAAGAGGATGCATTTCCAGTGGTCCAAAAATGAAGAGAGGGATTCTGAAGGATCAACAGACAGGGCAAATGTAGAGGAGGGGAATTATGTTTGATTTTTCACTGTTCTCAAATTCTGACTTGCATCACAAGTAGAAAGAAACAGAATGGAATTACAGAATGTATTCTTGATATCTCTTAGTGAAATTTCCAAACCTTTTCAGTCCCCCAATTCTTTGCCCCAACCCACTTTCACACCATTGCTAAATTAATTTAGCAGGGTTAATTATGTCATTCCTATAATAAAAGCCTTGCATGGCTTCTCTATTACCTATAGACTCTTCAATCTGCCTTACAACAAAACTGTAAACTTCTTCCCAATTCATCTCCTCTGTTTTCAGTTCAACCAGGTAATTCCTCACTACTCAGATTTTTTCCTATTTCCTAATTGTGATGGCTGGGCTTTTTTCCTATGCAAAGTAGTCACCACCTTTTCTCTCTCCACCTGTTCAAAACTTATCTATCCCTCAAAATGTACTCATAAATTGTACTCTCTAAAATATTTCCTGATTTCTCTACTTCAAAGTTCTCAATTCTGTTATTTGTTCCTCTTATGGCACTTAAGCTTGTCTGGTTTATTTCTATAATTCCTAACAGAGATTTCTACTCATAGTAGATAGATTTTTATTAATGTTGGTTTTTTGGAATTGGCTTTAAGTCCAACAAACCAGATTTAAGACTAGACCTTCAAAAATAGGAAACTCAATTGATCCCGATGAAGGTAGGCCTGGGAACAAGTTGTTCATTATGTAGGAGGAAGGATGAAGGGATGAGGGAAGCAGAAGAAAAGCATCATGCTCCTGAGGTCAAGCATCATGCTTCTAAGGTCAGACCTGTGAGCAAAACCACTGAATGCACAAAGGAGCTCAGTGAAGCAGAAGGCCTAATATGCTAACGTAAGACATTTTGGATGCCGAGTCATCTATCCTTTGTAGTAATACGAATTACAAATCATCAGGTGGTCCTCTCCAATATAAACAAATACAGAAAATAAAGGAGGTAATGCTCATTTTACGAGAGATGCAAAATCCTGTCCCTATAATGACTTGCTCTTTTCTTGATGTGAAGGTAACTATCACATTATCTCCTCAATCCTTTGGGCCCCTCTTACCTGTTCCTCTGTTTTCAGATCTCCAAACTCTTCCAGGAAAGCAGTCTCTGAAGGAAATTGTGATGGCTCCAAAAAATTTAGCAAACTGAAGAGTTCTTCCACAGAGTTCTGCAAAGGTGTTCCAGTGAGCAGTACTTTATGTTCCTATACAAATTAAAAGCACATGATAAAAAGTGTTCGAGCTATCCAAATAGTACATTTTAGTGGGGAAAGTTAAACCAGGGCATTGTGTGCTTAAATTTGGGGCATTCTATTCAACCTTAATGAAAAGATGGAGTGCCAACACTTCATAGGGGTAGTCATCAAATGGGTCAACTTTTCTTTCACATCACTGATTCCAGCAGCAATTTCATGTTAACTAAAGCATTCATTCATTCATTCATTCACTTATCGAATACCTACTCACCACAAACTGACACTGTTCAAATGCATTAACATTAAAAGGTCATCATGTGTGGTACCAGTTCATTCAAGACCCAGAAACAAACCAAAACAGCTTACATTTTCAGGCCCCAAATTTCATGCTACTTAAGAATTCCATGAGCCCCTCTTGGATTCAATTTGTGGCAAAAGGACTATGTATATACAAGTAAGTGACATGTCTGAGGAAAACTTCCTCTACCTTGAATGGAAGAAAGCTGTATTTATTTATGTAAAAAGCTGGCTAACTCTCACCAGAGCCATGAGCTTTAGCCCCTCCAGAAGTTTGCAGTTCCTATTCTTCAACCGGTGGGCCTCATCAATTATCACACAGCTCCAGTGAATCTTCTTCAGCTCGGGACAATCTGCCAGGATCATCTCAAATGTTGTGATGACAACGTGGAACTTGAAGACTCCTGAGAGGGGGTTTCCCTGAGGATGACACAACCAAAGGCAGAGCTTTTTACCATGGCTAATGGTATAAAGAACTCTGCAAATGGGTCGCCTGCTGAATTAGAGAAGAAAGCACTGTTAAACACTAAGGCCTAAGTGAGAAGCCAACACAATGCTTTCCTCTTGTGAGATGTTTTTTTTTTTTTTTTTTTTTTTTTGATGCTGGGGATTGAACCCAGAGCCTTGTGCATGCAAGACAAGCACTTTACCAACTGAGCCATATCCTCAGCCCTTTTCCTCTTGTGAGAAAGGAGAATATATAAGAATAAAATAGAGAATGCAATAATGAATCTACTACTTAGCAAAGAGAGACTTCACATCCATGAAACAAGTAAGGCAGCAAGTATTGTCAAAAAGGAGACAAGGGATAAGCTATGTAAGAAGACAGGGAGCCTATCATTTACTAACTACTATGATAAAGAAAGAAGATGGGGTTGATTCACACACCTCCACCTAGAACTTGATCTAAACCATGTATAGCTTGAATCCAGGAAAAACCCCTGCCACTTTTCAGATTTAAATAGTTTCATCTTTTTTTTTTTTAAATATTTATTTATTTTTTAGTTATTGGCGGACACAACATCTTTGTTGGTATGTGGTGCTGAGGATCGAACCCGGGCCGCACGCATGCCAGGCGAGCGCGCTACCGCTTGAGCCACATCCCCAGCCCCAATAGTTTCATCTTATAACTCAGGTTCTAGCATAGATTGACTCAGGGCAAGTGCTATTGGAGAGGACACACCTTGGTCATTCAGCCTTTCTTGGTGTTGCCATCACATTTCAAAAGCAGAGCTGCATGATGTTAGAGCACATGTGAAATTTCTCCCAAATGTCTCTTGCTGTCTATGGAACCCCTGGGGAGAGCAAATGGCTTTCTTGATTGGAGTCATTTACTTTTTACCTTGCTTAATTTTAAAAACCAGTGCTGAAGACAAACATATAACCATACTCAACAAAGTGATTATATGTAACAAAATCTTTTAAAAAATTCTGTTGTGCTTTTAATAACATGAAACCTGTTTTCTCTTTAACTATCCAATGTGTCTACCTCCTCTCCAAACTCCCTGGCTAGAAATCTATCCACTGTATGATAATTCTTCTCACTTCCGTCACTGAGCACATAACAATCCAGATAAAATCTGCATATAAAAGCAACTTCATAAGCCAACACTAAAAGCCAAGAAAAGATCTCTGAGGTATCTCAGAGGGATATGAAAGCATGCCCACTAATCCTACGTTTTATCATAAATTAAAATAAACTATAAGGGCAAGAAATCAGCTTCAACAAACATATGACTCAACAGAGTAAGTCAAGAGTTATCAAAAGTATAGGAATCTGAAACTCCTGAAGATAAGTGGTAGATAGGATATTCTGAACTCAAGCAGTCCCTGGGTCTCTGTGATTTGTGTGAGGCTCACCTGTGCATCTCTGTACACCATTTCATATTGTTGGATCATCTGCCTGCTGATCTGGCTGCCATGGTACACAATGGCATTCATCTCTGTCCATGTTCGGAACTCCCGCTCCCAGTTAGTAATGGTGGAGAGAGGGGCGATGATGAGAAAAGGGCCATGGATTCCTCTGAGGAATATTTCTGAAAGGAATGTGATGGACTGGATGGTTTTCCCTAGGCCCATCTCATCAGCCAAAATACAGTTTTTTCTGTAGAGAGGAAGAAATACAGGTAATGCATTATCAATATAGTAGAGCTATTAGAAGTTGGTAAAAACGAAAAAAAAACCTAAAAAAATAAAAATAATGAAAGCTTCACAAGTATATCTTGATTGGTATGGTCATCAGTGAAGGCTTTGTTTTCATTTTATAGAGATGAAACAGGCTTATTTTTTATTATTATTCATACCCTTCCTACTTCCAAAATGGAACTATGCCAACTTGGGAGAAAATACTGAAATAAGTCTATTAAAATATAAACTAAAAAAAAATTTACTAAATATTAAAATAATATCGAGGAAAAAATGCTTCAAACCTAAGCGAGTTTTTGTAATTGAAAAACTTCCTAGCAGCCAAGATAAAAATAAAAAGATGATAAGTTATGTGGTTCTCATCATTTATCATTTGTATGTTATCAAAGGACAACATTTGAGGGGCTGGGGTTGTAGCTCAGTGGTAGAGCGCTTGCGAGGCACTGGGTTTGATTCTCAGCATTGCATATAAATAATATATAATAAAGGTCCATTAACAACTAAAAAAGTATTAACGAAAAAAAAGGATGTTTAAAACCATGTGATAAATTTCTTAAGAGTAAAAATGTTGGTTTCTTCTAGTGATCCAGAATCACAGACTGCATACCAGAGCTATGGCTCTGGAAGGGGTATGTCCATCATCTGGTCTCACTCCCTCACTGTTCAGATGGGCAACCCAAGGCCTGGTTGGGTGAATTATGCTCTGGGTCACACCTTTAGTAAGTGGCAGAGACTGACTATGCTAGAACATAGGTGTCCAGAATCCTATGTAGATGGGTTTTGCATAACAACACAATCTTAAAAATCACTATTATGGGGTATAATCTAGAATATTAAGAAAATCTCAACCCACCTTTCTGAAATTTCATCTGGTTGAACCAGATAATGACAAGGACTAGAACACCAAAAATTCAAAATGGACTGCTATAGCACATAAGTCCAGTACATATATGGCTCACAATTTAAGTCCAAAAGTGGGGGCTATATTTCAGATCCATCCTCTTTTAGAGCCTTTTGTTGGGGGTGAGGGAGACTAAAGACTTAGAGATAGAAAACAGTTTTAAAAAATATTTAGTATTTTGTTTCATCTAGGTTGACCCCCACCACTCCCTTGCTTCCAGTAAGGCACAAAGTCAGGGATGTCTAAACATCATTTCTCTCCCCACCTTTTTTTTTTGTACTGAGGATTGAACCCAGTGGTGCTTAAACACTGAGCCACATCCCCAGCCCTTTGAGATAGGATCTCACTGAGTTGCTTAGGGCCTCACTAAATTGCTGGCATTAAACTTGTGATCCTCCTGCCTCAGTCTCCCTAGCTGCTGGGACTGTAGGCATGTCTTCCATGCCTGGCCTCATTTCTCCTTTTGGCTGAAGAAATACCTAAAATAAAAGCAAAATCAGCCTTGAACAATTCTAAATGGAGGCTATGCTGCTCACTCACCACTCTGCTACTGCCAGTTTTTGAGGCGAAGGCAACAGTTTACCTCCAGATACAGATATCTGGGTAGGTTTTGGCCTTACCTGTTATACCAATTAAAAAGAAGCCAGTTCATTCCCTCTAGCTGGTATTCCCGAAGTTGGTTACTGTTCTTATATTCTCGAGATTTCTCAAGTTTCTGCCAGGAGTCTGAAGCAGGCCGTTCCTAAGGAAGTAGCGCGAAGTGCAGTACAAAGAAAAGGATGTTAGGAGCATAATACAATCACTGGCAAGGTGGTAAACCTCAAATACTGTCCAAAGGCTGGTTTCAAACTATAGTTGTAATTTTCTGAGTAATGAGCAGTCTTATATTTTCTAATTTTAACAGATTAAAAATACTTCTATAAAATTTACAAGTAATTAAGAAGAGAAATAGACACTCCTAAAACTTGATAAGTGTCATATGGCTTAGACTCCTGGATGCCATTTTCTTCTATACTTTAATTTCCCTGCAAGCTAATATTAGGTGTTTTTTTTTTCAGTTTCTATTTAAAAATTTGTTTCTATTAATTCTTTTCTATATCATTTAAAATTTTTAATTTTAATTTGTTATGTATGACAACAAAATGCATTACAATTCATATTACACTTATAGAGCACAATAATGACCATCGGCATTTGGTTTTTTGGGATTGGCTAATTTCACTGAGCATTATATTCTCCAGCTCCATCCATCTGTCTGCAAATGCCATGATTTTATTCTCTTTTAATGCTGAATAATATTCCATTGTGCATATATACCACATTTTCTTTATCTATTCATCTACTGAAGGGCATCCAGGTTGGTTCCACAGTTTACTGTGAATTGTGCTGCTATAATCATTGATGGGGCGGTGTCCCTGTATTATGCTGTTTTTAAGTCCTTTGGGTATAGACCAAGGAGTGGGACAGCTGGGTCAAATGGTGGTTCCATTCCCAGTTTCCCAAGGATTCTCCATACTGTTTTCCATATTGGCTGTACCAATTTGCAGTCCCACCAGCAATGTATGAATGTGCCTTTCCTCCCACATCCTTGCCAACACTTTTTGTTGTTTGCATTCTTAATAGCTGCCATTCTGACTGGAGTGAGATGAAATTTTAGTTTTGACTTGCATTTCTCTAATTGCTAGAGATGTTGAACATTTTTTCATATATTTGTTGATTGACTGTATATCTTCTTCTGAGAAGTGTCTGTTCATTTCCTTGGCCCACTTGTTGATTGGGTTATTTGGGTTTTTTTTTGGTGTTAAGATTTTTGAGAGAGTGCCAGGGATCCCAACAGCCTGCAGCAGGGCCCGGGAGATCCAGGCCAACTGATTCGCGCGGCCTGCCCTGCGGCTACAGAAGGCGTGGCGCCTCAGTGAAGCCATTAATTAGCAAGCAGGGAGGTTAGGGACTGCCATTAGGTGGAATCCCGCCAGCCAAGCCCACACGGACCCTTGGGCCGAGCACGGGATCTCAGAAGGGGAAGGAAGCGGTACAGTCCCATCCCCCACAGCGGACACTCCACCGAGGCAGTCAGCGGCCACCATCCGGGAAAGCTGAAGGATACACCGCCACTCTCCTCCAGAGTGCAACATCAAAACAGGTCGGTGTCATTCAGCTCACCCCCCAGACAGCGGGAATTCGCATAAAATCTCTCCTAGGCTTGCCGGGAGAGGGAGTATCAAGCTGAGCCTCCATAAAGACTAGGGGGAAACTAGAGACACCTGACCTCCAACCCCTCCTCCCAGTAGCAGCCAAAACGAAGCCTGGCTAGCCAGCGCTGGGGGAGGGGCAAGCAGGAAAAATCAAAGTGATAGAGTGCCAGGGATCCCAACAGCCAGCAGCAGGGCCCGGGAGATCTAGGCCAACTGATTCGCGCGGCCTGCCCTGCGGCTACAGAAGGCGTGGCGCCTCAGTGAAGCCATTAATTAGCAAGCAGGGAGGTTAGGGACTGCCATTAGGTGGAATCCCGCCAGCCAAGCCCACACGGACCCTTGGGCCGAGCACGGGATCTCAGAAGGGGAAGGAAGCGGTACAGTCCCATCCCCCACAGCGGACACTCCACCGAGGCAGTCAGCGGCCACCATCCGGGAAAGCTGAAGGATACACCGCCACTCTCCTTCAGAGTGCAACATCAAAACAGCGGACACTCCACCGAGACAGTCAGCGGCCACCATCCGGGAAAGCTGAAGGATACACCGCCACTCTCCTTCAGAGTGCAACATCAAAACAGCGGACACTCCATCCAGGCAGTCAGCGGCCACCATCCGGGAAAGCTGAAGGATACACCACCACTCTCCAACACCTTGCAACATCAAAACAGCCAGCAGCAGGACCCCGGAGATCCAGGCCAACTGATTCTCACGGCCTGCCCCGCAGCTACAGAAGGCGTGGCGCCTCAGAGAAGCCATTAATTAGCAAGCAGGGAGGTTAGGGGCTGCCATTAGGTGGAATCCCGCCAGCCAAGCCCACTGCCCACGCCCGGAACAGGCCCAGCGACCTGCCAGCATGGTAGTCACGACACCCCAATTGGAATAGGGACAGAGCAGAGCCGCCTTCCACTCCCTGAACAGGCCCAGAGAGCCGCCAGTGTGGTAGACACGTCACCCCAATTGGAGTAGGGGCACAGCCGCCGCCCGCACCTGCAAGGGAGACTTTTCAAGTATACAAGAGCAACATAAATAAATAGGGGGTAAATTTCAAAAACACAACAGTTGCACCAAGCAGAAAGAATCGCGAGCAGTATGAAAAGACAAGGAAAGAAAGGACCACAAGCAATGCAGGTCAACTCAACTTTAGAAGAGGTAATAGCTGCAACGGATGGAATATCAGATAAAGAGTTCAGGATATATATGCTTCAGATGATCTGGAGTCTCAAGGAAGACATGAGACAGCAAAATCAGACAATGAAAGATCACATTGACAAACAAATCCAGGAAGTAAAAGATCAATTTCACAGGGAGATAGAGGTAATAAAAAACAAACAATTAGAAATTCTAGAAATGCAGGAAACAATAAACCAACTTAAAAACTCAATTGAGAATACTACCAGCAGAGTAGATCACTTAGAAGAGAGAACATCAGACAATGAAGACAAAGTATTTCAACTGGAAAAGAACATAGACAGCTCAGCAAGTCTGCTAAGAAACCATGAGCAGAACATCCAAGAATTATGGGACAATATCAAAAGACCAAATTTAAGAGTCATTGGGATACAGGAAGGCACAGAGCTCCATTCCAAAGGAATAAACTGTATATTCAGTGAAATAATACGAGAAAACTTCCCAGAATTGAAGAATGAGACAGAATCCCAAATCCTAGAAGCCTACAGGACGCCGAATGTGCAAAATCATAAGAGATCCACACCTAGACACATTATAATGAAGATGTCCAACATACAGAATAAGGAGAGAATTTTAAAAGCTGCAAGAGAAAGAAAGCAGATTACATTCAGGGGTAAACCAATCAGGATAACAGCTGATCTCTCAACACAGACTCTGAAAGCTAGAAGATCCTGGAATAACATATTTCAAACACTGAAAGACAATGGGCTCCAACCAAGAATCGTGTATCCGGCGAAATTAAGCTTCAGGTTAAAAGATGAAATTAAAACCTTCCACGATAAACAAAAGTTAAAAGAATTTGCAGCTAGAAAACCATCTCTTCAAAAAATCCTTGGCAAAACATTACAGGAAGAGGAAATGGAAAATAACATTGAAAACCAACAATGGGAGGTAGGACAGTAAAGGGGGGAAAGTAGTCAAAGAGGATAACAAATCAGGTTTAGTAACATCAATAAACAAATATGGATAGAAGAACAAACCATATCTCAATAATAACCCTAAATGTTAATGGCTTAAACTCACCAATTAAGAGACACAGGCTAGTAGAATGGATCAAAAAACAAGACCCAACAATATGCTGTCTACAGGAGACGCATTTGATAGGAAAAGATATACATAGACTGAAGGTGAAAGGTTGGGAAAAATCATATCACTCATATGGACCGCGGAAACAAGCAGGAGTGTCCATACTCATATCTAATAAAATAGATTTCAAGCCAAAGCTAATCAAAAGGGATATAGAAAGACACTTCATACTGCTCAAGGGAACCATACACCAACAAGACATAACAATCATAAATATATATGCCCCAAATAATGGTGCAGCTGTGTTCATCAAGCAAACTCTTCTCAAGTTCAAGAGTCTAATAGACCACCATACAATAATCATGGGAGACTTCAACACACCTCTCTCACCACTGGACAGATCTTCCAAACAAAAGTTAAATAAGGAAACTATAGAACTCAATAACACAATTAACAACCTAGACTTAATTGACATATATAGACTATACCACCCAACATCAAGTAGCTACACTTTTTTCTCAGCAGCACATGGAACCTTCTCAAAAATAGACCATATACTATGTCACAGGGCAACTCTTAGACAATATAAAGGGGTAGAGATAATACCATGCATCTTATCTGATCATAATGGAATGAAACTGAAAATCAATGATAAAAGAAGAAAGGAAAAAGCAAGCATCACCTGGAGAATGAACAATAGGTTGCTGAGTGATCAATGGGTTTTAGAAGACATCAAGGAGGAAATTAAAAAATTCCTAGAGTTAAATGAAAACACAGACACAACATATCGGAATCTATGGGACACATTGAAAGCAGTTCTAAGAGGAAAATTCATTGCTTGGAGTTCATTCCTCAAAAAAAGAAAAAACCAACAAATAAATGATCTCATACTTCATCTCAAAATCCTAGAAAAAGAAGAGCAAAACAACAGCAAAAGAAGTAGAAGGCAAGAAATAATTAAAATCAGAGCTGAAATTAATGAAATTGAAACAAAAGAAACAATTGAAAAAATTGACAAAACTAAAAGCTGGTTCTTTGAAAAAATAAATAAAATTGACAGACCCTTAGCCATGCTAACGAAGAGAAGAAGAGAGAGAACCCAAATTACTAGCATACGGGATGAAAAAGGCAATATCACAACAGACACTTCAGAAATACAGAAGATAATCAGAAATTACTTTGAATCCTTATACTCCAATAAAATAGAAGATAGTGAAGGCATAGATAAATTCCTTGAGTCCTATGATCTGCCCAGATTGAGCCAGGAGGATATAGACAACCTAAACAGACCAGTAACAATAGAGGAAATAGAAGAAACCATCAAAAGACTACCAACTAAGAAAAGCCCAGGACCGGATGGGTATACAGCAGAGTTTTACAAAACCTTTAAAGAGGAACTAACACCAATACTTTTCAAGCTATTTCAGGAAATAGAAAAAGAGGGAGAACTTCCAAATTCATTCTACGAGGCCAACATCACCCTGATTCCGAAACCAGACAAAGACACTTCAAAGAAGGAAAACTACAGACCAATATCTCTAATGAACCTTGACGCAAAAATCCTCAATAAAATTCTGGCGAATCGGATTCAAATACATATCAAAAAAATTATACATCATGATCAAGTAGGATTCATCCCTGGGATGCAAGGCTGGTTTAATATACGGAAATCAATAAATGTTATTCACCACATCAATAGACTTAAAAATAAGAACCATATGATCATCTCAATAGATGCAGAAAAAGCATTCGACAAAGTACAGCATCCCTTTATGTTCAAAACGCTAGAAAAATTAGGGATAACAGGATCATACCTCGACATTGTGAAAGCAATCTATGATAAGCCACAGGCCAGCATCATTCTGAATGGAGAAAAATTGAAGGCATTCCCTCTAAGATCTGGTACAAGACAGGGATGCCCTCTCTCACCACTTCTGTTCAACATAGTCCTCGAAACACTGGCCAGAGCAATTAGACAGACAAAAGAAATTAAAGGCATAAAAATAGGAAAAGAAGAACTTAAATTATCACTATTTGCAGATGATATGATTCTATACCTAGCAGACCCAAAAGGGTCTACAAAGAAGCTTTTAGAGCTAATAAATGAATTCAGCAAAGTGGCAGGATATAAGATCAACACGCATAAATCAAAGGCATTCCTGTATATCAGCGACAAATCCTCTGAAACGGAAATGAGGACAACTACTCCATTCACAATATCCCCCCAAAAAATAAAATACTTGGGAATCAACCTAACAAAAGAGTGAAAGATTTATACAATGAAAATTACAGAACCCTAAAGAAAGACATAGAAGAAGACCTTAGAAGATGGAAAAATATACCCTGCTCATGGATAGGCAGAACTAACATCATCAAAATGGCGATATTACCAAAAGTTCTCTATAAGTTCAATGCAATGCCAATCAAAATCCCAACAGCATATCTTGTAGAAATAGATAAAAGAATCATGAAATTCATATGGAATAATAAAAGACCCAGAATAGCAAAAACAATACTAAGCAGGAAGTGTGAATCAGGCGGTATAGCGATACCAGACTTCAAACTATACTACAGAGCAATAGTAACAAAAACAGCATGGTACTGGTATCAAAACAGGTGGGTGGACCAATGGTACAGAATAGAGGACACAGTAACCAATCCACAAAACTACAACTATCTTATATTTGATAAAGGGGCTAAAAGCATGCAATGGAGGAAAGATAGCATCTTCAACAAATGGTGCTGGGAAAACTGGAAATCCATTTGCACCAAAATGAATCTGAATCCCTATCTCTCGCCGTGCACAAAAGTTAACTCAAAATGGATCAAGGAGCTTGATATTAAATCAGAGACACGGCATCTGATAGAAGAAAAAGTTGGTTATGATCTACACGCTGTGGGATCGGGCTCCAAATTCCTCAATAGGACACCCATAGCGCTAGAGTTAACAAATAGAATCAACAAATGGGACTTACTCAAACTAAAAAGTTTTTTTCTCAGCAAAAGAAACAATAAGAGAGATAAACAGGAAGCCTACATCCTGGGAACAAATCTTTACTCCACACACTTCAGATAGAGCCCTAATAACCAGAATATACAAAGAACTCAAAAAATTAGACAATAAGATAACAAATAACCCAATCAATAAATGGGCCAAGGACCTGAACAGCCACTTCTCAGAGGAGGACATACAATCAATCAACAAGTACATGAAAAAATGCTCACCATCGCTAGCAGTCAGAGAAATGCAAATCAAAACTACCCTAAGATACCATCTCACTCCAGTAAGACTGGCAGCCATTAGGAAGTCAAACAACAATAAGTGCTGGAGAGGATGCGGGGAAAAGGGCACTCTTGTTCATTGCTGGTGGGACTGCAAATTGGTGCAGCCAATTTGGAAAGCAGTATGGAGATTTCTCGGAAAGCTGGGAATGGAACCACCATTTGACCCAGCTATTCCCCTTCTCGGTCTATTCCCTAAAGCCCTAACAAGAGCATGCTACAGGGACACTGCTACATCGATGTTCATAGCAGCTCAATTCACGATAGCAAGACTGTGGAACCAGCCTAGATGCCCTTCAATAGATGAATGGGTAAAAAAAATGTGGCATTTATACACTATGGAGTATTACTCTGCATTAAAAAATGACAAAATCATAGAATTTGGAGGGAAATGGATGGCATTAGAGCAGATTATGCTAAGTGAAGCTAGTCAATCTTTAAAAAACAAATACCAAATGACTCCTTTGATATAAGGGGAGTAAACAAGGACAGGGTAGGGACGAAGAGCTTGAGAAGAATATTTACATTAAACAGGGATGAGAGGTGGGAGGGAAAGGGAGTGAGAAGGGAAATTGCATGGAAATGGAAGGCGATCCTCAGGGTTATACAAAATGTCATATAAGAGGAAAGGGGGGTAAGACAAGATAATACAAATGGAAGAAATGATTTACAGTAGAAGGGGTAGAGAGAGAAAAGGGGAGGGGAGGGGAGGGGAGGGGAGGGGAGGGGAGGGGGGATAGTAGAGAATAGGACAGACAGCAGAATACATCAGACACTAGAAAGGCAATATGTCAATCAATGGAAGGGTAACTGATGTGATACAGCAATTTGTATACGGGGTAAAAGCGGGAGTTCATAATCCACTTGAATCAAACCATGTAATATGATGTATTAAGAACTATGTAATGTTATGAACGACCAATAAAAAAAAAAAAAAAAGATTTTTGAGTTCTTTATATATTCTAGAGATTAGTACTCTGACATGCACGTGGTAAGAATTTGTTCCCAAAACGTAGGCTCTCTATTCACCTCACTGATTGTTTCTTTTGCTGAGAAGTGAAGCTTTTTAGTTTGAATCCATCCCATTTATTGATTCTTGGTTTTAATTCTTGAGCTACAGGAGTCTTATTAAGGAAGCTGTGGCCTAATCTGACACGATGGAGATTTGGGCCTACTTTTTCTTCTAATAGATGCAGTGTCTCTGGTTTAATTCCTAGGTCCTTAATTCACTTTTGAGTTTTGTGCATGGCGAGACATAGGGGTTTAATTTCATTTTGTTGCATATGGATTTCCAATTTTCCAGCACCATTTGTTGAAGAGGCTATCTTTTCTCCAATGTATATTTTTGGCAACTTTGTCAAATATAAGATAACTGTAATTAGTCTCTGTGTCCTCTATTCTGTACCATTAGTCTACCAGTCTATTTTGGTGCCAACACCATGCTGTTCTTGCTACTATTGCTCTGTAGTATAGTTTAAGGTCTGGTATAGTGACTCCATTTGCTTCACTCTTCTTGCTAAGAATTGCTTTAGCTATTCTGGGTCTCTTATTTTTCCAGATGAATTTCATGACTGCTTTTTCTATTTCTATAAGAAACGTCCTTGGGATTTTGATTGAAATTTGCATTAAATATCTATAGTGCTTTTGGTAATATGGTTATTTTGACAATATTAATTCTGCCTATCCAAAACCAAGGTAGATCTTTCCATCTTCTAAGGTCTTCTTTAATTTCTTTCTTTAGCATGCTGTAGTTTTCATTGTAGAAGTCTTTTATCTCTTTCGTTGATTCAAGTACTTTATTTTTATTCTGTTAATTCTTTGTACCAGGAAATGGCACTTTGTGTATCAGCTTAGCAAAGTACAGTGGGTCAAATATTGTGTTGGTTAGTTTCTAAAGTCAGCACATATGGCAAAAAAAAAAAAAAAAAAAAATCAATCAAATTCCTTACATTCCCCTTAAACAAAATAGAGGCAGCCTAAGTACTTTATTTTTCCTATAAAACAATGGTTTCTAAAAATAATCTTCTCTTAAACTCCAGTTGGAATCTCATTTAGAATTACTATGAACTTATTAATTTGGGGAAAATTTAAATCTTTATGTATTAAGCTTCCTAGCCACAAATCTCATTTATTTTTTCTTAGATAGTCATAGTTTGCTTATAGGCAAAATGAGACTTTAAGATCTTAAAAATAAAAAATTCTTAGTATGCCTATATGTATAAATGAGAATATTGAGACTATAATTTTTCCATATAATAACTTCAGTCTTTGATGGCTCACCTTTGGATTACTATAATCAAATTTTCACTTGATATGCTATTAACTAAAACCAAGCCACTTACCCATGAAATTTAAAAAAAAGAAAAAAAAATCCTCAATTATTTCATTCATGTTTGGAATTAAGTCTAAGCTATCCATGGCCTTTTAGAAAAGTATGTGATAACTATATTCTGGTGTGGTTAGACTTTGAAATGGGACTCTGCTGAACATTATCAACACATAGTTACAGGTGTTTTGAGAAACAAAGGGGGAAAACACATTATGCCAGTCTTAAAAAAAAAAACAAAAAAACCCCCCACAACTCTTAAAAGCAAAAGCTTCTAAGTGAAGATATTCCTATAAGTTCTTATGCTCTGTTCCCTTGAAGAAATAACGTTCTTCTTAGCCAATGGGAACTGTTCAGACTTCAGCCTGGATCCCTGAAGCCCAAACAACCCAGTTCACAGGAGCTTCCTTGCCCTCAGAGACTCAAGTACCTGACTCTCAGTCCTGTAGCTACCATGACAGAGTTTCACTATGGATTTCTACTTTGCCTTGTAAGTGCTCTTATGTAGAGGTATTACTTTCTGATCTAGTCACTGCTTTGGGTTTTTCGTCTTTTAGGTTTATTTAGATATTGAGTCAAGACTGGTAAGATTACCTGTAAACTTCAAAATCTAGAATAAGATCCCTTAAAAAAGTCATTCAGGCAAAGTACCATTTAGAATTTGTCCTTTTTGTAACACATAAAAAGATAGCTTTAATTATATCTTTGGTACAATTTAAATTTAGAATTCTTCAGATGAAATTTCAAAATGGGGCTGGAGATGTGGCTCAGCGGTAGCGCGCTCGCCTGGCATGCGTGCGACCCGGGTTCGATCCTCAGCACCACATACCAACAAAGATGTTGTGTCCGCCGAGAACTAAAAAATAAATGTTAAAAATTCTCTCTCTCTCTCTCTCTCTGTCTCTCTCCTCTCTCACTCTCTCTTTAAAAAAAAAAAAAAAGAAATTTCAAAATGTACATTTTCAATGAAAACAAATTAGGGGAAAAAAGGGCAAGTATAAAAGGATACTATAGTACATTAAGAGTTGGGGAGGACAACAGCCTCACAACTGCAAAGAAAATGTGAAATCACCACAAATTACCCTTGTATTCATTTTCTTGCCAAATGCACACAGGCTGAGAAACCAAGTGGGAGTCAAGCTGGGAGAACAGGTAAGAATCCTGATTACTTCTAGATGATAACATAGGGTTAGAGTGAACTCTTTTCTCCTCTTGGCTTCCACCCTGCTTAGCTTCTGCATTATGCTGCACATTACAATCATCCTGTGCTGTCCATGTACAAACATTCTTCCACCACACTGAGCTCCTGGTGGGCAGGGGCAGTACCTTGTTTCTTATTATATCTCACAGAAGACACAACCTACAGCAGGTGCTTAATAAATGACAAATTTAATTTAAAATGAACAACAGTATATATAGGAGAGAGTTAAAAGAGAAATTTAATAATCATGTAGATAAACAACATGAAACTATAAGTTTATAATCACAATTCTGCATCTTAAAATGCCTCTTTACACCTTTCATATAGCAGAAAAACCTAAAACAAAACACTGCTCCTGAATGGATTCTAATAGGGATCTAAGTTCAATGCTGAGGTCTAGTCTTCTGAGTCTCGAGTTCCAGTAATGTAAAAGCAACAAATAACACTAATAAGGAACCAGTATGAGATTTTCATATGAAAATAGTGATTTTTTTAAACAAAAACTGATCATTTCAGTCTACAATCTTATCCTTTAACAACAATTCTCTTTCCTAATTATCTTAACAAGACTTTGATTCAAATCCTTCCCCCTTTTAATGACTGATACTCTAAATACACAAATACTCCAGAATCAAGAAAACACAGCAACTGAATAAACCTATATCGAAACACTATGTTCTCTCTGTGAGGCCCCAGGGATCTACAGATAAAGGACTATTCTTCCTATTAAGAATATTCCAGTTGAGTAAAGGAAAAGGATAAAACAAAGAAAAGAGATCACTGATGAATCAAGAGATAACAAGAATTAAGAAAGACAGTATCTGCTGAGCTGCTTCTGCATGCCAGGTATTTGTTATATTTTCCATCTTCCTGACTGCATATGACAGCTACACACCAAGAAATCTAAGCTATGTCCAAGCTTCTTAAATGTCACACACAACAAAATAGAGCTGCAGGCTGATATAGGCAGAGAAATAAACACCCTAAACTGCAGGATCATCAGGGGGAAGGACAAAGGTAAGATGCCACAGAAATGGCTTAGGAGCACAGCTTCACAACCACATAAAATTACTTGTTATCAGAGGTACCAGACAGAAATATAGATACATTACCACGTGTTTAATTTCAGGGAGAATTTGAAGAGACTCAAATTCTTTAACTTTTGCAGGATCCACATCTTCCTCCAGCTCCCAAGTGCTTTCTTCATACGGCAGGGAGCACCACTTCACCAGGTAATGTGTCACCTCCTGATAGGAAGCAGGAGAAAAACTTAAGGTTCTTCCTACTAGATTAGAGGAGTCAATCACACTTTGCCACCCTTCATGATGACACATGAATAAAATAAGACAGAAGCCACATGTTAATAAGTGACATACATAGAAGAAAGGGATGATGCTTTAGGAGAGGCAAATGGCAACACACCCACCTCCCCTGTCTCTGCATCCTTGGTGTGAGCCACTTCCAAGATGCGATCCACTTCTACATAGTCTGGATTGAACAAGTCTTCATCAGGCTAACAAACA
The DNA here is from genome assembly GCF_045843805.1 of Urocitellus parryii. NCBI lineage: Eukaryota > Metazoa > Chordata > Mammalia > Rodentia > Sciuridae > Urocitellus > Urocitellus parryii. The sequence goes on from NC_135536.1 coordinate 182,436,676, forward strand.
GAGAACAATTAAGAGATGTATTTTCCTTCTTTCACATCTAAAATCTAGAACTTTTAAGTGGTCCTTACCATAGACTCTATTAGAATCATACACAGAAAGGGTTTGCTTGAGAATAAAGTCATTTCACAGCTATTTCTTCACTGTCCCCAAATCTTACATGTCATGACTACATTTAAAGGATCCAACCACTGTACAGGCTGTGCCATGGCCAGATGAGACTTTCCTGTTAGTCACTACAGCTAGATGCAAAAATCACCATTAGGTTCTCCTTTTTTTTTTTTTTTTTTAATTGCTTCTTGTTCCCTTGGCAGCTTGGAATTATACCTTCTTTTCTTTTTAGTAACAGCAGCTAACATCAGAAGGAGTATGAAAGGAGTTTTCTGGGTACTGATAAAGTTCTATATCCAGATTTAGGTGGTAGTTACGTAAGTGTGCTTATTTTGTAAAAATTCAAGACCATTTAGAATTGGTTTACTCATCTTTATACATATTAAACCTCAACAAAGTTCAGTTACAAATCAATAATATGCAATATTCAAGGATATTTAATGTGGATCCAGAGTAATGCTAAGTGTTTTCATTTAAACCTCAAAACTACCTCATGGAGTAGAAGTTTAATTACTTTCTGGATAAAGAAACTGACAGAGGTTAAGTATAGTGACCAAGGTCAAAGAGCTGTGTGAAATAAATGGTCACCTAGCTTTCTCTTACCGAGAAACCCTCCTGCTGGACTGCTGGAACATTCTTACTGCCTCTTTGGATGGAAGACACGTTAGAGACTATCCACTTTCATTGTCTAATCAATGCAGGAATACTTTCTACAGAATCCTGTCAAATCCACCCTCAAATTCAATTGCTCCTGTAAGAAATTTACTATCCTTGAAGACGAATCCTTTGCCAAAACAGCTTTACTTCTACCTGCTTAATAGTAGAATCACAATCTTTATCACTATTTATGAAATTATAGCCTAACTTCCTAGCTCCTAACTGCTGCTTATTGGTATGAAATGCTTCCTTTACAGCAGTGATAAGTAACCTGATTCTATCTAAGTTGGCTTTTCAACAGTCTCCTCCCTACCTGGTTTAAACAAACAAACACCAATTTGTTCAATAGTTCTTCATGTGCTATATTTCTGGATCTCTAGTATAAGCACTTCTATAAACACTGCCATTTATTATCTATAACAGCCAAGATATGGAAATATTCTTAAGTGTTTGTATCCACAGATCAATGATTAAAGAAAGTATAGTCTATATATATGCACAATAGAATACTATTCAGACTAAAAAAAAAAAGATTATGCCATTTACAACAACATGGATGAATATGGAGGATACTATGCTACTTGAAATAAGCCAGAATGAGAAAGACAAATACTGCATGATTTCATCTGTATATGGAATATAAAATAACATGATGGACTCATAGAAGCAGAGAACAGAATGGTGGATGCCAGGGGCAGAGGGAAGGGGTAGGTGGGGTGATATTGGTCAAAGGGTACAAATTTCAGTTAGGTAAAAAAATATTTTGGAGATCCAATATATAACATAGTGGCAACAGTTAAAAATACTACATTATATACTTCAAATTTGCCAAGAGATACATCTTAAGTGTTCTCACCAAAAAAAGAAAAAAAAAAAAAAAGATAAGCAGGTGGACAGACAGGCAATGAGGTAAGAGACAAGATATGCAAGCATGGTGATTATCTCACAACGTATGTTTATCAAAGCATCAAGTTATATACCTTAAATATACAAATTTTTTGTCAGTTATAGCTCAATAAAGTTGAAAAACAATAGCACTGTGTCACTTAATTGTAGGTATTCTGTAAAGCTGATACTATTAGGAGTCCTGTTTCACACATGAGGATAAGTTTGAAGGGGATTATGCACATGACATAAGTTCACCCAGCTTGTGAGAGATTTAGTGAGCACGTGCGTGCATGTGTGTGTGTGTGTGTGTGTGTGTGTGTGCGGCATGTGCGAAAAAGAGACAGAGAGTTGTGAGAGAAGCCCCAGTAGTTTGACTCTAGAACCTAGGTGCACACTATCCTGCAGTCCACTTCCCACCTTTGCTCTCACTAAACTACGGTCATGACCCCAACCACCACTAACGTTTTCCTGAGTTGCCCTTATGTTTTGCAAAGTCCTTCATCAAAGTCCTGGTACCCCAAATGAACCAAGAAATGAAAAAAAGGTGCTGGGATATTTAATCAGAAGCCTCCTACCTCTGTGGTATGTGTGAGCTCACAGTATCTTGAGCTGGGTTTCCCTCACATCTACCTTGGCTACCTCATAAAGCAGTTAGAAATATGGGCATGAAGATATTCTACTCTAAACTCAGTTATCATTTGTATTACAAGAATATTATTTATCCAAGTTACTAGTAAAAATGTCTACTAGATTAAGATCAAAAACAGTGTTACAGCAACTACTCCCCACTATTACTTATCCTTAATTGTACGATTTGCTCCAATCTTCTCGAAAGTTCTTCCTTCCCACCAAAGAATAAACTCCTGTTACTTTATTTCTAGACAACTTTACAGTTTACTGTCTCTAATCTAGGGAAAATCACTCCCTTCAGAATACATAAGAAAACAGATACCCAAGGCTGTGTAGGCTGTATTTAGGTGTTTGAACTTTGTTTCAAGAAAATGGGGAATGGTGTAGAGCAAACTTTCCTCCCTTACTTGGGTCAGTCAAATAACTACTGAGCACTGACTCCATGTCTAGTCCCAGTGACAGAAATAGGAGGAAGACATGGGCTCTGTCTCTCAGGGCTTAAAATGGAAGAATGGATATCAGGAAAAGGGTACACTTATACACTGTTGGTGGGACTGAGGTATGAAGAGTCTTCAAAAAACTAGGAATGGAACCATCATAAGACCCAGTGATCCCACTCCTCAGTATTTATCCAGTAGAACTAAAATCAACACACTACAGTGATACAGCTACATCAATGTTTATAGCAGTGCAACTCACAATAGCCAGGTTATGGAACCAAACCAGGTGCTGTCAATAGATGAACAGATTAAGAATTTTTCTCAGCCACAGAGAATAATAATATTATGTCATTTACTGGTAAATGGATGGAACTGTCAAATGTTGCACTAAGTGAAATAAGCATCAAATGTTTTCTCTTATATGTGGAAGCTATAGAGAGAAATAAGAAATTAAAGAAAAATGGAGGGGATCTCATGAAAATAGAAGGGAGAACAATGGTAAAGAAAGGTAATAGAGATATAAAAAAGGATGGGAAAGGGGCGGAACTGTGGAATGAATTTATGCTATGTATGTATATCACAATGAAATCCACTTTAATGTGTAATCAGAATGCACTGATTAAAAAATAAATTTATAAATGGAAGACCAATAGAGTAGAGGACGAGGTGGGGAGAAGGGGAGAGTACTAGGGTTTGAAATGAAACAAATTATGTTATATGCATTTATGAATATGTAAAAATGAACCTCACAATTATGTAGAACATAATGTACTAATAAAAATAAGTAAATAGAGCTGGGGTTGTGGCTCAGTGGTAGAGTGCTTGCCTAGCATGTGTGAGGTATTCAGTTTGATCCTCAGCACCATATAAAAAATAAAATAATTATTTCCATATACAATAAAGATATTAAAAAATAAATAAAAAAGAATGGCTCTTTCAATTATAGTCATCACCTTCTAGTCCCAATTCTCTTTTAGAGGAATAGTACTATGAAACACTTTTTTCATAGTACCTTTACAATACACATACAGAGAATGAAATCTACCAAATTATGCTATGTCCATGTATGAATACACTACAGTGAATTTTGCTTATATACTTAATTATAATGCACTACTGAAATATCACTACTACTACTACTACAACAATTACTAGTACTACTACTACTAGAAGGGAGATCAGTAGAGTAGATCAAGCAGATCAGAAGGAGAGAGGAGAGGCGGGAAAGGGAAGATAACAGGGAATGAGATCGACTAAATCATGTTATGTGCATGTATGGATACTGCATAATAAATCCCACTATTATGTACAATTACAATGTACCAATAATAATAAAAACAAACATGTAGAAAGCTAGGGCCAAATTCTAAGGTTAAATAGGAAGGATCCCAAATTGGGATAAGAATGATTACTGACATTACCCTAAAGTAATTTAGCACTTAAGGAAAAATGAACAGGACCTGAACAATGAGTTGAGCAAGAGTGTGGAGCAATTTAATGTGCCTTGATGGCATCTGAGTGCCCTCTTAGGATTTAGTATTGTGACTTTACATTTTTTTTTTAAATTGTAGATGAACACAACATCTTTATTTATTTCTATGTGGGGCTGAGGATCAAACTCAGTGCCTCACGTGTGTGAGGAAGGCGCTCTACCTCTGAGCCCCAGCCCCAGCCACGTGACTTTACATTTTTAAGAACAATTTTTTTTATTTCTTTTCTTCAAAAGTTATCTATATAAAAGTGAAAATTACATATTAAAAAAAGAGAAAAATTACCATGATCCCATCAACCAGAAAAAATGATGCTAATTTTCATGAATATATTCAACACATTTTCTATTTCCTATACATTATTATAGTGCTTCTATTTTCCTGCACACCCAAAATGGCACTGTCACATTTACTATAGAAACCTGACATTTCCCACTCGTAACAGTTTACAACACTAAGTATATTTCCACATCACTAGTATTTTTCCTTCAATATTACTTTTACTAGACATTCTATTAGTATGCATGAATTAACAAAAGCCTATTATCTAACATTTTGTTTGTTTTCAAATTTTCACCAATAAAAACAACTCTTTATCATAACTTTGTGCAAAGATTTAAGAATTTCCTTAAAATAAGTGACAGAATTACAATTTCTGGGACAAAGGCTATCCAGATTTTGGGATGCCTGAGGCCTCTTGCCACACTGCTCTTCCAATAGCATTTATGCTCCCATCCAGGCAGTGTCCCTTACAACCTTAAATGTCTCTTAAAACCTCCAAACATTTGATAAGCAAAAACTAGATCTCCATTTTAATCTGCCTTTGATTACTGTTGAAACGTGCTATATCTTTCTATGTGTAATGACCAATTTTTCCTTCTTTCTGAATTCCCTGCTAATTTGTTCACTTTTCCCATTTGAAGTTTTGTATTATTCCCGTTGAGTGATAAGAGAATTTCTTTCATTAAAGCTATTTGTCATATGTATATAATATATGTATGTGTGTCTGTGTATGCATGCACATAAATATAAATAGGAAAGCTCTCCTATTGAATGTGAAGAATGTATGCCATGTAAGTATGTGCATTTATATAATTAGGAAAAACATACATGTACATAATATAAATCCATATTTCCTAATTATTTACTCAAGATATCATTAGGCATTAATTTAATAGGCATTAATTTAATTTTAATTAATAGATTTAATATTCAAAACCATCAGTCCTTTCTCTTATTAAGATTTAGAAACTCTTAAGTTTGTATAAATATAGTTATTTATTTTCTAAGAATTATGGCTTGGTTTTTGTTTTTGCATTCAAACTTTAAGACTTTTTGGAATGCCATTTTTATGGTGATAAGGCAGGGATGAAAAATTGTGTGAATATCCCTTTAACTCTATTTATTGGTATTCAAAGCAAAATGCATGTCCTTATGAGTTGTCAGTTTATAAACTTTGATCCTCATATCTTGGTAGGTGATTCTTTTTTTTTTTTTTTTGGCTTAAATCTAGTCTAGTTTTGCTGCAAACCAGCACACACTCATCAATTTGACCAGAGAAACAACAGACTTCAACTTGGACTTAGAAACTTAAACCCAGTATTTACTGCTACAGTAAAAGCAGCAGTCAAATGAATCAGTAAATATTTCTTTACCTCTGTAAAAATGTGCTTCATCTGGGCTTGTTTATTCCTAAATCGCTTGATCTTCTGTGCAATTCGAGGATCCTTTTCCAGCTCTTCCATTGTGGCCCATTTACAATGTAAGTAGGAACTATCCAAAAACATACAAATTATGAGACAAGCACATAGTTAGCAAAAGATAAGCTTTAAGGTTTCAATAATCAGGGTGACTATCTTTCTCAAAAGCAGCAGGGTGGTCTGTTGCAAAGCTGCTAGAAACTATGTTTAGAAAGGCCTTGCCCTGAAGGGCAAGAACAGAAAACCATACAAAATAGAGTAATTCCAAATAATTTCTCTCACTGTGGCTTCTATAGAAATTGGCTCAGAGCAGGAGCAGCAGATATATCAAGCTATCAAATACACATTAGTGGACAGGGAGCTGAGAGGAGAAAAATGGAAGACAGAAAAATAATATATTCTATAGGACAGTGGTTTCCCACCCTGGGTACATGTGAGAATTTCTCAGAAACTTTTTAAAAAAATATCAATCTCTGGGGCCCACTCTGACTCTGAATCAACTTGTCCTGGGTAGAGTGAGGGCTTCAGTAATATTAAAAAGCCCTTCAATTGATCCTACTGCCGCCAAAGTTGAGCATTTTTCAACTCAAGGTAAACTTAAAAGTGAGCCAAGATCTGTGGGTTATGCCTTAGGGGCCAAATTACTAAAAATATAAGATAATAAAGAATCAAGAAAAAGGAGGTTTTATTTATATAAAATCCAAATACATATAACACACTAACTAGACGTACAAATTTCTATACTTAACGTAGAACAGCTCTAGGTCGAATGGGGGTTCTCCTGGGTGAACCTGTAACCAACAGCAAGCAGTTAGCCCAGATCCTAGGCAGTTCATCCACTTATGTCAAAAGAAAACACATAAATAACACTTCTGCCCAGTTTTAGTAAACATTTCTTGAGGATATTTTCATTTTCCCAGGCTATTTCCTGACAAGCTATTGTTCAGGTTTTCCAAAGACCAAACACATACCTATGCAGTTAAAACAACAACACTTTCCAGGGTTCAGGCTTAATAACATTCACCTGATAAACTTAAGCTGGCCCAGGGCTCTGAAAAATGTCAGGACCAGAGCCTGGTGCAGAAGTGACCTGCATCCTAGTCTCCATCTGAAACAGTGGTAAGGGAGTTTACTTTCTTCAACACTGGAAGTAAAGATCAATCTATGCTCTCACTGGCATCAATATACTCTCTCAGATTTTCTTTAGGGGATTCCTACAATGGCCCTGAGATGCTTAAGGAAAAAATCCCATTATATTTCCATTAAGATTATTTTTCTGTCTCTTCTTTATGGTCTCTGATGATTATAAACTACAGATAAAAAATACCTTTGCTAGGTTCATACTGGAGAACATTATCAATTTGACCTATTCTAGATATTTAATACTTTTATGTCCTAAAATCCTCCATGAGGGTAAAAGTAAGTGTTGACCAGCCACACAATACTCTTGCCAAGCTCTTATTCCAGCTAAGATGATCATTTTAGGTTCTATAGTCAAATATCTCTTCACAAAGGGTGCAATGTATTCTAGTGACATAAAAACTAGAAACATGAATCACCAACCTCCTGGACAGTCTTAGATGCCAGGATCTTCTCAATGATGTTTGCATCATCTTCTGGAGGCTCCTGGAGACAGAGATTAAAAAGAAAGTACATTATTGGACCCAAAGTCCAAGAGAATAACTCTCTAAGATGCATTGGTTATGCATCCCTTATATGAAATTCTTGGGACCAGAAGTGCTTCAGATTTCACAGCTTGTCAGATTTTGGAGTGTTTGTATTCACTACCAGTTGAGTATCATTAATCCAAAAATCTAAATTTTAAAAAACTTCTTGAGCATCATGTTGGTGGTCAAAATTGTGCTCAGATTTTAGACTATTTTGTATTTGGGATTTTTGGACTAGGGATGCTCAATCTGTACTAAAACAGGGATTACTTCATTCAAAAATCCTCCTTTGAATACTGAAGCCTCCCTCCCATCAACCCACAGAGTGACTAAAAGATGGCAAACATTTTGATAAGCTAGAATTCAAAGAGGTGTGTTTTAACCTCTGGGCACTACTCTATTGCAGAGCAGAGAAGCCACTCTACTTTTCAGATTCAATTTGAGATCTGCCTTTAGCATCACTAAAATTGGTCCTGGGACATCCCTTCTCTTCAAAGCTTCTTAGATGCTGCTGCATAAAATTTCCAAAAATCTATAGCAGAAAAGAATCTGGAGGCTTTAGAATCAGAAGGTTCCAATTCTAACACCTACCAGCTAGCTATTGATTTTGAGCAAGCCAACTGATATCACTTAGTTTCCAAATAGTAGTAGAAAAAATATCTCATTAAGATTAAGGGATTATAAATGGTATATGAAAATATACTTTGAATAGTAGCACTATGCAAAAAGAAGGCATAACAATGCTCTATTACACTGTACACCTTTTCCTCTCTGTACCTGGAAATGGCTTGGTGTTTCACTGACAATCCTTTAACTGCAAATCCCAAATGAAAACAAACTCTTCTTTCCTACTCTGGAAACATATAAACTTTCTAGGCTCATATTTCTGTGAAATATCTTATATCTTTCTACAGAGTATGTATATATTTATTTATTTGCAGTACTGTGAATTGAACCCAGGGGCTCTCTACCACTGAGCTCCATCACATGTCCTTTTTAAAACTTTTTGACACAGAGTCTCCAAGTTGCTGAATTTGTCTTGAACTAATGCTTCTCTTGCTTCAGTCATAAGTTGCTGGAATTACAGGTGTGTGACACTACATCTGGCCCTACAGACTATTTATGATAAAACAAAATCAGGAGCAAAAATGACAAACTTAAAAAGAATGCACTGAATCAGAAAGACTTATGTTTAACATTCTTTTGAGATTTTGGTAGATTCTATGTACTATGACCTTTCCCACTATTACAATATGAGACTTTAAACAGTGATGAAAAGAACACTAACCATAACAATCCCAATTCACTAATATATTGAAAATTCACTATTCTAGGTTCCTGGTTGGAATATTCCAGAAGGATGATTTGTGCTGCATATCACCTTCAGTCTACTCATTCCAAGGTTCAACCATGCTAAAGCCATGCCATTATCAAAAAACATTTTAGGGGCTGGGGATGTGGCTCAAGCGGTAACGTGCTCGCCTAGCGTGCGTGCGGCCCGGGTCTCTCTTAAAAAAAAAAAACCAAAACAAAAAACATTTTAGCTCTTAAGATCCTAAATAAAGGTTGTGGCTCAGTGGTTGAGCGCTTGCCTAGTCCAGGTGAGGCCCTGAGTTCGATCCTCAGCACCACATAAAAATAATTAAGTAAAATAAAAGGTATTGTGTCCAACTGCAGCTAAAAAATAAATTAAAAAAAAAAGATCCTAAATTAAGTTTTCCTGAGAAAAGTGATAAGGGTTAAGAAGGGGGAGAAGGAAGGAGATATGGCAGCAAAGAATTATGGAAATCAGTAAGCAGGCAAGGCAGATGCTTTCAAAGGTTACAAATATTTACTAACTCCTCCAGACACATGGCAATCATGCTAGGTGCCATGACAAAGTTAATCCAAAATGACGAAACTTGTTTCTTGCTGCTCATCAAGAAGGCAACTGAACTGTAATTGCAAAAGAAGGGATTGGAATATAGACTAAGCTTCTGTTTTTCTGCTTAGGTATTTGACCCTGAGCACAGGTGAGGAAAGGAGGGGCCGTTTACTGCTCATTGCCTATTCTGACCCTTTACAATATAAACATTCTGAGGGCAGGGATCCTTGTTTGTTTGATTCACTGATGCAAAAATGGGTAGTCAGTAGTTATTTGTTGAATGCTAAGAAATAAGGGAGAGAGATATAAGGAAATATAGTGAGGAAATAAAACTACCAAACTCTCTGGGGCCACAGATGAGATGACTATTATTCTTGATCTATGTCACTTAATTAAAAAGTAAATCTCTACACGCTCAGAAATTTGATGTTTGATAGTAATTACATAGGGCCAAAATTAGGTGTACTTTCATGAGTGGCAAGACTACTATCACAGCCCATACAGCCAAAAAAAAGTTAGACTGTTCCAAGGGGATAGTCAGTAAAGGAACAAGTGCTTAGTTCAGAGAAATTTGGATAATGAGCTAATTCCTTCTCAACTTCTTACTTCATTTCCTTTCTAAATTTCCACTCCATGCTTTTTATTAGGTACTTTTTAATGGCTGTGCAGCAGTTTTACAGAAAAAAAAAGAGACTACACACACACATACCAAAGTCTTCATCAAGGAACTATTAAAGATAATGCTGAGTTACTAAGGTTTTACCATGTATAAATTTCAAGTGTGTATCCTGATTAATTTCAACATAGACACACACTAATATAACTAGCATCCAGACCAAGTTATAGAACATTTCTAATATTCTGGAAAATGCTGTGACCTATTGGAAGAAACTATGAGACTTCTACCATTATAGATTCACTCTGCCTATTATTAGACTTTATACAGATGAAATAATATAGTCTGCTATTCATTCTTTCTTAATACTGTGCAAGTGTTTTGTTATAAATACACCACTATTATCTATTCTACTATCAAAGAATATTGGGTTGCTTCTAATTTTTGTATTATGCATAAAGTTCATAAGAATTGTATGTCTCTTGGAGGAAAAATATACTCATTTATCCTGGCTATAGACCCAAGAGTGGAGTTATGAAGTAGGTATATATTTATTTTAATAGATATTGCCAAAATTTTCCCAAAGTGATTTTAACAATTTTTTAAACAGTTTTTAAAAAATATTTATTTCTTTAGTTTTTAGGTGGACATAGTATCTTTATTTCACATTTATGTGGCGCTGAGAATCGAACCCATTGCCTCACGCACGCAAGGTGAGCATGCTACCACTTGAGCCACATCCCCAGCCCAGATTTCAACAATTTTTATATCCATAAGAAACATTTGGAAGTTCCTGCTGAAGTCAATCTTTAACATGTTAGCCATTCTAGTGGATATGTAGTATTGTCTCTTTAATTCACATTTCCCTGGTAACTGAGGATGCTGAGCACCTTGTCATATAATTATTAGCCACTGGGCATCCTCTTTTGTGAACCTCCTATCCAAGCTATTTGCCTACTTTATAGATTGTCATTTTTATTTATTTAAAGTTTTTTAAATAGAGTCCTCTGTCAGATATATAGATTACAAAAATTCTAGCAGTTTATGGTTCACCTTTTCAAACTCTTAACGTTGTCCTGACAAAAAGAAGTTTTACATAATCTACTTCATCAATCTTTTGTCTTATGAGTAGTATTTTTTGTGTCTAGCTTAATAAATCTTTTTTGGTACTAAGGCCACTATGCCACATATATAATTTTAAATTTTCTAGTAGTCACATTAAAAAAGTAGAAACAAACATGTGCAACTGACTTGAACAATATATTTAAACCAATACATCCAAAATATCATTTCAACATGTACTCAATATAATAATTAAGGAAATACTTTTAATTCTTTTTCTCCTACTTCAAAATATAGCGTATACTTTACACCTATAGTACACCTCATTTTGATTAGCCACATTTCAGGTGCTCAATAGCCACACATGGCTGGTAGTGTCTAATATAGCTCTTTTTTGTTTCATTAGTCAATTTGTTGTTTCTTACAGCAATGCTACCCTGTCCTTATTCCCTTTTTTCTTCTTTTTCTCTTTTGGTACTGGGAATTTAACCCAGGGGCATTTTATCACTAAGCCACATATCCATTTTTCTCTCTTTTTTCTTTTAAATTTTGAGACAATGTCTCACAAAGTTGCTGAGGTCCTCACTAAGTTGCTGAAGCTGGCCTCAAATTGCAATCCTCCTGTCTCAGCCTCCTGCGTGTCTGGGATTATAGGCATATGCCTGGCTGTCTTTATTCTTGTAGCTCGTTTACAAAGTCTTATTTAAAGTATATCTTACAACTTGTTATTTTCAAGATCACCTTAGGGTAGTCTAGGTCTTCAGCATTTCTAAAGACACTTTCACTCACAAAACTGCCACACACACACACACACACACACACACACACACCCTTGTTTAGATCTCTAATTTCTCTCAGCATGATGTTTTAGTATACAGGGCTTGCATGCCTTTTGAGTCATTCCAGGGTATCTAATACTTGATGCTATTACAAATGGAATTTTATAACTATCCTTTCCTGATTTCATACAGCTAGTATACAGAAAAGGGTTGTGTGTGTGTGTGTGTGTGTGTGTATTATCTTTATATATTATAAACAACTTGGCTAAGTCCACATTAATTGTAGTGGTTTATAGATTCTGTTAAAATTTCCTTAAACACAGTCATGTTACCTTCAAATAATGACAGTTTTATCTTCCTTTCTAATCTATAAACAACTTATTTCTTCTTTTGCCTTATTGTCATGTCGTCCAGTATATTTCTACTAAATATAAGTGATGATGGTGGAATCTTTTCTTATTCCCAAATTCAAATTCTCACATTTTTCCAATGGCTTTTAGGATTTTTTTTTTTTTTAGTCTCTGATTTCTATGGTGCAAGACATGCCTAAGTGCAGTTTTGTTTTTTTTTGTCCCTATGCAGGGGTTACCTTATATTAAGTGTATGGGTTGGTATCTTTTTATTTGGAAGCACAACTTTTCATTTCTTTGGATGTACATGATGCAGAATCACACCATTCATGCAATCATACATACACTTAGGGTGATAATGTCCATCTCATTCCATCATCTTTCCCACCTCCATACCTCCTCCCCTGCCCTCACTCCCCTCTGCCCAATCCAAAGTTCCTACATTCTTTCCTTAACCCCCTTCCCTTCCATTAGGGATCAGTATCCACTTATCAGAGAAAACATTTGGCCTTGGGATTTTTAGGATTGGCTTACTTCATTTAACATGATAGTCTTCACTGGATGGAAATGCCATAATTTCATTATTCTTTAAGGCTGAATAATATTCCATGTTTTTTCTATCTATTCATCTATTGAAGAGTAGGTGGTTGGTTCCACAGTTTAACTATTGTGAATTGAGCTGCTATACAGATTGTAGTATGCTGATTTTAAGTCCTTTGGGTATAGACTGAGGAGTGGGATAGCTGATTCCATTCCAATTTTTCTAAGAAATCTCCATACTGCTTTCTATAGTGGTTGCACCAATTTGTAGTCCCACCAGTAATGAATCAATGTATCTTTCCCCCTACATCCTCACCAACACTATTTTTGCTTGTATTCTTAATAATTGCCACTCTGACTGGAGTGAGAAGAAACCCTAGAGTAGTTTTGATTTGCATTTTTTTTAATTGCTAGAGATGTTGAACACTTTTTTCATATTTGTTTATTGGTTGTATATCTTCTTCTGGGAAGTGTCTGCTCAGTTCCTTAGCCCATTTATTGATTGGGTTATTTGTTTGCTTTTTTTTTTTTTTTTTTGGTGATAAGTGTTTTGAGTTCTTCACATATCCTGGAGATTAGTGCTCTATCTGATGTGCGTTCTTCCATTCTATAGGCTCTCTCTTCACATTATTATTTACTTTGCTGTGAAAAAGCTTTTCAGTTTAAAGCCATACCATTTATTCTTTTTTAAAAAATGTTTTTATTTGTTCTACTTAGTTGTACATGACAACAGAATGTATTTCATTTCATCATATACAAATAGAGCACAACATTTCAATTCTGATTGTATACCATGTAGAGACGCACCATTTGTGCAATCATACACATACCTAGGGAAATGATGTCTATCTCATTCCACCATCTTACCTACCCCATAACCCTTCCCTACCCTACTCTTTGACCAATCCAAAGCTTCTCCATTCCCCCCAGCCCTCACCCCCACCCCGATCATAGATCAGCATCCACTAATCAGAGAAAACATTTGGCCTTTGGTTTTTGGGGATAGGCTAATTTTGCTTAGCATGATATCCTCTAACTCCATCCATTTACCTGCAAATGCCATAGTTTTATTCTCTTTCAATGCCGAGTAATATTCCATTGTGTATGCATACCACATTTATCTTTATCCATTTATCTACTGAAGGGCATCTAGGTTGTTTCCACAGTTTAGCTATTATGAATTGTGCTGCTATGAACATTGATGTGGCTGTGTTACTGTAGTATGCTGATTTTAAGTCCTTTGGGTATAGACTGAGGAGTGGGATAGCTGGGTCAAACGGTGGTTCCATTCCAAGTTTTCTAAGTAATCACCTTAATGCTTTCCAGAGTGGTTGTACCAATTTGCAGTCCCACCAACAATGTATGAGTGTGCCTTTTCCCCTACATCCACACCAACATTTATTGTTGTCTGTATTCTTGATAACTGCCATTCTGACTGGTGTGAGATGAAATCTTAGAATAGTTTTGATTTGCATTTCTCCCTTCTGAGAAGTGTCTGTTCAGCTCCTTAGCTCATTTATCGATTGGGTTTGTTGTTGTTGTTGTTGTTTTTCTTTTTGGTGTTTTTCAGTTTTTTTGAGTTCTTTATATATCCTGGAGATTAGTGCTCTATTTGATGTTTATGGCAAAAATTTGCTCCCAAAATGTAGGCTATCTATTCACCTCACTGATTGTTTCTTTTGCTGAGAAGAAGCTTTTTAGTTTGAGTACATACCAATTATTAACTCTTGATTTTATTTCTTGTGCTTTAGGAGTCTTGTTAAGGGAGTTGGGGCCTAATCTGACATGATGAAGATTTGGACCTACTTTTTCTCTATTAGGGGCAGAGTCTCTGGACTAATTCCTAGGTCCTTGATCCACTTTGAGTTTTGTGACTGGTGAGAGACAGGTTTTTATTTTCATTTTGCTGCATATGGATTTCCAATTCTAACAGCACCATTTGTTCAAGAGGCTATCTTTCCCCCACTGTATGTTTTGGTGCCAATACCATGCTGTTTTTATAGCTCTGTAGTTTAAGATCTGGTATTGTGGTGTCTCTTGCTTCACTCTTCTTGCTAAGGATTCTTTGGCTAATTTGGGTCTCTTATTTTTCTTAATGAATTTCATGATTGCTTTTTTCTTATTCTATGAGAAATGGCTTTGGGATTTTAATTGGAATTGCATTAAATCTGTGTAACACTTTTGGTAGTATGGCCATTTTTGACAATATTAATTCTGCTTATCCAAGAACAAGGGAGATCTCTTTCCATCTTCTAAGGTCTTCTTTATTTTCTTTCTTTAGTGTTATGTAGCTAATTGTAGAGGTCTTTCACCTTTTTTGTTAGGTTGATTCTTAATTTTTTGTTTTTGTTTTTTTAGGCTATTGTAAATGGGGTAGTTTTCCTAATTTCTCTTTCAGGATTCATCACTGATGTATAGAAATGCATTTTATGGATATTGACTTTACATCCTGCTACTTTGCTGAATTCATTTATTAGTTTTAGAAGTTTTCTGGTGAGATTTTTTAGATTCTCTAAGTATAGAATCACGTCATCAGCCAATAGTGATAGTTTGAGTTCTTCTTTTCCTATTTGTATCCCTTTAATTTCTTTTGTCTAATTGCTCTAGCTAGAGTTTCAAAAACTATGTTGAGTAGAAGTGGTGAAAGAGGGTATCCCTGTCTTGTTCCAATTTTTAGAAGAAATGCTTTCAATTTTTCTCCATTTAGAATAACGTTGGCCTTGGGCTTCGCATAGATAGCTTTTACAATGTTGAGGTATGTTCCTACTATCTCTAGTTTTTCTAGTGTTTTGAACATGAAGGGGTGCTGTATTTTGTTGAATGCTTTTTTGTTATCTATTACATGGTTCTCATCTGTAAGTCTATTGATGTGATAAATTATGTTTATTGATTTCCATATGTTGAAACAACCTTGCCCTGAGATGAACCCTACTTGATTATGGTGCATTATCTTTTAAATGTTTTTGAATGTAATTTGCCAGAATTTTATTGAGAATTTTTGCATCTGTGTTCACCAGGGATACGGGTTTGAAGTTTCCTTTCCTTGATGTATCTTTGGTTTTGTATCAGGTGATACTAACCTCACAGAATGAGTTTGGAGGAGTTCTGTCCTTTTCTATTTCATGGCATAATTTGAGGAGTATTGGTATTAGTTCTTCTTTGAAGGTCTTGTAGAACTTGGCTCAGGTCCTGGGCATTTTTTTTCTTCCTTGGGAGGCTTTTTATGGTGTCCACTATTTCACTGCTTGAAATTGAACTGTTTAAATTGTGTTTGTCCTCCTGATTCAGTTTGGGTAGATCATATGTCTCTAGAAATTTGTCAATGTCTTCAAGATATTCTATGTTATTGGAATATAAATTTTCAAAATAGTTTCTAGTTATCTTCTGTAGTGTCTGTAGGGATATTTCCTCTTTCATCACAAATTTTCGTAATTTGAATTTTCTCTCTCCTTCTCTTCATCAGCATGGCTAAGGGTTTTTCAATTTTATTTATTTTTTCAAAGAACCAACTTTTCATTTTTGTTAATTTTTTCATTTGTTTCAATTTCACTGATTTCAGCTCTGATTTCAATAATTTCCGGTCTTCTACTAAATTTGGTGGTGATTTCTTGTTCTTTTTCTAGGGCTTTGAGATGTAATGTTAGATCATTTATTTGTTGACTTTTTATTCTTTTAATGAATGAGCTCAATGCAATGAACTTTCCTTTTAGCATTGCCTTCACAGTGTCCCAGGAATTTTGATATGTTGTATTAGTGTTCTCATTTATCTCTACAATTTTTTTATCTCCTCCCTGATGTATTCATTGTTCATTCAATAGCACATGATTAGTCTCCAGGTGTTGGAGTAGTTTCTATTTTTTATTTTATCATTGATTTTTAATTTCATCCCATTATGATCTAAAAGAATTCAGGGTAATGTCTCCATTTTTTTTTTTGTATTTGCTAAGAGTTGCTTTGTGGCATAACATATGGTCTATTTCAGAAAAGGATCCATGAGCTCCTGAGAAGAAAGTGTATTCACTTTTTAATTATTTTTTTAATTTATATGACAGTGGAATGCATTACAATTCTTATTACACATATAGAGCACAATTTTTTGTATCTCTGGTTGTATACAATTCACACCAATTCGTGTCTTTATACATGTACTTTGGATAATAATGTCCATCATATTCCATGTGTATTCACTTGTTGGTGGATGAAATATTCTATATACGTCTGTAAAGTCTAAATGACTGATTGTATTATTGAGTTCTATAGTTTCTTTGTTTAGTTTTTGTTGGACGGTCTAACCAGTGGTGAAAGAGTTGTGTTAAACTCACCAGTATTATTGTGTTGTGGTTTCTTTGATTCTTAAAATTGAGAAGAGTTTATTTGATTACATAGATGCTCCATTTTGGGGAACATATATATTTATGATTGTTATGTCTTATTGATGTATGATTCCCTTAAACATTATGAAATGTCCTTCTTTATCCTTTCTGACTAACTTTGACTTGAAGTCCACTTTATCTGACATAAGGTTGGAAACCCATGTTTCTTTATGCAGTCCATGTAAGTGGTATGTTTTTTCCCAACCCTTCACCATTAGTCTGTAGATGTCTTTTCCTATGAGACGAGTCTCTTGAAGAAAGCATATTGTTAGGTCTATTTTTAATCCAATCTGCCAGTCTATGTCTTTTGACTGAAGAGTTTAGGCCATTATCATTGAGGGTTATTATTGAGACGTGATTTGTATTCCTAGTCATTTTGGTTTATTTTTGGTTTTTAACTTGACTTGCTTTCTCCTCTGATTGGCTTTTCCTCCTCTTGCTGATTTTCATTGCTGTTTTTCATTTCCCCCTCATGGAATATTTTGCTGAGGATGTTCTGTAGTGCAGGCTTTCTAGTTGTAAATGCTTTTTTAAACTTTTGTTTATCATGGAAGTTTTTTATTTTGTCATCAAATGTGAAGCTTAATTTTCCTGGATATAAGATTCTTGTTGTCATACATTTTCTTTCAGAGCTTGGTATATGTTGTTCCAGGACTTCCTAGCTTTGATGATCTGGGTTGAGAAATTTG
This sequence comes from Urocitellus parryii, assembly GCF_045843805.1. Lineage (NCBI taxonomy): Eukaryota > Metazoa > Chordata > Mammalia > Rodentia > Sciuridae > Urocitellus > Urocitellus parryii. The sequence goes on from NC_135536.1 coordinate 182,454,529, forward strand.
CTGAGATCCAAATTGGTTTCCTCCTATACGTAATCTGATACTTTTTTCTTGTGGCCTTTAAAATTCTATCTTTATTCTGCATGCTTACATCTGTATAGTTGATATCTTCTACTGGTCATTAATTCTGTCTTCAAATGATGCTCTGCTTCAATCTCCTCTATGCCTAGGACTAAAGTCAGAAATATATTCTGATATATATTATACTGCACCCCACTTGTCTCATGTTTTGCTTTTCCATTCTTTTTCTCTATGTGCTTCCACTTAGAAATTTTGCTCTAATCTGTCTTCTTACTCACCAATTCTATCTTATGCTCTATCTAATATACTTTTACACTTATCTACTGGGTTCTGAATTTTATAATCAAATTTTTCAGTTCTCAGCAGTTGATTTTGGGAGTCTTCATTTGAAAATTTATCTTATTCATCTTCTCCTTATTTTAACACTTATCATATATATCATTTTATCATAGTTATTAAGTTCTTTTCTGCTAACTTCAACACTGGGCTCACCTGGGGTCTGCTGCTACTAAATGCTTATTCTCTAAATTTTTAGTCACATTTTCCAGGCTCTTATCTAATCACTTTTTTTTAATAAATATTTTTTTAGTTGTCAATGGACCTTTATTTTTTATTTATTGATATGTAGTGCTGAGAATCGAACCCAGTACCTCATGCATGCTAGGCAAGCACTCTGCCACTGAGCCACAACCCCAGACCCTCTAATAACTTTTTACTTCATGTTGGACATTGTGGATAAAAAGTTCCCAAACAGTTCCTATTACAATTTTTTTTTTTAATTTTCTCTTAGACAAACAGGGAAAAGTGGTAGTTTCTTCCACCTAGTAGGCTGAGTTGGGTCAGGCCTGGGTTATCATGTTAAGATTCAAGTTCCCAGAACACAAATGTCCAAGGTCACCGAATTGAGAGGCTGGCAGATCTTTATTCTCTTGAGCCCTGAGTCATACCCTATGGAGGTTGGTTGGTTTGTTTTTAGTACTGGGGATTAAACCCAGAGATGCTTTAACATTAAGCCATATCATTAGCCCTTTTATTCTGAGACAGGGTCTCACTAAGTTGCATAGGTCCTCACTTCATCGTTGAGACTGGCCTCGAACTTGTGATCTCTATGCCTCAGCATCCTGAGACGCTGGGATTAAAGACATGTCCCACTGGCACCCTATTGAGGTTTTGAGTAGCTTTTTATTCTCCAACCCCAAGAAGGTTAAAAGTATGACAACGATTGTATGAGAGAGTGAATTTTTTGTGGTCGGTTATCTGTCTAGTGAATTTTTTTTCACCTGTGTACTGTGAGACTATGAGATTTCAATTTGTCTTTTGCTGAGCTCCTAGTTTCCTGGGCTATCCTAAATTCAGCAAAAGTCTCCAGGGAGAAAACCTTTTGCTTTAGGGGTTCCTTAGTTTCCAATCACTTCACCGACCTTTGTATATGTTCAATCACTAATGGGGCCAGTGGGGTTCTCTTCAAACCAGAAGAGTCTCTCTCTATGGGCCTAGTCTGCACCTTAGCCTGCTCCTAAAACTGGGAAATGTCTTCGGAGAAGACAACAGCCAGCTATTGTCAGCTCCCCTAGGAATGGCTCTTTACTGTCAAGAATTTTAGTTCACTGAATTCTTGATGCTTCCAAAGCTATTAGATATCTTTAAAAATATGGTTTTTGTAACTTAATCCCAACATTGTAGTTGAATGCTGTCTATCGCAATCTGATAGGTAGGGGAAATCTTATGTATTAACTGATTACTGGAGTTGCCTGGGGCCTAGTTTCTGGGTTTCTTCTCTTTTCTGTCTATACTCATTTCTCTTGCTCATATCACCTCACGGCTCCATTGTGATACCTGCCAAATTTATACATTTAGCTCAGAAACTGTCCCCTGACTACAGATTCTAATTGTAATCTAATCGTTACTTGCCATCTCCATTTGATTTTCTTGTGGTATTTCAATTTAAAATACCCAATAACTAAACTCCTAGCCTGGTCTTCTAGCCAACACTCCTGCTCCCTACCTCTGACCTCGCATAGTCCTCTCCCATTTGAGTTAAATTAAACTCTATCTTTTAGGTACTCAAATAACAAATCCCGATTTAATCTATTTCTCTTTTCTCTCCAAATATTACATCTGACTGGCCAAAAACTCTTTTTGTTTCCATCTTTAAAATATTTCCAGAAACCAGTTCTTTCTCCTGTTTCTACCCTGGTCAATACCACCTTCATTTCTCACCCAGATTACTCCCAAAGGGCCTCCTAACTGGCTTCCCTGCTTCTGTTCTTATCCCACAAGTCTCTTTTCAATACAACATTCAGAATTGCCTTTTTTAGTATTTTACTCCTCTGCTCCCCCCACCCCACTACTCCGCTTTTATTGCTTCAAAAGGCTCCTCCTTAACTCAGAGTAAAGCCAAAGACATTCCAATGGTCTTCAAAACTTACAGGATCTGTATTTACCCTCTCATCTCATCTGCTACCTCTTAAGGCTCCTTGTCTGTTCTTCATACATAGTAAACATGCTTCTCCCTCAGAGACTTAGAATAGGTTGTTCCCTTAAGTCTCTAATATTCTCTTATTCTTACCTACCTTGAAGAACAGAAAAGGTAAGAGATGGCTTCTTGTGATAGGATTTTAACCGGTCCTCAGAGTGTTTACTAGAACCGAATCTAACAAAATGTTAAAATGTGGATAAGAAAGCAGAGGTCTTTACTCTTATTAAAAGGATGTAAGGCTTACAACATTCTTCATTATAGAAAATTTTCAACTAACATTTAAGTAGTCTGAAATAAAATTTATCTTTTAACATATATTAAATAATGGGGTTTCAGCCCTAATATTAAAGAACTGCTGTGTCTTTTTAAAAAACAGTTTAACAAAAGAGTTATAAAGGAAAAAACTCAGGCTGTAACTACTACCCAGGACAAGAAACAGAAGCAAAGTACCCTGGGTGTGCTCTCTGTCAAGCCCCCTTTCCCACTTAGCTTCCATCTCAATTTGCAGAGTTCTCATTTACCTGGTTTCCTTTTTAGCTTTATATAAATGGAAAATTATAAAAATTAAAAATTAACGGTGATCATCAAAACACTGAAAACAGGCTTTTATTCTATCTTTAAAAAAGGAAAAGGGAATAGCATTTCCCAAATACACATCAAAGTAGGAAGGAAACTGGAAAATTAAGATTTTTTTCCCGACAGCAATTGTGCATAAAAGCATGATCATATGTGTATAAACACTCAGTGTATACAGATACACACAGATATAAACTAAATCTGCCTGCCAAACACACTTCCATAACCACCATCTGTTCTTAACTGCTTGGAATTTTCTCAAATTATCCTTCAAAGAAGACCATTTTAATTCATTTACTTGTATGTTGTATAATTAAAAAAATTTATTCTGAGGGCAAGGTGAATCACAAAAACTTTCAACCCTATTCACCCCAAACCTCAACTAACCACTTCATTTACTTTTATTTAAAAAACCATAAGGAGGGGTGTAGTAAGCAAATCACTTTTCAAATTAACAAACATTTACAGCTTGCCATCAAAGGTTCAAAAGTGGCCTCTAGCATAGTGCATGGTATCAGAGGTTTTACATTCACCCAGGGAAAATACAATAAACATTTGCCTTAGAAATGCCCCAGGGTAGCCGGGCAGTGACCAACTCCTGTAATCCCAACGGCTCCCAGCAGCTCAAGAGGCTGAGGCAGGGGAATTGTAAACTCAAAGCCAACCTGGGCAACTTAGCAAGACCCTGTCTAAAAAGGAAAAAAAAAAAAAAAAAAGGACGGAGATGTGGGGAGGAGAAAAGAAAAGCTCCAAGGTAAATGCTAAATGTGTGACAATAACTACTAGTCCAATGAGAATTCAAAAAGAGAGAATAGCCTGGATTTAACAGAACAGGGTATAAAAGGGTATAAAACTTGGGCCCTAAAGAATGATGGTTCATAAGAGAGGACAGCAAAGATAAGGCAAGATGAAAGGAACCCAAAGAATGAAAGGATATATAAGAAACACACCTGCAATTCCAGTGACTTGCAAGACTGAGACATGAAGAGCTCAAGTTTGAGGCCAGCCTCAGCAACTTACTAAGTCTCCATCTCAAAATAAAAAAATAAAAAAGGACTGGGGAGCACAGTGGTAATGTGCCCCTAGGTTAAATTCCTAGTTTAAAAAGAAAAAAAAAATTCTATGTGTAACATGAACTAACTAACTATCTCTCTCTCTCTCTCTCTCTCTCTCTCTCTCTCTCTCTTTTGCTGGGGATTGTAGGACTGGGGAACTTTATGGCCCCAGTCCTTCTATCTTTTATTTTGACATAGGGTCTTGTTAAGTTGTTGAAGCTGGACTCAAACTTACAATCCTCCTGCCTCAGCCTCCCAAGTTGCTGGAGAGTAACTCATCTTCTTAAAGAGTAAAATTATTATACTGAATGTGGGGGGTTGCAAATAAATGAAGGTAAATGGGTAATATGTGATCCATTTTTAAAAATCAGACAAGTAAGCCTTACTCTAATACAGCAGTTAAGAAGTAACCACCTCAGATTCTTGAGCAAGAGATGAAAAATAACAGCAATTCCCCTGGTATTTTGGGAAAATTAATTTGATATCAGATTAGGAAAGACAGAGAGTTACAGAATGGAACTACAGAACTGTGATGCAGTCATCTGAACACTGGGTTACAGCAGAAAAAGGGGAAACAAATTCAGAAAACAGCCTAAGGAGAAATAGAGTGTAGGAATCTGTGTTTGTACCTAATGAAGAAATGGCAAGACAAGAAACTGCCCAACCCAGCTGAGTGAACAGAAGCTTAATGATGGCCAAACTGAGCCCATGGCATGGAGTCACATAAACTGGTGCAAAGGTACAGCAACACAAGGAGGCAGTACAACAAGGCAGCAAGGAGCCTTAGAAAAGGAGGTCTGTCTGCAGACTTAAGTGGCTGCCTGGACTGAGAAGTAGATGAATATCAATGGGAAAAGTATACTAGTGTAAAGAAACAGAAGAAAAAAAGAGCCTGGATTTATATATATATATATATATATATATATATATATATATATATATATATATATATATATTCTTATCTTTCTAATCCAGGAGTTTAAAAAAAATAAACTTGTTTACATAATGGCTTAACTATATTTATTTATTCATTCATTCAATAAATAGATACGTACAACTAAGTGCAAGTCTTCATGTTAGCTACCAGTTAACAAATAAAACTCCACCTACACTATGTGAAAAATCACAAAAAATTAGTGCCTCTTTTGAAAAGTTTACAATCTAAGGGATCAATCAAGAATGACACTCAAAACAGATGGCAGAGGCATTGAAGAATCAGAGCAGTCACAAGCTTCAATTAAAGAGCTCAAATATTCCAGCTGACTCTCCACTTTGGGCATAAATGCAACAATGGCAGTAACTTACAAAACAGAAGATAGAAAGTGTGTAGGAAAGGTTTCATTTAAATGTTTCCTGGGTATTAATGTAGAAGATACAAACCTACCCTAAAGTAGCTCATGGCTTAGAAGAAAGAAACCAGAGATGGTAGGTATCCAAAGGATAATGGAAGGACAGGGGCAGGGTTAAATATGTTGGAGTGTTCTGGGAGCACAGTGGATCTTGTTTGACTCCGTGCCATGGCATGTTTGGACCCTCCACATCAGGCTCCTGTCTTTCCAGCCAGGATAGATGGTTTTTGCCTTCCCCTTTCTTCCTGCTGTTGCCCTCTGTGCTGAGGACAGTGTTCAGATGACTGTTGCACAATGTTCTGTAGTTCCCTGTTATAGGGGGAGCAGGGAGCATCCTCAAAAGGGAAACTGAGCTCAGCCTGTCAGGCACAGAAAAAGGCCCAAGAAGGTACCATAGGCAAAGATCCAAGAGAAGTGCAGAGGAGAGCACTGTGAGCTGAAGATTCATTCAAACTGAAGTACTACTTTTGCTCCAAAAGGCAAAATCATACTAATTGTTCAAATTGCAGGAGGCAAAATCCAAAAGAGCCTTGTAAAAGTCTATACATTGTTAAGTGCATCAGAGAACTGTAAAAGTTTGTCTGTTCCAGGCACCAAATCAGCTGGACAAAGAATAAGAAAGCGGAGTCAGCCAGGAATGGAAATTTATTTCCAGCTTCTGAAAACCAGAAGCTGGTTTGGGAACTATCTTCTGAATCCCAAAGTGGGGCTGCAACAACAGGCCAATCTTGATTTAGAAAGAATCACGTCTAAAGATACTTTTAACAACCTACTGATAGGTAACCAATGCTAAGGGTATAATCTGAGGCTGGGACAGGAGCCAACAGTTACAGAATTGTACTGAGTATGCGGACAAGACTCGGCACAGACCTGCAGAGAGATGGCAAGGACTTTCTAGTGCAGACTCTACTCCCTTCTCTGTCCCACATTGAAGTGAGCAGGAAGGCAGACATTACCCAGAGGGCCTTGGGGAAAGGACATAAGAAAAAAAAAAAAAAAAACCAGTCTTCCTTAATGATTTTCTGTGCCAGTAAACACCATGGATTGTCTAGAATCCAAGATAGGATCCCTAACTTTCAAGCTTTCATTAAGCCTGGGAAATGTGTTTAAATCTCACCAAGAAGCCCTGTATGAAAAACAGATACACGGGGAACTATTTTGGTTCTGCAGCATTAGGGATGATTTTGAAAACCTCTTGATAAGCTGATCTCCCCAGAGATCTCTTCATAGGTGCTCCTGCTTGTCTTACAGAGGAGGCCAAATCCTAGGATTGCCTCTCTGAACATCAAAGTCAAAACCATGTATTGGGGCTCACTCTTGTTTAAATTTGGTTAAACAATTTTAGGTATAATTAATGCAAACTTAGATTCTATCTTATGTCTCTCCACGTATAAATCTTCTTTGCTACATCTTTAGAGGAAAAAGGAGCCATGGTAAGATACATAAAATTTCCTGAATTCTTTCTATCACATCAGTTACTGTTTCTCTTCAGGTACCAGGGGAAGAAGTCTTAACAGCATCTGGCTTAGGCTAAATGGCTACTTGGAGATAATAAAATTCCTAATAGTGTTTTAACTAGAAAGCAACCATAAAATCCCCAAGGAAGGAAACCCCATTTTAAAGGAACATAATCCTATCATTTCATGGCAGTCCTGCAAGAGCTATTTTTAACTATGTGTTTGAAAAGTACTGCAATGATAACACATCAAATTATTATTATTCCTATTAAGTATTATTTCATGAGTTGGATAATCCTTAGCAGAAACATGAAATCAACTCTTAAAGGCTAGTCATCAATTAAGTGCAGATATAGAACTCTTATCTAGATCATTCTGTTCCTTAAAATAGGAACAATAACACCTTGCTCCTCCCCATGCAGAGACAAATGGAAGGATATGTGAAATTACATGAAAACACTTTAAGTTGGAGGCAAGGTGGCTGAAAAAGATAAAGCATTATCAGCTTCTGTGAGACACACTGGAGTCCAAAAGGGACAGGTAGCTATGCTGCTGCCACTTGGCATGCAGAATGAATTCTGCCAAGTCAGCAACAGTGACTACAGAACAAGACAGACTGTGTCCCAGAACGCTGCTGGCAACAATGTCCCTCCTACATACTCAGCCTGCTGCTTCTCTTCCTTTTCATTTTTTCTCTATAAGCTCCTCAGCTTAGATCTCCTTTTCAACATTTAACCCTCTTCTCATCTCTGTCTAGATCAAGTCCTAATGCTATCATCCTCTCCTTAACACTGCAGGGGGGACTGATAAAATGTAAACATGGTCATTCTGCTTGTCTGCTTTGACCTACTGATGCGTCCTATCTTTTATTCAACCTACAGTATGAGGGCACATACCACAGGTGGTATTCCTGTTAAGTGTGACTCCACCTACTTTTCAGCTCTTATGTCCCACCATTCCTCAAATCATACTCCAATATCTAGCATACTCATCACTGGTCATGTGGTATCTTTATGGTTGCCCTCCAGGTTGTGAGGCTTTTGTTCTTGGTAGAAATGGCCCTCCTGCATCCTTATTCTCCTGAACTCCTGCCCACTCCTCTTTCTGTGTGGCCCACTGCATCTAGCACATACTTCTCAATCAACATAGAAAAATAGACATGTGCTGTTTCTCTTAGACAAAGCTCTGTGGAGGCAGGAGTCATATGCTGATACTCATTCCTATATCCCAGGACCTGGTCTTCTAGCAGACTCTGAATATATATTTGTTGAATTAAAGTTCCAACTATAATTATTAGTTCATTTGATTACATTCTCTGAGCAAGTATTTACACATATAAGATTTTTATACTCTAATCAAAGAGACAAAAACAGAATCAGAGATCAGACATATTCAAATACAATTGCAAATTGTGGCAAGTGCTACGAAGGAAATAAACAAGGAGCTAAAACAGAATCACTGAGATGATAGGCAGGAATCTACTTTAGATAAAAGAGACAGGAAAGATTTTTCTAAGGAGATGCCCTTTTAGGTTAAACTTAACTGATGGCAAACCAGTCATTTGAAGCATGTGGCAGAGAGCATTCCAAGCAGAAGGAACAACAATGGCAAATGCTGGCAGGTAAGAAAAGTTGAGGCAGGAGGATTCCAAGTTTAAGGCCAAGCTGGGCAACTAAATGAGACCCTGTTGCAAAATAAAAAATATAAAGGGCCAGGGATGTTGCTCAGTGATAAAGTATCCTAGTCCCCAGCACTTAAAAAAAAAAAAAAAAAAAAAAAACATGGCTAACCCTTTGGTTGCACAGAGATAGAAGGAAAAGTTGCTTAGCTCAAATAGAAATCTGGTGAAACAGGGAGAGAGTATGATTATAAAGGGCCCTGCTATGCAGAGTAAGGAGTCCTAATTTTAAAGTATAAGAGGAAACCATTCAAAGGTTACTAGCAGTAGTTAAATGATGTAACTTAGGCCTCAGCAAACAGCCCTGTTAGCTTCATCAACTAGGCCATGATGACTGCTTAGCCATGGTTATTACCCTCACACGAGGCCATACCTCTGCTTGCCAAGCCAGTGTAGAAGCTGAGAGTGCAGATGTTCGGCCAGCTCCAAGAACAGCGATTGTTTCCCCATCATCATCCACCACTTTGAAGTCCAGGTCCTCGTTATATTTTCTGCGTTTTACTTGTCGTCCTGAGCGTCGTTTCTATAGGACAAACATAACATCAGAGCAGCTCTGAGAGTCAAAGGCAAAAACTGACACAAGAACATCCTCATATACACTTGCTAACACCCCAAGTGGGGTTTTCCCTCCTTAGAAAAGGAATCTTCTGTAAACACAACTCTCTTATGGACTAAATTCACTGAAAATGTAATATAGCTGAGTGAGGGGGAGAATAAAAGTTTCATTTCCAGAATGCCATGATTCACTATGAAGAAGGTGTAATCTCAGGGTCCAGAAAGACATATTTTTGTTTTTTTCAGAACGCCTTTATTTTATTTTTATGTGGTACTGAGGATTGAACCCAGTGCTTCACGCATGCTGGGTAAGCACTCTGCCAATGAGCTACAGCCCCAGACCAGAAAGACATATTTTATTCATCAATAACAGTGATGTTTTTCCTCTTTCCTGGAACTGGCTTCTGTTCCCGCAAAACAAGGAAGAGAGGTACACTCCACCATCTTTGAGGTCCACTCCAGCATGAGTGGGAAGCCCAGGTTTATAACAATAACAATGTTTTTATTATGTATGTATTTATTTATTTAGCTCAAATTCAATTTACTCACCACAAACTCCTAAAAATATAGTTTGAAAAACTAATCAATACCATTTTTTATTAGGACTTACTTTGAGAATCTCATAACACTTGTTGAAATGTTGGGAGACATCTGAAGTATGACAAAATGGCAAGTCATCATTTAAGAACTCATCTCTAATCAAGTAGCTTGCACCTTTTAGAGAAAGAATGTGCAACAACAAAGAAGGGGAGTGACTTTCCTCAACAGTAGAACCACTTCAGGAAACTAGTGACCAGCTAGCACAGTCTCAGATATTCAAACCTTGAACAAAAGCAAAACCTCATCTCCTGTTTCTTTTAAAAGAAGAAACCTTTTCTCTATGTTCCCATCATTCCTTCACTGCATTACCTCTATGGTGTTTTAACTCTGTGTGAGAGATTCCAAAAAAGAACAAACTTCTCCCTATTCCCATACACAGATCACCATTCTAGCAACACTGAACTCCCTGCCAAATCCCATCAACTCATTGTGATTGATCCTCTGCCACTCTGGATACTTAACAGCCACCAGTCCCAGCTTACAGGTAGCAAAGGGGCTTCCGCTCTGACACCAGACACTACAAATTATGAGTACTACAATGTTACAAGCTGACACCTTCCTACATTAGAGATCAAGGAGAAACTAAAGGGGGTCCAGATGATGCTGGAAGGTACAGTAAGTTGGCTTTATTCTCAATGGTCTCCTTGTAGCACCATGGTAAATTGCTGTAGATATAAGAGGAATCATCATTTTCAAATATTAGAATTCATGTCCAAGAGAAGTTATCTCAACTCAGGCATACCATGGCATAATTTTAGGAACTGAATTAGATGGGTATCTCCTTGTCCCTGCTTTTGGCTAAATCTCCATTTTGGCATAATGAATATATCCCTGACTTTCCAAGCATCTGGGACTATAAAGTTATCCTTGTTCAGACTAGCCTACCACTGAGCACTAAATGCATTACCTACATGTCAAACTGGCCCCCTGAGCCTTATCTAGTCTGGCTCACAACTTCATTTTCCACATCAACTTTCTCTGCAACCTAATACCATTCTACTTTCTAAGAAGAAAGCAAATGCCGTTAAATAACTGGGCAATCATTAGTATAAGGATTGGGCTAGGGAAAAAGCCTGTTGTCTACTTGCTCATCCACCAAGAAGAAGCCCAGCCCAGGTCTGTGCGTAAGGAAAATAGGCTAAAGACAGGCACACAGAAGCATCAATATCAGCAAGACCCCGTCCAGCAGCCGTAACCTCCAGTAGGCTCCCAGTCACAGCTGTACCTGGTTGTCTGCAGACTCAGTGGACTCCTCAGGACTCCGCAGGGATGTGTTCGGCAGGCTCTGATCCAGCTCTAAGCTCTCCACTGTGGTTTCACTTTTCCTTTTTCCTTTCTTCTTTCTCTCGACTGGGGTTGGTCCTTGCTCCTTGCTATAAGGAGAAATTCAGAATTAAAACTGTTGGGCAGTTTTGAAGACTAAGATTTCTCATATAATCAGCTATGAAATCTTACCCTGAAATCCTAGGTCAGGGTAGAGTTTAATGGAGAATCTATAAAAGTTTCTTCCCAGAAATATGGGAAGAATATGTACATGGATTAATGCAAAATCCAACATTCCTATAATAACTACTATAGCAACAATGTGGTAAGAAAAGCATGAATATCTCTAAAAATCCCACTTTTGGTTTAAACAAATGTCTTCACTAGAAGTTTGTTTCACAGATATTTAAATTCACCAAATTAAAATGTTCCTTTAAGTTAACTGGAAGAGACAACTCCGCAATCTGTCATCCTCCTCTATTGAGAATGAGCAACCTCCTCCTAGGCCTAAAGTGAGCATTAAGAACTCATAAATGAAGATATCACTGTCCTTGCCCTTCAGGAGCTTACAGTTATAAAAATCCTATAGGCCACATATAGCCACAGCCCAAGGCAGTACATGAATGCTTTCTCAGAAATGTTGAGAGAGGCAAAGTCCATCTATTCTTCAAGGCCCTACCAAGATGGCAACATTTTCTCTAAAAAGTCTTCCTTCTCGTAGACGGTAAAATCTCTTTTCCATACACCCCAAACAACTTCAACTGTGCTTTGGTTAAGATGCTTAAAATCTGATCTTCACCAAAGTTAGTCATTAACCATGGATACCAGACTTAGAACTCATGTAACGACATACAGTGTCTGAATCCTCTGCAGTTGTGCAATAAAGGTTGGTTGAATGAATAATGAATATTTTATACTTCTCTGATCTCTCCTATCAGGGTCTAAGTTCCTAGAGAGTAATACTTAAGTTTTGTGTTCCTCTGAGTGAGCAGTCTTATGCCTTATGCACAGTAAGTGTTCAATTAATATTTAAGCAAGTTTTTAAAAAATTTTATGCAACAGATAAATTAATGCATTAATAGATAAATAAGATTATTTGTGTTGGGGAGACTTGGAAAAACTTGAGCAGAGATATACACAGAATTTTGACAGACATTAGACAGAAACAATAGTAATTAATAATAATGACTGCAGCTAATGCTTATTTATATAAGCATTGTATACACGCACAGTTTTAAGTTCTTCAACATGGATTATCTCCTTTATGCCTCAAGATGATACTATAAGGCAGAAAGTATCTTTATTCTCATTTTACCAAGAGAAATATGAGGCACAGTGAGGTCAATTTAGATTTCCAGAGTAATCAGACCAGGAAATAGTGGAGACAGGATCTGAATCCAGGTAGTTTGTGCTTTTAATCACCATGGCATTCTTGAGGAATGGAACAGTGTCACAGACACACTTAGTTAAAAGCAGCTTTGTAGCTGGAAAAGAGGGAGAGCACACACAGAAGTACTACACAACAGAGCTGGAAGGAAAAATTAATGGTACACGTGACCAAAGAGTATAGACTTCAGCCTGTGGGAAAAGGGCCATGATGCCAAGTCCAGGCAACAGGCACTGAAAACCTACAATAGATGCAATTGATTAGGGCTCAAAGGTGAGAATGCTTTGAAAGGCCCAGCAGGAGTGGAAGCAGTAGTCTTAGCAAGTGACAAAACAGATGGCCTTGTTTAGTATCAACATGCATTCAGCTACTGTTGACTATAGATCAGGCTGCTTCTCTCTTAAACCCTTGGGTCCTCACAGACTCACAACCAGGTAGTATAAACTGAGCCCATCTCTGATGCCACAGGCCTGTCTATGGGAAAATTCATGATAAAAACAATTCTGGCTCAACTTGAAGAAGTGAAAATTAAGGGGTCTTGCCATTTCAGAGGATTACAGATTTTAACAAGGGACTTATACCCTCAACTAGGGAACAAAAGCAGAAGTTCTTATCAGTATAGAGAAAAGGCTTGGGTGAAACAGCTTAAACAAAAGACGCTAAATTTTCACAAGAATTTTTATCTCATGTTAAATGGCATCTTATTAAGAAAACTCTATGGCAATTATGTTTTACTGAGTACTTATGCACTGTGTGTCTCACTGAACAGTCCCAGGAAGGGGTCATGGCAAATAATCCTCATATTCCAAATAAGGAAACCAGCAAAGGTCCCAAAGTCAGTAGCAGTAGAGCAGAGGCTGATACTCTGGTCATCTGAGTCACAGGGAAAATCCCTCAGAAGCCTGAGGCAGGCGGATTGCAAGTTTGAGGCTAGCATTAGCAACTTAGTGAGGCCCTAAGCAACTTAGTGAGACCCTGTCTCAAAATAAAAAAAGGCTGGGGTTATGGCTTAATGGTTAAGTGCCCTGGGTTCAATCCCTAGTACCAAAACAAAAACAAACAAAAATCCCCAGCTTTTCCCTTTTGATAAATGTAAAAAATTCAAATTTCCTTTAATGTTATTAAAATCTTAAAACAATAACTAGAAGAATCAACAACAAAAACATTTCACCACAGAAAAAGATTCACAAATCAACAGGTGTTGATTTTTTATGGTTCTCAAAGCAAAAGAAGCCTTTTGTTTAAAAAAATTTTTTTTTTAAAGAGAGAGAGAGAGAGAGAGAGATTTTTTTTAATATTTATTTTTTTTTAGTTTTCAGTGGACACAACATCTTTATTTTTTATTTTTATGTGGTGCTGAGGATTGAACCCGCGCATGCCAGGCAAGCGCGCTACTGCTTGAGCCACATCCCCAGCCCCTTGTTTAAATTTTTTGTCACAAATTAAAAAGAACTCTGAAAACATCATCAAAATCACATACTCAGAGGCCTACTGATTCTAATATAAAATCTTAAATCCTTCTTCCCAACATTTGAAATTAACTTCTATCTACTAAATGCAACTTCATTGTATTAAAAGACTTTGTGTTGTTTAATTTTCATTTTAAATATGCAGAAACACATGCTTTCATATGCAAAATCATACTCAAAGCTAAACCAAACTCAAACTATAATTAAGAAATAGGACTTCTTTGAGATAAGCCACTTTATTATGATTTGTGTGTGCATTTTCAGAAATACATTAAATGATGAGGATAAGGAGGAGCCATCTGAGGCACTTCCAAAGTCAAGCCTGGGCATTATTTACTAGCTGCTATTAGCCAGAGGCTGGGGGCAGGTGGGGTGCAAAGGACACCTTCTCAAATAAAGGTCAGTAAAACTGGAAAGTGCCTGCTGAAATCTGCTCACTTATTTGGAGGTAAATAAGATTATACTCTACCTGGGAAATCTTCAAAGTGATTTTCTGGAGGTTACCTTTGGCAACAGAATCAATTTTGAGTTCCAAAAATTCTTCCTGGAGCTCTTCTGATAAAGACAAATATCAGGAAGAAAAGATTCCTTGTAAGCTTATCAATGGGATTTTCAAATAGGATATCAAGAAAATATCACCCGAATTCATCCTCCAGGATGATTCTAGATAAAATGTATTCTTCCCCTCTCTGGAACAAGTTTTTAAAACCTTAAGCTTGGAAGTTTTATCAAATGAAAACATTTTAATCTTCAAATTGCTATATCTATAGGTAGATTTGGTCTATGAATACTTGTTTGCTTCTTGAAGTTTCAGGTTCCTCAAATATACTGGCTAAAAACTACAAGCATGTGCATAAACCTTTTGGATGGCAATTTTACTTAAAAGAAATTTTCTCAAAGATAATACCTCCAATAATATGGAAACACACGTGAGGTTATTCATTGTAGCATTATTTGGTAATGACAAAGTAATGAAAACTACCTAAATGTCTAAAGATAAGTGATTGAATAGATTTGAGTACACACAAAGGAAACTATGCAACTGTAAAAATGATCAGAAAGAATTCTATAATATGCAATGTACAAAGACTATCTTTCTGTGTACAAATAAAGGGCAAATAAGAAAACGCATCCGTACTGATTTATCATTACAGAAGGAAACACAATAAACCAAAAGAAAACATACACACACACACACCAAAACAATAACACCACTCAGTCATTTATCTATAGGGGATGGGGAAGGGCTACGGTGGGAGAAATACAGGAAAAAGTTATACTTCTCTGAGCACACCTTTTTACACAGATTTGGCTTTTGAAGATATGTTAAAGTTCTACATATTAAAAAAAATTTAAAAATTAAGAAAAAAACAAACTCAAGCAGAAGAATCCAAGTGTTTCAACTGAATTGCATAATTACACTGTATGGAAAAATAACTTCATTCCCACCGATTTATGAACACATTGACTCTCAGCTTTTAGAAGGGGGCAGAAGAGCAAACAAATCCTAAACTCATTCTTCTTGGTAGCTGTATGGAGGAAGCAAACCTGAAATGAACCTATTTTATGTGTGGTACAGGATTAAGCAAATAAGCAAATGTGTTGATGTCAGGAGCTGAAGTTTTCATGGAGAAATGGGGAGATGCAAATACTTGCACTTTCTGTAAGAATATGTATGCAAACATATACATGTGTATACGTTTTGGTATGTTTGTCTGTACGTACAGTTCTATGGGCATGTCTGTGTGTGGTCCTCCCAGTTTTGACAACCCAAAGGGCATAAAGGCAAAGATGCTCCATTAACAATGTGTACACCTTCCATTCGGATCTTGATCTCTCCTCACCTCAGAGAAATGGATGACTCCAAGGCTAAAGTAAGGAAGACAAAACCTGAGCTAGAAACATGTTGCTATGTCAGAAGGCAAGTAAGTGCTTGAAAAAATGATGGTGGAATGTCAAAATGACAATGGAGACTCTCGAAGAGCTCTTGTTGGCCCAAGCTGGGGTCATTTGGACACCAAAAGTAATTGAACAATGAAGAATTAATTGTAAGTCATTAAAACAATAGGATTCCATACTGATAGCACGATATAATGAATAAATAAGGGAGAAGGGAGAGAATTGTTTTCCCACAGCATACAAATGGTAAATGTAGAGGAAGTGGAACAAGTTTTTAAAACCTTAAAAAATGATTTTGTGACCACCACAGGAAAGATGGATCTGGTCTAAAATCCTCAAGGGATGCCAAATCCAGGAAGTACAATTTGAAGGGAAAGCGCAGGATATTTGTAATCTTAAAGTATCTCCCTCCAGACTGCTAATTAGTTACAAGGAATTAAAAAAAAAAATAGCCAGACACTAAATATATAAGAATATTATAGCCTGACTTTTAGCAAAGACATACTGGAATATTTAGGAACAAAAAGACATCATATTTACAATTTGTACAGATATTAATAAGTATTTATCAGAATAAGTTGTTTTATATAAACACAAATACTTGTAAATTTTTAAAAAATAACATTTTTATATGAACCTATTCCATTACTGAATGTGTTTGTTCAGTGTTTGCTGTGTTTGTTCCCCATCTTTTTTCTTATAACCAACACTGATTCTGAACTACAAGATTAGACACAGCTCAGGCTGGTCTAATGGTATTATATTCCTTGTACCACAGTGACTGGTCCAGGTATGGACACATGACCCAGTCAGACCAACTTGGGAGTTCTTCCTTTAAAAAACAAAAACTAACTCTGGCAGGAGTGGTTAGGAAAATCAATGTCTTTCCTCTTATGTCATGAGAAAAAAAATTCCGATAGTGTCGAAAGGTTTCAATTGAAAAGTACAAGCAGGCCCTAAGCAACAAACCCTCTTCCCAGTGAAAAGAGCTTTTGACTGACGTTTCCTTCTAACTCCAAATATGTTCATGCCTCTAGTTTGTTATTTTCAACATTAAGCAATGGTTCCTGATATCTACACAGCAAAGCTGATGAATTTAGATCTTACATACCTCTAAAACTCCTGCTCACATTCAATGTATTTTTTAAAAATTCTGTTAGCTAAGACAACTGTATTTTAATTTTTATTAATTCTTTTGTAACTGCTCTTTTTTTCATAACCAATTCTTGTTTTTGAGACAAATTATCTTGAATCTGAAGATGCTAACTTAAAATCTGTACAAGTCCCTGATGATACAGGTGGGTGGTGAGGCTCTCCTCTGCTGCTGACTAAGGTTCTTTCTTTATAAGTCTTGCCCTGAATGGAAGACCTGGCCTGGGATGCTGCACAAATGGGCAGGACTTCTCCAGTGGCTGTTTCTCTCCCCATTTTTAGGGTATGGGCAGGGAAAGGCAGAGAAGCCCATAAATTAATAGGTATTTATCAAAATAAGTTGTTTTATATAAACACAAATTCTAGTAGATGTCACTCCCTAATTGAAGCCCTAGCCCTTTCCCCAAGTCAAACTACTCAAGCTACTTTAGAGTAAGCTATAAACCAAGCAGCCACTCTGCAGACAGTCGCTTAATCAGGCCCTCCGTTTCTGGCCTGCCTTCAGCCACTCAGAGCTGCCAGCTCCACTGTCAGGAGGAAGTATTTCCACCTCAGCCACAAACATAGCTCCTGCATGTGCTCTGAGCCAGGACTCCCTCAATAGCATTTATCCACCAGTATCACAGCACTGGCCTTTCTTGTTCAGAAACGTAGTAACCACTCTCATTTTTTAAGAATTTATTCCTCTTTGTTCTTCCTGTCATTTCAATAAGAGAAAGGAACACAAAAGTGTGCTTTGTTTACAACTGTAAAAGTAGAATGCCCCCAAAGAACATTTGTTAAATGTCTTCTGGTCTTTTTAAGTCTTTTCTCATCTACTAATTCCTTTAATACCAGGCTGAATGCTCACTTCTTCCAAGAGACTCCCTAAATTGTCTTGGCTATTATATATACAGCCACACCAGGTTCTTTTTATTTGTTTATACTTTTGCCCATTTCTTGAATACTTCCAAGACTGTTTCTCTCACTCAAGAAAGCCGAAGCTGTTATCACGTGCATGTTCCTTTGTGGTGGTTGCTTCTGGAAAGTATTCCCATATTTTTTATTGGTTCATTATAACTGAAAATAATGGTGGGATTAGTACATAATACGAATCCTACCATTATGTTCAATTATAATGAACCAATTAAAAATATGGGAAAAAACCTTGAACAATTAAAAAACAAAACAGCAACAAAAGGCTCCTCAATGATGGGGCTCAGATGATACTACTGTGATACCTTCCTTCCTTCACCAATCAAGTCTCAATAGAAGTACTTATAAGCAAAGAAGACACATAGAAGACACTAAAAATATAGGGGGTAATGAGCAGACATGTATCAAGCATTATTATTTAATAACTATTTCCTTACAGAATCTGTAAAGATCCGATACATAACAAACTCTGAGAAGGTCCTAGGGATAATGAAGAAAGCACATTGGTTATTCTTAAAAAAAGGAATGGAGACTTTGTCCAAAGTTTCAGAGGCAACTGTCTTTGCCATTATCATTTAGATTTCTGCTCTACTTATCACACAGTGCTGTGAGTCCCAAGCAGAGATCCTACCTAGAACTCACTGGATTTTTATATTTGTGTTCTTTATTCTAATAAGTAATCAGAATGTAAGAACAAGTCTCTCAAAAGAAAGAACCTCATCAATGGAATCTCTTGAGCTTAAAACGTGCCTCAATTAAAGCAAAGACAGATAATTTGCCTTCAAACAGCAAGGCAGCTGTCAGCTCTTGTCAGGAGAGCTAGCTGCCTTTTACTGTCCTTCCTGCACTGTGCAGTACCAGCTTATACAGTAGCAACCAGACAGCTCCAAGAACTGTATAATCAGAAGACCTGAGGTTGAATTAATGCTTTCCAGAAGCAACCAACACAAAGGAAAAGAGGCAAGGCAAACTTTTCTTCCAGAATGTTACTTACTAAGTTTATTGGATTTGGGAGAAAAGTCTGTTCTGGGCTGAGAAACCAAAACAAATGGAAGCGCAAGGCTGAAGCAAAGACTGGGGATCATTACACCACTCATTTCATTTCCTCTTTTTGGCTTTCTATTCCTAGCAGATGTTGAATATAAAAGCTTTAATACGCTCCATTTCCCCTGTGGTCTTTCATTTGGGACCCATATTTCTCAAAGGATGGTTAAAGAATCAATTATGCTCTAGTTACCTGGGAGACTTTTGGATTGCAGACTGACTCCCTGTTTTAAGAATGGGCAATCTAAAGGGCTGAACATCGATTTACCCTTCAAGTTCCAAGGTATCCAGTAAGAATACAAGGTAGCCACATATACAACCAGAATGGGTCATGTTTCCTGCTTGCCAAGCTGTGCTTTACAGCCCAGAACTCACTTTAAATAAAGGCTTTTACGAAATACAAAACTCACAAGCATGTAGATGCATGAGCTGCAAAAACTGCTATTAAGGACAGTATCCATTACGAGATGTAATGTTACCTCGTGACAAATTTCTTTCTCAATTCGTAAATATTTGGTTTTCCTGAGGAACTGGCATGTTGCTTTTCTAAGACCATTTCTAAGACCAAACCTTCTATCACCATTTCATGGTCCCACATGACCTGACATCTGCTTTATGGATTCCCTGGTTCCAACTTTACAGCCATGTGTTAAGTAGCTATATATGCATAGATATGTGGATATGTTTACATGTGTACACACATACACACACACACACACACAAGCATGCACACACATACCTGTGAATGTCTTCTTATGCAAGTAAACTCAATCCCCTTTGGAAAAAAAGTACTGTAATTAAAAAAACGATACAAGCAAATAAGTTATACTAAGTTAAATTTTAATGTTAGAATCAGGGTACTGACAAAGCCTAACTTGGCTGGAGATATTTTCTTGCTTAAGCTATATGTAATTAAGGGGTGAACAAAACTTACACTTAAAAATAATCTGGAGGGAAGAGACTCAACATGGCGGTGGGCGGGGAGGCAGCACTTTCAGTACCTCCTCAGCCACACGGACAGAGAGACACATCAGAATGTTCGGATTCTACCTGCTGAGAAACTTCCAGCAAAATTCCGTTGCAGTGAGACCTAGGCGGGAGTTTGGGATTATTGGAGGTGACAGCTTGCCCCGGACGGGTGAATCTCGGCCACCCTGTGCAGAGGTGCAGGCCGTCGCTGTCTGGTGACCAGCGCAGAAGGAGGCGTTTCAGCACTGCCAGAGACCTTGTGTGGCATAGAGACCCTTTGAAGAGGTTGCTAACCAAGCCTTCATGAAATAGCGGACCAGAACTGAAACCGAGTCTGGGACAGACCAGAGACAGGCCAGACCCACCCCTCCCATCGGACACTCCGGCAAGGAGTTTGGAGCTCGCCATAGCAGAGAGCTGATGTCACCAGAGTTCAGTGGACGGGATCCCTTCCCAGCGAAATCGCTTCAACAGGTGTGTGACTCCCATCCCTCCCAGATACATACAGCTGGGAAACCTCAAAAATCTCGCCCCAGAGCTCCATGGGTGTGACTGTAGGGGCCGAGGGAAGCAGAGGGGACTCCCAACACCCAATTCCCCCTACCACCAGTGGTAACACCCAAGGCCTTAGCCGCCAGTTCCTGGGGGGCGTGGCCACCGAAGGGGTCCAGGCAAATTAAACTGATGGTTCCTAGATCACCCACTCCACAACCTTGGGGTCTGAGTGAATAGCAAACAAGAGAGAGTGCTCAGTCGTTCGGGAAATAGGACACTCAGGGGGGCTGCAAGTGTAACTAGATCTGTGGAGATTGCCTCCAGTGAGCGGGGCCTGGCTGGCTGGCAGGAGGAGGGGGGGAGGGGCCAGAGAGGAGAAACTGCTCTAGACTAACAGGATTGGAGAGACGCCCAGTAGGGGAAGAGAAGCCGCCTTGCAGGGATTGCTGCCGGCACATAGAGGGCAGAGCTTGGCTCGGAGGGCACAGCTCCGCCTACTGGAAGAGAAGAAAACAGAACTCTAAGACTTCATTTATCATTTTTTCCTTTTCCCTTTTCAATTTTTATTGTTCTTTCCATTCTCCTTTATTCTACCTATTTTTCTTTCCCTCTTTCTCTTTAAGGACTCCTTCCTTCCCCTTCCCCCTAACTTTCATCCCAAGCATTACAACTTTCATTACGTGTAATTTTCTAAATGCAAATAGGTAAATGTTCTGAGGCTGTCTGTAGGGCTCCTAAGTACCTAGCTATTACCAAATACCCTGATACATTTGCCTGTTAATATCCCCCTTCAACAGAGCATCTTCCAAAGTAGCCAAGACATACTAACCTTAATACCATCATAGCACCCAACCTAAACATAAAGTCCTAAGACCAAACAACAGATCACTATATGCCTACAGAATCCGTAAGCCTTTTATGAATCAAATGAATCAGCTTTAAATTACAATAAAGCCCAACATCTCTAGACATAGTCTCCCACCACAAAGGAGAGACCACAGAGATATACAAAACCAAAACAAATTTATAGGAGAAAACAGAAACACAGCAGTTAAACAGAATTGGAAAGTAACGTGAACACCATGAAAAAAAAAAAGGAAAAAAAGGGATTACAAACAATGCAGGACAACTTAAATTTACAGGAGAACCTAGAGGCATCAGAAAAATAGACAGAGAAAGAACTCAAGGCATACCTGACTCAGATGGAATGGAATCTTAAAGAAGTCATTAGATAGCAAATTCAAACAATGAAAGGATACTTTGAAAATGAATTACATAAGCAGATTCAAGAAGCAAAAAATGAAATCTCCCAGGAGATAGAAATTTTTAAAAAAGTCAAACAGTAATCCTAGAGATGCAGGAAACCATAAACCAAATCAAAAATTCAAATGAGAATATTACAAGTAGACTAGATCAAATAGAAGTCAGAACATCAGATAATGAACACAAAGTTTATCAACTCGAATAGAGTATAGTCAATGCAGAAAGGCTGGTAAGAAACCTCGACCAAAACATCCAAGAGATATGGGATGTCATAAAAAAACCAAACTTAAGAGTCATTGGGATAGAGGAAGGTATAGAGGTCCAAACCAAAGGAATGAGCAATCTGTTGAATGCAATAACTTTAGAAAACTTTCCAGACATGAAAGATAGAATGGATTGCCAAATCCTGGAAGCCTACAGTACCCCAAACATACAAAACCATAATAGACCAACTCCAAGACACATTATTATGAAGATACCCAACATAAAGAACAAGAAGAGAATATTAAAAGCTACAAGAGAAACGAGGAAGATTACATTCAGGGGTAAACCAATTAGGTTAACGGCTGATTTTTCATCATAGATGTTGAAAGCGAGAAGATCCTGGAACAATGTATTTCAAACGCTGAAAAATAATGGATTCCAACCAAGAATATTGTATCCAGCAAAATTAAGATTCAGGTTTGAAAATGAAATTAAAATATTTCATGATAAACAAAAGTTAAAAGAATTCGCAGCCAGAAAACCAGCACTGCAAAGCATTTTGAGCAAAACACTATAAGAAGAGGAAATGAAAAACAGCACACAAAACCAACAGTGGGGAGGTAACTCAGTAAAGGGGGGAAAAATAATCAAAGAGGAAAAACAAGCCAAATTAAAATAAATAAATAAATAAACATGACTGGAAGTACAAACCATATTTCAATAGTAACCCTAAAGGTTAATGGCTTAAACTCACCAATCATGGGACATAGGCCAATAACTTGGATTAAAAAAACAGATCCAACAATATGCTGCCTTCAGGAGACTCATATGATAGGAAAAGACATACACAGGCTGAAGGTGAAAGGTTGGGAAAAATCATACCACTCACATCGTCCTCGGAAGCAAGCAGGAGTGGCCATACTCATATCGAATAAAATCAACTTCAAACCTAAGTTAGTCAAAAGGGATAAAGAAGGACACTATATACTGTTTAAAGGAACGATTCACCAACAAGACATAACAATTATCAATATGTATGCACCAAATAATGGTGCTGCAATGTTCATAAAACAAACTCTCCTCAAGTTCAAGAATCAAATAGACCACAACACAATAATTATGGGTGAATTCAACACACTGCTCTCACCATTGGACAAATCCTCCAAACAAAAGTTGAATAAAGAAACTATAGAACTCAATAACACAATCAATGACCTAAACTTAACCGACATATATAGAATATATCAACCATCATCAAGTGTATATACGTTTTTCTCAGCAGCACATGGATCCTTCTCAAAGATAGACCATATATTATGCCATAGGGCAACCCTTAGTAAATATAAAGGTGTGGAGACAATACCATGCATCTTATCTGATCATAATGGAATGAAACTGGAAATCAATCATAAAAGAAGGAAGGAAAAATCCTGCATCACCTGGAAAATGAACAATATGTTACTGAATGATCAATGGGTTACAGAAGACATAAAGGAGGAAATTTAAAAATTCTTAGAGATAAATGAAAACACAGACACAACATATCAGAATCTGTGGAACACAATGAAAGCAGTTCTAAGAGGAAAATTCATTGCTTGGAGTTCATTCCTTTAAAAAAGAAAAAAACAACAAATAAATGATCTCACACTTCATCTCAAAACCCTAGAAAAAGAAGAGCAAAACAACAGCAAAAGTAGTAGAAGGCAAGAAATATTTAAAATCAGAGCTGAAATCAATGAAATCGAAACAAAAGAAACAATTGAAAAAATTAACAAAACTAAAAGTTGGTTCTTTGAAAAATTAAATAAAATTGACAGACCCTTAGCCATGCTAACAAAGAGAAGAAGAGAGAACTCAAATTACTAGCATACGGGATGAAAAAGGCAATATCACAACAGACACTTCAGAAATACAGAAGATAATTAGAAATTATTTTGAATCCTTATACTCCAATAAAATAGAAGATAGTGAAGGCACCAATAAATTTCTTACGTCATATGATCTGCCCAGATTGAGTCAGGAGGATATACACAACCTAAACAGACCACTATCAATTGAGAAATAGAAGAAGCCATCAAAAGACTACCAACTAAGAAAAGCCCAGGACCGGATGGGTAGACAGCAGAGTTTTACAAAACCTTTATAGAAGAACTAATACCAATACTTTTCAAGCTATTTCAGGAAATAGAAAAAGAAGGAGCTCTTCCAAATTCATTCTATGAGGCCAACATCACCCTGATTCCTAAACCAGACAAAGACACTTCAAAGAAAGAAAACTACAGACCAATATCTCTAATGAACATAGATGCAAAAATCCTCAATAAAATTCTGGCAAAACAGATACAGAAACATATCAAAAAGATCGTGCACCACAAGTAGGATTCAGCCCTGGGATGCAAGGCTGGTTCAATATACGGAAATCAATAAATGTTATTCACCACATCAATAGACTTAAAGATAAGAACCATATGATCGTCTCCATAGATGTAGAAAAAGCATTTAACAAAGTACAGCATCTCTTTATGTTCAAAACTCTAGAAAAACTAGGGATAGCAGGAACATACCTCAATATTGTAAAAGCTATCTATGCTAATCCTCAGGCTAGCATCATTCTGAACAGAGAAAAATTGAAGGCATTCCCTCTAAAATCTGGAACAAGACAGGGATGCCCTCTCTCACCACTTCTGTTCAACATAGTTCTCGAAACACTGGCCAGAGCAATTAGACAGACGAAAGAAATTAAAGGCATAAAAATAGGAAAAGAAGAACTTAAATTATCACTATTTGTAGATGACATGATTCTATACCTAGCAGACCCAAAAGGGTCTACAAAGAAACTACTAGAGCTAATAAATCAATTCAGCAAAGTGGCAGGATAAAAAATCAACACAAATAAATCAAAGGCATTCCTGTATATCAGTGACAAATCTTCTGAAATAGAAATGAGGACAACCACCCCATTCACAATATCCTCAAAAAAAAAATAAATAAAATACTTGGGAATCAACCTAACAAAAGAGGTGAAAGATTCATACAATGAAAACTACAGAACCCTAAAGAGAGAAATAGAAGATCTTAGAAGATGAAAAAATATACCCTGTTCATGGATAGGCAGAACTAACATCATGAAAAGGCGATTTTACCAAAAGTTCTCTATAGGTTTAATGCAATACCAATCAAAATCCCAATGGCATTTCTTATAGAAATAGATAAAGCAATCATGAAATTCATATGGAAAAATAAAAGACCCAGAATGGCAAAAGCAATTCTAAGCAGGAAGAGTGAATCAGGTGGTATAGCGATACCAGACTTCAAACTATACTACAGAGCAATAGTAACAAAAACAGCATGGTACTGGTACCAAAACAGGCAGGTGGACCAGTGGCACAGAATAGAGGACACAGAGACCAATCCACAAAATTACAACTATCTTATTTTTGACAAAGGGGCTAAATGCATGCAATGGAGGAAGGATAGCATCTTCAACAAATGGTGCTGGGAAAACTGGAAATCCACATGCAACAAAATGAATCTGAATTCCTTTCTCTCGCCATGCACAAAAGTTAACTCAAAATGGATCAAGGAGCTTGATATCAAAACAGAGACTCTGCGTCTGATAGAAGAAAAAGTTGGCTCCGATCTACATACTGTGGGGTCGGGCTCCAAATTCCTTAATAGGACACCCATAGCACAAGAGTTAAAAACAAGAATCAACAAATGGGACTCACTCAAACTAAAAAGTTTTTTCTCAGCAAGAGAAACAATAAGAGAGGTAAATAGGTAGCCTACATCCTGGGAACAAATTTTTACTCCTCACACTTCAGATAGAGCCCTAATACCCAGAGTATACAAAGAACTAAAAAATTAAACAATAAGAAAACAAATAACCCAATTAATAAATGGGCCAAGGACCTGAACAGACACTTCTCAGAGGAGGACATACAATCAATCAACAAGTACATGAAAAAATGCTCACCATCTGTAGCAGTCAGAGAAATGCAAATCAAAACCACCCTAAGATACCATCTCACTCCAGTAAGATTGGCAGCCACTATGAAGTCAAACAACAACAAGTGCTGGCAAGGATGTGGGGAAAAGGGTACACTTTTACACTGCTGGTGGGACTGCAAATTGGTACGGCCAATTTGGAAAGCAGTATGGAGATTCCTTGGAAAGCTGGGAATGGAACCACCATTTGACCTAGCTATCCCCCTTCTTGGACTATTCCCTAAAGACCTTAAAAGAGCGTACTATAGTGATACTGCTACATCAATGTTCATAGCAGCACAATTCACAATAGCTAGTCTGTGGAACCAACCTAGATGCCCTTCAATAGATGAATGGATAAAAAAAAAATGTGGCATTTATACACCATGGAGTATTACTCAGCACTAAAAAATGACAAAATCATGGCATTTGCAGGGAAATGGATGGCACTAGAGCAGATTATGCTAAGTGAAGCTAGCCAATCCCTAAAAAACAAATGCCAAATGTCTTCTTTGATATAAGGAGAGCAACTAAGAACACAGCAGGGAGGAAGAGCATGAGAAGAAAATTAACATTAAACAGGGATGAGAGGTGGGAGGGAAAGGGAGAGAAAAGGGAAACTGCATGGAAATGGAAGGAGACCCTTATCGTTATACAAAATTTACATATAAGAGGAAGTGAGGGGAAAGGAAAAAAAAACAAGAAATGAATTACAGTAGATGGGGTAGAGAGAGAAGATGGGAGGGGAGGGGGGAGAGTAGACGATAGGAAAGGCAGCAGAATACAACAGATACTAGTATGGCAGTATGTAAAAACGTGGATGTGTAACCGATGTGATTGTGCAATCTGTATTCGGGGGAAAAAATGGGAGTTCATAACCCACTTGAATCAAATGTATGAAATATGTCAAGAGCTATGTAATGTTTTGAACAACTAATAAAAAAACTGAATAAATGGTAAAAAAAATAATCTGGAAGGAAAGGATCAGAGGATAGTTTAAGTTTAAAAAAGTTTCTTATTATACCCCATCTATGTATGATATATCAAAGTGCATAAATGTACTCTACTTTCATGTGTAACTAACTAAAACAAATTAAAAAAATTAAAAAGTCAAATAAATAAATAAATAAAGGTTTCTCTTACTTAGACATTTGGGCTTTTCTTCCCCAAGCCCCAAATATTTATCACTATTCAGATAATCCTTGAAAAGAAAATTAGCTAGATTCTGACTATCACCATTTAAGAGAGACATCAAAGCAAACAAATGAGTAAAAGGAAAAGCTAGAGCCATTTTAGCTCTTGAAAGGATACCAGGGAGCTTGCAAACTAAAATTTTATAAAAGTGGGCCATTTCCCTACCAATAAAAACCAATTCCTTTTATACTCCTATCTACTGTTTCCATTCCTTACCTTCTTTTGCAAGGTATAACGAGCTACAAGGCTGTGGGGGGAAAGAGGGTTTCCTGGAGTGATCCTGGTCAAATCTGACACTGTTTCCTTTGACAAGTTACTTAACTTTCAAAATTTCCATTTCTTTAATTATAAAATAGAGATACCACCTAAAATTATTTAACAAGGGAAATTATTCTAAGGTATTTCATATATCTTATTTTCAGGGAGAGTAGTTCTATCCACTGATTCCAAATATAAAAAATACTATATGTGAATCTGATAAACATCTCTGGTGATCAATCCCCAGGAATAAAAGACACAAGACATGGAGGTCCTAACCTCAGGTACATAACTTTTGTTCAGGAGACTGATCATAACTACATAAGGATTAAGATGTGGCCTACTGCAGAAATAAATGTGTAAGTCTGGGAATCCAGAGGCCAGAGTTTGTAACACACCCTGCAATGACCTCAAGTCACTTCTTTATGTAGGTATCCATTTCCCTGGCTACAATACAACAGGATTTGATTATCAGAAAAAGGAGTTTGGATTTTTGTCCTGGAAGCAACTAAAATCACCAAAAGCTTCTCATTTTCCTATCCCCATGTTTTCTTGAGGAAAAGCATACTTACTTCCATAGAACAATATTAGAAACATATTTTCTGACCTTCTTCAAATTCACGTCACTTGATTAATTAGGGACATACACAACTGGCAAGTCTGGGCAAAAGAAAGAAATATACCTGGCTCAGTGGCCCTTGCAGGTGTGGTAGGCAAAATCAGCTCAGAGAGAAACAAGAAGCCTGATTCTGGCCACAAGGCAATGAACTCAGTGTATCAATAATAAAGCTGATAAATTGTTCTCATCTCTGTTGACTATTTTTCAAATGATTCAGAAGCAAGAGACGAGGAAAAGGCATATGATTTACCACCACCATTACCAACTGTAAATATAAATAAGATAATAGCAGTATTTCAGAAAGACTGGCCAAATGGCAGCTGGACGTAAGCAGGAAAGGTTGAAGTCTGAAATCTGCAAGTGGTTGAGCTCCTATAGTAATTCAAGCACTCAGTGACTCATTTATAGCCATCAAGTATTATGTGGATAACCGCTAAACTCAAAACATGCACTTGAGCCAATCTGTAAGAGTTAATCAAAGAGAACAAAAAACCCTTAAGACCTAATTATTAACAAATTTTTTTGTGAATTAATGTCCTTTCATAAGCAAAACTGGTTCTGCTGACCAGTGAGATTATTAGTTAAAGGAACCAAAACAATTTTATAAAGGAAATCAAAGGCTAACCGGTCCAGAACCAAATCTGTGTTACACAGAATTCTATTATGTTACAGATCATTATCATACCCTAATTATATATCAGTCCCAAAATAAAGAGAAAAGCTTGCATAACTTGTCCATACTTCTAAGAAATGACCATCCATCCCTGTGTGTCAAGCTTCCTCCCAAAGGAGGTCTCCTGAATTTCTAAACCTCAAGAAGTTCCACTGTCTTCTAAGTTAACAGCCCTCAAAAACACTGAGTGCTTCTCCAACTAATTCTTTAATTCAGTCTACTTAGATTAAAATAATGTTCCTTTAATTAATGCTATATGCATATACATATCTGTGTATATGTATTATTACACCTATCAAAGTCTAAGTTTTTCATTAATCAGAATCCTGATTTTGTTTATACATTTGTCACCTGATTTAGTTTTGTCAAACAACTCATTCCTTCAAAATGGAATTTATGACTATGTCTATAAACTATCACCTTGTTTCACATCCCACACAATATAAAGGTAAATTCCTTTAAGAAGATAAAACCATGAGCATCAAAGGTCAGTAGTTAGGTAAGCTCAGATATCTATGACTTTTTACTGCCTTCCTCACCAAAGCTAGATCCTTACTAGGGACTATGAAACCACCTTTGACTGTTATAATTCTCAAAACAGTGTCCTGATTCCTTACTGTTCTCTGAAAAATCAAAATAAGTAATTCCACAAGTTCAAGTTTGATTCTCCTTCTTCAAACACGTTAGTACTCTAAAGAACCACTTCAGCTTCTTCAAAGCAACCTGAAGGTGAAAATTATTGACAGAAGTAAAAAAGTCACTGTCATTCCATCCACACACTGGAGATCAAAGTATGCTCCTTAGAACACACAAGGTCTATACAATTTTTTGTCAGAATCCTAATTTTGCCTACTTCTCTTGGCATTCTACAGTATGAAATATTTGATGGCCATTTTCTACAAACTACATTCTTAGAATCACCCCTCCCAATCCACCCCCACCACAGCAGGCACTTTGATAGGTAAAAGATGAAATCCCCTGTGAGGAAAAAGGGAGTGAACATCATAAGGCAAAAATTTTACTTGGATTAGGAATTATCTATATGGTCCCAACTATCCTTCTAAAAAAGGAATTGAATCATCCAGTAAACTCCAAGTGGCAGCACACAGCACTTACAATGTTTCGTGCCTGAGCCAACACCAGTATGATGGTCTCATTATGTTATTTTCTCTTAGCATATCACATTAATCTCACTTTTATGGAGACTTTTGGTCAGACATAATAGAGATACCCTCCCTCTGTATTTGGATTTCAGAAACTGAAATTCCTTGAGATCCAATTTTTTTTTAACATTTCCTCAAAGAGTTTAAACATAAAGGTAATGTTTATGCCCAAAGGATTTAGAAAGATACATAATTTTGTACAAAGATGACAAATACTGAATTCCGTCTGTAAGGAGTGCATCTGCTATTCTGACAGGCTCTCTCATATCACTCACTTGGCAGTGACTCTATATCCAGGCCTCTGAGCTCTCTATAAGTCACTATGTTTTCCTCTGGCCTCATTTACTCAACATTTCCTGAGCAGCTGTGGAAGGGTCAGGCACTGTGCCAGATGCTGAACTAGAGAAGTAGATCAAGAATGGTTCTGCACTCAAGAACGGATCCTGGGGAGGCATGTCAGTTCTCTTTCACTGGGAACACTGCATATACCTCCAGTTTTGCCAGGCTATTGCACCCTAATTCCCATGACTGTGCACCCTCCACCTTTACCCTGTTGCTGTTCCAAAAATCCCTGTCCTCCCTATACCACACCTGGGAGGTCCCTTCTCTTACACCTTGTGCATGTTAACATTTTAATTCTTCTTAATCCAAAAGTAATAGCAAAAAAATCTTTTTACCAGTATTAACTTACCAGAAGGTGAGAGAAGATGTACATTTTTGGCTAAAAGCTAATAACAAAGCACATCAAAACAGCATGTACGTGGCACATCTACACATAAGGTAGGACCAAATAAATATGCTACATACTAAGTACAAAGACCAAAAAGGATAGATGGTGTTGAAAAAAGGTGGAGAATTCTTGGAGTATCCTAAAAACAGAAATGTCATTTTTGAAGCACAGTAACTCCAGGAATACAACTGGGAAACGGCAATCTCCAGGGACAGCCCTTTGCACTAGTGTCAAGTGATTATCCCCAACCCCCATTTTTTTCCAGTGAGGTATGAAGCTTAGGACCTCAGGAGTACAATGAAGGTATGCCTGAGGGCTTGGGCTACTGCCAAAGGCAAATGTTCCAAAGACAGAAGAGCTAGGGCAAGGAGACAGGCACGCACCTGGCCTTCTTGGACTTAGTCCTGGCTGCAGAGTCAGCACAGCTCCGCTTCTCTTTGGCCTCCTTGGTGCCTGAGGCCTCCCGGGGTTTCCGCGTCTTCTTTGCACCATCCTTCTGCTTAGGTTCCTTGGGCTCCTTGGCCTTCTTAGGTTCCTTGGCCTTCCTGGGTTCCTTTGGCTCTTTAGGTTCTCGCTTCCTCTTTGGCTTGGGCTCCTTGTCCTTACTTCCCTTTGCTGCACCCTCATGCTCTCCTGGCTCCCTTTTTTTCCGTTTCTTTTTTACTCCTGTACCTCCACCTCCACTGTCCTCCATCCCATTATGGGACATCATTTTTCTAGGAAAAAGGGTATTAACTTCGTCTTCAGCAGCATACGGGTCCTTCTGGGGCAGACGGTGGCTGGCAACATCTTCAATTTTCTCTTCTTGATCAGTACTGCAGTCAAATGGGGATGGAGATTTGTAGTCAAAATTGACAGAGGCATCAGACATTGGGGAGTGATTCAAAACCTTTAAATTTGACAACTGTAAAAGAAAGATAAATGAGTATGTTACCCTTCTATTGCATGCTTCATACAAAGAGTGCTATTGAATCTGAATGTATGGATTTATTCAACAAATATTTATTGACTCTCTACTATGTGTTACTTCCTACTGTGCTAGGCCTTGGGGATACAGAAGCAAGTGGGACACAGTGCTTTTGCCCAGGTGAAGTTGTACTGAGGCGCTGATTGTATAAATAAATCCGAAAGACCTTTTAAGTTTTATATCCAAATAAAAGCAATAGCTTTTTGCAGGATGCCTTTAGAAGCCACTAGGAGGCACAAAATCCTGATCACACTGTTCCGACCCAGAATAGCATTTATCTCATTAGTACACAAAACCTTCTACTCAAATGCATTCTGAGACCTTGGTCAGGAATTGAGGTAGTATCACTGGGGTGAAAGAATACAGTGTCAAATTGAAATGTTGCTTTTTTCTTCAAATCTTCTTTTTACTTATCATTCAAACAACATTGATATTCAGCTAGGCTGACTTTTGAAGAAAATCAGGTTAATTCAAAACTTTGCCTTTAATTCTAACTAAAAATGGTGCTGTTCTATATGATTATCTATCTTAGTCACCAGATTCAGCCCCAAATAACTTTTGGCCATTTGCGAAAACCAAACTATTCATACAGGAGGGAGCGTTACTATGACAGATGTTATTAGAAAGAAAGCATCACAGGTGCTGAAGGCAGCCCTACAAAGGAAATTTCAAAGCTGTTTTTGAGCACTATTTAAAAAAAAGTACAGTCTCTTAAAGTGACCATTTTTCAGGAAACATCACTTGGAAGTAGAAGTTTCATCTCATACATTCAGGTCTGGTGTTCCAATAACTATTTGCCATTTCATAACCAGGCTAAGGTTGGCAATAATCAGGCAATAATGTAGGTGCTAGCTCCAGGGAACAGCACACATTCCTTGGACTAGAACAAAGAAATGACTGAAGGAGAGCCCAAGAGGGACCAGCAGGCTTTCCAGGAATACGGTTACAACTGTCTTCAGATGAAGGCTTAGAAACAGCACTATTTGTGAGAAGCTTGCTCTCCTAATCAGAGGACTGGCATGTGATAAAGGCACACAAATATTTGCCCAGATGGTGTGTGCCCTCCATCGACAGGTTACTCAGTCTGTGCTCACACTTCCTGGTCCACCCTGGTAGTGACAGGGACTGCAAATTCAGCTGTGTGTTTCCCCTTCTGTTTTTTATTTTCCAGTGCTCTTCCCTAGCCTGATGCTCCCAAATATAACACTTAGAATCCCAGAAGAAAAAGATGAAAGAAAAAAATAGATCTTTATCATAAATAAAGATCAGCTTCATAAACAAGCCCAAATTCAGAGGGAATTGGTTGTTCTAGCAGGACTAACTACTTATGTAAAAGGGGGAGGGGGGGATCATTGCTGATTCAGCACTTAAAATGGTTTAGGAAAAGGAGGAGCTAAGAAGACATAAAAGGAGTTTAAAACCAAATATAAGAAAATGGTTAAGATGGTATATTTTATGTCATGTGTTTTTTACTACAATTAAAACAATTTTTTTTTAATAAAATATGAGGCAAGAAGGAAACTCTCAGTGAGGGACAAGTATCCAATTCAAAAAAAAAGCCTGAGTTGGGTACATGGTCATCCTGAGGATATTACTGAATTCTGGGACACTTAGCCCTCAGGGATAACGTTTTCATAGCATGCAAGGGTGGAGAGACTGAAAAAGTAAGAGATATAGGTTTGATTATTAAAGAGGCTTCAAAAGTTAACCCATAAAAGACCTAATTCTACCAAAGTAGCTTGCTGAAGGTCACATCAAGATCTCTCTTCAACTCATACATAATGTCAAGGCCTTTTTTCCTGAGGAAAGGGCTATCCAGAGAAGGTAGAGGCAGGGGCAATTCAATCAAGAGGAAATAACAATAGCAGCAGCTAATATTTACTGCACACATGTCACATGGATATACTAGGATTATGTGAGGCATGCTGAATGATCTCTAATCTGTACAATGATACTACAAGGTCAGAATAAAGATGGACACTCTGTACAGAGAGAAAAGGAAGATTAGAGGAGCTCAGATTTCAACTCTTTTGTCTGCCAAAAAGTTAAAGCACATTTCATTGAGAATTTTAATCCATGACACATTGCTAGAAGACCAGACCAGTTTAACTTAGTTAAACATGTTAAATGCAATGGTATATACCCCTGAGTCAATAAAAGTTCAGATAGTTCTTTCTAAAACTAAACATATAACTACCTGATATCTTAGCAATTCCATTCCCAGAAACCATAGGTAATTTATCTCGTCTACCCACCACCTTACAAGTAATTCAGAGAAAGGAAGCAACTTGCCAATTTTATACTCCTAGAGAGTGGCAGAGCTGGGCATCCTAGAGGGAGGAAAGAAACCCAAGAAATGCAGCATATTCAATGTTGAAAAGGGGAAAGTATTCCAAATATCAAATTTAGTAATAAAAATATATAAATTCCGAGTTTTGAAGTCAGTAATCCACTGGAAACATTGGTTTTATTTTTAAAAGCAACTTGTTAGGAGCCTAGAAAAGATATTTGTTGAAAATTCAAAAACAAAACAAAAAATATTTCTTTCACATGTCTCGAGGTGAGTGGGGAAAATGGCAAAGAGCCTATAAAAGTCTGTTTCAGTTTCTACTGAATAGAACATTAAGCCACTATTCTTTGGCTTTAAAAGGAACAGATCAGAGATCTACCACAAGGTGCCAACAATATGATGCTTTACATCAACAATTAAATTGTGACAAGAATCTAGGAACAGAACACAATGAAATGGAAAGAAACTGACTGATAAAGCATGCAATGATGCTACCACATAACTGCACTGCTAGTAATAAAATCTGTTCCTTTGATTCACAATTATTAATCCAGGGAGGGAGAAGGGAAGGGAAAGAAGAATTACCAGAAACTAAAATGAAGTAAACTATGTTATATGCATTTATGAATATGTCAAAATGAACCCCAATATTATGTATGACTATAATGCACTAATAAAAATGTTAAAAAATTATCCATCATTGGGTATGGTATCACACACCTTTAAATCTTAGTGACTCAGGAGGTTGGCAAGTTTGAAGCCAGCTTCAGCCACTTAATAACTTAGTGAGACCTTAATAACTTAGTGAAACCCTGTTTCAAAATAAAAAACAAAAAGGGCTGGGGATGTAGCTCAGTGGTAAAGTGCTCCTGGGTTAGATTCCCAGTCTCTTCCAACCCTCAAACAATCAATATTCCTGGAAAAATACTTAAAGATTTAAATCTAGATAAACAGAACTCAGGGCAGTTGAAAAGGATTTAAGAACAAATGGAAAGATTATGACCCAGTGCAATAATTTTCAAAAAAGAGGGGAACCCACTCCGGCCCATGTCGCAGAAAGAAACAAACCCAGGAGAGATCTTCGCCTGGAGCTAGTGGATAAGGAATGGTTCTTTTTATCTATCTCAACCTTTTAGTCTTAAACACTCTGGGTACCCAGGATTGTTTTGATATTTAAGATAAAATGGAAGTAAATAATGGTAATAATAAATGCTGACTGTACTCAGCTGTATACTAAGCTTCTTAAATATTATTATGGTACCAAAACAACCATAAGAAGTTGTTCCAATGACTCCATTTTATAAAACAGAAGCAGCTCAGAAAGCAGCTCACAGCTGGTAAGTGGTGAAGGTAAGATTCCAGTCAGTTTGACTCCTGTTTCAATTGACACTACTTTCAATAACTTCATACTGATGCATATTTTAGACACACAGAACTGAGATATCATGATCAGTAACAAGTTCTAACTACTGTTAGGAGCCACAGCAAAAATATTGATATAGGCACCTTTGGATTTAATGACTGCCAGCCAGCAATTCACATTCATATGGTAATTGGACTCATGCTGTCTAGCTGGCCCCATTTCAGGACTCAGGTTACTCATGTCACTCTTGTAATGGGAGAGTTCCCATTGGTTGGGAAAGGATGGTAGGAGGGTGTTCCGGGGGAAGGGGAACCCCCCCCCCCTCAGGTAGGAGACACACGTGGCGGACCCACCTGTTAGGGAACGCACACGGCCTCTCTCTAAATAAAACTTTGTCTCAGTTTGACTGGCTTGTGTTTTTGTGCCCAACTGGGTTGCAAGATTGCAAGCCCGCGTGCACTGACAGCTCGGCAGGGAATCGCTCAGCAGGGGTGCCGCAGGCAGTGCTCGGCAGCAGGAGCGGGACTCAGCCGGCCCGGGGCCGGGCAGTTTGCGGCATTTTGGTGGCCCTGTACTGGGAACGCCCAAAATTTAAAGGTGAGTAATATCGCTCGCCCCTAAGGAAAGGCGACAGAATGGGTATTTCTGTTTTGATTTATTCTGCTTTTATTTCAGGCTCTCTAGCCTTACAATTTTGTCAGGCAAATTGGGAAAAATGGCTAGCTCAAGGTTTGAAGTTATTCGGCCCTGAGAGAGAGAAAATTGACATAATCATTTTCCTCCTCTCTGTTTCTGTTTCATTCTGTTTTGGCTTTCTTCTATCCTATCTTATTGGGTTACGTTACCTTTATAGTAGATTAGAATCTAGTAAAAAACAAACCGAAAAACTGTTAAGTAAATTGTTAGAGGTCCAAGCCATGGCAGAAAACATATTAGGTCAAGCAAAACAAAAGGTCTCTCAAGCTAGTCAGATAGAAGAAAATTTGAACAAGGCAAGCTCAGGGAAAAAACGGTCGTCAGATAGGGAGGCTGCTACTAACTCCGTTCCACCACCAGAGGGCATAGTTCAACCAACAGCTTTACCTGCCTCCATAGATGATGAACGGAATCCTGAGGCGGGACCCCAAAAACTAGCATGCCCTGTAGTTGAGCAGGGAGAAGAAAGAGAACGAGTTTACCATGCCTTAGATTTCAAAATAATAAAGCAATTAAAGGAAGCTGTAGCAGCCTACGGCCCGGCCGCTCCCTTCACAGTCAGTATGGTCGAATCTATTACCGGCTGGAACTTAACACCAGCAGATTGGGCTAACGTGTGTAATTCTGTGCTAAATAGAGGACAGTATTTATTATGGAAAATTGCCAATGAGGAATTTTGCAAGGAGACAGCTAGGCGAAATGCAGAAGCAGGTTACCCTGAACGAGACCTGAAAATGTTACTGGGAAAAGAGGAATTTGAAGGGCAGATGCAACAGCTCAGATATGATCCTGGCGTATACGCTCAGGTCGCTATAAATGCAATTAAGGCATGGAAAACTTTAAAGGGACAAGGGGATTTTCAAGGTCAACTATCTAAGATAATACAAGGAGTTAATGAGCCCTACGCTGACTTTGTAGCTAGACTTATTGAAGCAGCCTCTGAGACATTTGAAAATACAGAACAGGCAATGCCATTTATAAAACAGCTGGCTTACGATCAAGCAAATCGTTGCTGCAAAGAGGTCATTAGACCGTGGAAACAGGAAGATTTAAACACATATATTAAATTATGTAGAGACATTAATGAACAAGGACAAGTCATGGCAGCTGAAGTAAAACAGGCTTTAAGTACCAAGCCAAAAACATGCTATAATTGCAATCAAGAAGGGCATTTTAAAAGAAATTGCCCCATAGGAGGAGGGTTTAACAAAGCTAGGTATCAAAAGAGTAGAATCCCGGGTATTTGCCCACGATGCCATAGAGGGAGACATTGGGCTAATGAATGCCATTCTCAAACCACCATAGAGGGTATTCCGTTATCAAAAAATGGACAAAGACCAAGCGTCTACCCACGATATCGTGGAGAAAGGCATCAGGCCCCGTTGTCAAAAAACGAATTGGAGGGCCCAATGCCCCGGGGCCCAAAACCACAAATATACGGGGCAATGGAGGAACCCAGCAGCACCATCAAGGTGGTGCCCAGGACGCATTATCCATCAGATCCCTCATCAGACAGACTAGAGGGAGCGCAGGGTTGGACATCTGTGCCTCTGCCAGAGCAGTATTAACTCCAGAGATGGGAGTTCAAATCATTCCCACAGGAGTAAAAGGACCTCTTCCCCAGGGAACAGTAGGCTTATTATTAGGACGCAGTTCTTCTACACTTAAAGGACTTATGATAAGTCCTGGGGTAATTGATCCCGATTATGAGGGTGAAATAAAAATCATAGCTAGTTCTCCAAGAGGTATATCAGTAATTTCATCAGGAGATAGAATAGCACAGTTATTAATAATACCAAGCCTACATGATAAATTTTCCAGTTGTAATGTAGAAAGAGGTTCCAAGGGATTAGGCTCCACAGGTGTAGATTGGGCTATGCTATCTTTAAATTTAGATTCTCGCCCTATGCTAAAATTAAATATTCAAGGGCATGATTTTAATGGACTGCTGGACACAGGCGCTGACCTCAGCATCATATCTCGCCAGGAATGGCCTAAACATTGGCCATTACAGCAAGCGACCCAAACGCTTAGAGGCCTAGGAGTGGCAACTAATCCCCATAGAAGTGCAATGGTATTAGATTGGAGGGATCCTGAAGGATGTGAAGGAACTATACAGCCCTATGTATTGGACCATCTCCCCATAAATTCATGGGGACGAGACGTCCTAGATCAATTAGGATTGACATTAACAAATAACGTCAATCCTAACGCGCCCACTACTAGGGCAAAACAAGGCTTTAAAAAAGAAAAGAGATTAAGAGATCAAGAACAAGATATAACAGCACCAATTCAAGTAGATCAAGAGATAGATAAACATGGATTGGGTTTTCAAAAAGGGCCACTGAGACAATCAAAATTACTTGGAAATCAGAAAGACCAGTGTGGGTTCCTCAGTGGCCCCTAACTAAAGAAAAGATACAAATAGCCCATGATCTGGTCAAACAGCAATTAGCGGAAGGACATATACAACCTTCCGTATCTCCCCATAATACTCCCATTTTTGTTATTAAAAAGAAATCTGGTAAATGGAGATTATTACAAGATTTAAGAGCCATTAATAATGAGATGGTTATTATGGGACCTGCTCAATCAGGGATTCCCCAACTGTCTGCTCTACCAAAAACGTGGCATGTTCTAGCTATAGATTGTTTCTTCTCAATTCCAATTCACCCCGAGGATAGTCCACATTTTGCATTTACTATCCCTGCACTGAATCATGAAGGTCCTGATCAGAGATATGAATGGAAAGTACTCCCTCAAGGGATGGCTAACAGCCCAACTTTGTGCCAAATTTATGTTGATAAAGCAATCCAGCCACTTAGAAATCAAAACCCTGAACTACAGATATTTCACTATATGGATGATGTGTTAATGGCACATAAAGATAAAAACACATTGCTAGAATGTTATGCCACGCTTACAAACTTATTAAAAAATTATAATCTAGAGATAGCAATAGATAAAGTACAATTAAATCTTCCAATTAATTATTTAGGAGTTCTATTATCCTCAACCATGGTCTGTCCACCAAAAATTCAAATACGAGTAGATCAACTCAAATCACTTAATGACTTTCAAAAGTTATTGGGAGATATAAATTGGATAAGGCCTTATCTAGGCATACCAACAGGAGAATTAGGACCTTTATTTGATATTTTAAAAGGTCCATCAGATCCAAATTCACCCCGCATGTTAACGCCTGAAACTAGAAAGGCATTAAAAATCATTGAAACATATATGGAAAATATGCATTTGGATAGAATTGATATAAGTTTGCCTTTATTATTTATTGTATTACCGACAAAAAATATTCCTACAGGGGTATTTTGGCAAGAAGGTCCATTATTATGGATACATTTATCTTATTCTCCTAATACTATTCTTACTAGATATCCTGAGGCTGTAGGGCAATTAATACTCAAAGGAATAAAAGCAGCAAAAGGAGTGTTTGAGATTTCTCCCAATAAAATTATTACTCCATATACTATGGATCAAATTGATGAGTTAGCTAATGAGTTAAATACTTGGGCAATAATCATGTGTAAATCTAGTGTTGCATTTGATAATCACTTGCCATCTAATCCTTTGTTGTCCTTTTGGTCTAAGCATCCTGTAGTTTTTCCAAAAATGACAAGAAAAACCCCTATCATAAATGCTCCAAATATATTCACTGATGGGTCAAATAATGGTACAGCAGCAGTAGTTACTCCTGATCAAACTTTTACATTTTTAGTACCCAAACAATCAGCTCAAAAGGTAGAGCTCAATGCAGTATTGCAAGCTTTTATGATGTTCAAAGATTCTACATTTAATTTATTTTCTGATAGTCAGTATGTAGTTAATGCTATCGTATCTCTTGAAGATGCTGGTAGGATTTCTCCTTCCTCTACTGTTTTCTCTTTGTTTTCTGCTATACAAAGTCTAATCTGGGATAGAAAGGATCCATTCTTTATAGGACATATCAGAGCACATACAGGATTGCCTGGAGCCCTTAGTTTGGGTAATGAACTAGCAGATAAATCTACACATGACATACATATTTTCTCCACAATAGAAGAAGCTATAAATTTTCATAAAAGGTTCCATGTCAATGCTAATACTTTACAAAAACGTTTTAAAATAACTAAAGAACAAGCCAGACATATAATAAAACAATGTCAAAATTGTGTGACATTTTTGCCAAAAGTTAATCTTGGAGTCAATCCTAGAGGACTGATACCTAACCATATTTGGCAGATGGACGTCACACACTTGCCAGAATTTGGAAAATTAAAATATTTACATGTTACAGTTGATACTTCTTCTGGA
Organism: Urocitellus parryii; assembly: GCF_045843805.1. Classification (NCBI taxonomy): domain Eukaryota; kingdom Metazoa; phylum Chordata; class Mammalia; order Rodentia; family Sciuridae; genus Urocitellus; species Urocitellus parryii. The sequence continues at coordinate 182,494,607 of NC_135536.1, forward strand.
TTTTTGATGGGCTCCCTTCATCCCGGAGAAAAAACTAAAGATGTTATAGCTCATTGCTTACAAAATTTTGCCACTGTGGGTGTTCCTAAACAGTTAAAAACCGATAACGGTCCTGGTTACATCTCCAAGTCTTTTAAACAATTTTGCTCATCATTTGGCATTACTCATATAACAGGAATCCCATACAACCCACAGGGACAAGGCATAGTTGAAAGAGCTCATCAAACTATAAAAATGTACTTATTAAAGCAAAGGGAGGGAATTAGTAAGGGGTATATATCCCCCAAAGATAAACTTAAAATAACCCTTTTTACTCTAAACTTTCTAAATTTGGATTCATCAGGACTTAGTGCTGCGGAAAGACATATGTATCCGAAAAATGTACATAAGCCTAAGGTACTTTGGAAAGATATTCTAACAGGACAATGGAAAGGTCCGGACCCAGTAATAGTCTGGAGTCGGGGCTCCGTCTGTGTTTTTCCACAGGAGGAACAGCAACCAATTTGGATTCCAGAGAGATTAACTAAAACAATTTCTACAGAAAAAGAAGATGATTTGACTCAAATCCATAACAGCTGATATCCAGAGTTCCAGCCTGGCTATTCTTGCATCTGCGACAGTGATTTACCACGGTGCCTTTTTCAATATCTATTTTATTATTTGCATTTTTCCCACATCATAAAGTTCTATTTTATTTTATTTTATTTTACCTTATTTTTTAAGCTCATACAAACCTAGGTTAATGTTTTTCTGATCAGTTTTATTTTTTGACTGTGTTTTATTTTTTTTTAACTGTAAAGTTTTTAAACATTACAATGGAGATTTTACCTAGCTATAGCTACAAGGCCTTTATTTACTATTGTCTTATATGTTCTATGTTATGTATGCACTGTTTTGTGTTGTATGTCTGTATGTGTGTATGTCCATACTTCATTTATAAGGAGCGCTCATGTATAAATAGATACAAATATCAAAAAAAAAAAAGAAAAAAAAAATTAATCACGTGACTTATATAGTTTAATTTACTTTAGGTAAACAACTGTTATTAAATTTTGCTTTTAAAGGTGGTTAACAGATATGTTTGTTTACTTTCACCTTTCCTTTTCATTATATTTCATAATTCTGTTCAGGATAATGTCTCTTTAGCAACATGGCCATAATTCTCATCTCCATCCCAGTGCCGGTGAAGACTAAGACCAAACTACAACTTTTATGATAGCTATCACTATAAACTGTATAAACTGATACATCAATCAAAATAACTCAATAAGACTGCTCAATCAAGGACTTAATTTACTTTGGGAGGAAATGGACATATTGATAGACTCCTCCACTTTGAACTGCTCAATCAAGAACTTAATTTACTTTGGGAGGAAATGGACATATTGATACACTCCTCCACTTTGAACTGCTTACACAACTTGCCTGGACTATGTATCACCTGTATGCATTGTGCTCTATTTGTTGATACAGCGAACTGGTAGTGCTAAATATCTTAGCCGATGTGTCACCAGTGTTTCCAAAGGAGCCGTCAATTGGCTTGGTGTCGTGGCAATTCTGCGTCTTTCTCCCTTCTGCTAGTGATGGTCTGATTTTGGGGGCCAACAGAGGTGAGGCAAGAACCTCACCCCCCCACTGGCACCAAGGTTAAATTTGGGGGCCAACAGAGGTGAGGCAAGAACCTCACCCCCCCACTGGTGCATAGGCCTATTACACAGGTATGGCTATATACTGGACCGGTAGTCAGTGACGGGTATGATTCGGTTACAGTGGTATCAACCTAAGCCAGGAGACTGACGCAATAAGGTCAGTTTTCCCATGACGGGTAAGAACCATATGTGAATTGGACATACCTAACAGGCACGGTCCCTAGCCACATTTGCCTGTTGTTTATTTAAACAGTAGGGGGCAGATGTTAGGAGCCACAGCAAAAATATTGATATAGGCACCTTTGGATTTAATGACTGCCAGCCAGCAATTCACATTCATATGGTAATTGGACTCATGCTGTCTAGCTGGCCCCATTTCAGGACTCAGGTTACTCATGTCACTCTTGTAATGGGAGAGTTCCCATTGGTTGGAAAAGGATGGTAGGAGGGTGTTCCGGGGGAAGGGGAAACACCCCCCCCCCCCGCCTCAGGTAGGAGACACACGTGGCGGACCCACCTGTTAGGGAACGCACACGGCCTCTCTCTAAATAAAACTTTGTCTCAGTTTGACTGGCTTGTGTTTTTGTGCCCAACCGGGTTGCAAGATTGCAAGCCCGCGTGCACTGACAGCTCGGCAGGGAATCGCTCAGCAGGGGTGCCGCAGGCAGTGCTCGGCAGCAGGAGCGGGACTCAGCCGGCCCGGGGCCGGGCAGTTTGCGGCAAACTACCTCTCCTTTGTTTCCAATGCCTATTTCATAATAGCCCTTACTCAAACCATTCAACTCATTAACTTTTCTTCTTCTATCCATTTTCTCATAAATCCATTTGTTTCCGAGATCAGATGAGAAATATATGAAGAATAAACACTTCAGCAGAATTATATTAAGTAAGTGACTTAAGACTTTTCAAATTCACCCAGAGGGGTCCCAAGATGAGAGTTAACAAATGAATATCAAACATAGACTTGGCAGTGACCAGAAGACCTAAAACCACCACCCACAGGAACACACTATGCTTCCTCTTTCACTATATTTCCCTTATCCTCACAAAATGAGAACTTCTTTAAAAAAAAAAAATGAGAACTTTTGATTGCAGGAAACTACTATGGTTTGGAAGGCATCTCTCAATGTTTTAACACAAGACCCATATATTAAGGGCTTAGTTGCCAGCCTGTAGCACTATAGGGAGATGGTGGAACCTGTAAGAAATGGACTTGATGGGAAGAAGTAGATTACTGGGTGTGTGCCATAGAAGGGTTATTGGGATCCCAGCCCCATCCTCTCTTCTTCTTTCACTTCCTGGTTGCCATGACGTGAACAGTCATTGCTTTGCCACGTTCTCCTGCCACAATGTACTGCTTTGCCATAGGCCCAAAGACACAGGACCAAGTGTCTTAAACCTCTGAAACTGTGAGCCAAAATAAGCCTTTCTCCTCCTTTGAAGTTGGGTCTTTCAGGTATTTTTTTCATAGTAATGGAAAGCTGACTAATACAGTTCTTGAGAAGTTGCAAATTTATTCTTAACCATATTATTAGTAAAACTATCAGCTGAGGGACCAGTTGGGGAGTTAATAAGTAAGTTATAAACCACATAAAAATGGAAAGGAGTTGCTGTGCACTTCTGCTTTTTAAAAAAAATAATTTTTTTTAAAAATAATACTATTTGGGGACTGGAGTTGTGACTCAGTGGTAAAGTGCTTGCCTCGCACGTGCGAGACCCTGGGTTCAATTCTCAGCACCACATAAAAATAAATAAGTGAAATAAAGGTATTGTGTCCAACTACAACTAAAATATAAATATTTTTAAAAATGTAAAAAAAATACTCTTCTATTTGGTGATAGTTTTCCCAAGGGTAAACAAAGTTAGATAGAGGAAGACAATTCTCCACAGTTGCATCAACACTTGTGTATGAGCAAAAAATGCCGCAGATCCGTAGATTCTGGGAAGATCTGGTAGTCAGGCCTTACAAGATGCTGCAAAGGCCTGACTACCAGATATTCCCAGACTCCTCTGGCCAGAACACAAGATAAGGCAATTCTATAAGCTTTTAAGCTGTCTTCTTTTTTCAATGTTTTCTACATGAAAACAGACTTAAAGCCTCTTTATTCATAGAATTTAAAAAATTAGCAGCTTACTTCTTAAACTACTATTTTATATCTGTCTCATAATTCCATCTTATAAACATAAATATTTGGGCAAACCCTAGGATTCTGGTCAAGATGGACGTTTGAGGTCATTAAAACCCAAACTCCCATCTCTCTTCCAGTAAGAAGACAGGGTGTTTACTGCTCACAGGCACATGCCACAGTTGGGCAGCTCAACTTCTCAGGATACTCTTCCTCATGCCTATCTTCCTGTAACTCTATCCATGTGGCCAAGATCAACAACAGATACATTTAACCTCTGTCCCATGAGATGCCTTTGAGTCTTCACTTCTTCAAGGTCACAGGGCCCTAGCTTCACTCATCATAGGAATGGTCCTAGCTTCACAGGAAATAAGTCAGCCTTCTTTCACCAGCCAGGTTACTCCACTTTGTCTCAAGTATACATTTCAGAACACAAAATCAGAATGATAAAAACAAATCTGCTAAGGTATGTTAAAAGGAGGGGAAAACATTTTATCATTTAATGCTCAGATTTCTTTTCTTTTTTTGCAAGAAGAGATGAGTTGGGTAAGGTCCTTTTGAAATATGTTTCCACAGTGGGGATGTTTTGAATCTTGGTTCAATTGGAAAATTTACTAACTATTCCTTTTTGAACTGTTGAAAAGGCCTTCCAATGACTATAAAACTAAAGATCTGACTAGTATTAGCCATGAGCATCAGATCTTCAGTAGGATAAGGCAGAAAAGTCTTAGGTAAGAATTATTTGCTCATCTCTATTAGCAATTTGCTATTCTTCCTTTTTTACGACTCTGAATTATGTACCATGATTTGGTCATCCATATTCATAGAAAACATCTTCCTAGAAATCTGAGTCCTTACCTCCCCTGCTGTTTTGGGAACCAACTGTTTTGGGAACTTTGTGATAGCTAAATCTTTTCTCTAGTTCACCTTTAGTTACCACCCAAACTTTAGCATCTGATTTCAGGCCTTTCCTTTCTCCTACTGCCACATGCTGCATCTTCCCAAACCCAACCATATATCACATTTTCCTCTTCTGAAACCTGGCTGAAACCTGCACCCCACCCCAAGAGATACCACTTTTCCTTGGTAAGGCTGACATTCCCTATACCCTCACATACTCCAATTCCAAAGCGTTACTCTTTCACCCTCAATGTAAAATCCTGGCTCCTCCAAGGCATATGTCACCCCCAACTTTAACTACCTGTAACCAGACTATACATTTCGTAAGAGAAACTTTTTTTTAAGTCATTGCTTAATCGGGTCTCAAGTAAAACTCAAATATTTCTTGGATGAATAAATACTGAAAAAGTTAACAAATATTTGTTTAGTGAACAATTTATATTAATATTCATCCCAGGGAAGGAAATAAGTCTAATAATCTAAAGGTCTTTTGAGATTCTTACAGCACGCATTAAGGAAATTCTAGCTACCTCCTTTGCATTCTCTAAAGGACCTAAGAAGGCTCTGCTTAAACAATTCTTGGAAGAGTCATGAGAGCATGGTTCTCCCATAGTTATTCAAGTCTAGGTTGCCCCTGGTTATAGCTCCAATTTTTAATTCTACTTACAATATTACATCTTCTTATGTTTACTGCTCTATATGGGAGACATGTACCAAAACTCTTCTTACCTCTTCAGATTACAAGTGACCGTAGACCATATTATATATTATGTATCTCATAATGTTTGTCATACTTATATTTCTCTTAGTATCAAGGAGCTGAGATGAAAAAAAAAATCAATATTCCTGTTGTCATCGGTAATGTGAGAATATGTCCCCTTATGAAGAACTATTTTCAGCTGTACTATGCATTTATAGTGCTACACAGGTTTTCAGAGACAGAATTCACATTTTATGTCTCTAAATATTTTCCTGCTTAATGCTTAGTCATCTTAGGAATTAAAATATATACATTTCTTAGAGGAAGTTTATTTTTTAAGACAGATGAAAGACTGTTAAGTGATTCATTTTTAAATGTCTTATTAAAGTATTTTTCTTACATTTCCTTAGGCAATACAAAAACAATCTCTAAATGCTTTGTTCTTGGCACACTACTCCTATTATAACCTTTCTGGTTAATAAGAAACATGGTTCTTTATTACTGAATTCTGATTATTTATTACTGAATCTTGATAAGATTCTATAGAGAAATGAAGAATTTTCATGATCAGAATGTATTTACATGTCATTTTTCTCCAGAGGAAAAATAAACTAATAGGAATGAGGGTTTTTTAAAAAAGCAGATGTTTTATTTACTACTACTTCTAATGCCTTAGAATCTTGATAAAATAAAATTTCATGTTTACTTTTACCATTATACTGAAGATATTTTTGTCACTGACATTTTGAATACTAAGAAATTGACAAATTACTCCTTTAATTTTTTCTACATGTGAGGTATGCATGACTATCCCGTTGTAGAAAAATGAAGCTGAACTTGACCAAAGTTATGTTAAGTGTTAGAGCGGGAATTTTAAACCTGTTCCATCGTATAAAGCCCAAGTTTATTCTGCTCTACAGGCCTGGAGCCTATAGATTGCTTTAGCTTCAATAATATTTTCTATTTTCATGCCCTGCATCTTCTTCCAGTTCAGGGGCCAGTATGACCTAACCTCAATATTGATAAAACTCTTCTTGAAAGTAGCTCCACTTATTTAACCTGCTCCTCTACCATAGCTAATATTAACTTTTAAATAAAAACCTCACTGCTCACTGACACTATTATGAGGTCTAAAATGAAAACTCATCTACATAACAGCTGACTGACACCATAATATAAACCAATAAAACCATGAAAGAAAGATACCAGAATACATTTTGAGGTAAGTGGTATAGAATGCTTTTATTTAAATAAAAACTTACCTTAAAGAATGTTTAAAAAGTTAAATTAAATTACCACAAATTTATTTAAGAATTTCAAAACTACCCATCTGTCATAAATGGCAATAATTCTAAGTTATTTGGGATGTCTTTGGTAATGCATTCTTTTTTAACAGTGGCATAATATTCTACTAGATGGATGTGCTTACTTAAACAGTTCCCTTTGTGATGGCTATGTGGGTTCCTTTCCATTTTTTGCTAAAGCCTTGTACACACAATTTTGCCTGTCTGCGTATATACACAGGATAAATTCCTGGCAGATAAAATGGTGTTCTCTGTAGTGCTTGCCTACCAGCTGATAACTCAACAGGACACACAGAAACCCAGTGTGCAGATATTATTTAGTCAGCACTTTTTCTGTTAAGAACTGGCAGTGTGTTAATTAGCCACTTCCACAAATCAAAGGGACAGTCAGTCCAAAGGTAGTCTTTGTAACCATATCCCTATTTCACCCTAGGGGAAAACGGGAGAGGAAAGTGGCTGGTCCCATTGAGCCATTATGCACAGGTTCCTGGTGAAAAGCAGGGACTAAGATCCCTCAGTTACTGGGTTATTACCCAATTCTGTAAAAAGAAAACTAGCCTATCAGAGATAGACTGTTTACAAGAGACAGGCAGATCTCCACGTCTCACTTCCATGAGTCACTTGACTGGGGTCTCAGGGTTCCTTTCAATATTAAAAAAAAAAAAAAAAAAAAAAAAAAAAAAAAAAAACAAACTGGGGAACAGAAATAGCAACTAAGGAAAGGGATCCTGGAGGATTCACATGGTATAAAGTTATTATGAACTTCCCTCCCTCCCCCTCAAGAAACCAAACATCAAATAGTTGACAGTTACTTCCTTCCAACTAGTTCATTACTTCCTCTGGGAGAAACCCTCCACATATCATTATAAACAAGAACTTTATAAATAAAAGAATGATAGTAAACTAAATATCCCAAGTGACCAATATATAAATTGTAAAGAATTGGAAAGATGTTTCAAGAGATCAAACATTTTACACAGCTAATTTGAAATAAGGCTCTGATTTGCAATCTTCATTCCATTACTCCTATATTGAGAAGACCTGAGCAAAAGGAAGAATCCATGTATTGTCATTCAGAATACAGTCTGTTAACACAAGGAGAATGGAAAACAGAGGCAATAGGAAACTAACAGTGATTAAGATGTGAGCCAACACTGCCAGTGTCCTCTCATTAACAGCACAAAGCACACTAAAGGTGTTCACTTGAAAGAAATGGAGCCACTTACCTGCTTTTCTTTCTTCTGTATTTTCATTTTCATCTATTGAAGTAAGGTATTTATTTCTGTAAAACATAAAAAGGCCAAGATTACAATAAAACCCAAAACTAAATATTTTAGATTATTTCCATAGTAACTGTGACACACAAGGAAATCAAAATTGGGGATTAATTCCATAGAACATGATGTTCAACAACCTCTGGATCCCTAAGTGTAGACCTAACTACCTTACAACACCCTAAGTTACTGTTCCAGATGGGATGAAATCAAGAAGATATTGTCCTTGTAGATCATATAAGTTATAAAAGATACTGACTATTAAAGCTAGGAAGTAATGAAAAGTCTCAATAACTGAGAACGATGGGGAAAGGGGATGGAAATAAGGTCAGCCCTCATCCCTTTTAGAAGAAAGCCAATAAATAATGGCTACAATGGACAAATCACTATAACCCATAGGAATACAGACATTAAGAAAGAAAGCTAAGGGGGTTCAAAGTAATCTAAGGAGTGAGACAGGAAGAGTTGGGTTATCAGATGGGGCAGGCATGCTTACATTTCACTGTAAGTACTCATATTATGTTTTAAATCATCTACATTATTACATGATGAAATAAGTTCCATTACAATACTTAATATGATTTTTAAAAAATATTTATTTATTTTAGTTGCACACAATGCCTTTATTTTTATTTATTTATTTTTATGTGGTGCTGAGAATCGAACCCAGGGCCTTGCACAAACCAGGCGAGTGCTCTACTGCTGAGCCGCAACCCCAGCCCCCTTAATATGATTTTTTAAATGATGGATTTTATTCTATTCAGGACTTAAGCCCCCATCCCCAGTCCAACCATAATGACCTCACAACATTGGACTTGTCAACACTTGTTGAGCCTGGCTTTACAAGTGTGCAATGGAGAGTCCTAGAGAGAGGAAAGAACCCTAGTCCAGAACACCCAGAATTTGGGATTGCCTGCATCAGTAAATACAGAGACTGACTAAGGTCTGAAGCTCTCACTTCCCTCAGGTTCAAACAATGGGGGACAGACATCAGTGAATCTTGGCTTCTGACCTGAGGTTAAATGTAGACACTTGTTTTACACTTTTTGTTTACTTTGATTTCCTGGATATCCAACAAAGAAACAGAACACTGAGGGCCTAGGAAATTATTCCAGAGACACACAATTATTCTTAAGTTTCATAATTATTTCCCATATCCAAATGAATGTGATAAGTGAGCTTAAGTAGAGTTTTATTTAAATAGTAAGATAAGCATTTGAGGTGGTAGACATGTAATTTAGTTTGATTTAATTCTTCCATATTATATTTGTAAATACTAACATCATCTTGTACCCCTAATAATACACACAACTATAATATGTCAATTTCCTACAAAAAAATGAAATTTAAAGAGTCCTAGGTAAATTATGTTAGTGAAAGCTTATTTACTTTATTTCTCAACTTCAAATTATCAGACCCAGAAAAATGGCATTCTCAACAATCACAAACTACCACAAATCCTGAAATGAAGAAAGGAGTTTTGTGGGGGGAAATTCCAGCTAATAAAAAGGGGTTCTATTGGGGCTGGGGGTGTAGCTCTGTGGTGGAACACTTGCCTCATATGTGTAAGACACTGGGTTTGATCCTCAGCACCACATAAAATTAAACAAACAAATAAATAAAGATATTATGTCCATCTACAGCTAAAATTTTTTTTTAATTATTACCAATAATAAGCCAAATGTACTCAAAATTCTGACCAACAAAATGAAATTATTAAAAGATTTTTAAAAATTCACAAATGCCAAAAAAAGGTCTAATATATGAAGAACTGATGCAATCACAAAACAGTAAAGACACGAAAAATCCAATTTCTAGCAGGGCATGGTGGCACACACTTTGTAATCCCAGCATCTAGGGAGGCTGAGATAGGAGGATCAAAGCCAGCTTCAGCAAAAATCAAGGCACTAAGCAGCTCAGGGAGACCCTATCTCTAAATAAAATACAAAATAGGGCTGGGGATGTGGCTCAATGGTACACTGAGTTCAATCCCCAATAACCCCCCCACCCCACCAAAAAAAAAAAAAAAAAACCCAAAAAACAAAAATTCTGATTCAGTATCACAAACTAGCATGCAAATAGACAGATTCCTAACATTGTTAGGAATGTGGGAAAACAGATCCTATCTATCACTGCTAATGGCACTTTTAACTGTTTCAAGCTTCCTGAACATCACTCAGGCAATGGGCCACTAGATCTTTAAAATGTTCTAATCCTTTTGGGGCAGTTCCACTTTAAGGAAGATAACAAGGACATGAAACAGGGGGAAATACACCTGAGTCTTAGAAGAAGCTGAGGGAGGAAGTGGGTGGAATATGCAAGTGCTATCACAGTGGGAGATACTGTGAAGGACCACCACTCCTTAGGGCTGCCTCCAGATACTCCTAAGAGGAGGCAGATGAATTAAAGCCAGAAGACTGAGGAAGAAGTGGGGCTCAAAGAAAAAAGGTGATGAAAATTCTAAACCAAACTCCACCCCCCCCCTTGTATGTGTATGTGAGAAATCAAAGAGAGCAGGAGTTATGTGACTGTATGAATAACTGCTCTAGTTCACTGAAAGCAATCCCTGGCAAACCTCAAGTTATTACTGTCAGATCATTTTTAGCACCCCTATGGATCAACATATATTGGCTTATTACCACCCCACAAAATAACAGCCATTATCAACATATCAATAGATGCTCAACAGCATTCCTTAACTTTTGCTTCTCTGAATAGCACCTCAACCTAATCCTCCCTTAAATTATCTCTAGTTTTTAAACTCTTTTTATGATACTTAAAGAACACGCACATACATACACACAGACACACAGACACACACACACACACACCTATTTAATCATTTTGTAAAGCTAAATTTTATGTACCAGGAATAGGTGAACCGATACACCCTAAGCTTATACTTCTGCACAACACTGGAAATGATTTAATGGCTTTTGCTGATGTGCTGCCATCACTCAGAAGTTATGATTAGATCATTTTGACTTAATAAAGAACAAAGCAAGTAGTCTCAATACTTAATTAGAAACACATGATTCCAAAACCCCTCATGGGTAAACCAGGGAATCTGTCAACAAAGGGAAAAAAACCACATGTATAACTTCTGAATCACATGAAATCTGGTCTCCTCACTGCATCTCAATGTTTGGTTATGAATGCAGCATTTAATTACCTTCCTGAAAAGACATGCAGCCAATAATATAAAAAACAATATAAAAGTTCCCATTCCTTGCTATCTTTACCACCTAACAATGTTTCTATTTTAAAAAATAGGTGGCTCTGGCTGCTTCTGCTGCTGCTGCTGCTGCTGCTGCTGCTGCTGCTGCTGCTCCTCCTCCTCCTCCTCCATCATCATCATCATCATCATCATCATCATTTTCATCATCATCATCATCATCATCATCATTTTCCTCTTTAGTTAAAAACTTCTGCCCAACAGTACCTGTGCCATTTCCAAATTCCTCAATGCTATCTTATGGACACTTAAAAATAACAAACATCAGGTTCACACTATTTAATCACTTATCCACAAAAGTCATTTAAATTCACTGTATCTTAAGAAGTCTGCCATCCTAACAATCCCTAATCAGCAAAAGGATCTATTTCATTACTGGACTGGCTGCTGTCACAAAGAAAAATGCATACAGAGCAGATCTCTATTATAGCATATACATTCACAAAAGACGATAGTAGACGTAACTGACCAGGCATGTAGGGATAAAGAGTAAGTGGGAAGCAACCCCTCAAATTTTCTGCAATAAATGTATTTTCATAAATGCCCATCTTCAACCTTGAGGCAGGTCCTCAATAACCTCTGTTTAACAACAGTAGGGGTAAATAAGGCAATCCCACATTGTTATAGAGTGCTGATCTTAGAAGGGAATGTAATAAGACACAAGGAAAAGTCATTTGGGAAACGTTAATCAAAAAGCAGAACCTTCCAGGGGAATGCCATTTCCTTAAACCCCTATCCAAGCACCTCTTACCAAACCTTCTGAGACATTCATGACCATAGAGTCTAGTGGATGAGAAAGCCCTCAGTTTCCCATTTATTAAGCTGCCCTGTTTTATTTATTAAGCTTCATGACACAAATTGAACTGGATATTTTATATCTTTTGCTAGGCTTGAAGGACTTTATAAGAAGATTTTGGGGGTGGGGGCTGGTTGTAGTGATTGAACTCAGGGGCACTAAACCACTGAGCCACATCCCCAGCCTTATTCTGCATTTTTAAATTTAGAGATAGTGTCTCACTGAGTTGCTTTGCACCTCATTTTTGCTGAGGCTGGCTTTGAACTTGAGATCCTCCTGTCTCAGCCTCCCAAGCCACTGGGATTATAGGCGTGAGCCACCGTGCCCGGCTATAAGAAAATATTTTTAAAGCAGAGATGTGCAGTGCTAAAAATCAGAGTCTGAATCCAGGTTCCAATGAGATTAGAGATACAAAATCTCTTTCAAAGATTTGTCAAATGGTGACAATACCTGCCACACAGGGTCTTAGGAGAATTAAAAGGAGTGACAACTTATGGTGTCTGGTACATGGTAATCAAGAACTATATGGCAGCCATGGGTTTGTAGCTCAACAAATATTTGTTGAGGGAAGAGATCATTTTTCCTCCTAAAATTATAACTAAACCTCTCTCTATCCCTCCTCTCAATGAACAGGTTCAACTCGAAATAGTAACAACGTTAACAAACCCTTCATATACCTGAAATTTAACTTTCTTCCATATACTTTCCTAAAGCTGTTTTTAGAAATGATTCCCTAATTATTCTGACTTACTTGCAGCATTTAAAATATGAACCATTTCCTCTTTTAAAATTCTCATCCCACTGGTTTCTTCAAGGCCATTCTCTCCTGATTTCCCTCTGACTTCTGGCTTTACGGCTCTGCTTCCTCCTAGACTCCTCCTACCACAAAGTCCAGTTACTCTTCCCAGGATTCAGTGCTCTCAACAGCACATGGACTCCCGTTTCTACTCAACTTCCAAACTTTCTCTCTCTACACAATGACCACTGTAGATTCCCAAACCCAAGTTTTCCTCCTGACCTTGAAGTGGATGCATCTACCCAATCCCGTCCAGTTTTAATGAGGTATTCCACAGGTTCCACCAAAAATCCCTACAATTCTTCAAAACACTTTATATATATACACACACATCTCCCCTATTAGAGGTTAATGTCCCACAACCTGCCACAACCCCAAATTAGGAGTCATTCTTTTTCCTTTCTCTTAACTCCTTTAAAATTCCTCCAGTCCACTTTGGTTTGTTTTCACATTTTTTTTTTCATCATTTTTACCTGAAATAGCCTCCTAAGTCCCTATCTATTCTTTCTTTGATACATACAATCTCTCTCACCCACCCTTCTCAGAGTACAGAATTCTGTGTAAAAGAACTGGCCTCTGGTCCTTATCTATGTTATGACATCATTTTCTATCCTAAAATCCAATGATACTGAACACCTGCAGGTCCCAACCCCTGCCCTGTCCACTCAGGTCCTGTTCAGTCTGACTCTGTCTGAAAATTCTCCCATCATCATGCCTTATCTGGCTTCTTATGCTTAAAACTTGGGTCTGGTATCATGTTGTACACAAGCATCTCATGATAAACTATGACAGCAATACCACCATGTTGTCACTAGCTATGGAATAGAGCTCAGTGACTGTCATTTGTATTCTTACATGATTATTTGTGGGATGAGTAACTGAACAAATGGGAAAGCTATGTTGACAGAGAAGGCTTTCAGTTTCCGCTTTATCATAACTATTGAACTCTATTTATTTCTTTCCTGTTTATTTTTTCCTAATCCAAATTTCTCCACAGTCTTCATTTATACTTTTAGCTTAAGAATTTAACAATAACACAAAGCTTAAAACAGAAAATAATCATCCTGACTACTCCTCCTGCTCCTGATTCACTCGTCCCAGAGGCAATCATCTGATCTTCAGCTGTTCCCCTCGGCTTCCTTCCATCATTTCTAAGTCACATGTTATTCTATTGGTTTTTATATCAATTTTTACCTCTTCCTATAGAACAAAGTCAGGAAATATTTTTATAAAAGGCCAGATGCTAAATATTTTCGGCTTTGCAAGCCATACTGCCTCAACTGCAACTACATACACCTACCCCACTTACTGATGAGCAATGCCTGAAAGTGTAGAGTACCCCATCTATACTGTTTTGTCCTATGCATACATATTTGTGATATAGTTTAATTTATAGATTAGGCACAGTAAGATATTAATAACAATAACTAACATAATAATAATATTATTCTGTAACAGAAGTTATATGAACGTGCTCTTTTTTTTCCCCCCTCTCAAAATAGCTTACTATACTTTCTTTCACCTTTTCACTTAAAGAAAGAATTTAATGGTTTCTCTTTGGCGTAGTCAAATTGCCAACATCACTACTCTTGAGCTTTGGGGCCACTGTTAGTAAAATAAGGTTACTTGAACACAAGCACTGTGATACCTCCACAGTCAATCTGATAACCAAACAGCTACTATGTGACAGATGGACAGGTGTATCCAGTACACACAGCACAGATACACTGGAAAAGGAGATAATTTACATCTCATGGCAGGAAGGAGCAGGATAGCACAAGATTTCATCATGCTACTCAGAATGGCATGCAAATGAAAATTCAAGGAGGTGTTTTGGTTTTTTTGTTTTGAGGGTTTTGAGGATTGAGCCCAGGACCTCCGACATGCTAGACAAGCGCTCTACTACTGAGCTACATTCCAACCCCTTATGAATTATTTATTTCTGAAAATTTTCCATTTAATATTTTTGGACAATTGATTGTGGGTAACTCAAACCATACAAAGTGAAATCAGGGTCTAGAAGGATTATTGTACTCTGTTCTGCAGCAGTGTAAAGGCAGTTGTAGTTTCCAAGCAAGTGGATGTAGTTGTTTCAATAGAACTTCATAAAAACAGGAAGTTTCCCTGCTATGAAAAATGAAGTGTTATCTTTCCAATAGTTAGTACCACTGTTTATTAAATCAGTATTTAATTCACAGAAGCTATAAACTAACTACAGTATTAAAACTTTTTTTGTGATTTTTCTCCCCTAAAGATAATTGTTATCTCATTTTAAGATTAAATTTGCTTTCTATGAATTACTAACTTATACCAAAACTCAAATCTTAAACCTTAAAAACAAAACAAAAAACAACCTTAAAATGCTTCTCAATCTGAGTCAATTTTCTCTTATGGGTCAATTTATCTGGGGTCCTCCATCAGACATCATTTTCTCCAACCTGCTTCAAAACCACCTTCCGGAGTTCCTTCTCTCCATCCTCCTGGGATGCACCCCATCTCTCTCTCTCAAGGCTGGGCTTACAGGTTTCTGTTCTTTAGGTTTATACTCTTATTTTTTGTGAAGACTAATGTCCAATAACTCTTTATTTATCTGAATGAGAGGTGAGTTCTTGGGACTTTCATGACTGAAAATGTTTCTATTCTACCTTGATGGTGGCAAATCACAGGCTGGAAGTCAATTTCTCCTTGGAATTTTGAAAATACAGCCCATTGTCCTGCTCCTTCTACCATCTCTGTTGAAGAATCTGAGTCATTCTGATTCCTGATCATTTATTGGTGACATCTCTTCTCTGGAATCATCCTTTCATAATGATGTGCCTTAGAGCTATTTTCATCCATGATGTTGGATACCTAGTAGATGCTTGCACATTCTGGAAATGAAGGCCTTTCAGTTCTGAGAGATTTGCTTGTATTATTTCTTCATAATTCCTTCTCCATTGTTTTCTTTTAATGGAACTCCTGTTACTATATTTGAATGATGGATCTTTCAGGCTGGATTCTAATCCTGTCCCTTCCCCCCAATCTCTTCATGTTTTATTTTCTGGTAAGTTTCCTCAACTTTATCTTTCAGCCTATCCCATTCTTTTCTCCCTCTCCCTCTCATCCTTCCTTCCTTCCCCCCACCCCACTATTTATAGTTAACATACTTTTAACACTCAATAATACTTTTTGTACTCTAATGTATGTTTGTTGTTTTACTGGTTTGGGGATTGGGTGCTTCACATGCCCAGCCCTTTTTTTATTATTTTACTGTGAGACAGGGTCTAAGTTGCTTAGGACTTCACTAAGTTGCTGAGGCTGGCCTCAAAATAGCAATCCTTCTGTCTCAGCCTAGTGGGCTGCTGGGATTACAGGTGTGTACCACCACATCCAGCCTGATTTTTTATTTTATAGTCTCCTAAGCTCATGTCCACTAACCAACAATGGAAGAGCATTCAAATAACAAATGATCACTCTTTCTTTTCAAAGATAACTCTATGATTTAGTGGAAACATTTCTGTACAACTAGAATATTCAGTTACATGAGAAAAGGCTTCTGTTTTAAGAATCTCCTATATAGTCAAGGTCTGGATGGGAAATCATATTTTGCATTAAAGGTGGCACAGTACCAAAACACTTTAAAGTATTTTTAAAAAATCTATTGAATTATTTTAGATACTTGAAAGTTTTCTTTGGAGCTCATGACAATCTGTAAATTAGATCTGTGAAAATATGGGTATAACTTGGACAAAGTATGTACAGGTGAATCTTCGATTTTCTTCACTACAGGTTGGAGATAACATAACTTATACTTATGACTACAGATCAACAAGTAGTCATGTCTATAAAACCTTCTGAAAAGGAGCCATGAGGGCAGGGACGATATCTATTTCAACTGCTATTATACATCTACTACTAGTATTAGTGAATGAATAAATATGTTAACACTACAGATGGATTTAGCAAAAGTGAGTCAAAAGAAAAGGATCATACCAGTGCAAGGGAAGCATATGAGGCTTGGACTAAAATCCACCTTCCCAGGAATACTAGTGTAGAGGGAAGGGACAAGGACGAAGGGGAGGGAAAGGGGAAACACTGGGGAATGATATTGGCCAAATTATATTGTTATAATTATTAAATTGTGTGCATGTACAAATATGTAACAATGAATTATAATGCACCAATATAAATATGGAAAATAAAATAAAACCCACCTAACTTGAAAATCTAGGTACCTAACTTGAAATATCTGCCAAGAATTATAGTGAGAAGGCACTAACACTATCACCACTTTGCTTTGCTGGCTAGGAAGAATGCATTACCACTATTAACATCACCTTAAGACTACTCTTCAAAAAAACAAAAAGTGTTCTAAATATTCAAATATTAAAATAAAACCTTTGTTACCCTGCATGTGGGTAATGTGAGTCAAAAGGCAAGTCAAGAGTAGTAAGTTCAGTCCCTGCCTGTGAGAAGTCATAACCAGCAGTTAAGAATAACAACAACCTTCTAGTAAGGCTATTCGTAAACTCTTGTTACTGGACCAAGAATATCAGAAAGACAACTTTAAGTCTTCCCAGCATGGTCACTGCCTGTTGAATCACAAGGCTTTTACTAACTGGATGAATCTCCTCTGGTTATTTAATTACTATTGATTTTAATCAATGTCCTGTGCTGCTATAATTTCCTACTATAATCTGATGTACCTGAGATGATTCAAAGGAAAGAAGCACTCTATAGTCTAGAAACATTTTGACAATGTCATACTCACAGAATAAGAAGCAAATGGGATCTATTGGGTCACAGGGCCATATGCTTTAATCACTTTAATTTTAATGAGATACATTTTCATAATACAGAGGATAAATTTCCATATCAAATCCCAGTTCATTTCTTCAGACAGAGAAAACCATTTCTAACTTCTAATCTGGTGATAAAAATCACCTTGCCTGATTAGAATCACTAAAGGGAGCAGTAGAATCAAGTAGCCAGACACTTCCAGAGCTACCACAGATCACATTGTAAGGTAAAATCTGACTGTGCTTTGTTGTTGTTCTTAGACCCTCTACCATAATCTCAACGATGAAGATCAGAAATGAACAGACCTGTGAACATATGATTGAAGAACCAATCTCCTGACAGCCAAGCCCACTCCAGGCTCAGAACCCCAAACATTCAAGTTCCTATGTTTCTGGGAAGACAAAAGGTTTTTCAAATGACGCTTTATATTCAGTCCCAGGAGGCCTCACCAGCAATGCAAGACCTTTTGACTCATTACACTTTATGTATTTAATGCTTTTCATGGCAGAACAGTAACACCCTGTAGACTTAGGAGTGAAGACAGCTGTTCCGATCACAAGAGCGGCATGATCTGGGAAATTTAATCAGATTCCTTAGGTCTTAGTTTCGTTGACTATAGAATGAGTACAAAAAGAAAAAGCAACTAATCAGGCTACTTCATGGGTTAAAAAAAGTTATTGTGTTAACATCGAAATGATAAGTCCTCATACTAGGGCACCAAAAATGACTCTGAAGAGATCTTCTTTTCATGTTTGCAAAGAAAACACAGAAAGATATAAATATATATTTTAAAAAACTGTAAAAGGGTATTGGATATATTTTTAAAACAGCTATAAAAAAGAACAAACTACTGATATAGGAAACACAGATGAATCTCAAATGCATTATGCTAAGAGAAAAAAGCCAAACTGAAAAGACTATATATTGAGTGGTTTCATTTATGTGATGTTCTGGAGACAAAACCTGAGTCATAACTATATGGGCAGAAATCCAAAATATTTTGAGGAAATTGGTACAGAAGGGGGTGAAAAAAGTAAAGACCACATGGCACATAAGGCAAGGCTGTGGCAAGGGATGGTTTTAATCCATGGACAGATTGAATAAGAAGCAATTAAAACAGCTTAATAAAACCATCATCCAAGGGGACCTTAAAAGCAAATTTTAGACAAGAAAGATGGACCTTTCAGATAATGCTACATACAGAAAACAAGTATTTTATACAAATAATTAATATAATAAATACAAATAAAGACCAGATATAACTAGGTATTTCTGTTCATTAACACTCATAAAGCTTTCCATTTTTATTCTGAATTGTAAAAATTATTTTGGAGTGATTTATGCTAAGGAATAAAATCCATGTGATAGCTATCCAAGACAGCAAGAAACAAACTAAATCATGTTAATAGAATCTGAACATAGATAATAATCAGCAGAGACAAGTTCTTACTGGAAATAATAAGAAAATAAAAATCACACATGTAGTTGCTTGGGCACCCCCCCCCCCCCACACACACACACACACACTCTTCTTTCTATAGGAACAGAAGAGCCAGCCCAAGTGGCAAGCCAATCCACAATCTGAAAAAGTCTTCTCAACTAAATTTGTGGAATTCCTAGCACTATTAAGATAAGCTTGCCCCCTAATTAAAAAACTCTGCTATATTAAAGTCAAATTTTTATTTTTATTTATTTTTTTAAAATATTATGTGGATTTTTTACCTTTATTTATTTATTTTTATGTGATACGGAGGATTGAACCCAGTTTCTCACATATACTAGGCAAGTGTTCTACCATTGAGCCCCAGTCCCAAAGTCAAATTTTTAAAAAATAAGATTTCCCAGTTTTGATTTTTTTCTAAAGACAATAAATTCTAAATCTGAGGAAAATTTCCTTCATTTGTGTTTTATGGATGAAATCCTGAAACTTGCTTCCACATCCTACATCAAATTGACTCTGCAAAACCAGGAGGATGCTCTATCCTGATGGATTCAACAGTCCTTTCAGCCTCTCATAAACTGCTCAATTCCAGCACCTTCTGCACTTTCCTTAGGGCTTAAGAACTTTTAATAGAAATTGAAAAAGGTTAAGTTCTGGATTATTAAAAGATGAGAAATAGTTTTCTTAATCATTTCTCACCCCTAAATCTTCCTTTCCTAAAAACTAAAAGGACAGTACTGAGGTCATAACACAAGATGCTACATGATCATATGTAAAAAGTTCTTGTAAAGGGCAGACAGCTCTAGAAGAATGGTGAGGTGTGTGGCTGGCAACAGGAACCTCCTGTCAAACAGACATTAAAATGCTCTGGTTCTATAAGTTTGTTTGCTTTACACTAAAAGCAGAAACTATAAGCAATACGCAAAATATTTTGAGGGCATGGCCTCTTATTTTTTTTGATACCGGGAATTGAACCCAGAGGTGCTTAACTTCTGAACCATATCCCCAGCCCTTTTTTAAAAAAATATTTTATTTAGAGATAGGGTCTCATTGAGTTGCTTAGGGCCTCACTAAGTTAGTGAGGCTGGCTTTGAATTCATGATCCTCCTGCCTCAGCCTCAAGCCTCCTGGCCATTACCTCTTTTGGCAATTCCCCTTCCTCATCCTCACCCACTATGCTGGGGATCCAACCAGGGCATCACCACTGAACCATATCCCCAGCTCTAGGCAAATTCAAGCTAATCCACTAATTTCTGTTAACAACATCCTACATTATGTAGAATCCATTTAATTTGCCTTCAATTTGGTATAGACTGATCACCTGTTTTAAATTTACATTATATTAGAAGAAATCATACTGTTAAAACTACTGATTTCAAATACCCAATTACTTGCCTAGAAGTAACACTTGGCAAATTTTCAGATTTAGAGCACACTTTAGGGGAAGTGGTCTGAGATGTGACAGAATTCATGTCCAGAATGAGGGAGAAAGCCACAGAGTCAAGAGCCTAACTCACAGATCAAAAGACAACCATTTTAATGTAAAAACTCAAAACACATCATCTCCTGCTTATATTACATTATATTTATATTACCTGTTCCAATGCTTCCTTTCATCATCAGACCAGCCACTGAG
Source organism: Urocitellus parryii (assembly GCF_045843805.1). Classification (NCBI taxonomy): domain Eukaryota; kingdom Metazoa; phylum Chordata; class Mammalia; order Rodentia; family Sciuridae; genus Urocitellus; species Urocitellus parryii. The sequence continues at coordinate 182,515,243 of NC_135536.1, forward strand.
AACCAGTTGAAGTGGCATGATTTAAGATGTTTCTAGATAGAGATGACCAGTTTGCAGGACAGCCACATCCCCAGCCCTTTTTTATATTTTTATTTTGAGACAGGGCCTCATTAAGTTGCTGAGGCTGGTTTTGAACTTGCAATACTCCTCCCTCGGCCTCCTCAACCTCTGGGATTACAGGCATGTAGAATAAATGAGATTTAAACAACTGGCTCTACTTTAAAATTCACTCTAGACTAGGGGCAGTTGTGTGTGCCAAGTCTCAGGAGGCTGAGGCAGGAGGATAGGTAGAATCCAGTAGTTTGAGGCCAGAATGGGCAACACAGTAAGACTTAGCTCTTAAATTTATTAATTAATTAGCCCTCAATTCTATTCTAATCTAGAGCAATGCCAGAGTTTCTTAGCAACCTTTGCTTTCTATGAATGTGATTTCTCTATAGATACTATATCCATATCCTCAATCTAGGAGCAACCAACTTTATGGATTCCTAAGATTCTATCCCTAGAGTTAAATATTGCTGAACAAACCATAGTGCTAAGGTGCTTCTACCTGTAGCTTTTAAAAGCCACACATGGAGTATCTCTTATCACGCCTTTCCATTATCATTAACTGTTCTATAAGAGGTATTGTGGGCTTCCAAATCTCAGGAAAATAGGAATCTGGTGATCTGTCAGCTGCTACATAAAGAAGGGTATATCATGACAAAGACAATGCTTACAGAGGAAAGCAGTGATACCTCATTTAGACTAAGAACGAGGAGGTATCTGGCAGGCCATAAAAAAGTTTTAAAATTGCTATTCAGCAATTTGGTAAAAAGAATGATGGCAAAAAAAAAAAAAGAGTATAAACTGCTATAGAGAAGACCTTAGAATTAGCAATTTGATCCCTAAATAAAAGTAGTCTGGCAATTAATATTTTTGTTGAATTAATTAGATATCATTTTTGGACACAGGTTAGACAACTCTTAAATAATTTTAAAAGAAAACTGGGTACAGTGGTGCACACCTATGATCCCAATGTCTCAGGAGGCCAAAGCAGGAGAATTCTAAGTTCAAGGCCAACTTAGCAGGACTGTCTCAAAAATAAAATAAAATGAGCTGAGGGGTGCAGTTCAGGAGTACATCTGTCAATCCCCGGTACCATAAAAAATAAATAAATAAATAAATAATAAACTGTGGCATATCCTGGATTTTTTTTTTTTTTGGTATTTTCCCTATTGAGATTTGGGCTTGTTTTTAAGCTTTTGCTTCTGAATCAACTTGTGCCACATTTTAACTTTTATTAAAGTGTAATAAACATTTAAAAGTATAGTTCTTCACAAACTGCACACAACTGTATACACAGCATCTAGATCTAGAAACAGAAAATCTACTTTCCTTTCTAGTCACCACTATTATTCCAAAACAATCACTAGAATGACACTACAAATAAAAATTAGTTTTGCCCATTCCTAAACCTTGTAAAAGTAATTAGATAGCATTACTCTTGCATCCAGCTTCTGTGCCAGATATCAATTTATTTCCTCTCAACTCCAACCAGCTCTGTGACAATGGACTAGACGCTGGCATTTCTCTTTAACAGAGTATGATGCTAAGTGTGGTCAGTAGAGGGAGCTGGAGGGACACTGCAGAAGGAAGGGAGCTTCTCTTTCTGGTTCAAGTGTTGTGCTTTTGTTTGTCCTTGCTCTTGCTCCATGGTCACTAGTGGAATATTTGAGTATCTTTGCTGGTGCTCTGCCCCAGTCACAAACCCAAGGCACACAGTTCTTCAGCAACCACAAGCTTCAGTCTGGGTCTGGTGACCATCTTCCTGTGGTCTTCCAGACAAAGACACTAGGACTCCAGTCTCACATACACAACAGCATCCTGACTGGGCTTCTGCTATACATTCCAGAATTGTTTTTCTGCAGCCCTCTCTACATGGACACCATGTCCTCCAGGCACTGGGCCTACAGTGGCATATCAACTCCCTCCGCATGTCTGTCTACCAACTTGGTTCATTTGGATCCTAAAAATTGTTTCTTGTGGTCTTCCCAATGTGGACACTTCATGCTCCAGGCCTTGTTCTCCCTCTTGAGGCCTGCCCACCAGTCAGTCTACCTTACCCAGCAACTGTGGACTAACTCTGACCTAGGCAACCTAGAGAACTCTGTCACCCAGTGGGTAACAACCACATTTTTTCCAATGAAATTTGAACCCCAGCACTGGGAAGGTGCCCTCCTATCCCATTTAGAATATAAATAATTTTATAAAGTTATCTAACCTTATTAAATTGTAGAGCTTAGGTTAAAACCAAGACAGTGTGATTCGAAATTGAAAGATCTTTCATGACTACCCATCTGGATGAGATTAAAGATACTTCACCAGACTCTAAATTCTATTAAAAGTGAGACATGTCATACTTGCTACTATATCTCATTACCTAGGATTATGTCTGCCCTGTAGAAGGTGCTCTCTATAAATATGTGTTGAATGAATGAAGATCCTATCATTGGAACAATCCTTATATGCAATCTAAATTCTCAAGTTCAGTGATTTTTAGCTAACACTTTGCATATTACATAACCTCAAGTGGGAAACTATGATATTGTAGAGATCGTTATTAAAACATTTTAAAACCCAGACCAAGCAAAAAGAAGGAGCTAAATTCCAAGTTTTAAAATAGGAATAAAATCAAAGTGACACAATTATCTGTGACTCAAGAAAGGGACTGAAGACATATCTGGTAGGAAAGAAGAGACCAATAAGCAAACACAACAAGAACAATACAAAAAGAAACAAAACAAAAACACCAAGACCTAAGCCTAAAAAACAAAACAAACAAATAGTCATATAAGTTAAAAGACTTTATCAATGAAAGTTTGGAGAAACTGGGGCTGGGGCTGTGCCTCAGTGGTAGAGCGCTTGCCTAGCACGTGCGAGGCCCTGGGTTCGATCCTCGGCACCACATAAAAATAAACAATAAAACAAAATAAAGATATTGTGTCCAACTACAACTAAAAAATAAATAAATAAATAAATAAGAAAGTTTGGGGAAATCTATTCCCAAAGCATACTAGACAAGCAACGACTGGAAGTGAACACATAGAAAGCCTGGGGAGCTCACTCTACTGTTCACCATTTATCGGGGGCTTTCTGATCACAAGCCAGCTACAGAAGTCAGCTCAGTTGAGGGCTAGGGCAGCATGCAGTCCCATCAACAGCTCCTAGTCTCGGGCCTTATAGACCACAAGAAAGGGGGCAAGAATGGGTTCCAGATCAATATAAGCACATGGGTAAAAGAAAGGGCCCCTTCACTCAGTGTTCAGATAAATGAAAGTCTGCAATGCCTTCAGGCAAGCAAATGTAATTTTAACTGCTGCTACAATGGGAGGGAGAGAAAGCAGAGAAAAGGAAGGGAAGGAGAGAGGGAGGACAGGGAGAGACAAATCACCTAAAATTTAAATTTTGTGTGCATTTATAATAACAATAAAAAGTTATCAAAGGAAAAAACTAGACTTTCTCATTTTCAAAGATAATTTGGAAACTTCTAATTGTCCACATGGCTCCTCCCTATACTTTGAGATAATAAAATCACCCCTAGCCGCTTCTCCTCTAGGATATATATACCCAGTTCCTAACCTCTCTAACTCAGATATTATTTAGTTACCTACATATTTCCCACTCTCCCATGAACTTTCTGTGTTCTGTACCCTCCTTAATTTGCAAAGTCTAAGCTGAACTAAGATATTTTATCAGGTATCAATCCTCACAATACAGTATCAGGTAGTATCAACCCTTATAAACATCCACTGGAAACCAAGTCAAATCTCATGATGAAAAGCTAAATGCACTCTCACTAAGAAATCAGGAGCAAGGGTCTGTTGTTGTGAATCAGTGGTAGAGCTCTTGTGAGGCACTGGGTTGGATCCTTAACACCACATAAAATATAAATAAAGGTACTGTATCCATCTACAACTAATATGACATAACTGCTTATTTTGTAAGAAACTAAAGAAATTACCATGAGAATAAAAAATAAATTTTAAAAGATGGCCAATAAAAAAATATATTTATGCAAACAACAGTAATTTGTGAAAAGAAATCTTAAGCTTTCTTCATGTATATACCTGCTATAGTTTTTACATCATGAAGAACCAGTAAAATCAACTCCATTCCTCTGGCTGTGACTGGCCCCTCAAGGGACTGGCCCCAAGGCACAGGTCCACTTATACAGGCCAGACTTGAGAGGCCAAGCTGTAGTAGTTTGGCACTACACTGGGATTGATTCCATCAGGCAAAAAAATCCATACAAGTGCAATTCATGTTTAGCTTGTTTTCATTTACGCATCTAGAATCGTGCTAATATATGCCCAGCATAATATCCATCTTGAATTTCTATTACATCAAATAATAGAAATAATTCCTCAAGTCTCTCTCATTTTATGACTTATCTGATATCTGAGGAGCTAGTTACCTCACTCAGCAAGCAACATGAGAAGACATGCAGGGCAGTTACCAATAAAACAAAAGAACTATTTCTTCACTGATTTATTAAAAAAAAAAAAAAAAGGCTTTTAAAAAATTTTATTAACACATTTTATTTCTAATGTACCCAAAACATTGTCATTTCAACCCACAAGCTGCATAAAAAGCTATTAATGAGGTATTTTGTATGCTTTTTCTGTATGAAGTCTAAAATATGATTCCTATTTTATCTTCTAGCATATTTCAACTCAGATTAGCCCCATTTCCAATGCTTAATAGCCACATGTGACTGATGGCTACTTCTATATTGGGATAGCACAGTTCTAAGTGATAGCATAATTGTTAAGCTAATGGTACATTCGAGGCAAGTAATACTTTGATTTGTGTTAGAATTATGAAAAATAAGACACCTGAGATTGAGAGGCCATGGTCAAGAACACAAACTCAGTCCCAGGCTTATGACGTACCAACTAGGAGACTTCAGACAAACTATTTCACCTCTCTTGGTACTGGTTTCCATAGTAAAAACATAAAAATAATATTAGTGACTTCCTTATAACGACTGTTTTGAGGATTGGAAAACCTTCTCTATATAAGATACTCAGGAAAATGACATCTGGTATTTAAGTTTTACTACTACTATTATTTCTAGTACAACCCACCAAGGTAGCCATGGTATGGTGACAAAACCTCTAGGTTTGTCTGTCAGAAGATCTGTGTTTTGAGACCTCCTTCTGCCGTTGATCACTTTGTGTTTTAACTTTTCTGAGCCTCAGCTTCCCCTTGAGTTGAACATCTTCTGCCTTCTAGAACATTGTTCTGAATGGACAAGTAAGAGCATGTATATCGTAGTTACCATTTGGGGAAATCTTCATTTTGGTGGCATAATACATATAATACATTAACTTGTTCTATTTTCACAACAACTATTTGAGGTGTTTTTATCCCACTTTTACATTTGAGGAAGGCAAACCTCAGCTGGCTACAGATTATAGTGCTGAAATTTGAACGCAGGAGTGTCTGACTCCAAAGTACCTGAATAGTGCTATGCTAAAAAATAGGCTTAAAACAACAACAACAACAAAACTTTAAAGTTCCTTTCCTAAAGATTTTGCTCTAAATCTAGTTCTAAGATCCCAGTACCTAAAACTATACACCAAGGAAAAAAATAATCTGGAAAATTAATCATTCTGCAAAAACAGTAATATGCTCCTTGTTTTATTGAGTTCTTTTGCTAAATAAATAAGTTTTTTTAATATACAAGGAAAATAAATTCATTTTTCTCACAAGCAAAACTTACTAAAAAGGAAAGCTCCACAGAAATCAGGAAGATGATTCAGGAAATCTGCTTCTATCAGAAGGCACAAACATCTTTATTAAGACATGTCACATACCCTGCAATAATGATTACCAAAACTATATACAGCAACAATATTTGAATCTATAAACAAACTAGTAAGAAATATGTCATCTTTAGGCCAATCCTTACACCACACTACAAGAATCAACCAAGTGAAGCTTTTCTTGTTAAATTCACCACTGGTACACACAGTGGCACTTCCAACAAACTCAAAACACTAGATATTTCCATCTCCTTCAGTATCAGACCTTAGAAGGCTTCCTCACCTTTTTCTATAAGTCTTACCCTTATTAATAACATCCATCTGCTCAAACCATCAGATTGAATACAACATGTAGATTCTTAAAAATCTATCCATTTTCTAACCCACCTTTTATCAGACTAATACAAAATAAGCACAATTCAAACAAACAAACAAACAAAAACAGACAGGAGTAACTTCTTTGTGAAAGAACACTCCCACTCAAATTTCACTATCCCACCTGCATTAACATTCCACAGAAACAAATTCATTTACTAATGTTAAAACAGAAGGAGGAATGGCAAAAGAGGGGAAGGAGGATCATTTAACAGTTTGTGAGACAGCAGAGATAAAGCTAGGAGCCAAGACAGTCTCTATAGAATCTTCTGAATCTTGGATCTAGAACCAGAGACTTGTGACTGATATTTATTATAATTTGTAGAATTTGAAAAATTGTTTTTATGGTATTAAAATACTAGCTATAGGCCTTCTTTTTTTGCTATTCATTTTTTAAATTTATATATGATAGCAGAATGCATTCAATTCTTATTATAAATATAGAGCACAATTTTCCATATCTCTGATTGTATACTAGCTATAGGCTTTCTGCTTCGAAAATCATGTACTTAAGATCTATGTAGGTGGTTGCTTGGAGAAAAACAGCTTTAACTTTAAGGCAAATGGGGCCAAAGTTCAGAGGATACCCTAAGTGAAAATGACTGCAACCCAAGCTGTCTGTCAGGTTCCTCAGGACCCTTCTTCCTGCACTGAATCACTAGGTTCTCCCCACCCATAAGGGTGCATGATTCTTGGTTTTTTTTCCTGCTCTAAGGTCAAGTTAGGTGATTCAAAGAAGGTTTGAGAGGGGTGTGTGTCTGTCTAGGTATGCATACAACCAAACAATACATGTTCATATACATTATTTATGTATGTGTTAATATAAATAAGCTTATCCTCCAAAGCCAATAGGACAGTATAGATACTACATCTACTCTTTCCCTCTGTTACAGCACATTTCTACAAAACTGTCTGGGTTCAAATCCTAGCCCTGGCTATTAATTAGCTCTATGACCAAGACAAATCAATTAATCTCCCTACCTCAGTTTCCTCATCTAAATTAAAGATGACAAACATGTGAGGATTAAATAAACTAGCACACACAAATTTCAAAGTACAATATACAGTACATAGGAGATACTATATAAGGTTAAATATTACCACTAATAGTCACTAGAAAACCACCCAAGGCCACAGGGAAAGCATATAACAAGAGTAATGAGAATAAAATGACCTATATAGATTCAAGTCAAATCTTTACCATGATGCATAATCCTCAACTGAAGGAACTTTAGAACTTTATATTTCCTTTCTTAGGTAAAAACATTTCACCAATGCGCAGTAACTCAGAAACATGACTCTAATTCCAAATCTGTTCCCATGAAACCTTTTAAAGACAACTCATTTGAAAACAAGTAGAGAGGCATTTAATTTAGCTAAACACAACTTTCGAACATTTTTCCCCCACAATGACACCTTTTTTTAGTAAGCATAATCAGAGAAAAAAGTACTTTGCATAATCAAATTTTCCAGACACCCTAGACTTTCCTCATAGTTAAGAAAGGTTTTTAATCACTAATTTTTATTTCATTTTTAAACAGGTTTCTCAGACTCATAGAATGTAGTAATAGTGAAATAAATTATTTGGACAACAATTACCATGAATGTTCAATTCAAACCATCAGGTGAAAGACAAACCTGGAACTCTGCAGATTGTCAAAATGTCACCCATGAATTGTGCTGGACAATGGGGAAAGCATACCCTAACAGTAAAGGGCTAGGCCAACAAAACACACCAATTGGTCATAGTACACAAAATGGAACAATCAAGTATTATGTATATTCTCATGCGAACAGGGTATGCAATGTACAACCTACGAATTTTAAAAACAGCGAATGACTATAAAAATAGTCATGCTTCAAAATTTAACTACCTGTTTACAGGTAAGATGGGGAAACAATAATGTGTTATATGATGCAAGAATACGATAAGCACAATCCAGAATGTGGGGAAGAACAGTGATCTAGTTTCATCAACAAGTAATAAATGGCATGATGTCCACAAAAAGGAAGGGGAGATAATTATTACAGATTAAAAGAGATTGAAGAATTGTATCAAGCAAATGCAATATGTGGACCTTACTTGGACCTGATTTAGACAGGCACACGAATATTGTATTATTCTCTGTACTTTTGTGTTGAAACTTTCTAAAATACAAAATAAATTCTTAAAGGTTAAGGGAAAAAAGGACAGGAATTTATAACCAACCCTAAATTTGGCCACCATCCAAGAGGCAAGAAAAGCTGCAGAAATCCCACATATGTAAAACAACATGGAAACAGAGGCTTGGGCAGCCTTCCTTTGTCAGCAAAAATCCTCCCTATCACATTCCTATGGAGGACTGCTTTCCATTAAGCCATATTCTATTACCAAGGTGTAAGCAAGATGTTTTGATAAGAACTAAACTCTTCCAGCCTCTACCCAGAGAAATGGTATTCAAGGAATTCAAATACTAAAACATGTATTTTTAAAATGGAGTGTATGTATTTCTGAGTCTTCAGCAGTTTGTCTTTGTACTTTTCAAATTTATCCAATTTTCATATAAATAAATATTATATAAGTTGAAGAAATAATCTTTAGTACATTTTTTTTAAATCACTGTGGTTTTATTTGATTTATTTTTTTTGGTACCAGGGATTGAACCCAGGGGCACTTAACCACTGAGCTACATACCCAGCCCTTTTAGTATTTTATTTAGAGACAGTGTCTCACTGAGATTCTTGGGGTCTAGATAAAATTGCTGAGGCTGTCTCTGAACTCAAAAATCATTCTGCTTCAGCCCCCCCAAGCCACTGGGATTACAGGCATGTGCCACTAAGCCCAGCAAAAATCACTGTGGTTTTAAAAAGTATGTTTAAATCAATCTCTTTTCCATTTTCATTGCTCCCAATTTAGTTGAAGCTAATACTATATCCTTCTACGTATCAGTGGAGTTAAAACACTAACTTATTATATCACAGATTTCCAGGTCAAATATATTCCCTATATTTAAAAAAAAAAACTTCACATAATAGCAGTTTATAGTTTATTGCATTTGCATTAGAAGGTACTGTTCAATGTCATAACCACTAATCTAATAAAGGGGATCAATAATATAGGTACCAAAGAATATCTTCTTTTTGATCTGTAACTGTTTTGTATCCCTTCTTGTTAGGTATGGAAATAATGTGTCAATAATATAGTGCCCTGTCAGCCTTAACAATATTTTCCCAGCAGCTGTCTGCCAAATAAGCTGAATAACTTTCACCATGCTATCCTCACCTTTCTGTGACTGCTTACTCTAATATATATATCTTGAATATGATTTGGTCAATACTAGAAGTGAAAAGGAAGAGACACTATGAAAACAAACAACAATAAATGATGCCTGAGGCAAGGCTGAATATAGTTTTAACATATAATTGAAAATAAACTATAAGATAAAGTACATTTGGTTGCAGGGAGAGCTGATTTGGGAAATATATTTCTCTCTTGATCTTATTCTCCTGGGAACAGGGTAGACTTTTCCTAGGGCAAAAGAGAAAAAAAATTACTGCTAGCAAGGTAGAAATTAATTAGTTCAGTTCCCTCTCTGCTGTTAATGTCCCAAGCAAAAGAGTTACTTTCTTAATTAATACAAGAATAGTTATATTTATCTGCACTGTTCAGATATTGAAAGTCCTCCTACTCAAAGAACTTAGGTTCTAAGAACTTAATACTGAATGTTACTTTTTTAACATTCTGTTAATGATAATTAAGAAGCTAAAATGCAGAAAACACCATTGCATTTTTTCCCTTAATCATCATTATAATTCCAGAGGATAGATACTATTACTGCTCCCATTGCACACATGACTAAACTGAAGGACGAGGTTAATGAACTTGCTTAAAGAAAGCAGAGGTATTAAGTAGCTGAGCCAGGATTCAAATCCACAGTCTGGATGCAGAGTCCACCCCACAACATATGCTTTCCATAATGGAATAATACTACCATCATCACCATTCAGAAGTTTTTTTTTTTTAAGAAAACAGAAAAAGTAAAATTATGAGTAACACTCTAAAAAGCCATTAGTATCATTAAATCTGGAGAAGAAATATTTGATGAGCAGCTACTATGTGCTCAGCATTATGCTAAAGGACAATTCAGAGATGATAGCTATCCTCTCTCAAAACTTTAGTGTCAAAGTAGGAGAAGCTGGGATTGTGGCTCAGTGGTAGAGTGAGTGCCTAGCATGCATGAGGCACTGGGTTTGATTCTCAGCACCACATATAAATAAATAAATAAATACCCATTGACAACTAAATAAATATTTTTTTTAAAAAGTAGCAGAGAAGACATGTCTTCTGTGTAAGCTACTTCCTCATAAATTCATCCACAGACAGCCCTTACTTCTAACCCCAGTGCCTTTTACAGAGTGGGGGACTACTGGAAATAGGATCCAGTGCCTCATGAATGCCTGGCAAGCACTCCACCGCTAAGCTACATTCCCAGGCCCCCTCCCAGGGATACATCCAGGTTGATTATGTGTATGCGGGATGGGGGTGGGGGGCTGTCAATTTCTCACCTAGTGGTAGGGGGAGGGGTGGTGTCAATCTCTAAGGAAGAAGAATCATTACATAAATCTCAATTCAATTCTAATAATAATATTTAGTATACCTAAAGATAATTTAAGATCTAGATATCCAAATATGAATAAGACACTGTATCTACTTTTAAGCAATCACAGTACAGTGGTGGCCCATGCCTATAATCTCAGCAACTCAGGAGGCTGGGGCAGGAGGGTCATTAGTTCAGTTTTGAGGCCAGACTGGGCAACTTAGTGGTACAGTACCCTGGATTCAATCTCCAGTACTGCCAATGAAGAAAAGAAAGAAACCACAGTATAGTGAGAAATATAGATTTGCTCAAACTCCTTTTGATATCAGAGATGATAAAACTAATGAAGAGTTTCAGATATTCTGGGGGTAACTAGAAGGGGAAGTTCTTCATAAGGTGACTCCTGAGGATGTTAGAAAAAGCAAAATATAGAAATGTGAAATTTTATAACTGAATAGTAAATTTATGTTCCAAGTTCTTAATATTAACTAATCTTGAGGGAGGTACTGAGGAATGAACTTAACCAAAACATACTGTTAACATTTTATGTATGTGCGAATATGTAACAATGAATCCTACTGTTAGATACAACCATAATGCCCAATAAAAAGAAAAACAAGTCCTGAGTATTCTATATGCATAAATCTGACCCACTCCCCCCAGGGAAATAACAAAAAAACAAACAAACAAAAACAAAAAACAAAAAAAACTTCATCACTAAACCTAAATCCCAGCTACTTTGGGATGCCGAGGCAAGAGGACTGTAAATTTATATCCAGCCTGCCTGGACAACCTAGCAAGATCCTGTCTCAAAATAAAAATTTTAAAAGGAGCTAGGCATCTATTTCAGTAGAGAATGCTCACCTAGTATGTGTGAGGCCCTGGTTCCAATCCCCAGTACTTAAAACCAAAATAAAACAAAAAAGAAAAAAAACCTCACCACTAATGTAAAAGCAGTAGTCTCAACATCAATATTTAATATCCATCTCAGTCCCAAATATCCAGCAGTTGATCAAATATTGTAAGACATATTAAAAAGCAAAAGGAGAAAAAGAACCTAGATTAAAATGACCCAGATGTTGTAAATATCAGACAGGGAATTTTAAATAACAATGATTAATATGTTAACAAATTTAGTAGACAATATGCAAGAACAAATGGAAAACTTTAACAGAAAGAATATGTAAATAGGATCAAATGAAAATGATATATTTTTTTCTTAGTCATCAGAGAAGAAAATTTCTTTGATAGATTCATAAGAACATAACACAGCCAAGGAAAAACAAAATCAGTGTACTTGAAGATAGGTCATCAGAAACCCCAAAATGAAATACAAACAGAAAAAAAACAGAACACTGAAGAGCTATGAAATGATCGAATGATATCATGTACATGTAATCGTAGTCCCTGAAGGGAGAAGGAAGAGGGAGGACACCGAATCAGAAACAATACTGGGGGACTGGGGGGAGGCTGAGAATTTTCCAAAAATCATCAAACCACAGATCAAAGAATCTCAGAGAACCCTACAGAATGCATAAATAAACCAACAGCATACAAGTACATATAATATAGAACACATGCCTTATCCCTGTTACTTGGGAGATCAAGGCAGGAAGATTACAAAGTCAAAGCCATCCTCCGCAATTTAAGAGAGACCCTTTCACAAAATAAAAAATAAAAAGGGCTGGAAATATAGCTCAGTGGTACAAAGCTTGCCTATCATGCATGAGCCCCTGGGTTAGATCCCAGTACCCCTACATACTCACACACGCACACCCCTAGATGCTTCATTGTTTTTTTTTAAATTTTATTTATTTATTTATTGGTATGTGGTGCTGAGAATTGAACCCAGTGCCTCACATGCTAGGCAAGCATTCTACCACTGAGCCACAACCCCAGCCCAAGATGCTTCATTATTAACTGCTAAAAGTCAAAAGGAAAACTTAAAAGAAGTCACAGGGGAAAACATTATCCTGTGGAATAAAATAAAACTACTCACCAGAGTTTTTCTAATCCAAGCGAAAATGGAGTGATATTTATAAAGTATATGAATAAAAAAATAAAATAAAAAACAAGAAACACCTTATAATCCAGAATTCTACAGTCGGCAGAAATATCTTTTAAAAAATGAAGGCAAAATGACTTAATCAGACCAAAAATGCTGAGGAAATTAAGTATCAGCACATCTGCACTCCAAGACATGATAAATGATAAAGAAAGTTCTTCAAGTAGAAGGCATATGACATCAGACAAAAATCAGGATCTATATGAAGTGAACAGCTCTAGAAATGGCAAAAATGGGAGTAATGTAAAAGATGTTTTTCTAAAAGATAACTGCCTAAAGTAAAAATAGTAATAGTGTATTGTAGAGTTTATAAATGATAAAATGTACAACAACAACATCATACAGGGGTGGAAAGAAAAAAAATCAGAAGCTTATTATATTGTTAGGATCTTACACTTCATATGGAATTATAATAATATGTGAAGTTAGGTTGTAGTGTATGTTGTAAACCCAAGGAAAATCACTAATTTTTTTTAAGGAGGTATAGCTAATATGCCAATAATAGATATAAAATGGAAAATTTTTAAAATTCTACCTAAAAGCAAGAATAAAGAGGAAAGGGCTGGGATTGTGGCTCAGCGGTAGAGAACTCCCCTAGCATGGGCGGGACCTGGGTTCGATTCTCAGCACCACATAAAAATAAGGGCATTGTGTTGTATCCATCTATACCTAAAAAATAAATATTTTTTAAAAAAAAGAATAAAGAGGAAAGAGGGAACAGGTTAGATTAAATGTAAATGGTCTAAACATTCTGATAAAAAGGCAGAGATCATCACACACTCAGTTATATGCTTTCTATAAGAACTCCACTTTGAACACTTTAACAGATTACATGTAAAATAATGGAAAAAGATACACCATGCCAATACTAATCAAAAGAAAGCTAAAGAAGCTACCTTAATATCAGACAAAGTAGACCTGACAAGAAGAAATATTAAAGCAATAGAGGGGCTAGGGCTATAGCTCAGTGGCAGAGCAGTTGCCTAGCACATGTGAGGCATTGTGTTTGATCCTTAGCACTGCATAAAACTAAAGATAGCAAACTTAAAAAAAAAAAAAAGAAAGAAAAGAAAAGAAAAATTAAAAGCAATACAAAGCCATTATACAGTGATAACGGGGTCAGTTAATCAAGAAGATACAACAGGGGCTGGGGCTGTAGTTCAGTGAAAAGAGCACTTGCCTAACCACGTGTGAGGCCCTGGATTCAGTCCTTAGCACCACATAAAAATAAACAAATAAAATAAAGGCACACTGTCCATCTACAACTTCAAAAAATAAAGAAGAAAAAAGATACAACAACCCTTAATATGTAAGCAACTGACAACAGAGCTTCAATGCAAATGAAGTAAAAACTGATCAAACTGAAAGAAACGTTCATATTCTAAATGTTTTGGACTCAACACTCCTCTTTTAAGGTAATCCATAAAACAAGCAGGAGGTATCTGTAAAAATATAAAACATATAAATAACACTATTAACCTACTTGAACTAATTAACATTTATAGAAAATTCTATGAGAGCACTCTATAAAACCATCTTTTCAAGTATACATGGAACAATGACCAATGTAGCCTACACTATTGGCCATAAAATAGAGTTCAATAAATGTAAAAGGACTGAAACTCTACTAAAGAATATTCTCTTACTAAAAAGGAATTAAATTTGAAATCAAAATCAGAAAGATACATGGAAAGTCCATAAATATGTGGAAAAACTTCTAAACAACACATGGATTAAAATGGAAAGTAATAAGGAAATTAGAAAATATTTTTAATGAATGATAATTATGACATATAAACATTTATGTAAAGCAATTTAAGCAGTAGTTAGAGAAGTTTATAGCATTAAAGGCTTATATTAGAAAAATCACAAATCAATTAAGCTTCCATAGAAAAAACTACACACAGAGGCCAAATTAAATCCAAAACAAGGAGACAAAATCATGAATAACAAATCAACAAAATTGAGACCAAAAATGGTAAAAAAGAATTAATAAAAGTATTGTTATTTTAGAGAAAAATAAAATCAATAAAATGGATAAGTGTTTAGGCAAAATGATAGAAGGGGGAAAAATGAGAAAAGACATAAATTTCCAAACCAAGATTAAGAGAGTATAACAATAGAGTATTAACAACTTTATGTCTATAAATTTGAACAACTTCGATGAATTAGATAAATTCTTGACACAAGCTACAAAGCTTACTCAAGAAATAGAGGGCCTGAACAGTCTTGCATCTAGTTAAAAATCGGTGAATTTGGGGCTGGGGTTATAGCTCAGTGGTAGAACGCTTACCTAGCACATGTGAGGCACTTGGTTCAAACCTTAGCACCATATAAAAATAAAATAAATGAAAGTATTATGTCAATCTACAACTTAAAAAAAAAAAAAAGGTGAATTCATAGTTAAAAGCCCTCATACAAAGAAAAGCCAGGCCCAGATGGCTTAACTGGAGAATTTCATCAAGTATTTAAGAAAGAAATAATTTTACAATTTTACAAAAACCTTTCTTGAAGACAGAAAAGAAAAAACACTTCCTACTTTATGTTTTGAGCCCAGCTGCACTCTGACACCAAACCTAATAAAGGCAATACCAGAAACCACAGATCAAAGAAAAATTGAAAAAAAAAAAAGACACTAAACTCTAACTTAACAAAACACTAGCAAACTGAATATAGTGATTTATAAAAACAAATAACACGTAAGATCAAGTGAGAAATATATCCTGGGAATACTCAGTCTTCAAACATCTATCAATGTAATTCACCATATCACCAGACTATAGAGAAAAAAAAAACACCATTCTATCATTTCAATAGATACATAAAAACGACTAACAAAATTCATATTCATCTGTGATAAAAACTCTCAGCAAATTAAGAACAAAAGAGAACTTCCTCAACCTGAAAAAAGGCATTGACAAGAACACCTACAGTTAATTGGTTGGAATTATTCTCCCCCAAATTCAGGAACAAAGGAAGGATATTTAACCTTGACATCATACTGAGGGTCTTAACCAATGCAATAAGCCATGAAAAAGAAATTGAAGGCATAAAGATTAAACAAAAAGCATTTTATAAAAAGGCTGTTTACACTTGACATCAACTATCAACATAGAAATTACAAAGAATCTACCAAAAAGAACTTTTAGAATTAATCAATTAGTATAATAAGATCTCAGGACATAAAATCAATATATAAAAAATAAACTTATTTCTGTATACTAACAAGATGGAAACAGCCTCTTGGATTATACAAAAATGCAATGGAATAGCCCAAGTACCTAAATCTTCAGAATAAGCTGACTTATTTTCTTCTTGACTCCTTCGAAGGTTTTGGTTTGGGGAACAACTAGAAACCTTAAAGATGAGTTAGCTTTCCTTCCTCTAGAAGATCTCTTCTCCTCATATTTTCCCTTGAAGAAGGTTCATTCTTGGAATTTATACCATAAGGTTAGTATTTTAGAACTAGAGAGCAGAAAAACAGAATGTAGCTAGAAAAGTAAAAGCTTGCAAAAGCAAAATTTAAAGTGTCTCCTCTGGTGAGGAAAGAAATGTTCAGCCTGGAAACTGACAAACTTTAATACTCTACTCCATGGAACATATAAGGATGACATTTAACACTGTGTCCAATTGTCAGTCACTAAGTTTCCACATATTCATGGTCTCTCTTAACAAGGCGGTCCTAGGCACTAAATAAAACTCCCTTCTCTCAACACACCCATAGCTATATCTAATTGAATAAGATGGTCATGTTTGAGCAGTCAATGCCTAAATAGTCAACATTTCTAGAGTTCAAAAACAAAAACAAAAAACAACTGCTGCTTCTTAACTTTGAATGATCCATGGGGCCTTAGGCATGGAAAAGCTAAGAGAGAGCATGCATAAGTAAGCAGGAAACAGAAAATAAAAGAGAGCAAAAGGCAGATAAGAAAACCAGTGGGTGGGACTGAGACACAGGGAGTCTTGTAAATGGCAAAATGCTAAAGAAACCATCAGAAAAAACCTGCTTACTGAAGCCCTGGATCCAACACGATGTTTGTATTAATCATCTACTGCCACAATAATGCTGAAAAAATACCACAAAATCATACAAAAAGAATTTTACTTCCACTCAGTCATCTAAGTTGGGTTGGTGCTACATTAAGCTACAGGTCTCCTGGAACAGCTCTGTTCTGAGACCTCCAAGCTGAGACCTAGGCTGAAGGGGCTATAGCTACTTTCTTCTCATGGTATTGGCAAAGGAACTAGAGAATAAGCCTGTTAGCACAAGCACATCACGAACCTCTGTTTTCATCTTGTTTACTAACATCCCACTGGGCCAGAGCAAGTCAAAATCAAGAGGCAGGAAGATAATTCTATCCACCATAAAGTTATGGTGCAGAAAACTATTTCAGAAGGGTGAAGAATAGAGACCAATGCTTCAACCTACTACACTACTTTCTAAGTGCAACTAAAAGAATCTGAAACACAGGGATTAAAGCATGCTATGTTAGTTCTCACCCACTAATGTAATGTTTTATATGGACTCCCATTTCTCCTTTCTCCCCTGGTAGGATACTGTCTGAATTATTTAGTTAAAATACACCTAAGTGAAAGGGGAAGAGGGAAGGATTCTTGAGGCCAGGAGACATGTCTAGAAAACATGGCGGCAATCATTCAAGAACTTCCACAGATAGAAGGTGTCAATAAGCCATGCAGACCACTATTCAAGACACACAGAATTTCAAATCAGCCCCTATGGGTCCAAAAGCTTATGAGCATTCTCAGTACCTTTATGGTTAAAAAAAAAAAAAAAAAAAAAACACCACATTTGTTTGAGTGAAATTCTTTACCTAGTTAAAAAAACAAAGTTGTGAACCATGATGGTGGAAAGAATACAATCAAATCTAAGTGCTGAGTAGAGCAAAATGGATGAAAAAACAATAGAACAATTTTAGAAGTTTAGGTAATCTGCTGGACAGACAGGGAATGTTTATTGTCTTTAACATTTATTCTCAACAGACTGTTGAGAAAAAGACTTTTGTTTCTTTGGAAAGTAAGTAAAATTCCGGACTATGACTTGTTTCAAACAATGAATTTACTCCTTTCTAAAGAATTAACAATGATTCAGTAGTATCTGTTAAAGACCCTCATTCCTCAATGAATTGTCAACCAAGTTAAAGACAGGACAAGTATGTATATTAAATAAACAGAAATCACAGCTACCTTTGGCTGCTGTTTAAAGATGGAAAATGCTTACTTCTATCCCAGATTATCCTAGCAAAATCTCATTTGTGGTCAACCAGGCAACAACTAAGGAAAGGAACAAAAAAGCAATGGAACAGCACTGGCAGCGACAGAGATACACCATGAAAACACTTTGGCATGCTATGGCTTCCCAGGATTCCCTGTTTTACATTAGGCTGGGCCCAATGTGTGGGTGTGAACTAACACATCTTATTAAACTCTGCGTGAGTTCTCTCAGCCTAGAAGTTTTAAGCTTTTAATTCTGGAAAAGAATCTTAAAAACAGCAATTCTAGGACAAACACCATTACACAGAAGAAACAAAGATTTCTAGTTCTCAGATACCTAAAACAAGCATTACCTGCTACTAGAGAATTCCAGGCAGATAAAAACAATAGCAATCCCTCCAAAATTCATCTTAACAAATTTCCCTTTATTTCCAATTAAAATAGTTTAAGAAGTAACTATATAAAAAACATTTCTGTAAGATGAAAGGAAAAAAAAAAGTACCTTCCACCCTCTTTGTGACAACAACAGAAAAATAAAAATACTATACAAACCTTCCACAGAAAACAATTTCTTGCTCCCAATGAGACAGAAGGTTGAGTTGGTTTGACTGTAAAACCACTCTCTGGTATTCAAATGTTTTGATAAGGAGAATGTCAAGGCTGTTTAATACTGTCTAAAGAAAAGGGTTTCAATGGCAAAAGAGAGAAATGTGGTTTGTTTGGCACTGAAATTGATTATTAAGAGTTATGAGAAGGCTGGGGCTGTAGCTCAGTGGTAGAGCACTTGCCTAGCATGTGTGAGGCACTGGGTTTGATCCTTAGCACTACATAAAAATAAATACAGGCACTCTGTCCATCTATAACTACAAAAAAAAAAAAATTTAAAGAGTTATGAGATATAGTTTTCAAGATGATGGAATAGAGGAAGTTGCTTTTCTTGCTGCTCCTTGGTGTGAAACCAAGAAAGCAGACAAGCAGCTTCTCCACAAGGTGGGCGAACAACTACTACCACAAAAAGTGGGGTGGAGGAGGGTGCTTTACTGGAATTTAAAGCTGGACATTTAAAGCAGATCGGGTCAAGAGCTTTGTAATGTTTTGAACAACCAATAAAAAAAAAAAAAAGAAAAGAAATGGAAAAAAATTTTTAAAAAATAAAAAAATAAAGCAGATCGGGGACTCAGGAGTTGGATACAATAAGGAAAAAACCCCCAGTGGCACAGCCACTGTTGTGGTGGGTCCAAAAAGCACCAGTCAGAGTGGACCATGTGCGAGCAAAGTGGAGAGATAAGAGAATTAAAAGAACGCACATTTGTAGGAGGCCCAAGGTGTGTCTGGGTATGGAGCATTGAGAGATCAGGACAATGCCAGACAAATCTAAAAGGCTTGCTGTACAATGTCTTTGTAAGGGAAAGAAGCCATCATCTCTTCAGGTGGTATTCGGAGGACAAAGGAAGGAAACATCTTGCAGCCTTGGTGCCTGGCAGCTGAGGGAGTGGATTCCTGGCAAACCTGAGTTTGGCCTGAAATACAGGCCCAGTAAACACACACTGCACGCATAGAATGTGCTTAAGTGACCAGGAGAAAATCAAAGAGAGCTTTACACAAGGGACAACTGGTCATGGAAATCAACCTAGCTCTACAATCCAGATGCTTGCAGGACCAGCTGGGAGAGACACATCTGGCTGGGAATTCAGAATGGCAGGGACAGGAGAGACTGGAGACTGAACCTGAGACAGGAAATGTGAGGTCCACAGGTGACACAGGGGACTAAGAATTGGCTCCCCTACCATACAAGTGGAACACACACGAAATCCCTGAGATACAGCCTTCTAGTGTGGAACAGCATACTGGATGATGGAGGTGCACTGATTTAAAATCTCCAGACCAATTGGCATTCAGTAAAGAGCCTGGAGTCCACCTAAACCTACACCCTGCCTCCAGGAATTCCACCTATGGGATTACCTCTCTTGATCCAGAAATCAGGAGCACAGAGCATTACAATCCAGACGACCCCACCTAAAACTGAGAAGCTGAAAATCTTCTGAACTCCAGTGGAAAGAATTCTTTAACTTTTAATCAAGCTTTTTCTTTTTTTAATCCTTTTTTTCTGTTTAACTGTGACCTCGATGGTACGTGGACATTTATACATATTCATATTTTTTTCGCATTTCTAGCACTTTTGAAGCCAGTTATTTTTCATGGATTAGTTTTTTGAGGACTAGGATGTTTGATTAGTATGTTTTAGTTTTGTTTTAGATACTTTTTAAAAAAAAATTTTTTACTATATTTACTTTTTCTCTTACCTGTTTCCCTTGATTCTTTCTTTTTTCTTCCACTATTAGTCAATCTCTATTGTTCTTTCACTCATCCTTTAATTTTTTACTTCTATCTTCTCTCCTCCTCTCTCATAATCATCACATCCTATATTACTTCTGTTCTTTCATAATTATCACATTCTATATCATTTCTGTTCTTTCCTTGTCCACTAAATGAAACTGTAAACCCTTTTGCAAACTTCCTGTTTTTATTGTAGGCAATTATGGATCATATCATTTCTGTTTATTGTGATAATTAATATTGTAGATGTCATAGTAGGAACTATTTGGTTTAATACTGTATATTGTTTGTATTGTTTGTTGTTATTACTTGTCTCTCCCTAAACAGTGAGGTACTGGAAATCTTCAGGGACACTATTAGTCCACAGGATAGGAAATCTACTGCCTCAGATCTACACTGTTAGTTGGGTAGACACACAAACAACATGAAAAAGCACAGGACCAAATTGCCCCAAACAAACCAAGGTACTCCAATAACAGAATCCATCAAAACCACAAGGGAAGAAATGTCAGAAGAGGAGTTTAGAATGTACATAGTTGGACTATATAAAGTGTGAAATCAGAATCTTTATTGAAATCCCTTCAATAAAGAGAGATTCTGAAAAAAAAAAAAAAAAGAAAAGAAAAGCAGAAATCCTCATAATGAAGGAATCAGTAAACCAAATTAAAACTTCAATTGGAAAGCATCACCAACAGACTAGATCACTTGGAAGACAGAGTTTCAGGCAATGAAGACAAAATATATAACCTTGAAAACAAAGTTAACCGTGGAGAAAAGATGTTAAGAGACCATTAACAGAACTTGCAAGAAATACGGGATAGGGCTGGGGCTGTAGCTCAGTGGTAGAGTGCTTACCTAGCATGTGTGAGGCACTGGGTTTGAACCTCAGCACCACATATAAATAAATAAAATAAAGGTATAAAGAAAAATACAACAACAAAAAAAATTTTAAAAATAAATACAGGATAACCTGAAAAGACCAAATCTAAGTTTTACTGGGATAGATGAAGGATTGGAGATACAAACAAAAGGAATGCACAATCTTTTCATTGAAATAATATCACAAAATTTCCCAGCAAACCTGAAGAATGAAATGGAAAATCAAATACAGAAGGCTTGTAGGACCCCAAATATACAAAATTACAACAAACCCACACCAAGGCACAGAACTACGAAAATGCCTAACATTCAGAATAAGGATAGAATTTTAAAGATTACCAGGAAAAACAAAACAAAACCAGGTAACATTTAGAGGAAAACCAATCTGGATCTCAGCTGATCTCTCAACCCAGACCGTCAAGGCTAGAAGGTCTTGGAATAATATACATCAAACTTTGGAAGAAAATAGATGTCAGCCAAATTAAGCTTCAGCATTGATGGTGAAATAAAAACCTACCATGATAAACAAAAGTTAAAAGAATTCACAACTAGAAAGCCTCCATTACAAAACATACTCAATAAAATAATTCATGAATAATTCATGAAGAAGCCAGGCACAGTGGTGCATGCCTGTAATCCCTGCATTTTAGGAGGCTGAGATAGAAGGATTGTGAGTTCAAAGCAAGCCTTAGCAAAAAGGTGCTACGCAACTTGGTGAGACCCTGTCTCTAAATAAAACACAAAATAGGGCTGAGGATGTGGGCTCAGTGGTTGAGTACCCCTGAGTTCAATACTTGGTACACCCCCAAAAGATATTTCATGAAGAAGAAATTAAAAAGAAAAGTGAAGACCAAAAAGGGAGGAACTACACCAAAAGAACAGTGAATCAATGAAGAGACTAATTCAAATTAAAAAACAGACAAAAAATCAAAATGATAGGGAATAAAAATCATATCTCAATAATAACAATGAATGTAAATGGCCTAAACTCATCAAAAAACATACTGCAAACATGAAAAAATATCCATCATCTCTAGCAATAAGAGAAATGAAAATCAAAACTACTCTAAGATTTCATCTCACTCCAGTCGAATGCCAATTATCAAGAATACAAGCAATAATAAGTATTGGTGAGGATTTGGGCGAAAAGGTACACTCATACATTGCTGGTGGGACTGCAAACTGGAGCAACCACTATGCAAAGCAATATGGAGATTCCTCAGAAAACTTGGAATGGAACCACCATTTGACCCAGCTGTCCCACTTCTCAGTTTTTACCCAAAGGACTTAAAATCAGCATGCTGTAGTGAAGCAACTCAATTCACAATAGCTAAACTATGGAACCAACGTAGATACCCTTCAACAGATGAATAAAGAAGAAATGTGATGTATCTACACAATGGAATATTTCTCAGTTTAAAAGAAAAATGAAATTATGGCATTTACAGGTAAATGGATGGAGGTGGAGAATATCATGCTACGCAAACTAAGCCAAATCCAAAAGACCAAAGGCCAAATGCTTTCTCTGATAAGTAGATGCTGATACATACTGGAGGGGGGATAGTGGGGAAGAATTAAGGAGCTTTGGATTGGACAGAGGGGAGTGAGGGGAGTAGAGGGTGTGTGGGGTGGGAAGGACAGTGGAATGATATACATGTATGATTACATTACTGGTGTGACTGTACCATGTACAGCAAGAGAAATGAGGAGTTGTGCTCCATTTGTGTATAATACATCAAAATGCAATCTACTGTCATGTATAACTAATTATAACAACTTTAAAAACATTTTTTTAAAGACAGACTAGACTAAAAAAAGGGGCCAACAATATGCTGTACCCAAGAGACTCACCTCATAGGCAAAGACATCCACAGACTGAAGGTAAAAAGATGGGAAAAAACATATCATTCACATGGATCTCGGAAATAATCAGGGGTTTCTATCTTCATATCAGATAAAGTAGATTTTAAACCAAAGTTAATCAGAAGGGAAAACGAAAGACATTTCATACTGGTTAAGGGAATCAACAAGAGCTAACAATAGTAAACATTTATGCCCCACACAATGGAGTATCTACGTATATCAAAAAAAAAAACTTTCTCAATTTCAAGAAGCAAATAGATCACAATACAATAATACTGAATGACTTTAACACACCTCTCTCACCACTGGATAGATCCTCCAAACAAAAAATAAAGAAGGTATAGAACTAAAAATTACAATTAATAGTTTAGACTTAACAGACATGTATAGACTATTTTATCCACCAAGAACTGAATATACTTTCTTCTCAGCAGCATATGGATCCTTCTCTAAAACAGATGGCATCTTAGGCCACAAAGCAAATACCAAAAAAAAAAAAAAAAGAGAGAGAGAGAGAGAAAGAGAGAGAGAGATAATATCTTGCATCTTATCAGAACAAAATGGAATGATATTAGAAATCAATGATAAAATAAAAAATAGAAGCTACTCTAACATCTAGAGACTAGATAATATTTTATTGAATGACAAATGGATAACAGAAGAGATCAGGGATGAAATAAAAAATACTTAAGAGACAAACCAGAATAGCAATATGACATATCAAAATATTTCCTTAAATAGAAAATCAATAAATAAATAACAAAATAACAAAGCCCTAGAAAAAGAACAAATCAACACCAAAAGGAGAAGACAGGAAATAATTAAAATCAGAGCTAAAACAGGATGAAATTGAAACAAAAGAAACAACCCACAAAATCGACAAAACAAAAAGTTGGTTTTCTGAAAAAGTAAAGAAAATTAATAAACCCTTAGCCAAGCTAACAAATAGAGAATACTCAAATTACTAAAATTCACAATGATAAAGGAAATACCAAAATGGACACTACTGAAGTACAGCTGATAATCAGAAGCTATTTTGAAAATTTATACTCTAACAAAAAAGAAAATCTTAAAGAGAATGACGAATTTCTAGAGACATTATGACCTACCCAAATTGAATCAGGAGGACAAAGAAAATTTAAACAGATCAAATCAAGCAATGAAATAGAAGATGCTATCAAAAGCCTACCAACCAAGAAAAGCCCAGGATCAAATGGGTTCTCACCTGAGTTCTACCAGACCTTTAAAGAGGAACGAATATCAATCCTCCTAAAATTAATCCATGAAACAGGAAAGGAGGGAACCCTTCCAAACTCATTCTATGAAGCTAGACCACCTTGATACCCAAAATAGACAAAGACACATCAAGGAAAGAAAATTTTAGACCAATATCCCTGACAAACACAAATGTAAAAATTCCTAATAAAATACTGGCAAATCACATACAAAAAAATATTAAAAAGATAGTGCACCATGGTCAAGTGGGATTCATCCCAGGGATGAAAGACTGGTTCAACATACAGAGAAATCAATAAACATAATTAATCATATCAATAGACTCAAAGACAGGAATCACATGATTATCTCAATAGACACAGAAAAAGCATTTGAAAAAAACCCAGCATCCATTCATGTTCAAAACACTAGAAAAATTAGGGATAACAGGAACATACCTCAACATTGTGAAAGCTATATATGCTAAACCCAAGACTAACATCATTCTAAATGGAGAAAAATTGAAAGCATTCCCTCTAAAAACTGGAACAAGTCTGGGATGCCTTCTTTCACCCTTTTTTTCAACATAGTCCTGGAAACTCTAGCCAGAGCAATAGAAAGAAATTAAAGGGATACAAATAGGGAAAGAAGAACTCAACTATCCGTATTTGCTGACAACATGATTCTATATTCGAAGACCCAAAAACTCCACCAGAAATCTTCTTGAACTCATAAGTGAATTCAGCAAAGCAGCAGGATATAAAATTAACACCCATAAATCAACTGCATTCTTATACACCAATGATGAATCAACTAAAAGAGAAATTAGGAAAACTATCCCATTCACAATAACCTCAAAGAAAATAAATATTTGGGAATCAACCTAACAAAAGAGGTAAAAGACCTCTACAGTGAAAACTACAGAACACTAAAGAAAGAAATTAAAGATGACCTTAGAAAATGGAAAGATCTCCATGTTCTTGGATAGGCAGAATTAATATTGTCAAAATGACCATACTACCACAAGCACTAAGCAGATTCAATGCAATTAGTAGCAGTGAATTCTATCCTCAGCACCACAAAAAAAATAAAGATGTTGTGTCCACCTAAAACTGAAAAATAAATATTAAGAAAAATAAGAGGGGCTGGAGATGTGGCTCAGCGGTAGCGCGCTCGCCTGGCATGCGTGTGGCCCGGGTTCGATCCTCAGCACCACATACCAACAAAGATGTTGTGTCCGCCGAGAACTAAAAAATAAATATTAAAAATTCTCTCTCTCTCTCTCTCTCTCTCTCTCTCTCCTCTCTCACTCTCTCTTTAAAAAAAAAAAAAAGAAAGAAAGAAAAATAAGAGGCTCAGAATAGCCAAAGCAATTCTCAGCATAAAAAATGAAGCAGGAGGCATCACAATACCAGACCTCAAATTATACTACAGAACTATAGTAACAAAAATAGCATGGTATTAGCAGCAAAACAGACATGAAGACCAATGGTACAGAACAGAAGACATAGAGACAAACCCAATAAATACAGTTATCTCATACTAGACAAAGGCATCATAATATACAGTGGAGAAAAGATAGCCTCTCAACAAACGGTGCTGAGAAGACTGAAAATCCATGTAATAAAATGAAAATTAGACCCCCATCTCTCACCCTGCACAATACTCAACTCAAAGTGAACCAAGGACCTAGGCATTAGATCAGAGAAGGTACCTTGCTTCTACTAGAAGAAAAAGTAGGCCCAAATCTCCATCATATCAGCTTAGGAACCAATTCCTCAACAAGACTCCTAAAGCATAAGAAGTAAAATCAAGAATCAATAAATGGGATGGCATCAAACTAAAAAGCTTCTTCACAGGAAAGGAAACAATCAAGAATGTGAAGAGAGAGTCTACAGAATGGGAGAAAATCTTTAACACCTGCACTTCAGATAGAACACTAATGTCCAGGATATATAAAGAACTCAAAAAACTTAACACCGAAAAAGAAATAACCCAATCAATAAACAGCAAAGGAACTAAACAGGCACTTCACAGAAGAAATACAAATGGTCAATAAATATATGAAAAAATGTTCAACATCTCTAGCAATTAGAGAAATGCAAATTAAAACACTGAGATTCCATCTTACTCCAGTCAGAATGGCAATTACCAAGAACAGAAGTAATAATAAGTGCTGGCCAGGATGTGGGGGAAAAGGTACACTCATACATTGCTGATGGGGCTGCAAATTGGTGCAATCACTATACAAAAGCAGTATGGAGATTCTTCAGAAAACTTGTAATGGAACCAGTTTGGGCCAGTTATCCCACTCCTGGCTCTATACCCAAAAGATTTAAAATCAGCATACTATAGTGACATAGCCACACCAATGTTTATAGCAGCTGAATTCACAATAGCTAAGGTATATAGAACCAACCAAGGTGCTCTTCAACAGATGAGTGGATAAAAAAAAATGTGGTATACATACACAATGGAATATTACTCAGCTATAAAGAAAAATGAAAATATGACATTTGCAGGTAAATAGATGGAACTGAAGACTGTCATGCTAAGTGAAATAAGACAAATCCAAAAAACCAAAGGCTCAATGTTCTTTCTGATATGCAGATGCCTCACAATAGGTGTGTGTAGGTGGGTGGAGATTCACCAGATTGGATAGGGGAAATGGGAAAAGGGAAGGGGGATGGGAATGGGAATAGGAAAGACAGTAGAATGAATTAAACATAACTTTCCTGTGTTCATATATGAATACACGACCAGTGTAATTCCACACCATGCACAATCACAAGAATAGGAAGCTGTGCACCATGAATGCATAACATGATAAAATACATTCTGTCATGTCTAACTAAAAAGAGAAAATTTTAAAAAGAAAAAAAGAGTTGTGAAAGATGGAATTAACTTCCTTATGATGCTCACCTGATCTTTATACTTTAGGTTCTTTTCTTCTTCTTCTCTAATTTTATTTTTATTAGTTCATGAAGAAACACAAGAGTGTTAAGATGCTTTTTCCAAAGTTCAAGGGTTTGTATGCACACAGCCCTGGGCCACCATGAACTCAGAGATGGCACTTTAAGAGCATGCACAGCACCCACAAGGGTTGCACAGACTTTGACCCACAACATTGCTACTTACTTGTCTTGCTGCTCTTTTAGTCTCTATGGTTCTGGGGAGACAACCACCAACTTGTTAAGCATGCTCTGAAACCTAGGTGTTATGGGGCTGCAGGTTCTGAAATTCAGGTATCTTCCCCCAAATTCCTAGATGGACACCCTAACCTTCAATATCTTGAAATGTGGACTGTATTTGGACACAGGATCTTTAAAGAGGTGATAAGGTTAAAATGAGGTTATTAGGGCCAGTCCTAATCCAATGTTATAAGAAGAGAAGATGGGACACAGAAAAACAGAAAAGATCATGCTCACATGGCAAGAGGCAACTTATCAATAAGCTGAGAGATCACAGAAGAAACCAACCCTGCTGACAGGCATCTTGATCTTGGACTTCTAGCCACCAGAACTGGGAGAAATAAAGTTCTGTTGTTTAGCCACCCCATCTATCTGTGGTATTTTTTTATGGCCGCACTAGCAAACTAATTCAATGGCAAACACACTTCACTATAAAATCCCATGACCAAGGAGAGATGCTACATGTAAATTCAGTCCTAAAGAATTTTTGATGGCTTCAGGGTATATCTCAAGTAATCTCATCTCATTTACTGAGAAAAAAATACATTTTTAGGGGCTGGGGATGTGGCTCAAGTGGTAGCATGCTCACCTAGCATGCATGAGGCACTGGGTTCAATTCTCAGCACCACATAAAAATAAAATATTGTGTCCACCTAAAACTAGAAAATAAATATTAAAAAATACATTTCTAATAAGCATCTCTATAGTTTAATCTAATTAAATCTTTCACAATACCAATAGTAATGCACTCTTAGACCCCTTTTTCTTTGCTAGAGCAATCACCAAGATTTGTTGCCTTTCTCTTCCCCTCCACTAAAGTATTTTCAGTACTATATGCTAGAGTGATCTATCCCAAGGCTCCAGTGAGATGAAGGTCAAACTTAAATCATGTTTTCCTCAAAATTTCTTCCCAAACTGATATTTCTAACCAATTTAAAATCAAAGTATTACTATTTAAGGTCTCTGAAGATACCATGCAGCCTCATATCTCCACACCTATGCATGAGCTATCATCCTCTGACCATCTGGAAAACTCCTAATAATACTTCAACAATCAGAAGAAACTTTCCCTCCTCCATGAAGTCTTCTGAAAACCATTATCAACCCCTAAAATGTAACTAACTCTCCTCATTGCTGTAATTATTTGTGAAAGGATCTGTCTCCTTCATTAGACTGTGAGGTTCTGATACCATGATCTGTACTCACATTTGACTTGCATATGCCCTTGCAGAGCTCCCAGTATGTGGTACTTATAAATATACACTGAATAAATGAATGCCACCAGTAAATCCATACCAACTCCTACCAGTGTGGCATAAATCAGGTTTTACACTAATCTAATCAAGTCTTCCAATACCAATATAATGTACTGTTGGACCTTTTTCGTTTGCTAGAGCAATCACCAAGATTTGTTGCCATTCTCTTCCTAGAATTATAACTAACTAATCAGTGCTCCCCATCAACTTGAAATCTCATAGACTGTAGTAATAACAAATCCCACCATTATGTAAAACTACAATATATCCACAAAAAATACGGGGCAGGGGGTACATTTTGTATTATTTAATTTGAAATTCACTAACAGGCAAAGCTAAGCTTTGGTGACGGAAGTCAGAACAGCACTAAGGCAAATGGGGTAGGGTTGATGTCTTAAAAGAAATACAAGAGAACCTTATGGGGTGCTAGAAAGTTTTTCTATGTTGATCTGAGGGTGGTGGTTACACAGGCATGTACACATGTAAGAGTTCATCAAGCAGCATACTTTAGATTAGTACACTTAACTGGAATGCATGTGATATACTTCAAAAGCGTACATTCTATCTATGGTACTCACTTATTCTACTCCCAACCCAGAGTCAGTACTCAATGAACATCTGTGACTGAATGCCTAACCATTTTCTAGAAAGAGAAGCAAAATCTAGCCAAGCAATTACAATCAAAGACTTGGTTGGAGCTGGACTACAGGAAATACAACATTCCCTCTCACAAACAAGAAACTTGCTTCAGCCCAGAGTTGCACTATGCCAAAAGGTTCTATACAGGTAGCACTTCCCTCTCCTACAACTGGCCTGGTGGGAAACATAATCCCTAGATACTCAGCCCTATTGTTAAGGCATATGATCCCAATGGCATTTCAAGATGGGAGGGGGGATATGGAATTTTACAACTGGAAGCTCTTCCCTACTACCTGACACACTGGCAATAATATCAGAAGAAAGCCTCTTTCTGATAATTTTCATTTAAATTTTCTGTGACTGTTTACCTGTCTGGCAAACTCCTATTGATCCTTCAAAACCCAATTAACTCTTCTAGGAAGTTCTTCTTAAAGAACTCCTAGGAAGTTAACTCTTGTTAACTCTTCTAGGAAGTTCTTCCTAAATTCTCTACCTGCCTCTATGTTCCTTTCACTATTCTACTTACTTTGTTTCACTGCAATTTAAATATGAGTCTTGTCTATTTCCTGGTGATCACATTTGTCACCCTAACCTTAAGTGCATGGCAAGGCTCTTATGAAGTATGCAAGTGTCTGCTGAACTGACTTGCAACATGACTAACACTGGACGTGCCTTCCCATTCAAAGGCCCAACTCCAGATTCCCAAAATAAGTGGTATTTCCCAGATAAGGCACAGTCTGTACTCAAGAAGAAGGAGTGAAAAAAAACTATAAATATTCTCTAGGACAATATTATTTTTAGTGTTGTGGTCACCAGTCTCTCAGAACGAACTTCAGGGTAGTAAACTGGAGACGGAATGACTTAAGTGAAGATTATGGGATCTACCATGTAAGCTACAATTCCAAAGAGATATGATGCAGCAGACATGGTTCCAGAAGCAGTGGGTTCACTTACTTCATTGCAGGTGTTCCTGAAAAACAAAGTCCTAGTGCGCAAGGACCAGCCGCGAGGTGCTGTGAGATCAGAGGGAAAAAAAAGCAGATAGATCTAGGATTGCACAAAGTACAACTTACTGGGGGGGACTTATTGACAGAAGCATGGTCCTAGAGGCGGGTAGCAACAACAGTTGGGTTGGGCTGGGGGTGTAGATCAGTGTTAGACTGCTTGCCTAGCATATGTGAGGCACTGGGTTTGATTCTCAGCACTGCATAAAAATAAAATAAAGGTACTGTGTCCATTTACAACTAAAAAAAATAAAAAATAAAAGACCAGTTGGATTCCAATTTGAGTTAGCAAGAGGGGTGTACATGGGTGGGGACAAAAACTTCATTCTGGCTGGAACAAACCTGGTTTATTTTAAGACAATATCAGGGGCTGGGGATGTGTCTCAAGTGGTAGCACGCTCGCCTGGCATGCATGCAGCCCGGGTTGGATCCTCAGCACCACATACAAAGATGTTGTGTTCGCCGAAAACTAAAAAATAAATATTAAAAAATTATCTCTCTCTCTTTCTTTTTTTTTTTTAAAAAAGACAATATCAAAGAGTCAGGGGTATCCCTGTAGTCAGGGTCTGACTGTAAAGCCCCACATATGACTCTAATGGTTTTATCTATTTATGGCTTTCTGGGAAACTATGCAGGAAAAACCAGACAGGGTTAATTAAGTGGCAATCATAGTGATTATGAGTCAAGATAGCTATAGTTGTGTCAAGCTAAATCCACAAAGGAGGGTCTCCAATGACCTGCACTTATAAACCTATAAGAACAAGTAATTGGTTGTGCACAATGGCACTTGCCTTTGATCCCAGCAACTTGGGAGGCTGGGATGACTGCAAGACCAGCTTGGGTAACTTAGCAAGGCCCTAAGCAACTGAGCAAGACCCTGTCTCAAAATAAAAAACAAAAAGGACTGGGAATGTGGTTCCATGGCTGCATACTCCCGAGTTCAATCTCTGGTATCAAAAATAAATAAATAAATAAATAAATAAATAAGTAAATAAATAAATAAATAAAATTTAAGAAGCAAGTAATCATGTGAACAGGAACAAATTATTTTACCTCCCTGTGTCTTAGTTCCCTCACCCATAATATATAGGTAATAATAGGTACCTACAACCTCACATGTTAAAGGATTCAAGGAGACACTAAATACAAAATACTTAGTGCCTGGCATACCATAATAAGCACTCCATTAATGTTTGTTCTAATTATTGCAGCTCTGGGATGGAACAATGATGTGTTGGTTTTACTTGGTCCTATCATACGCCTGCCCTTCCTGGTACTGGGCCAAATCTACTCCAAAGGGCTCTCCCCCACTGGCTGCTCTGTTTGCACAGCTGATTCCTCCTCCAAGCAGGGCTTCCCTTAGGCCCTGGACACACCAACCCAGCAAAGTTCCCCTCCTCTTCCATTCTCCTAATGAAAACTTAGTAGTTTCCTGTTTCATTTCCTTAGTGCTCTCCCTGTCAACAGATTAATGACAGCAAACTGATCAAATACACAAGTCCCTACAGTCACTCTCTTAATATTCTTACAGGTAATCCAGTTAAATAATGAAAACTTCAAGAATTTCAGGCTTTGCTATCTAATGTTAAATAAATCCTTCCCTCTATCCATCCCCTTTCTTTATCTTTCTTGCTTTCTTTCAGGGAGAAGGAGGGTTGCTTGCACTACAAGTCACAAAATATAGGTACTCATCTCACCTTCCCCGTGAGGCAAGCCCTTCAGTTGCCCAAAGTAGTTTTGCCCATGGGCTTAAAAAGCTCCCTACAGGGCTGTAGCTGTGGATCAGTGATAGAATGCTTGCCTCGCACAGGTGAGGCACAGGTGAGGCACAGGTGAGGCACAGGTGAGGCACGGGTTCGATCCTCAGCACCACATAAAAATTAATTAATTAATTAAAAAAAAAAAAAAAGCTCCCTACAGTACTGCCCTGCCACTAGCTCCCCAGTCTTCATTTAACACCAGGGAGTAAAACTACCAGTCCACTAAAGTTTAAGGGCATTTATTGAAACATAGCCCATGACTATAGTGAACAGCACTGCGCTCAAGTTAGGATCCTGCTTTCCACTCTGGTAGACTGCCTCTGGACAGCTATACCTCCACACTGCTCTTCCCACAAGCTGTCATACTTCTCCAAGTTGGTGGGTCACAACTAGCATTTCTCTTCAAATTTAAAAAATGTAAATAACAACAGATGAGTTTTATATTTCAATAAAACTATTTTTAAAGACTACAGAATAGAAAATATAATTACCACAAAGAGTAAGAGTAAATACCCAGCTTTGAAATCTTTGAATCAGCTGTATGTATGTGTAATGGGAACAACATCATGCTTTTATTACTGTATGCATGGTTACAAGCTTTTTTGTGGGAGGAGGCAGAGCAGACTCTCCAGCCTGTTCCATTTCCAGACCTTCAAAGGTCTCTAGCTGAGGTTAAAACAAGCCTTCTCACTGGGGCAGTATGGCCTCACCCAAGGGAAACAGCTGTTTTGGGAGGGAAGTGAAAATATCTTGTTTAGGGGCTGGGGTTGTGGCTCAGTGGTAGAGCGCTCGCCTAGCACATTCAGGGCCCTGGGTTCGATCCTCAGCGCTACATAAAAATGAATAAAATAAAGTTATGTGTCCGACTACAACTAAAAGAAAGAAAGAAAATATCTTGTTTATGTATTAAGCAGATGTACATACAGCATATGAACAGATATCAGATATACAATATACACACTATAAATTACATTTTCATGGATAGGAGAGCACTAATGTTAAAAAAAAAAAATCCTTAAAGAAGCAACAGTGAAGAGAAAG
The DNA here is from genome assembly GCF_045843805.1 of Urocitellus parryii. Taxonomy (NCBI): domain Eukaryota; kingdom Metazoa; phylum Chordata; class Mammalia; order Rodentia; family Sciuridae; genus Urocitellus; species Urocitellus parryii. The sequence continues at coordinate 182,548,487 of NC_135536.1, forward strand.
ACTGGGTTAAAAGAATTTGTTTCATGAAGCCAACTTTGTAGATTCTGCATCTAGATGGAAACAGCATCGCATTCACTTATTTCCCTTTTGTGTTGTGTGGGTGCGTACACACACACCATGCACGGGCTCATGAATGCATGCATGTGTGCATGCATGTTTACGGGGATGTCAGGGAGAGCAGGGACTACTATAAAGGACATAATCCTAATGTTCCTGTTCCCCAGGTTAAATCCCATGCTCAGGTTCACGGGAAAAGATGTTGAGTTCGTTTTTTTGTTTTTTGTTTGTTTTTGTTTTGTGGTACTGGGGATTGAACCTAGGACCTTGTGCATATGAGGCAAGCACTCTACCAACTGAGCAATATGAACTTCTACCCGTTGAGTTCAGTTTTGCACATGGGACAGGTGAGTGAAGCTGCCTACTATGTGGCAGGAAATAAAGATGTAAGTCACAGGAGATGGTGGGGATGGAAATACAGATAGTACAGTCATCAAGATTGGAAACAAGAAAGAAGTCAGCTCTAGAAGAAGTTTAAAACTTAGGGCAGAGGACCAAAAAGACATGACTTTAGGGGTAGACAGAGAGGTCTTGATAGTGGAAAAAAAATAAAATCCCAAACTATATAGTAATCAGTGGTCCTCAAAAAATAACAGAAAACTCCTAACTCCTAAAGTTACAGATGAATTCAGAGCTCTGAAAATCTGCTCCCAAAGTTTCATTAATACTATAACACTGTCTTAACTAAAGAACAAGAGTCATCTAATAGTTTTAATCCCAAGATGGAAAATAACTGTCAGGACAAAACCTCTCTTAGCCTCAGGGAGCATGAAAAAATAGGTGTGCATTGGATGTTCTATTTGAGAACTTTGCATGAGTCTTCTAAGGCTGATTCCAGGGCTGTAATGGAGTGCATGGAAGTGGGTAAGCAGAGAATGAGGACCAGGAAGCTGAGCTACATCATTATCACAGTGTTTTCATCTCAATTTCTGAAATCCTGTGACTAACAGATCAAATTAATGAATACTGAAAGGTAAGGACACATGGTAGATAACTTGATTCTATGCAAACTACTTGACTGCATTCTAATGGATGAATAGAAAAGGGGTTATAAATAACATCTGTATGAGAAAAATTTAAACATTATGAGTGATATATTTATGTAGGAGAATGACTTTTAGGGTAAATATGTAAAAGTCTTTACAAATGAAGTGTCTCAAATGTTATTCAGCAAAAAAAAAAAAAAGGAGTTGAGAAAGTTACAAAGCAAATTTGACAAAATGTTAATAACTACTGAATTAAGGTAAAGAGTAGATGGGTGGTTAGAGTACTATTCTATATATATGATACTTTTCAACATACAAAATGGGCTGGGCACAGTGTTGCACACCTGTAATGCCAGTGGCTCAGAAGGCTGAGGCAGGAGGATCATGAGTTCAAATCCAGCCTCAGCAAAAATGAGGCGCAAATAACTCAGTGAGACCTTGTCTCTATATAAAATACAAAACAGCGATGAGGATTGGCTCAGTGGTCTAGTGTCCCCGAGTTCAATCCCTGGTACCCCCTGACCCTGCAAAAGATATGAATGGGGAGATATATATATGCTTTCAAGTATAATTTTTTTTTTAAATTTCTGTGTGTCCCAGAATGAAAAGCTGGTCCAAAAATGCCTCATGAGGCTGGGGCTGTAGCTCAGTGGTACAGCACTTGCCTAGCATGTATGTTTGAGGCAAACTGGGTTTGATTCTCAGCACCACATGTAAGTAAAATAAAGATCCACTGACAACTAAAAATAATAATTTTTTAAATGCTTCATGATATTTTAAAAATACGATTCCCATTCACACATAAATTTATTTGGTAAAGAGAAATTATTTTAAGTGTAAAAACCAAGTCAGGTTCTATGCCATAAAGTTATTTTCTTAAGTTGTTACTATAAATTAAAAATACTGGGCTAGGGCTGTTGCTCAGTGGTAGAGTACTTGCCTAGCATGTGCGAGGCACTGGGTTCGATTCTCAGCACCACATATAAATAAATGAATAAGATAAAAATCCATTAACATCTAAAAACAATTTTAAAAAATATTTAGTTTTATTCTTAAGGTACTCCTTTCACATGTTGTTGGATACTTTACCTGGATTCTTTATTTTACCTGGATTTTTTATTTTAAAAGGTTGTACTAGTACTATAGGGTTTGACACAGATGCCAAGAGATAAAGGAAACTTATTTATTTGTGCTAATATATACAGTATGGATAAACCAAACCCATAGAAGACTTACTTTTTAAATTCATGCACTTTAACTTTAATCTCAGAGTTCTGATTAAAACTGACCAAAAAGTTTCATTTCCATCCACTCTCATCCCCAAGGGAGGTTTTATTTAATGATTTAAAAAAGAGAGAGAGAGAGAAAAGTAAACAAAATAGAAATGTTTTAAGTACTCAAATATAAGTACCTGAGAAAAGGAAAACTAACTTGACTGGAGGCAAGTATTTATTGAAGACCATCTATGTACAAATCTCTATCAGGAATTCAAAGTACAAAGAATGAATGTTGCACCTGCAGGGACCCCAATTTTGTTGGAGAAATCAACCATACAGAAAATTAAAGAAAAAAAAATAATGGCTGGTCCTGTCTTTCCTTGTCCTGGCTCTTAGCCACGCCATCACAATAGTCTCCTAATTCATTACTCTATTGGCAGGACCCTCTAAACCAGTGATTCTCAAACTTGGGTACAAAATGGAATTCCCTAGGAAGTAAGTAACAATCTAATAACTGAGTCCCTCCTCCAGAGAAGCTGATTTGATTGTGTGCAACAAGGGCACATATATATATACACATTTTTTTCCATACTGGAGATTTAACCTGGGGTGCTTTAATACTGAGCTACATCCCCAGCCCTTTTTGTTTTTTATTTTGAGACAGGGTCTCACTAAGTTGCTTAGGTCCTTGCTAAGTTGCTGGAGCTGGCTTTGAACTTGTGATCCTCCTGCTTCAGCCTCCCAAATTACTGGAATTACATGCATGCACCACAGTGCCCGGCGATTCCCTATTTTTAAAAATTATAATATCTAATTCTTATCATGCTTACAACACCAGGCATTGTTCCAAGATTTGACATAAATTAACTCATTTGCTCAAAACAACCATGACATGTTATTCCCACTTTAGATGAGGAAACTGAAGCACAAGGAGGATCACACAGTCAGTAAGTGGCAGAGCTGAGATTCAAACCCAGGTAGTTTGTCTACAGAATCTATGCCCTTCTCCACTATGCTATAATGACTGCTTATTCACTGTCAGGCCACCATCCTATTAATAAAGCTAATCATGGTCTTCTGAGAAATTTACTTACAAATTTAATATTAGAGATGTGAAGGATATTTAATTAAAGCAAGGAACTATCCTTATGTCATAAAAGGTGGAATTTTAGAAGGCAGTAGAAGTAGATAACTGATTGCAAAAAAAGAAATGGAAGTTTTTACAGAATAACACTAAGAAAGACAAATTCGGTAAGACGCACCCCTGGAATTTTTAGAAGCATTTGTAAGGAGGGACAGAACACAGGAGTAAATGTAAGCTTTCACAGAGGTACCATGGGCAGGACCCATATTTTATATGTAACAGTGGGAAGTAAGATAGTAGCACCCAAGGAAAGGCAGCACACTGAGGTGGCTTAAGAATACAGGACCCTGGGCTGGAATTGTGGCTCAGCGGTAGAGCGCTCCCCTAGCACGGACAGGACCCAGGTTCAAAACTCAGCACCACATAAAAATAAATGATTTGTGTTGTGTCCATCTACACACACACACACACACAAAAAAAAAAAAAAAAAAAAAAAGAATACAGGACCCGAGCTGGGGTTGTGGCCCAGTGGTAAAGCACTGGCCTAGCATGTGCGAGGCACTGGGTTGGATCCTGAGCACCATATAAAAATAAATAAATAGAATAAAAGTATTGAGAGGAAAAAAAACCCCCACTTAGTGGCTTTAAAACAAACATCTATTTGCTATGAAACCACTGCATATTTATTTCAAAAGAAAAAGTACCTACCTAGAAGTGACACACATTGCTTCCACTCAAATTTTATATCCAAAGCAAGTCACACAACCATGTCCAACTTCAAAGTAATGGAAGTACAATCCCACCATGTGTCCAGAAGAAAAAGAATCAGAATACTGGTGAAAAACCCTAACCACCACCACACCAGGCAAGAACCAAACTCCACATCTGGCACAAAGTAAGCACTCAGTAATGGATAGCTATTATTATTACCATGATTCCTGAGGGGTCTGGAACCTATTCTAATAACCCCAAGTCATAAAAGTAAATAAGCTGAATAAGTAGATGAGAAAAAAATCTTATCATGCACATTATTTGTAATAAAGCAAGGTGAATGTACAGTATCTCATCATGATATAAGGGGCATGACAAACTTTCTAGTAAGCAAAAAATAGTGACAATTACCAAAACAGTATAACAAGGATTTAACCAAAATATTTCTAGTAAACAGACAGTAAAAAAGTTTAACTAAAACAAAGCCACTAATTTTTACTCATTTAAGACAAGTAAAATTTTGTTGATAATATCTTCACTGTTTTAAAGAACATTTTAAAATTATACAGACTTTCAAAGATATACTCCTAATCTCAGAACACTTTTTCCCCATAAAATCTTAAGGGAAATTCTTCTATGTGACTTTTCAAGACCCCCTAACCCTTGGAGGTTAGGTAAGAAATCCTATACAATAAAATGAGAATTGATTTAATCATAAATTAGCCATAGATTAGCTCTGTGGCTTCACAAAATATGTACATGACAAGGCCAACTTCCATCATCCATCAAATGATGAGACAGGACTAGATCCTCAGAAGTAACTTCCTACTCTACTCTACTGCATTCAAAAAAAACAGAAGGAAGCTTTATTTTAGGAGAATCTAATTATAATGTCAACATTTGTAAGATCTGGTAACTCTTACATCTTAAACTAGAATAACTGCCTCAACCACACCAATAACAGCAGCAACAAAATTTAGTTTAAGAGTAAACATGCAGCTGGGCACCATGGCAAATGCCTTTAATCTCAATGGCTTAGGAGACTAAGGCAGGAGGATCACGAGTTTAAAACCAACCTCAGCAACTTAGCAAGGCCGTAAGTAACTTAGCAAGACCCTGTCTCTAAATAAAATAAAAATATTATAAAGGGCTGGGAATGTAGCTCAATGGCTAAGTACCCTTGGACTTAATCCCCAGTACTGAGGAAGAAAAAAAGAAAGAGTAAACATGCAGCAGGGAGCCATGGTATACATATCCCAGCTACTTGAGAGGTTGAGGCAGGAAGATCATGAGATCAAGGCCAACCTGAGCAACTTGGCAAAAACCTGTCTCAAAAATAAATAAAGAGTGAACATGCAACACAATCAATAATACCCAGAGAAGAGGCCAGCTAGTATGAAACACTGCAAAGAGAGAAGAATGGACAGAAAATGACTATTATGGGCAAATAAGGAAACTGGTATTTGTGTATGGCTTATGAAATCATTGTCTTTTACTAAGATCTCCAACATTCCAGCAACCAGCAGCAGTGATGAGAACAAACTCCAAGTAAGGAACCTCCAAACTTTTTAAGTTTGGGATCTGTCAAACTATCAGACCTCAATAGATGGGTTTTCCCATTCTTTATAAAGACCTCATATCAAGGATTCAAATCACATGTCCAAAGATCTAGAACTTGAAACCCTTTGGAGAAAGTTAAACAAAGGAGCCCAAAGCAGAGGTTACAAAATGTCAAGCCCCCAATCAGTGATATTCATGCCATTTTCAGTTAAACAGAAGCCCTTGCCCAGACAACCTACCACATCTTCACTCACTGAATCCTGAGAATGGGAAAACAGAGTTGATTTATAATAAATAACCAATGAAAAACAATACTGCATTAACTCATGCTATAACCAAAACAAATACAGCAGCATCATAAATTTTGCTTAGTTGGCAACTCTAGCCATAATCTTTAAAGAATCTCTAACATTCTAAGCCTGTGAACTACACTGAACACCATTTTCTCTCTTTCTTTAAGAATCACTGCCTAAATGACCAATAATTTCCTTCTTGAAAACCTCAAACCCAGCAAATATGTTTAATAAAACTGTTATTTGGTTCGACTCATTTTATTATGACTGAACAGCATTTTAAAAAGGTATGATTCTACATGTGGACCTTCACTTAACTTCTATAGCCAAGATTCCATCTACTCATCAATGACAAAATAATTTCCAATTCTGCAATGGATATTGATGAATATACTAGAATCAATGCTATCCTTGGTTTTTTGGAGTTTAAAAATTGACATTTAAGCAGATGGAGAAGGGAAAAAAAACTATGTGTAACTCTGAATAAGCAAAAGAAATCCCAACTTTTATCAAATTAATTCTTAATTATATAGGAAAGAGACAGGAAAAAAATCAGTCTTTCAAGGGAGCAAAAAAAAAACAAAAAATAAAAAACAAATTCCCTTTATACACTATTAAACCATCCTATAAGACTACTGACAGAAATACTTTATAGTAAAATTGACCTGGAATACTTTAAAGTAAAAATCTCACTACTTAAGTAATGAGAGCCCTCATAGTCGGCATTATTTCTAATGAAAACTGGAGAACTATAGTACTGCATTTACAAGAAAGTCTCAGAAGCCACCCTGAAAGACACCACACATGTTAGCCATGCACTGGTTACCTTACTGTTCATTAGGCTTTATGAGACACAGTGAAACTTATTTTCTGATCCTACTATTTTCTGAACATTTAAATCGACTTCCAGATAAAAATAAATAGGTAAATACAAATGGGTAAACAGTGTCAAGTTTAATTAAATGACCTGCTTACTTTCATTTTAGGTTAAAGGGCATTCTTGTTCCATATTATATTTTCCCTCACAGCTGAAGAAAAAGAAAAAAATCTACCATTGCTCCAAAGGAAGTTCAAACTAAAGGGTCTAGAACTGCTGTCCAATACTAGTGCCACCAGCCATATGTGGCCATTTGATTTTAAACTAATATCAAATACAACTTAAAATTCTTTTCTTCAATTATACTCGCCACATTTTAAGGGCTCAAAAGCTCCATGTGGCTAGTAGCTACTTTGCAGGTGCAGGACATTTCCATCGTAGCAGGGAGTTCTCGACAGTTCTGGTCTAGAACAATGTCTCTCAAACTTCAACTACTTTAACTTAAACTTTAACAGCTTGTTTATAAAAAAACAAATTTTAACAGCTTGTTAAAATATAGATTCCTGGTTCTCCAACTCAGGTAGTCAATTTCAGTAGGTCTTACATTACAAATTTCAATGTAATGAGGATATTTATGCCCATCACTTTAAATACTGCTCTAGGTAAAGGACTAGCTTTTGTTTTTGTTCTTTCCCAATCCATCATTTCTAAAACAGCAGAAAAATGAATTACTAAGAAAAAATAAAAGAATATAAACTAATTTTTTATTATTAGTTTTAATAGCCAAATCATTTTTCTAGCAAATGGCTATAAAAGCATCTACATGCTTCTTTATAAGGCCTGTACAGACCTAACAGTCCATAGACCTGCATAAATCTATGAAATATTTGGAATAGCCAGATCTAGAAAGTCTTATTTTACATTTTTACAATCATCTTTCTGAAGCTTCTCAGTAACAATCTCTTTTATGTCCTCTATCACTTCCTCAACATATTTTAAAAATCCAAGGCAAAACTGTTAATTCCATTAAGCAGCGCATACCTAAGACCCATAAAGAAATACTATACCCGGTTTGCTTAAAGAAGCAATCTGATGGTGTCATCATTTATAATGTGATCTGATTCTGTCCCACAATCAGCAATGATGACAGCTTAACTTTTTCATGTGAACCCTAATTGAATTTAGACTGCTAACGCTGCAAGAACGGTTAAGCCAAAATATACAACGAAAAATAATAGTCTCTGTGTTATGTAAAATTTATTTCAATAAATAAAACCTATGATCTGAACCTAGCTGGCCAAACATAAGCTTTCAAAGGATTTCTGAGAACAGAGATGATTTTTCTTGAACCCAAAATAAACAGGCCTGGTACATTTCTTTACTCCTGTACACTTAAGGAAAGACAAACCAGTGTCAGTGCCCTGTACCAAACTGCCTAAAGCTAAGGTATTTTCCCTAGTCTACATATCAAAATAAACTGACTCTTTTACTCAACTTCTGGACTGGACCAACAAATGGACTTGTATAAAAAAATCACCAGGATAATTTGAAGTTCAGTCAACCTCCTAGAGCTGCTATTAGAATGTTCTTGTTGCTCTAGAAATTTATCAATTTGTTTTTATTTCAATAAGTCATAAAATAAGGCCCTGAGAACTTTAGTATGACATACTTTTTCTATAGTAATGCCTGATTTAATGGAACTTTATATATATATATATATATATATATATATATATATATATGCATGTTCTCTGTGAAATAATGTTCACAGACATTATTTTAAGAGAAACTTCTCTTAATAATAGAAGTTACAAGACATCTCACAAAAAGTCTGGGAAATATAAAATAGAGGAATTCTTTTTAATTATTCCACTTCAATATAAGAAAGAAGATCCTTTCTCTCCTAATGTATTGAATGAAGCAATAATAGAATGAATACAAAGTAGTATTCAAAGCAAGAAAATGTCACAAGCTTTTGCCACAACCACCCCTTCTGACCTATTGGCTGAGGCAGATGGCTGAAACCAAGAGGCACAGGACTCTGTAAAACTGTCTTGCAATTGTCCCATATTTCTCATTCCAACCTTTAACTGTATGAGGTGGCAAGGATATGCAACAGCTTCCATAAAACCATAGGGAGGGAAGAATTCTGGGGATAAACCTAGAGAATATCTGGAAACTGCCCAGAGGGATGCGGAAATAATTCACAGAGCCCAAGCCAACTGATAGAGGCTGAGACCGCAGGATGTGCCAAAGGGCAAAAAGGCCCAAAGAAATTACCCTCCAGACAGAAGATTTTGCTCCTGCAAAACAACTGTTTTTGGAATGGCCTAAACCAATAATCCTTAATTCCCACCCCATCTCACCATCACCCACAAATGGGTGGAAAAGAATAGAGTAGGAGAATGGTTTGAGAATCACAAAAAGCAATGACTTCTCTTCCTATAAAAACATACTCAAATCTAATTTTGCATACTATTTTGTGGCATTCTAGCCCAACTAATGACTCCCTAGGGGTCTATGAGCCCTAGAATAAAAAGCCTCAATCTATCTAGGTAGAAACTAACAGTTATATGTTACCACAGTAGTTAGACCTTCTTTTAACCTGAATCCTGGCCTTTTGTATAAAAGCAATTGTGGAATTAAAAAAAAAAAAAATTCCCAGAACATAATACTCTGGTCACATAGTATAGAAGAAAATTCAAAACAGACTTAAGTTTTAACAATATGATTAAAAATCATACTATGGATCCATAAAATTAGATCAATGAACACCTCTTCAAGAATCTTAAGAGGGCTGGGGATGTGGCTCAAGCGGTAGCGCGCTGGCCTGGCATGCGTGCGGCCCGGGTTCGATCCTCAGCACCACATACCAACAAAGATGTTGTGTCCGCCGAGAACTAAAAAATAAATATTAAAAATTCTCTCTCTCTCTCTCTCTCTCTCTCTCTCTCTCTCTCTCTCTCCCCTCTCTCATTCTCTCTTTAAAAAAAAAAAAGAATCTTAAGAGACAGAAAAATGAAAATTTCCTTTCACTTATTTAGAAAATTCTAAATCACTTTCTATGTGTGTTTGCATTTATATCCTCAGATTACCTTAAAGTTCTATTTCTAGTTTTTCTGAAATTTTCTAGTACTGTCTTACTATGTTAACTTCTTCTAAAATAATTAGCAAATAAAAGCACCATGAGAACCTGTTAAAAGTCTAGGGTTTTTTTTTTTTTTCTTACTAAAAGTTTTACGGTCCTTTCTTATGACTATAAAGAAAAAAAAGTTCATTAATTAAAACATAAAACCCTGGTTCTGAAAATAAGAGCTATTCAAGTGATGTCATACACAGCATCACAGATTCTCAAAGTCCCAGAATAGAACAATGATGGCAAACCACCTAAAAAATAAAAGTAAAAGGATGTATAGAATCACTATAATAGACTATAAAACCCAACAAATACAGGTACTTCAGGCAAAAATAAACATTTTTCTCTTAATTTCATGCAAATGATTTCGTTCAGAAATGGGAACAGGGATGGATATTTTAAAATAACTTCATTTTACTACCTTCAGGACTTTTATGGAAGTAACAATTTCTCATGAGGGTATCAACGCCTCCACAACGGGAATGAAAGAAAAGAACATTTTGGCAAGGAAAAAGTGACTGCATTCTCTCTCTCTCTCTCTCTGCACTTCATGGTTTATAATGCACCCGGCTATGCCTAAACTCCTAAGTGCACTATATTGAAAGAAAGGGGAAAGGGTGCCCTCACTGTATTTCAATGCCCCTCTTTGGTGACAAATTCCTGAAAAGGAAAACTAAAAATGGAGATGTGTACAGGAGAATTTAGGAAACGTGTGTTGGTTTAGCTAACACCACACTACTAAAACATGATAGCACACTCAAACTTTTAAAGAAATCTTTGGAGAGTGAGTTGCTGGTGAAAATAAAATGTGCTTTGGAACCAGATGATGATTTCAAACTCTGGCTCTTATCATTTATTAGCTTTTATGGGCTTGAATAAGTTAATTCATTTTTCTCAGCTGCAGTCCAGCTTCATGGAGTGGCTATCAAAGGAGGGAAACTTTTTCATCTCTGTAACCCCAGTATATGGCTGAGTGCTGGATACACACCAGGTATTCAATCAATGCTAGTTCTTTTTGCTCCTCTCACAAGTATGTCACATTCCATTGCAAACAAAAATGTTCTCTAGGGAATAGATACCTAAGCCCTAGCCATTATGTATTTCAAAGAGTTTTCAATATAATAACCTGGGACAGGTGAATGCAGGCAGTCCCATAAAATTCTCTGCAGTTTTTCACTTGAATTAAACTAAAACTTTAATAAGTGATATAAGAAACCAAATATCTGTTTTAAGATTTGTGATACTTGGGGGAAGGAGGGAGTAACAGCAGTCTGCTCAGTTTATTTGGATATTGTCATTGTCCCGTAGCAAAGATATTTTTGCATATAGAGACTTCGAATCCTAAAACCTATTCAAAAACGTTCTATGGGTGACTCAAAGTCTTCCCATGAAAGTTGAAAAACATATGTACTCACAGAAAGAGTGAAGCCTAGATTGCGGAACCTCACAGTTTTAACACAGGAAGACTAACCACAAACCTTGCTTGAGACCAGTCTGAACTTCCAAGAAAACCAAAAATTTCTTTGAAACTTCTACAAATTAAAGAGATCTCCAAGACATATTTACCCCAGGGCTTATTATTTCTGATAAGCTTTCTGCAATACTAGATTGGCAAAATTACAAATAAGATGTGGTTCCTAAAGAGAAAATTTTGCTTCAGATTTTCTTTAGTATTTGAAATCATATAAAAGGAACATCAATAAATACAAAACTCACTGCCAAAGGATCTTCCAGAAATTGCAGCAGGGTTAGTTCTGATTTTCCCACTTCACTTCTAACTGGTCCTTCAACTTTAGTGTGGTTTCGCCTAAAGTAATACACTGACAAGCACAGAGAACCTCCAACTATATTAATAATAAATTACAAAAATAATCGTAAAGATAGGAATATTTAAAAGTTGTGGTAAAAGTGATCATACTGAAAGATATTGTGTGCTATAACAGAAGGGCTAAATGTGAAAAGCAAAGAAGTAACTACAGAATAAAAACTATGACTCCAGGGAAACTGTAACACCACACTTAGACACAACTCTAATTTCACAAGAGATCTACTCTGCCCATGGACAGACTACACCAAGAACAGCATCACAGTTATTTTACTATGTGGGAGATTCCAAGGCTAATAAAAAGGGGATGGGAGCGAGATGTGTACAGGTTAGTTTTCAGGATCCATTAATCAAGAAAAAAGTTTAAATATAAAATGAATCATAATCCATCTATGAAATCTGCCCTGGGCAGACAGGACTCCAAAATTAGTAATCTCACCACACATTTTCCCAGGCCTTAGGTTAAAGTGTTGCATTGCTTACATGAAACCACCTGCTTTGGTTGGCACAAACCATGTTACTTGACAATTCATGTCTAATCATTTTATCATACACAAATCTCAAGCTTTCTTTCTCCTGCCAGAAAGCCACAAGTTTCACAAAACCCTCTCTCTGAGGTTGCCAATCCGATCTTCCAATCTGGCTTCCAGTAAAACTACAGGGCCATACCCAATGATGGGACAGACTCCCAGGAAGTCAAAATGCTCACAATTAGCCTTGGGAACACAGCAGAGTGGTCTCTGTTCACACTTTTCCAAATGTTATATGCAGGTCCCATGAAATCTATCGAAATTTCAGGGCCTAGAGGGATGGTATTCTTATATACCATTTGGTAAACAATAATCAAATCTATGGCAAGATATTCTGGACACCCTGAAAATTGCAAATATTTAAAATATATTTTTCTCTATTCATGGATCTGTTACACCAGAAATTAACAGTTTTCAAGGGGTGGAAAATAAAGCACACACAGCCCCAGAGATAGATGCTCAGAGATGCCATGGAGTCACTAGAAACCTTGGCCAGATTACTAATGGTCCATAAACCCTAATTTGGAGAACACGGGCCTACAAGCTCAAAATTGAATTATACTGCCTTATTAGATCCCACAGTAGTGAAACCACAGTCATATTAGTCATAACTAAAACTAGGAATACTCTATGTACACAAATATAAAGTGACTGCTTATGCATTTTTAATTGGATCAAATAAAACTGAAGCTGCAAACAAACTCAAATTTCAATTATCTCACTAGTGCGGGGATTTCCTAATAACATCTTTTTAAAAACCAAGAAGCTGCCAACCCTCTGCACATCTGACAGGCATGTCCCTAGAAATTTGGAAACAACGGACTCCGTTACTTCTCAAGAGCCAAGAAAATAAATACCCTGAAGGGAACAATTTTTTCTTTTTATTTTCAAGCTCAAACATGCAATCTAACAGTGCACAAAACTTGGCAGCGGGGTTGCTGGACCCCTCCTGGTCTCCAATATTCAGGGCGAGTGCGCGCTAGTGCGTAAGAAGGGGGCGGGAAGGGTGCACGATCCGAGGACGCGCCGGGGCCCCCGCCCCCTCCCGGAGCAGCAGCCTGGCACCAGCCCACCCTCCTCCACCCCTGCAAACAGACGCAGGACGCAAATAGAGCAACTTCTCTGCGGGGGTGACGGCGGGAACAGCGGTCACCCCCGCCCCTCCCTGGCTCCCGGGGGTCCCACGGTGTCCGCCCCGGGGGACCTCCGATCGCCCCGCCCCGAGGCCCGCGGCCGGGGTCTGCCGGACCCCCGCCCCTGCGCATGGCCCACAGCGGCGCACTCCCAAGGACGGCCGCCCGGCCCGAGAGCGGCCCGAGCGCTAGCGGGAGCCGGGCGCGGCGGAGGCCGGCCCTTCGCCTCAGGCCTCGGGCCGCAGCCTGCCCTCCGCAAGGCCGCCCGCCCGCCGGCCCCGCTCGGACCCCCGCCTGACCGGGCCTCGGCGCCGCCGCAGCCCCTCATCCCGGCTCCATTCATAGGGGCACCCCAGCCCAGCCAGCGGGGCGGGGCCGGGGACCCGCGGACAAGGCCAGTCCGCCGAGGCCGGAGAAGAAAATAAAAAGTTAAGAGAAGAACTTACCTAAAATGGCTCCTGCAGCAGCCAAAATACAAACAGCTATTATTTGGTGAAGTTTAGCTCAGACACCCTGCAAGGACACCCTAACCCAGCGTGGGCCCGCCTTCTCTGCCGCGCCATTGGGCTTCGCCAGCCCAAAACACAAATTTATTGGTCAGCTGGGCTGCCGCTCAGACAGAAGCCCATTTCAAGCTTGCTTGCAGAGGCGAGTGATGGGCTCGCTCCATTGTGCTCGTATTTGCATGGATGTGATCGCGGCTCTGATTGGCCCACGCTGGGGCCGCTCCGCCCCCCGCCTCGAGCCCCCAGCCTCGGAGACGCCGCTGCGCGCGGCCCCGCCCCCCGGGACGGAGCGGCGGGGCCACAGGGGCGGGGCGGGGCCGGGGTCCCGCGGGCGGAGGGGGCGGGGCGGGGTCTTGCACGCCGCAGACCGCAGGCAGGGGGCGGGGACCTGAGGCACGCGCTGTAGCGGACGCGGGCGCTAGCGGGGGCGGGAGTTGAGCCCGCAGGTGGAGGTCTCTCAGGTAGCGGGCGAGCAATCTGGAAGACCCGGGTCTGGCTTATTCGGGGATGGGAAAGGATGTGGCTGGGAACCCGCGACAGAGGTGTTCCGCGGAGGCCCAGGTAGCGCAGAGAGAAGCTGGGAGAGGCTAGGATCCCGCGGATCAGGGAAAAAGATGCTGAGAGGCCAAGCGAAGTGTGGAGCCCGGTGGATCGTCTCCAGCCCGCATCTCCTGTCGTTCCTCCTGGCTCCCTGTCACACGACGTGCTTCTTCCCGGGGTCCTGCACACTCCGGGAGTTTCCCAGCTCCGGGGAACCTACAGCGCCTTGGCTGTACCTCCGTAAAATCTGGTGTTGAGCCATGGTGCATTTATTTTGGGGCCTATCTCTGCTATCTTCCTTACAGCATCCTCAAAGACAGGCCCAGCAGATGGCCCAGTAATTGTTATATTTCTTAATTCGTTCGTTAGCAGCTAATTTTTAAGTGCCCACTACACTGATCTACAGAGATACAGCGGTCAATAGGACAAAACCCTTGCTCTCACGGAATAGGGGAAAGAAAGACAATAAATAAATACAAAGGTTAGGTAGAGATAAATGTCATAAAGAGAATACATGGAGGAAGGAAGGAAATTAGACCAGAGATGGAGTGGAGCAATTAGCCAAGGAGAGATGGGGAGCCTGCCCTGCCTGACTGAATACACGGTGTGGCATCTCATTACTTCCTTCTCCCATCCTGGACCTAGCAGATGCTTTCCTGTCCTCTTCACCCCCCCTGCCTGCCTCATCTTGAGTGTTTCTTCAGAACCCACTGAAAAACTGGTTGGATTCTGACTTTAGAGGCTCATTTTGCCTTAATTAAAGCAGTAACGATCTGAGTGTGATGATTCAAAGAGCAGTTTGTAGGATAAATTTAAGATGAACATGGTTTGAGTGTGTCAAGGATAACTATAATGATCTAGAGCCTTGCTGCACCCCCAGAGCAAATATTTTTAGCTTCTTTGAAATCCCAGTTTTCCTATGACTTTCAGCCTGTGGTCCTAACTTTCTTCTGAGTAACACTTCTTCTTTTCTTGACAGTCACTAGATATTTATCCAGTGTGAAAATACACAGGTAGCAGCTCCTTGCCACTCATCTATCTCACCGGACATCTTTTTTTTCATCTGATTCAAGATGTATCATGGCCATTCCTTCCTCCCCTTTCTCCCTTCCTTAACAAATATTTATTAAGCATCAGCTACATTCTAGATATTGTTTTAGACACAAGGATACAGTATTAAACAAGGCAGGCAATACCTCTATTCTCAAAGAACTTATAGTCTAATTGAGAGCAAGGTGTACACATAAATCTTGAGGATCTCCAATCCTGCCAAGCTGGTGAGTGAGTTCACTCAGAGCTGCTTTCTCCTCCCTGCTGCAGCTTCACAGGGACTACTTATTTGACCTCCTAAACCAGTTGCTGCTACAGCTAAAGTAGAACCTGCAGGAGGACAAGGCTACTGGTAGTTCCAGGCTCCTCAACCCAAACTCCAGGATCAAGGGTTCTAGAACTCTCAACAGTGCTCTAGGGGCTCAGGTCTGTGTACTTTCTGGAAAGTGCTGGAAGCAGCATTAATCAGTGAGGTGGAAAAGATGGAACTCCAGACAGGGAACAGCATGGGTGTACCAAGGCACAGAGGCAAGACAGTCTGGGGAGGCACAGGAGCAGGAGGGAGATCAACTTGTCAGTAATTGCTGTTCCTAAACATCGAGAAAAGTCAGCAGCACAGGAGAAGTTAAACATACAGACACACGATGTTAGGTCACCAAACAAGGAATCAATAGGAGTACAAATGGATTCAGAACTTAGTAGGACAGGCACAAGCCAAGGAAGGTCTGACACCACATTTGGAAGAGGACGCAAGATTGACTTTAAAAGTACAAGTCTGCAGAACTCGGAGGTTAGTAGAATCTGACTTTTCAAGCACTTCAGCAGTAGCTAGGGACCTAAGGAGAAGCCCTGGAGGGGAAATAGAGACAACTAATTTGCTTTTTGCTGGTTGTCCAGAAGAAGAGCCAATTTTGTACTGCAGAAGTGAAGCAGTACAAAGAAGGGGGCTGGGGCTGGGGCTCAGCTGAAGAGCGCTTGTCTTGCACATGTGGGCACTGGGTTCCATCCTCAGCACCACATAAAAATAAATAAACAAAATAAAGGTATTCTGTCCATCTACAACTGAATATATACATATGTGTGTGTGTGTGTGTGTGTGTGTGTGTATATATATATATATATATTTTTTTTTTTTTTTTTTTAAGGGTAAGGTAGGGAAGAAAAGCCAATAGTGAATGGTTACTAATCTGGCCTCCACTAAGTGTGGCTGATTGCTTCTGCTCTAGTGATTATCCTCTGAGAAGCCGTATAAAATGAGTCTCAGAATTGCCTTTGGGAGGTAGAAGGAAATCTATCCACCAGCTCATCTCTCATTGGATAAAGATTCATACCAATTGTTCATGCCTAGATGCCAAGTGGGCTTCTATGGTTCCCCAAACTCAGTGTCAACAGGAGACCCTAGCAAGAGGCATACAAGGCCATGAGGCAAAGTCCTATCAGGGTGCAGCTGTGTGAAGTCAGATGGAGCACAGCTGGATGCCATAGCAGCTGCTGGAACAAGAGATGGTTGACACTATGAAGCTCTGAAGGTCGGCTACAGGGGGGATGCCAGAGATGTACCAAATAGCATGTTTCCATTTCCAAAGAGCCCCAGAAGAAAAATCCTCAGGTACTCTGAAGGGGAACCACATAAGGGCTTCCACAAGTTCTAAAACTTGCTGGTAGTAACTCCACAAACACAAGATGAACCGTACCTGACCATGTTCTCTTTCTTCCTTGCTTCACTTGTCTCTTTCTTCCTTTAGACTATAAACGTCTTCATTGTTCTTATTTATGTACCTGTGACAGGAAAAAAAAAGGTTATTTTCACCAGCCCTTTTCATTTTCCTCCTAAGATCCAAGGCAAAATTACAAGTCTCAGTAATCAGGGAGACCCATGTGACTGAGCCCTGGATAATGGAATCTGGGCAGAAGGGATAGACAGATCCTATTTCTGGGCATCCCCTAAAACCCCCATGTGATCCTCCAAGCTTTCCTGCTTTCCTAATCTGCTGACCAGATGCAAAATTACTCAGTGGAAGTCCAGGAAATGCAATAGCATGAGCCTGGGTCCATGTCTGACTGCAAAGAGTAGAACCCCTGTGCTTGCCTACATTCAACCATGCTGCAACCAGTAAATAAACTGTCATAGTGTCAAGTCACTGAAATGTGAAGGTGGTTTGTTGCAGTCATTAGCATATCCTGACTAATACAGTACATGTCATTTGATTCCCTGTGCCTCCAAGGCAGGGGTTATGTTTATTATTCAAGCTCTAATGCAATGCCTGGCACTTAGTAGGCATTACTCAAAGTGTGAATGTGTGAATTAGCTGACAATTGAACCTAGTCTTAAAGGATCAGAGGCGGAATGCCAGGCAAGGTGTCAGGTAGAATGTGTTCCGTAAAGTAGATGTAGCGTGTACAGAGGTAGAGAGACTAGAAAGAATATAATTGGTTTTCAGCATTGCCAAAAGCTCATGATATGAGAAGGCAATGGCTTAAGTGGAGTTAGAGAGTTGGCAAAGGCCAGATCATAAAAGGTCTTCTATGTTACATGAAGAAGTTTAAAATTTATCCTATAGAAATCATTCAAGAATTGTAAACAAGGATGTGATCATCAAATTTATGTTTAAGAACAATCTTTCTAACTTCTCAGGAAAAGGATGGATTAGAGAGGAAAATCGGCTGATCATGGTGGTAAGTGGCTGTAGTTCTAGTTACTAGGGAAGCTGAGACAGGAAAATCTCTTGAGTCCCAGGTGTTCAGGGCCAGTCTGGACAACCCCAACTCTTTAAAAACAAAATAGAAAAAGGAAGAGCCAAAAATATAGATTTTTTAAAGCAATATTTCCATTTTTCCCCAGTCATTCATCCATGAAATGTTCCCACTAAAAAGATATTTTGGGATCAAGCTTGCTTGGAAGAGTTATGCATTCTATAGCCCCTTTGAGAGGTTTTTTGGACATAATTTATTAGCATGTTGAAAACTATAGTCCTGCATTAATGAAATCTATTAAATTTAAATGTAATAGTACTCAAAATGATTTGACTATAGAATCCTCTTTTCATTTAACTATTAAAATTGATATTGTCAGTCTAAAAAAATACTTGGGAATCAACTTAACAAAAGAGGTGAAAGAGCTCTATAATGAAAACTACAGAAAGCTAAAGAGAGAAATTAAAGAAGACCTTAGAAGATGGAAAGATCTACCTTGTTCTTGGATAGGCGGAATTAATATTGTCAAAACGACCATATACTACCAAAAGCACTACAGAGACTTAATGCAATTCCAATCAAAATCCCAATAAAATTTCTCATAGAAATAGAAAAAAGCAGTCATGAAATTCATCTGGAAAAATAAGAGATCCAGAATAGCTAAAGCAATCCTTAGCAAGAAGAGTGAAGTAGGTGGGATCACTATACCACACCTTAAACTACACTATAGAAAAATAGTAATAGAAACAGTATGGTATTGGCACCAAAACAGACTGGTAGATCAATGGTATACAATAGAGGACCCAGAGACTAACACACATAATTACAGATATCTTATATTTCACAAAGGTACCAAAAACATACATTGGAGAAAAGATAGCCTCTTCAACAAATAGTGCTGGGAAAACTGGAAATCCATATGCAACAAAATGAAATTAAACCCTTATCTTTCACCATGCACAAAACTTAAAGTGGATCAAGGACCTAGGAATTAAACCAGAAACACTGCACCTATTAGAAGAAAAAGTAGGCCCAAATCTTCATCATATCAGATTAGGTCCAACGTCCTTAGTAAGACTCCTGTAGTGCAAGAATTAAAATCAAGAAGCAATAAATGGGATAGATTCAAACTGAAAAGCTTCTTCTCAGCAAAAGAAACAATCAGTGAGGTGAATAGAGAGCCTACAGAATGGAAGCAAATTTTTACCACATGCACATCAGATAGAGCACTACTCTCTAGGATATACAAAGAACTCAAAAATCTTAACACCAAAAAAACAAATAACCCAATAAGTAAATGAGCCAAGGGACTGAACGGACACTTCTCATAAGAGAATATACAATCAACAAATATATGAAAAAGTGTTCAACATCTCTAGCAATTAGAGAAATGCAAATCAAAACTACTCTAAGATTTCATCTCACTCCAGTCAGAATAGCAGTTATTAAGAATACAAACAACAATAAATGTTGGCAAGGATGTGGGGAGAAAGGCACACTCATACATTGCTAATAGGACTGTAAATTGGTGCAGCCAATATAGAAAGCAGTATGGAGAATCCTTGGAAAACTGGGAATGGAATCGCCGCTTGACCCAGCTATCCCTTTCCTCAGTCTATACCCAAAGGAAGTAAAAACAGCATACTCCAGGGACATAGCCATATCAATGTTTATAGCAGCATAATTCACAATAGCTAAACTGTGGAATCAACATAGATGCCCTTCAGTAGATGAATGGATAAAGAAAATGTGGTATATATACACAATGGAATATTACTCAGCATTAGCAGAGAATAAAATCATGGCATTTGCAGGTAAATGGATGGAGTTGAAGAATAAGATGGTAAGTGAAGTTAGCCAATTCCAAAAGACCAAATGCCAAATGTTTTCTCTGATATAAGGATGCTGATTCATAATGGGGTTGGGGGGGGGGCATGGAAGGATTTTGAACTTTAGATAGGGCAAATGGGAGAGAGGGTGAGGGAGGGGGCACAGGGGTAGGAAAGATGGTGGAATGAGATGGACATCATTACCCTAAGTACACGTATGAAGACATTAATGATGTGACTCTACTTTGTGTACAACCAGAGACATGAAAAATGTCCTCTATATATGTAGTATGAATTGTAATGCATTCTGCTGCCATATATAACAAATTAAAAGTAAAAAAAAATAGATTAAAAAGAGAGTTTAGGGCTGGGAATGTGGCTCAAGCGGTAGCTCGCTCGCCTGGCATGCGTGCGGCCCGGGTTCGATCCTCAGCACCACATACAAACGAAGGTGTTGTGTTCGCCAAATACTAAAAAATAAATATTAAAATTCTCTCTCTCTCTCTCTCTCTCTCTCTCTCTCTCTCTCTCAAAGAAAAAAAAGAGAGTTTAAAAAAATTGATAAACAATTTAAGATTAAATTTGGTTCTCTATAATAGAAAAAAAACCCAAAAGAATAATGATATTGAAATTTATTTTTGTTTGCATAAAAAAATAAAAAGCAGGCAGTCCAAGAGTGCTCTTTAGAAAGCTCTTTGGTAACTTACTAATTTAGTCCTCAATAGTTTTGCTTCACCATCATTAGCTTTCACTCTCAAGGTCACTCGTGGTCCAAGATGGCTACTGGATCTCCTGTCCAGATCTTGGAAGGAAAAAGGGAAGGCAAAGTGGAAACAATGGGCCTAAGTCCCTTAGATAGACTTCCTGGAAATACTGCACATCACTTTTTTAAAAATATGTTTTTTTAGTTGTAGATGGACACAATAGCTTTATTTTATTTATTTTTATGTGGTGCTGAATATCGAACCTAGTGTGAGGTAAGCGTTCCACCAATGAGCCCCAACGCCAGTCCCATTACTTTTTCTTATATCTCATTGGCTAGAACTTAGTCACATGGCCACCCCAACCTACAAAGGAGGCTGAAAAATGTGTCATTTTATTTTACTTTTCTATATGCCAAGTTAAAAATTGGGTCTATCACTAAAGAATTGATAAACTCGACTAATGTTCTCTAGCACATTGTCCCATAGAGATAATGTTCCACAGAGCATAAGTTGGGAAAGAATGACTAAGTAATGAGGTTGATTTTTTTAAACATTTTTAAACTGTATTATTGTATAAAATTCATGTATGATATAACTTACCTCCTAAAAATGTACAGTTTGATGATGTTTAGTGAATTAATGTAGTCGGGCAACCATACCACAATCCAATTTTTAGAACATTTCCAAAACCTTCCAAAATTACCTAGTTCTCATTTGCCATTAATCCTCACTCCAACCCCCAGGTCCAGGCAATCATCAATCTCCTTTCTTCTCTATAGTTTTACCTTTTCTAAAAATCCCATATAGATGGAAGAGTGCAATATGTAGTCTTTTGTGACTGGCTTATTTCACACAACAATATTTTTGTGGTTCATTTGTGTTTTAGAATTTCGTTTAATTTATTCTTTTTTATTGCTGAAGAATATTCCTCTATAGGGATATGCCTCCTTTTTTTATCCACTCATTTAAATGAGGGACATTTGGATGTTTCCACTTTGGGGTTATTATAAATAATACTGCTATGAACCGTCACATACAAGTTTTGTGTGGACGTATGTTTTCATTTCTTTTAGGTATAGCTACCTAAGGAGATTGATGTTTAAAATTGAATGTACTCCAACTATAATGCACCGTGAAAAAAAGTGGGAAAAAAATTGAACGTACTCATTGAAAGCACTCACTGACAAACACTGTACTAGGTACTGGGGATACACTGCTGAATAAAATTTGGCACAAGTTTATTCAGCCCTTGTGGAGCTTGCAGTTGATAGAGAAGACAGGCATTAATCCAAAACTTTATGCAAACAAATGTAATATCACAACAGTGGTAGATACCTTAAAGGAGTGGTGTATGGTGCTATGATATTATGCTAGAAAGATCTGCTTTGGTCAGTAAAGTCAGTAAAACTGCCCTTAAGCTGAGATCTGAAGTATGTCAGAACTTAGTCACCCCATTGAGGTCTGTCCTTCAAAGTAATATCTTATAACATATGAAGTGTACCCAAAAAACTCATGTGTGAGATGATGCAAGAAAGTTTAGAGGAGAAATAATTGGGTTACGAAAGCCTTTACCCAATCAGTGAATTAATTCCCTGGTGGGATTAACTGAGTGGTATCCAGAGACAGGTAGAATGTGGTTCAAGGAGGTAGGCATTGGGGGTGTGCCTTTGGGGTATATATTTTGTATCTGGCAAATGGAATCTCTCTCTGCTTTCTGATCATCATGTGACCCACTTTCCTCCTCCACACTCTTCTGCCATGGTGTTCTGCCTCACATCCAGCCCCAAGGAATGGAGCTGGCCTTCTATGGACTGAGATCTCTGAAACTGTGAGCCTCCATATAAAATTTTCCTCTTCTACAATTGTTCTGGGCAGGTCTTTCAGTCACATCAGAAAAAAAAAAAAATCTGAACAAAACTAGTCATACTTATTTCCAAAAATGCTACCCTTGTAAACAACTCTGAGGCATTTTATGGGTGCTCTGGTTTAGTCCTGTTTGTCCTTACGTAAAGTCTCTGTTCGTTAACCCTTTCTAGAGGTTTTAGAAAGTTCTGAAGCAGACACGGTGTAATTTCTTATTTTTTCTGGATGTTTGAAATATTTCATGATTTGACATTTTTTAAAAAAAAATATGTGTGTGTGTGTGAGTGTATTTTTTTTCAGTTCCCTTGAGAATTGTACCTGCCGAACAGCCCCACCTGTCTTGTCAAATACTGACCTTGTTTTCTCTCTGAAGGAAGAGGATCATGGGATTGGAAGGTGGCTTCTGGAACCTGGAACCAAGAGAAGGATGCTAATGGTCAATATGCGCTGGGGAGCTATAGCAGTCCAATGCCTATATCTTCACTACAGGGGCAAATCTGCAACAGGGGTCCTCCTGCCAAAAGTGCCATTTCCCTGGACAAGACTGGAGAAGAATAGTTAATCCACAGGCTTTGGAGCCCTACTGATTTTGTTGAAATTCTAACTCTACCACGAATGACCTTAAGATAGTCCCTTTCAGCTTCATGATTCCAATAATAGAGCTATGGTGTGAACTAAATGATTCATGCACAGTACTCTGCACATGGTAACTTCTTGACAAATTATTTATTACTACATTACTATTACATCTTTCCTCTGGCCCCCATTTCCCCATATTTCCCCTATACTGATTTGTTCTTTTTGAAACATGTTAATTCCATTGATTCAAACTGAAGTCTATTGCTGCCTGGTTTTTGGCCTGGGAGATCTTGTTTTGCAGAGTGACTTCTGATGATATATGGACTCTATCTTTTATATGTTCATATGATTGATTTAACTCTTAAAATGCTACAGAGCTCTCACTCTCGACCTTGTATAGCACTACTACTATTTTAATTTTTTAGAACCTGAGTTTATACATATAAATGACTATGATCCCTTTCAGGAACTATGATTTATGGAAAGTCATATTTTGAATGTTCTTGGGCAGGATTTAAAAAAAAAAAAAAAACACTGGTCACTCTACCCTGAAATAGCTCCATAAATCCTTCATCCTTGCTCAGCAGTGTGCTTTCCCAACTATGGTTAGACAGTTTTAGCCATAAAAACTTGCTTAAGCTGGGGATTTTTACTAAGCCTCAAGTTGCTGTGGAATTCTTTTCCTTAAGCATGCAGTTCTACCATCAGCACTACCCACCAATCCAGAGAGTGCCATCTGTAAATTGACAGTAAAAAAACAACAACACTGTTTTGCATTCTAGGAATAAAACATTGCAGTTTTTAAAATTAATTAATCAGTTAGTTTTCATGTTTTTGCTGAGGTAAAGCAAGGCAGCCATTCTCCAAGATGGCCCTCAAAGATCTTCATCTGGTAGGATTCAAATCCTTATCTTGTCTTATCCTCTACTAAATGGAGCAGATTTGAGTATCAGTAGGATATTACTGAAATGGCAAAGTGTGACTTCCAAAACTAGGTCATAAATGACATTACTTCTGCCTTGCCCCTTTATATCACTGGTAATGAGAAAAGTCAGTAGCCATGTCATGGGGACATCAGTCAACCTCATGGAGAGGTCCATGTGGCAAGAATCTGAGGCTTCTTGACAATACATGTGTGAGTGAGCCATTTTAGAGTAGATCCTTCATGCCTAGCCAAGCCTTCAGAAAATACTGCATCCCCAGCCAACATCTTGATTGTAACATCATGAAAAACTCCTTAGCCAACCCAATTAAGCCACTCTCAAACTTCTGGCCTACAGAAACTATGTGAGACAAATGTTTATTGTTGTTGTAAGTTTTGGGGACCATTTTTTATGCAGTGATAGATAACTAATACTTTGAGTGTTGGATGGTATGAGTGACATTCACCATTAGCTTACTGTAAATTATACATGGTTATTATATAAGCTTAACTTACATTTTGAGTATTTTTCAAAATATGATATATATATATAGCTAGTTGTTCTACAGCTTGTTTTAGTCCCATTCAGCAAACATTTGTTGACTACATGTTTCATAACATGTTAGCAACAGAAAATCTAGATTGATCATCAGCAATTTGAACAAGATCAATGGCAGAAAGCTGCATTTCTTCATTCAATTCCATTTATTGTGAATGATTCTTATGTTTTCATTACTGTTCATAAAGCCCCAAATTCTAGGAAGTCTAACTCTTACCTCTTCTTTTGCTTCTATCTGAAATATATCCTAGCAGAGAATGAAGTTGGAGGGAAGGATGCTCCCATGATAATAAAACAGGGACTGTCGCTTTGATTGACAATTCATAATGGATAATGTTTATTGAGCACTTAATACATACTAGGCACCATTCTGAGTATTTTACATGTATTAACATATTCAATTTTTACAAAGGAAACTGTTATTACCCTCACTTTATAGATGATAAAATTGAGGCACATCACTGGAAGGAAGGCAGCAGAATCTAGAGGTGCCACCATCTCTGTCCATCAGGCACAAACCCAGTAGCTGCCACACCCATAACATTGGTCTAACATTCTAGGTTCCCTGGGCTCCTGCTCCTATTATCATAAAGAAAAACAAGGCTGAGATTTTATAGAAAGCAAAGCAAAAAGAAAACAAAAAATGCATAAAAACAAAAGTGTTTGCAAAACCTAAATGTTGTGATGATTAATCTTATGTGTCTACTTGACTGGGCTCAGGGATGCCCGGACAGTACACGTAAAACATTTATTTCTAGGTGTCTGTGAGGGTGTTTCAGAAGAAATTGTGATTTTAATAGGTAGACTGAGTAAAGAATATTGCTTTTGCCATTGTTGGTGGGCATCATCCAATCATTGAAGGCCCCCCCAAAACTAAAAGATGCAGGAATTATAATTTTTATGTCTGTCTTCTTGATCTGGAGTATCCATATTCTCCTGTTCTCAGAAATTGATTGCTCCTGGTATCAGGCCTTCAGATTCTGGGTCTCCCACACCCTCTGTTATCAGGCCTTCGGACTTGAACTAGAAGATGTTAGTTCTCTTGCTTCTTGGGCCTTTGGACTAAGACTGAATCATACTGCTGGCTTTCCTATTTCTCAAGCTTGCAGATAGCAGATAGTGGAACTTCTTGGTCATCATTATCAAGTGATCTAATTCCCATAATAAATATGTGTGTGTGTATGTGTGTGGGTGTGTGTGAGTATATGTGCTGTGCATGCACACACATGTGTACACACACACACTCATGTGTATCCTATTAGTTCTGTTTCTCTGGATAACACTGATTAATACAGTGTATTAATGCCTTGTACTAAAATAAAAAGATAAACATCCACAGCATAACTTTACTGTCTTAGTAGAAGATGATGTTTCTCCCAGTGTGGCTCCTGAACGGTCCACAGCATCTGGGAAGTTGGTAGAAATCTTGAGCTTCTGGATTGGAAAGTCTGGAAGTTGGACCAGCAATCTGAGCGTAGAATTTTTTTGAATTAAGGGACTCAGCTGAAGCTAAACCTGGGTAGTGTGATTACAGAGCCCATGACAACTCCATAGTTATTACAGTGCCAATTTTGGAGTTTCATAGCAACAATAAATGATATAATTTTAGCCCACAAAGAATCATGACTGTCACTCCCTCATAGACATGTAATAAAGCAGGGGTCTTCATGTCTTTGGTCTCCCTATTAAAGACAGATTCCTAGACTAGGTTATAGGGTATCAACCAACCTACCTTGAAAATGTACATTAAATTTCCACCATGGTGGGTAAAAGATGTTGAAAAGAGTATAAAAGAAGCTAGGTCAACTTAGAACAAGATTAGGTAGTACAACATTCACTAGCTGCTATTATGAATATATTCACAAATGAATAATGGATCCAACAACAAAAAAGTTTATTTCTTGCTCACATGGCATTTTAAGAAAAGTGTTTCTAGGCTGGGGTTGTGGCTCAGTGGCAGAGCACTTGCCTTGCACATGTGAGACACTGGGTTCAATCCTTAGCCCCACATAAAAATGAATAAACAAAATAAAGATATTTAAAAAAAAAGAAAAGTGTTTTTGACTAACAAATCATAATCTTCTACCTGGTGATTCAGGGGTCCAACTTCCTTCTAACCAACAAATACATCATTCCATAGAGATTTTATCATCATCTACATCCAACAAGCAGGAAGAGAAATTGTGATGAGGGCACATTCTCTTCCTAAAAACATTAGCCTAGAAATGACACACATTCACCTCTACTCACATGCAATTGGCTAGAACTCAATAACACAGTCACATTCAACCACAAAGGAAGTTGAATAATATAATCTACCTGTATACCCAGGAAAAAGAAGAAATGAATTTTTATGAAGAGAGCAAGCTCTTTTATCAGGGATAGGATGGGATGATGGAAACAACTGAATTGTAAGCTCCTAAAGAGGAACAACTGCTTTTTTTTTTTTTTTTCTTCTTTGGCCTTTTCAGTGCCCACAAAGTACCTTACTTAGTGAATGTTGGTTGAGTGAAGGAAAATGTAGAAAAGAGTGACATAGTATGTGTGGCACAATCATTTATAGTTATCCCTCCCACATTCATGGAGAAGTTCATCCATAGCTAATTCACCACATTCTTTCTTGATAATCCTGGATTTAGTGCCAGAATCCTCATTTGTGTTCAGTGCACTAGGCAAACATTAACCATCTACTAGTGTGAATCCTATTTACCATCTTTGGATGAGCTATAACCATTCCATCTGTAAAATGGGTATAAACCTTGCCTAGACAATTTCTCAATGTTGTTGTAAGGATCAAATGAGTTGTAGCATTGTGAAAGAACCTTGGCCCAATCCTAAAAATTATTGTTGATAGCATTTATATGTGAAACATCAAAGTATAAACTCTTAATGTATAATTTGCACATGTTTTAGTGCTAACAGGAGCCCATATTTATAAGCTTGTGAGATTTTACATTGTTGAAATGTCAGTGCCTTCACAATCTTTTAACTTGGGACCTGGGAATCTTAACTGAGGAACGATATCTTCCCAGACTAGATTGCTGCTCAGTCCCAGGGAATTGTCACTCTTCATTCATTTCTGAAATATTCTTTCGTCAAGATTCTGATATTTCCCATTCAGCCATACTTCCCATTCATCCAGTCTTAAAAATTTTCAAAGAAGTATAGACTATGC
Source organism: Urocitellus parryii (assembly GCF_045843805.1). NCBI lineage: Eukaryota > Metazoa > Chordata > Mammalia > Rodentia > Sciuridae > Urocitellus > Urocitellus parryii. The sequence continues at coordinate 182,576,257 of NC_135536.1, forward strand.
CCTCATGGTAAGTTTTGAGCTCCATGAGAAAGTCTCAACACTTCTCTACTTTTTTGGACAAATACATGGTATTTGCAGAAGAGTTGCTGTGTTACCCAAATTTGTCCAAATAATTTCACTCCTGTGTAAACTTGTGCCTGTGATGAATTCTTGGCCTTGAAACTATACAGGAATCTAGTAGTTATTTAGCTACAGTATTCAGTGGTCATTCCCTGATATGGTCACTCATAAGGTATATGGCCAGTAATTTGTTACTAATCATATATAAAGTATCACAGTCTGAGTGATTTATTTTTCTCAAAAATAAATAAATGGGAACAGTTATTCTTATAATAATGTCACCCCTTTTCATTTGCATTCTGATATTTTCTCCTGAATGACAGAGCAGGGGGTGGCAATTTAGCTGAGTGCTAGGAATCTCACACAGCCCTCAGTCCAACTTATCTACATCTCAGCCTGTGGTAAGACCATTAGCCATCCTGACAACTATGAATTATGGTTGTTTGCAAGTGGTGATTTTATAGTTACTGCTATTGTTTATGCTTTTGATTCAGTAGTATATGCTTTATTAATAGCCCCTGTAGGGGGACGATCATGGGAGGGGAGACGACAAAGCTTGTTATTAAAAATAAAATGAGCCATATTTATTTAGTTTTTCCTTATAGTGACAATTTTTGAGATCTTTAAATGGCTTTTTTCATTGTCCAAGTAGTTGAAAAATGTTTTTGTGACATCACACCACAGATATTTTACATTACTATTTGTCCTTCTTCTTTGAAATTAATAAAAAAAACATAAATTGTGAAGAGTATGGATTTTTTTTCCAAACCCCTTCATGGAACTGGCGAGTGGGGAGGGTAGTAGAAAAAACATTGAAACACACAGCTCTAATTCAGTACCTCCCTACAACACAAACTCGCATATTGCAGGGGCTCTTATTGTCCTCAGTTCTGCAGGGCATGATCAGGAGAAGGGCGGACCAGGATCAACATAAAGTCAACACTGTCAAGGCTCCATACACTAAGTAAGGTTGCAGGAAGACTACGGGCATATAGCCAATACAAAGTACTACAAGCAAAACTGAGTCAGGGTTAGGACCCCAGAGCACCAAGTCATTTGGTGCTAGGATCAGAAAAAGGGGTTATTGAGAACGTACAGCAAAGATTCAGGTACAATTACTAGTTTGGGTAAGTAGGTCCAAATTGTGGGGAACTCACATGCTTGGGATATTGGAAGAGTACAGTCTGGTTAATCAAAGGGTTAGAGGAAAGGTAGATAAGGGTGTCTCATAAAAGATTAGATAAGAAGTTGAATAGATGGATACGCTGATGCAAGAATGATTGGTAAATAAGTGGATTTTTTAAATGAAAATGAAAAGCAGGATGGATAGCTAATATGACTTATGAATTAAAAGTAGGCAAGTAAATGATTAGTTGTATGAATGGTTAATAAATGGACCATTAGATGGGTAGATAGATAGACAACTACATACATTCATGCATATATATGTAAGCAAATGGATGACCAAACTGATGGATTGGTAGATGAAGACAAAGATGAATTAATGGATGAATAGAGAGATGGATGAGTGCATAAAGGGAAGGATGGTGTTGAAGGCAGGATAATGGCCTAGAGATGTTCACATTTTAATTCTTGTAACATGTGACTACATTAGATTGCATGACAGAAGGGAATTAATGTTGTTAATCAGCTCACCTTGAAATGGGGAGATTATCCTGGATTGTCTAAGTGGGCCCAAAATAATCATAAGGATCCTTATAAATGCAAGAGAGAGGCAGAAAGTACAGAATCAAATGGAGACTTGAAGATATTTTATGGCATTGAAGTTGGAGAATGTTGGTTAAGAGACCAGAAATATAGGTGGGCGCAAGTTGGAAAAGTCTAGGAAACAGATCCTCCTTTAAGTCCTCCAGAAGAGCTGAACCTTTGCCGACACTTATATTTTAGCCCCTTGACCCATTTTAGACTTCCGAATTGTAAGGTAATAAATCTGTGTTGCTGTAAGTCACAACTTTTGTGGTAATTTGTCACAGAAACAATAGAAGAGAATGGAGTCATCAATGGATGTAGATAAATGGATAGATGATAAATGAATACTTGGATGCTTAAAGGAATGGATGACAAATAGATAAATACATGGATAGATGTGTGGATATTTGGGCAGAGGGATGGATAGAAGAATGAATGAATGGTTACTTGAAAACATGATTTGATGGTTTGAGGGAGGGATAAATGGACACATGAATGATTAATTACATGGGTAAATGAATGGATGAATAGGTGGGTGGAAGGATAAATATATAAACACATGGAGACATAAACTGTGGGTGATGTATACATACATGGATAAATGAATGTTTGGTAGAAGGATAGATGGACACATGGATTGATGACTTGTATGATGGATAATGAAATTGATATGTGAATGGTAATTAATGAATAGATAAATGAGTAGATACTTGGTTGGAGATCAGATTGGATAGATGGATACTTACATATGTGTTTTTAATGTGTGAATGAAAAGTATCTTATGTTTAAAGACAAAAGCATCACCTTTGATGTGAAATGTGGACTTGGTAGTTAGGGAAGTTTTTAATTTAGAAAGGAAACATCCAGATAGAGTGTAAAATGTGATTTTACACATTGGATTAAGCCTCCATCCTCCAGGATAAACTATTTAAAACAAGGGACCTGTGCACTTAATGATTTCTCTATCTGAACTATAATACTCTTCCTTCAAATAGTTAACTTCTACTACTTCCCTGCTTTATAGCATAAGCTTGCTTTTTCAAGGACGCCTTTCTTTATGTGTACTTACAATGTTGTATAATCTTCCTTCGGAGCACTAAAATTCTAATTTATATTTATTGTATGATTACATGACTCATCATTCTCCTTAGTAGACTATGAGCTCCACAAGGACTGAGATCAAAGGATTTTTGTATACTGTCTTACACTTACCACTTAAGTCATGCCTGATGCATAGAAAGTGCCCAGTAAGTACTTTTTTTTAATGACTGGCACTCCCACTCACATCCCTAGGAACAATCTTTTTTTTTTTTTTTAAAGAGAGTGAGAGAGGAGGGGGAGAGAGAGAGAGAGAGAATTTTTTTTAATATTTATTTTTTTTTTAGTTCTCGGCGGACACAACACCTTTGTTGGTATGTGGTGCTGAGGATCGAACCCGGGCTGCACGCATGCCAGGCGAGCGCGCTACCGCTTGAGCCACATTCCCAGCCCCCCTAGGAACAATCTTGATGGGCTGCTAGGGCATTGTTGATACCATGGCAACCAAGTCAGTCTTTACTGATGGAAGACTTTAACAAGGAGAGTGCTCCTCCAAAAGGGAAGAGCCAACCAGTAAGCTCAGGACTCCTTCTGCCTAGAGTCCTCTCTGCCCTAGAGTAGGCAAGAGCCCTTCCCTCTGGACCAGGTCAAGCATCTCTTTGCCTTCATTCAGATCCTCTTCACTCACCTGTCCTTGAATCAGCATCCTCTCTGACTTGATGAGCCTCTTTTGCCATCTCCCACCCTGATCTCTACCTGTGCCAGCTCCAGTCATCTGCCTGGTCCTGCTTGAGGCTGGCAAGTTCAGAACCCATACACCACTCATTAACAGCTAGCATGTTCTCTTCAGATCCTCTGATCATCCTTCTCCTTTCTCATGACTAGTTAGTTTCATTTTGATCTTTTTAGTTATCTAATAGATTTTAGTTTGTGTTTTGTGTTCTATTCTTTCTTTTTGTACCCTGTACACTAAGGGTGTTAGAGAACTGTGCTCAAATCTCAGGACTGTGTGAACTAGCTGTGTGCCCTTGAGCAAGTTACTTAAACTTTCTGAACTTTGTTTTCATAATCCATGAATGGATGCAATAAATCTATGTCCTAAGGTGGTTGTGAGGATTAAATAACATGACATCTAGCAGAGTGGCTAGTGAAAGTAAGAGATAACCAATTATTCATTTGCTTTTTCTTCCCAGGTTTCTCTCTCTTTCCCTCTCCGCCCCCTAACCCCAGCCTCTTTTCCTATAGAACAATGCAATCTCTCTTTCTATTTTCCACTTTTCTGTCTACAGAATGTTTTCTAGCCCTCATAAAAATAGCAACACATAAAATGAAATTGCGCAGTGTTCTTATATCCTCCAAATAACTCAATTCAATTATAGACTAGTCAATTTTAGTTATTCGAGCATTACCAAAGCATCTGAAACTGGTAAATAAAGTTTTATATTCACATTCAGAAAATAAAAAGCTAAATCAATTCTTTGGAAAATGGTATGGGAAAGACATTTTCCTTGAGGCCTGAGAACTTATATGGAAAGTGTCAGCCTATAGTCAATTCAGCTGGCTGGAAGACATTGTACAAGAAATCCTTTCTATTTTAAATTTGACACAGCATCTGTGATGCCAACAAAGAATGGAAGCCCACAATTTGTGGGGAGGAAGGCTTGGCAGGAGGTCCCTGTGTGTTACCCACACAGGGTTCATGCAAATGATATAATGCAGGAAATTTAAAAACTCAGAATTAAATGAAGAAGTTAGTGAGGAAGTGGTCATGAACTTATTATTGGAATAGGTAGAGGAATAATTAGGTAATAGCAAAGATCCCTAAGCCAAAGGAAGATTTCAATACAAAATCATAAGGAACTCTTACAAACATGACCACAAAGGAAAGCAGATGGTCCAAGGTTCAAACACTTGCAGTACCACATTCTTAACTGTGACTTTGGTCAAATTATTCTGTCTATCTGGGCCTTTATTTTTCATCTGTAAATTAGAAACCAATATAAGTTTACATAATAGAAAAGTTGTGGTTATTAAATAGTTCGTTCAAACGCACCGAAAACAGTGCTGGGCACCTGGAAGTACTTAGTAAAATGCTGGGTACAGTGGTACACACTGTAGTTCTGGTCACTTGAGACGGTAAGGCAGAAAGATCACTTGAGCCCAGGAGTTTGAGGCCAGCATGGGCAACAGCAAAACCTCATCCTTAAAAAAAAAAAAAAAAAAGGGTTAGGGATATAGTGGTGGAGCCCTGGATTTGTTCCCTAGCACCAAAAGAAAAAAAAAGTAGACTGTGTTTAATAATGGGGTAGTTAAGATTATGAGCTATTATTAGTCACAGGGTTTCTGGCATTTTCTCCTTCACTACTTATTATTGAGAAAGGTACTTGCATAGCCATGGAAATGTTGGGGATTATCTCCAAGAGAAGACTCAAGACTGACATTTCTCAAGAAGATATAAAGGAATAAACACAACCCAGAATCTGATTCCCAGATTTACAGCTCAGAATCCGATTTTTGTTAGCACTGAGAAGAAAATCCATTTGTAGGGCAAATTCGCACTAACCTGATTCATAGGCCAATATATAAACCAGGTCATAATCAATTAATTTGCAATGAGAAATATAACTTCTGAAAATACCAGACCATTCAAATCTATGTGATTAGCAAACTTTCTTACCAGGTTTGCACCTACATGGGAAGCCACATCCTCAAAAGAAGAGGACTTAGGAGATATAAATGTAAAGTAGGTTCAGTCTGAACTAACCCCAACTAGAAATCTCTTAAGGGATCGGATAGACTTTCCCACACTGTGTTTTGTGAAATTTTATTCTCTTTGCCAAGCCCGAAAGGAAAGCATTTGCCATGAATTGAATGTGTCCCCTCACAAAGTTTATATATTGGAAACTTAATTCTCAACTTCATCTGTTAATAGTATTCATATGTTAATAGTATTTGGAGGTGGGGCCTTAGGAGGCAACTAGGATTAGATGAGGTTGAGGGTAGGGCCCCATGATTTATCAATTGTGAAAGAAATCACACTGCACTTATGATTAAATGTCTTAGAAACTATCAAACTAAGTGGAAATGATATTATAATTCATCCTTTGTGCTAATTTTTTTCTACTCTACTACAACATCTGGGGACCCAGCTTCAGGGTTAGTCCTAGCTCATTTCTGAACCAACACCAACTGGTCAGGGTTACATCTGGAGCAATAGGTGGGCTAAAAGTCATCATTCCGTCCTTGTTCCAGCACCCTGTGTATTTGGGGTTGAGTCCTGGAAGCCTGAGTACCCACTGAGTTACAATTTCCCTTTATTTCTTGCTTCAGCTTCCTTCTCCTGAGGTCAGGCCAAGTCAGCCTGTTATATTTAAAATAAGAAAAGAACTCATATTAAATAAAAGCAGGTTATCAACCATCTCCCCTCTTTAAGAGGAAGAGTTGTTGTTTTGATTGGGCCAGACACTAGGGCAGTGAGGTGACAGTCCATATGTACTGCTAAGGAGGATCACCAAAATCATATCCAGGAGTATGCCCTTTCTTCTGTTTCCCATCAGTACCTGCAGCTTGGGCTATTACACGCTCAGATGCCTCCAGTGCACTGAAGATTAGACGAGGTTGAGGGTAGGGCCCCATGATTTATACATCATGAAAGAAATCACAATTTCTGCAGTGCCCCAAACAGGTTGTACTAACCATACCTCCATGTCCATGCTTCTTTTCCACCTAGCAGATGCTTTTACATCCTCCAACTTGTCTCTACCAGGAAGGACCCCAGACCTCCTTCAAGAAAGAGTCTTAAAACCAGGCTTAGTGGTGCACACCTGTAATCTCAGCAACTTGAGAACTGGAGGCAGGAGAATTTCAAGTTTAAGGCCAGTCTGGATGACTTAAAGACCCTGTTTCAAAATAAAAATGTAGCTCAAGGGTAAAGTATCCCTGGATTCAATCCCTAATACTGAAAAGAATAAAAGGAAGAAGAAGAAGAGGAGAAGGAGGAGGAGGAAAATGATGAAAATGTCTAGTAGTAGTAGTAGTAGTAGTAGTAGTAGTAGTAGTAGTAGTATTGGTAATAGTAGTTAGTTCCTCACCCTCTGCACTCCCCTGTGCTCACTTGACATAGCCTTGATCATATTTTATTGTGGTTTCTGTTTATATGTCTCGGCTACCCACCAAATTCAAACATGGATTTCCTGCAGGGCAGGGACCATGCTGTGTGTATCTCTAGTGCTCAGCACGGGTGATGAATGCATGAGGGTGTTTCCGAGCCTCACTGACTCCTTTCCACCCATCCTATCCTCCAGACTCACAGGGCTGGTTCTTACATTGTCTTATCACTCTGATTTGTTTGATAATTTTTTTTTCCTTCCCCAACTTTCTATGAATATCAATTCTTACCTTGGACTTGCTACGAGTACCTAATATGCTTCTTGGTTTGAATCACCTCCAGCTGGACTTTTCATCCTAATTCTGGCTGCCTGGTGGGAGAGTCTTAAAGTCTAGGCTCCAGTGAGAACACTGCAGTGTCTTAAAGCCTTTCTGAGCTGGCAGAGTTCCTACTATCTTTTCCACACTCCCCGACTAAATCCAGGCCCAGGTCCTAACCTTTCTAGACCTCTCTCTATGTCTTTATGGGCATGAGGATGGGCTCATAAAGGCTTGGTTCCAAATTATCCCTCTACCATTCGGCTCTCCTTCTATACCACTTCAGGCATGTCAGAAGGCAAATCAGCTGAGTCACTCCTGGGCCAGGAGTTCTGCAGCATCATAAGAGAAAAAAATCAACAGAGCAAGAGGAAATGAGCTCATTCCACAGAACGGCATTTTGAGCAGCCAGGCAGCCCAACGCCCATGGAAGACCAGGCAAAGAACCACCTAGGTCACAACTGTGTCCTTCCAACTGTTGCCACTCTTTAGGGAGCAGGACCCAATCATGTAGCAGCCTCCATCACAAGGGAACTAGAGTGAGACCCCACCAGGGTCATTTTTGCACATTTCCCAAAGTGGGTTGCTAGACCCAGGGATGGGGTACTAACGAGACATGGTATGTTCTAAGCTCTAGAGAAGGATTTTGAGGGTCATGGCTGAGTTCCTCTTTAGATATTTACTGACCCTCATCCTGGCCAGCCCCAAAGATGACAGACATCATTCCTGCCCCAGAGGGTCCATGGTCTAGCACATGAGGATGTCAAAACACTCCAGGCTGGGTTCTTACAGAATGCAGATAGAGACAGAGAAGTGCAAACAAAGCTCCCTTGTATGAGAGTGGTTGAAGGGAGTATACATTGGCCAGAGGGTTGGGAGAGCTAATTTTATTTTTTATATTGTGTGTGGGGAGCTTCAGAGGGTTGTAGCATAGTGGGAATGGAAGAAGATAAAGCTAGAGAGAGATGGTTTGCAAGATCAGATCTCTACAGTGGAGCAAGAGAACATTCTCTGAATTAAGGAGCACAGGAAAAAGAGCAGGCCAGAGTAAAGATGGCATGCTCAGCTTTGTGAAAGTTTTGTCTCAAATATTGGATTAAGGTAGAACTCATTGGCTTTGTGCATGTGCTGCATCTTTACTCATTCTGAACAAAATGGCCATAGACAGTAGACCTCGTGCAGGATTCCCTATGAATAGCGATCACAGATAAAATCCCATCACTCTTTGAGAGGCTTGGAAGTTTGAATATAAGAGAGAAATTTAAACAGCAGAGCGGCCAGGAAGTTGAGAAAAGGCAGCAAGTGGAAGCAAAATGAGGCAGCAAAACCATCCGCCAGAAGCAGCCGTGGGATAGACAGAAGGAACCTGGCAAGAAGCTATGACCCAGAGACAGTAAATGGTTTGTAGAGGTAAGAGAAATCAATTCAATCGCCAGAGGGAGAAGCCATGAGATAGAAATGGAGACAGAGAAGGGCTAAATCATGAGCATGGTGAAATGACAAAGGCAAGGAGCAGTGGGGCCCATTTTGCAAAGAACCACATGGGGCCTAGGCAAACAACAATAGTTCCTACTCACATATAATGGCTGGACTCTATGGCTGGACTCTAGGGAGAAGTCCAGTGCCTCTCTCCTTGGCTCTGCATCCAAGCAATTGACAGGCCAATATGGATGGGTCAAGGGCCAGGATACCAATGAGGGCAAAGGGTAAATCTTCTCTTGAAAGATTTGATATTCCCTCTTTCCCAAGATCAATGGTCTTGGTCATTGAGTTGCCACCCTTTCAAGAAAAGCCAGAGGTGGATGGATAAGTCAAGATCTGGTCTGGAATGTAGATTTTATCCCACTTAGTGAATTCTACCAAGGGCTTGCCGTTTTGCACTGCTGGAGGGGGGATTAGGAATGGATCTCATGGCAGGGATTAAGGGAGGAGAAAGGATATTGTACTATTAAGGATTTCTGGATTCAACAAGAGAGACCATATCCAGTCATCTTAAAGAGAAAGAGATTCACCTGAAGAATCTTAAGTAACTCACAGAACTGAAAGGAGGGCTGGAAAGCTGGTCTTGGAAAAGCCAGATAAGATCCTATGACAGGTATAGTCCAGTTAGGTCATTTCTTCCAGCATCATTGCCACTGGACACCTTATTCCAATGCGCTGGATGCTGGTATATAGAGAGTTAGGATCCCAAAATGGTAAACGTCCTCTTTTGAGATCACTTAGGTTTTCCTCCATCCCAGATCAAAGAGTCCTCCACATTCCTCAGTTCAGCACAAACGAGAGGCCAGAGTGCAGAGAAAGAAACAGTATGTGTTTTTCAGCCCTTGTTCTCTGGGCACATATTCCTTTCCAAGAATCTGGTAAAAGGAATGGGTAGTAGTGATGGTGGCATGCAGGTTTCAGGTCTCAGGGATCCTGGGTATCCTCCAAATTCCTCCATCCCCCACATTCCTTAACTCATCTGGGTTGGCAAGCCTGGCCAAGAGAGCCCTAAATGAGACCTAAATGGCAAGTTGATAGGCAAAGAAGTGGTGTGGTAGAATGTTCTAGGATCTGCAAAATGTTGGTCCATTTGAACCACTGACATAGATTCCATATGGCTTGGAAGGTAAGCAAAGGAGAGAGTGGAGTGAAATAAGCTAGAGGGGAAAACACAGTAGAGAGTTTGGATTTTATGCTGAAGGCAATGGGTTGCCATTGATGTACTTTAAGCCGAGAATAGACATGGCAATATTTGTGCTTTAGGAAAGATTACTGGCTTCTGTTTTGCTTGTCATTGCCTAACACACCGGAGGTGCTCAGTAAACCTTGTGAAATGATCACAGTGTGGAAAATGTAACCAACTAGGAGGCGATGATGTAGTCCAAATATTAAATAACAGATGCCCTGAGTTGTGGTGATAGCTATGGGGATGGAGAGAAATGACCAGATTCACTGAATGTTTGGAAGGTAGAATAAATTAGATGCTGGTTGTGGGAAGCTCAGTATCAAAGATGAGATTCTGGTTCCTAATTTAGGCAAATGACTGGGGGTACCAGTACATGAGAGAGACAGGAGGAGGAGGTGGGGGTGGGGGGAGATAGGAACAAATTCATGCATGAACACATAAAGTTTTAGGTGTCTATGGACAGATAGGTGGAGAATTCAGCTGTTATCATTCTTTGGTGAGAAGTTTAGGCAGACCTAAACTCAGATGGACTGCAGGAAGAGATTTAACAACTCCCCTGGAGAGCAGAGCCAAACCCTGTGTCCGTGGAACATGCACCTGAGCCCAGCATGCTGGCTCCTGACCCAGACTCTGCCATTGAATCTTGATTAGTAAACATTATTAAGGGCCTACCTACTCTGTGTGCGGTCCTAAAGTCCTCCCCTTCCCTCCCTTCCCCGGGCTCACCATTTCCTTATGCCTGCAGGGAGGTCGGCAGCCTGGCTTTTATGGGGACTGAGAGCTTCACCAGAACTGCTTCCTCAGAATTATGTAAGCTAGAGCAGAGCTGGAGCCTCTGTGTCAGACAGCACAGGCAGACACAGCAGAGAGCTCCAGTCACATATTTGTATTGCTTGTATACTGAACATAGCAAAACTAAACTAAATAGCCTGACAAAATGTTTATTTAGACACAACTTACGTAAGAAAGAGAACAACTTACATAAGGAAAAGCATCCTGTTTTGTCGCTGTTGTCACATCACTGTGCCACTCCTACTTCTCTGGGCCAGCCTCTCTTGTAGTCATCAGTGGGGAAATAACCCAGAGGAGGCAAAGGTTGGGAAGGAACTCAGAGATTTGTGATCCTCAGTGGATAAACTCTCTCTGCTCTGGGGCCTGGAGGCAGGGGGACACCAGGCACTGCTTCTGCCGGTGAAGGTGATGTTTAGGTTTTACTGAATTCCCTTGTCCCTACAAATTTATGAGTCCAAGAAAGTGTTGTCAATATGAACAGTGAAGAAAGGAAAAGGGTTTTTTGTTTTTTTTTTTTTTAATTTTTGCATAGGGATTGAACCAAGGGGGAACTTAACCACTGAGCAACATCCCCGACCTCTTCTGATATTTTATGTAAAGACAAGGTCTCACCAAGTTGCTTAGGGCCTCCCTAAGTTGCTCAGGCTGGCTTTGAACTCAGTATTCTCCTGCCTCAGGCTCCTGAGAACAGCTAGAATTACAGTCAGGCGCCACGGCATCCGTTCTGATTCATTTGTTATGTAGAGCTTTCTCTAGTAGGGAAGACTTCCCTATTGGGTTTTGTGTGATGCTACCTGCATTTATTAAGGAATTTTAAAAATGCATACATTCAGAACACACATGTGTGTATGTGTGTGTATCTGTGTAGCGCTGAATTCACTGTGTTCTAAGAATTAAATAATATTCTAATGAATATGATTTAAATAATAGAGCATGTACTAACTAAAGCCTGCACTCTTAGACCCATTCCTTGTCCTTGTCCTGCTTTGCCGTGTCACGCTGGTGCTGACCCTGCGTGCTCCGTTCTCAGGCTTCTCTGTCAACTAGGTTACAGTGAGGTGGAGCATAGAGGCAATGACAGGTGTTGAAAGGGCAGAGGAAAGGAGAATGGGGGTCGCCTTTCCCTCACTGTCATGGATGACATTTTCAGCAGTAGCTGCATCTGCTTTGTGACTTCAGCTCTCTTCAGCAATGCTTGTCATGGTCCAGGCTTTCTCCAGTGAGGCGGAAGCCTGATCTCCAGTAACACCCTCTCCCCTTTTCTTCCAGCCTCAGGGTGGTGGTGGCTTCCTGCTGCTGCTATCCTCTGAGTTGCTTCACTGTCCTTTTGGCTTATCAACTTGCCTATCACTCATAAAACTGTGACCGCTGTTGGCCGGTGACGAGTCCTTGCTTCCCCAGTGTTGAAGAATAACACCAGAGAAGCACGCCGAGGCAAGGTCAGAGTAGAAATTAGAAGTTTATTAAAGGACAGCAGAAAAGACTTCTCCCGGAGGAAGAAGGGGACCCAAGAGGTGGAATCCGTGGAAGTGCGGTTGTCTCCCCTTTTTATAGTTTTGGTGATGGAATGTGGGTTGGAAGGCCCAAGGGGTGGGACACAGGTAATCTGGGCAGGAAGGACTTCATTAACACTTCTTTGGGATGGGCTATCTCCAAATCTGCTGGGGGCTGTTCCCTGGATTCCATTAACATTTCTTTGGGGTAGACTTTGGCCTAGGTCCTTTCTGGGACTTCATTAACATTCCATGAGTTGTCCTGCGTTTCCCGGGATCATTCTCAGCCTGGCCCCCATTTTAGATTTCACTGATATTAGACCCGATTTACCTAACTACACTGACTACCTAACTTTAAATCTGGCTTCAAAACCAATTCTCTGCACTAAATCCCCTTTCTTTTAAATGCTTATTAGAATGGTTCTGTTTTCCTGTAGGACTGTGCCTGATACACATAGTTCTAATGGAAATGATTATGGATGGAATTTTTTTTTTTTAAAACCTCTGAGGAGAACCTCCCAGGCTCATAAACACATGTGACACATCTCTGGGCCCCAGAATGATCTGATATGAGACTGTCACCTGGAAGCAGGAGTTTTGTGTTTGAAGCCAGCCAGAGATGACAGCAATGAAAACACAGGATATCAGAGGAAGAACAGTTTAAGCAGAGGGAGTGGTAGTGCATGGAGATGTTAATGACCTGAGTAATCGCATCTTCCAAGATAAGCCCAGTTGCTATCTTTTTATAACTGTCTAGCCATCTTCAGCCTGGTAGTGAATCTGCATTGGAAATGCTTTGGTTGGACTTGAATTCATGTTAGACAAGTCCTATTTCTTGTCAGTCTGGGTCTGGCTGGCCTCACTCCTTCCCTCCATGGGCTTCTCTTCCTCCCTCTCTCTCCCTTTCTTTCCTTCTTCATTTTTTTTTTCATTTGCAAATTTGAGACCAATTCCTTGCAGCAGCTTCTTTCACAAAAGCTGATGGCTTATGCCAGAAGGAAAAGTTCACCAATTGCAAGAGGTTTTTTTTTTTTTCGATTTTGGTTTTGTTTTGTTTTAAAGCTGAACAGTGGGATCTGGATCGCAGAACCTGCAGGTTTGCTGCCTGCTCAGCAGGACAAAGAGAGCGGAGCCAGGAAGATGAAAGCCAAGCAGACCAGAAGAAAGGGAAACACAAGGAAGCTCATTTAAAGGGGAGGAGACTCATTTTAAGGGGTGGGAGTGGGGGTGGGGGGGATACTTCCTAAAACATGTGCTGTTTCCAGTCTCCAGATGGTGTCATTTGCCCTGCAAAACAAGTAACAGACAGCATGATTTTGATGCTCAGAAATAAATGTGTGGGCAAGTCATTTGGGAAATGATGCCTACGGCCATTATGCTTAAGAGATGCAACCATATTTGAAAACAACTGGCCTGCCTTTCTGGCCTCCGGTTCATTTGAATACTCTATTTACATTGTTACCAGCTATATTTGCACAACTAGAACTTCCACCTGTTTGATAATTTACTTAGGGTACATACTGTATTTACATGGTATAGATCTCAGTGGGAAAACTGGTCATACCAGTTTGAGGCTGGAAAGAGTGGAAACCAATTTCAAATGTTCCTTTTTTGTTTCTCCAGACCTGATGCCCTTGCCACATGTGTTGGCACAGAGAAAATATTAAATAATAATAATGACTGACTCTAAGATAATGGTTTGTCATGTGAGGCACTGGCCTAAGAGCTCAGCACAGTCATGTAAAATATGTACTAGTATAATCCCCATTTTACAGAAAGTGGGATATAGAGAGTTTCTGTAACTTATCTAAGTGCTATGATTTGGATATAATTTTGCCTCCTCTGAAACTTATATGTTGAAATTCAATCTCATTCTGAGATATTAAGAGGTGGCACCTTTAAGAGGTGATTAGGAGCGGCTGCCCTCATGAATGAATTAATGGATTAAGAGATGAATGGATGATCTCAACAATGGCTCTGCTATAAAAGCCAGTTAGGCCAGGTGTCTGATGTGTTCCCTGTCTCTCAGGTGATGCCTGTGCCTCAGATCTCTGACAGCAAGAAGGCCATTATTGGATACAACCCTTGAAAGGACACCTGCAAAGTTCAAGGACCACACCACACTCCGGAATCCCACTTGTTAGAGCATGAAGCAAACTGACAAGGCTGTCCCTCCAAGGAGAGCAGCAGCCTGTCAGCACTCATAGAGCAGCTTTATAGCCTGCAAGAGGAATTTCACAAGCATGCTTAGGGGTTACGTCATGGGCTGGGTGGGGTTGACCCTTTAGCAGGCACAGGTTTTCAGGGAGACTAAGCAGATTGCCTCGGGATCTCTAGATAAAAATGGCTCCTGACTGAAAATGGCGGATCTGATGCCAATAACTCTTTGATCTTGAACCAAAACCATTAACCAACAGTTTTCTTTAGGACTTATCCAGTCTGTGACATTGTTTGTAGCAACAACAACAAAAAAAATGGTTAAACATCTAGTACATGCTAGAGCCAGTATTTGAATCCAGACAGTCTGGATCCAGATGTTCTAGTACTGGTTGTTTTTCAACATAAAGACCTCCCAGTTCTAGATGACAGAATGAAGAAGTGCAACTAATTACTCACTCTCCCCAAACCCAGATAAAATCAGTGTAGGATTTTTTTTTTAAATAAAGATTTAAGTCTACAAAAACCAAGACAGGGAAGGAAAGACAATATTCCCTAAGCAGTAATACAATTTTAGAAGTTGGAAAGCAGATGAATGAACAGTAGCTGACTTAGCAGACTTATAAAACTGAATCCTTCATGGGAAATGGGAAAAACCAAGGAAAAGTAACTTTACCTCACAGCAGAAACTCCTGAAGTCTTAGGAATTGGTAGCTTTGGATGGGGTTAAAACAGGAATTTTAGTTCAAAGTCTAAGACACAGACTTCCAGACCCCTCCTCAACCCCAGCAGAAGATTGCAGGTTTATTTTCTGGAGTAGGCAAAAGAGGGCTCTGGATTATGGAATGTGGTGCAATTGAGAGCAGGGGTGTTATTTACTAACAATAGAAGAATTAGGTGTAAATTTGCCTAGAGAACATGAGATTCTCACCCCTTTTTTCTCTTGCAATTGCTAGAATCCTGGTAGCCAGGATTATATCCTCCAAGCACTTGAGTGGGAGATCCTTCTCTCTCAAGAATCTGACCAGCCTAAGAAGAACTATGCCAATGGGTCTAGGAGGATCACCTTATGGTGAAGCCACAGACCACAGACCACATGCCCCAAACAAGGGCAAAGAGTTTCTGATCAGTTTTGCTTTCCTCTTAATTCTGACCAGTCATTCAGAGAAATAAGCCTAAACCTAACCCAAACATTGAAATAGCCAAACAACCACTAAACATTTCCAGATATTAGAGAAAAACCTCTAATGGGAAAGATGGAGACTCAAACTAACAGATGCAATTTTGAGACATTCAAGACAATGTAGGGAGGAGATAATAATAGACATAGTCTACATTAAAAAATAAAAGGGCATGGGGTTACAAAAGCGGGTCAATTAGATTAAAAAAAAAAGCCTTGGAAATGAAAGCAGATGTCATGGAAAGGATGAAGTAATTTTCCTTGGATATTTACAGGCCATTGCCGAATGGTCTTCTATCTGCCCCTTGAGGAATCTGTTGCCATTATGATTTTTGACAGTGTATATGAAAACTGATTTTTCTTCTCTGAAAGCTTTTTGGATCTGATCTTTTCCATCAGTGGCCTGATACTTCCCAGAGGCACGATTTGGGTGGAGATATTTCCAGTGTTTGTGTTGGCTACTCTTTGGAATATTTGAATCTAGAATTCCTATCTTTTTTTTTCCTGGAATATTCCCATTGTTTTCAGTATGCTTCAGTTATTTCTTTGACAAATTTCTTCTATCTGTCCTATATTTTTGGAATTCCTGTTATTTATT